>NC_134157.1:18129124-18749893 GCF_033958435.1 Carettochelys insculpta
CAAAGTTCTCATATGCTTGCCATACGAGAGCACACTAACCTGTTCAGTCTTTTGCATGCTGCTCTAGCTGATCTGGTTTTAAACCAGCAAGAGCGATGTTGGCCTTCAAGCGGTTTTTATACATCTTGCGAGGCCTACCTTGATTCCTTTTGCCCTGGGAGAGTTCATCGTAGAGGAGTTACTTAGGGATTCTCGACTCCTCCATTCGTATGACGTGCCCTGTCCAGCGTAGCTGGGCTTTCAGAATCACGGCTTCGATGCTCGTGGTTCCTGCTCTGTCCAGGACTTCCAGGTTCATAACTCTGTCCTGCCATCAAATGTGCAGTATTGACCTCAGGCTGCGTGTGTGGAAGCGCTCCAGCAGTTTTATATGATTTCTGTACAAGGTCCAGGTTCCACAGCCATACAGGAGACTGGCCAGGACTACAGCCTTGTGCACTTTCAGTTTAGTGGATGAGCCTCTCAAGCGTCTTGGTTTTAGCATTCAGATGACAAAGGTCGAAAAGTGACCCATCAAGTCTGTATTTTATGTAGACTCCGTGTCCAGGTCCCTAACTGCGTGGCTGAGGACGCACTTGGAAAAGAGGTTGAATAACAGTGGAGCTGGCACGCACCCTTCCTTCACACCATTGGGTATCTCAAATTGACCTGAGGACTTGCCATTTGAAAGAACAAAGCCAGTCATGTCATCATGGAACAGGCATATGAGGTTAACAAATCTTCTCGGGCAGCCAACTTTTGACAGGATAGTCTACAGGGCTTCTCTGTTGACGGTGTCAAATGCCTTTGTCAGGTCCATAAAGACAGCGTACAGATCCAAATTCTGCTCTTTGCACTTTTCCTGGACCTGACAAACAGCAAAGATCATGTCAATGGTGCTGCGGCCTGGGTGAAAAACCACACTGTGCCTTTGGTAGGTTCTCCTCTGAGATGCTGGTGATCAGACGATCGAGAAGGACTCGAGCCAAGATCTTCCCAGCAGTACAGAGAAGGGAGATGCCCCAGTAATTTCCACAGTCAGCTTTGTTGCCCTTGTTCTTGAAGAGCGAGATGATTGTGGCATCCTTAAATTCTTTGGGCATGTCTTCTTCTTCCCGGATGCTGATCAAGATGTTGTGAAAGGCTTCAAGTGACACTGGTCCTGCCGTTTTGAAAATTTCAGCAGGGATACTATTCATCCCAGGGGCTTTGCCAGAACTGGTTTGGCTGATTGCCTTTTTTACCTCATCCATTGTAGGGGACAGGTCAAGACTGTCTATTGTGGGTTTCTGAGGCATCTGGTCTAGGGCCACAGGGTCAACAATGAAGAGTCTGTTGAGAATGTTGCTGAAGTGCTCTCTCCACCTACTGTTGATGCTGTTCTTCTCCCTCAGAAGGGTCGTGCCATCTGCAGACAGGAGAGGTGTAGTACTTGGCTTTGAAGGTCCATATATAGCTTTGATAGCACTGAAGAACATCTTGGAGTTCTTGGTGTCAGCGTAGTATTGGACTTCATTAGCTTTACTCTCCCACCACTCATCTTGCATTTTGCGAAGTGCTGTTTGCGCCTGGCTCTGAAGGTGTTTGAATGATCACTTTTGGAGATTGAGGACTGATCATTTTGCCATAGCAGAAATGCGTTCTATTTTTCCTCTAAGATCTTCATGATGGCTTCGTCATTTTCATCAAACCAGTCTTGGTGAACTCTCTTTTTCAGCCCTAGGGTTGACTTGGCTGACTCCATCTCCAGGGTTTTGAACTGGTCCCACTTTTGTGTTGGGTCTCCAGTCAGAGGTCCATGGGATGTCAGCACTTCGTCAAGGCAGGCTGCAAATTTCTCATGATGACCAGTATGTTTCAGCTTCCTGATGTTGAAGGAGGGTCTGACAACCTTGAGCTTCTTGCACTGCAGTGGCTTGATGTGCCGCATAAGGGCTGATCTGACGAGTCTGTGATCAGTCCAGCACTCAGCACCCTCCATGGCCCTGGTGATCTTAACATCTTGAATGTCCCGCTTGCAACTGATGATTTAGTCGATCAGATGCCACTGTTTTGATCTCGGGTGCATCCATGTGGTCTTGTATTTATCAGCTTGCCTGAAGAGAGTGTTGGTAATCGTCAGGTCATTTTCTGCACACAAGCTCAGCAGAAGGTGGCCATTAGCATTCATGTTACCAACACCATGATGCCCCAGAACCCCTTTCCAGGTCATACAGTCCTGGCCAACCCTGTTGTTGAAGTCACCCAACAGGAGATGCTTGTCACTAGGAGGAGTTGCTTTCACAAGATGGTCATGGTCCTCATAGAAACTTTCTTTTGCTTCATTGCTGCTAATCAGTGTGGGGGTTTAAGCGCTGATGACTAACATGGCGAGAGGTGTTGAGGAGGAAGCGGAGCTTGATCAGACACTCACTGACACAAATTGGTAGGTAGCTGGTGCAGAAGTGATGTCTTGATGGCAAGTCCCACTCCGTGGATTCTGTCTTCATTTTCTGGGCTGCCTTTCCAGAAGAAGGTGTAACCTCCTTTTGGTTCACAGATGGATCCCTCCTCTGCCAGTCTGGTCTCACTCAGGGTGGCTATGTCAATGTTATAACGTGCCAGCTCTCTTGCTATGAGGGCAGTTCTTCTCTCAGGCCTCATAGCATTCTCCCTGTCCAAGAGGGTGTGAACATTCCATGCTGCAAGTATCATCTTTCTTTTCCTGTTTTTTTGACTGCTGTGAGGGTAAAACTGCCAGCTGTGGCATGTTGACCATTTTGGTTGGGACAAGCAATTTTTGGGACACCTTTTCTAGTTCCCTCCCTCATTTTGAAGGTGAGCAGAGCTGTTCCTAAAAGGGCCTGTTCAGTCGTCTGGGATGCTGCCAAACTCCTCTGTCGTCCTGGGGTCAGAATTGAGTGACCAAAGTCCACAGGCTGCCTGCGTGCAGGTTTGGAGCTACAACTCCCAGTGGTCACCTACACCTGTCGCTTCGCCCCTCCGCCATTGCCGCAGGACGTTGAGGTAGACAGAAGTGATGAGACTGTGCAAAGAACCTGTGCAGGAGAATGTTTAAAGTGGAAAAGCCATTGCACAGGGGCAGTTCCACTCTCTTGACCTCAGAAACCTGGTTCCAGTGGTACAAAAAGTCATCATGGCTGGGACTTCCTAGGCTGTACTGGATGGCCATGCCGTCTTTGATGCCTTGTCATGCCCTTCACTCTCCACAGAGTTTTGCAGAACTGCCTTCCTGGTCGTTGGATCTTGCTGTTGATCTCATCCGTCCAATCTGCCGGGGCTGACTTTGCATGCTGAGATTGGTAATTCCCTACCTCACCACAGGTTTCAGACCTGCTGGCTTCCCTCACCTGATTTAGCCCACCTGTCTAAGTGGTTTATCAGGGTGTGGCCACTGCATGCTACAGCTTCTTGGAGCCACAGGTGAGAGCTGGGTGCCAGGTGGGGACCAAAGTGCATGAACTGCCCCTGAAGAGACAGGACAAGTCCCCACACCAGAGGTGCTACCCCTCCGTGGACATTCCATACACCCCTAGATGATACGTCTGTTATAAATAGGCAGAATCAGACAAGAAATATTTTCTCCACTATACAAAACACCTCATATATTAGGTCCACTGAAGACAATGGAGCACCATCAATGGACAGCAGCTGATCTGACCATGTCTGATGACACCTTTGGGTTTTTTTTCATAAGAACTGTGTGCCATATGTCCATGCTATAGTTCTACACACACTCCCTCCCCTTTCTTACCTATTCCTGGCAAAACAGGGACCATTCATACCCCAACCTTTTAAGTCAAGGAGATGGAATAGTTGGAGCAGAGGAGAAGAGTTGCTCCCGTGACCTAAATCCAAGATGCATCCTTATTAGGTCACTGGTAAATCTGCCCCCAGCAATGTGTACGGCCTTCATAAGAGTCTCTTGAAAGTGAATGGCTGATGTCCACCGGAGAAAAGTGCTGAGCCCAGCAAAATCTGTAATGTCATTACACGTTGTTAGACATCAGGGTGGGTGATGCATGAGGTAGTGATGGGATTAAACTGGTCACCGGTCACTCTAACTGTTAATGTCCAGAAGCTATCCCTGTCTTCACTTCTTCATCCACTCATTTCCTTTCCGTGACAGGGCTTTTACCACTCTCATTTTTCAAATCCAGGCTTTTGTAACCAGAAGGCCTAGAACAATGCTCCTTGTAAGCTGAGCCTGTGGGTGGCAACCCAGGAGAGATTCAGGTGTCACCCAGATGATTAGCAGAGCACCCACAACCAGTGTTTCTGTTGTGGTGCACATCTGCACTTGTCTTGGTGCACATAACAAAATGTATTCCCCACGCAGGAGGAAAAAATTAGAGGGAGCACTGGTCTACAGGTAGAATGACCTCATGGAGCTGTGTTCAATAGGGTGAGGGTTTCCCAAGAGGCCCAGCTGTGACGGCTGTTCTGGCAGTTCCAGCAGAGGTATACAGGTATACAGCTTTTTTTAACTGAGATGCTTCTGCCTTCGTGTTGCCCAGAATACATTTACCTCAAACAAGAGGCTGTCCTTCTTGCCTCTTGGTCATGGCTGTTATTACTACTACTACTACCAGTGCTTACATAGAGTTTTTCATCAGTAGGCCTCCACATGTTTTGCAACTGAGATCAATTTCGTTATCCCATTATGATGAGCAAAGGATGGCTAAGTAGCCTGGGCATTTCAAAGAACCACTTCGGTTGGGTTTGATAAATATGGCCTTAAATACACCTTCCTAAGCACTTTGGAGATGACCGATGTAGTGGACATGGTAACTAGTGAAATAATTTGTTTAGCGCCCTTGGTCAACTGGCTTTCCTCCAGGTTTCACTCTTGAGGGTAAGAGGCTGGTGGGAATAACAGGAAATTAACATGGCAGAGTGTAAGCATAAAATAGATCAAAAAACAAGCCAGCTCGTGGTCCCTGGCAGTGGTGTTCTAGGGCCTCCTTGAGGCAGTGCTCTTCTCCAGGCCTTCTCTCAGCCAGGGAGCCAGCTGTAGCAGGGGCAGGCTCCTAGCAACACACTGGGCACTGCTGACTGCGATAGGGGCAGCCTGGCAGACTGCTCTTCCTGAATGGAAAAGGACAGAGCTACTACTTCACCCAGTGGCTGCTGAACACGTTCCATGACAAAGCTTTGCTTGATCCTAAATCCTGTGCCTTCCTCCCATCCAACACCAGCCTGCTCTTACTCCAGCCTAGCCTGCGCTTGGGCCAACTTCAGTTCCTGCCCTTCCTCATTCCTGCCACTCTCTTCTCTAATCTTTGACTCCTCCCTCCAGCCATGTTGCAGACTAGCCTATAGGCTCTGGTATTTGGCTTCTGATTTCTTACTCTACCCTTAACTCTGCCCCTAAGAAACCTAAGCCTTGATTCTCAATGTCAGATCTGCTCTACCTTCAGGCCTGGCCATCCCATGGCTCTGATGATAAAATCTGATCACCTAGTTATGACCCTGATTCTCTCTTCATGTTGGGAAGCTCTCTAGAGACATGACAAATGACACATCCCTTTTGCCTCCTCATGAGATTTCTCATCCAAAGTTTGCAGGCCATCATCCAATTTCTGGGCTGTTAGCTGAAGCTATAGACCTTTTGAAATTCATTTATCATTAAAGTACAATCAGCGAGTGCCCTCACAACCAGTTAGCCAAGAAACGCAGCCTTGCAATTTTCTACTCAACCTGGGTAAATAATTTCTGTCGACAGGCAAGGAAAATATCATTAGATTTTTTCATTACCACTAACATCTATGGGAGAGGGCTGGTGAGTAAGTAGTTTTTCTGCTTGGGCTGGTAAATATTCATGATGACAATTTTTAAAGTCTGTACAAAGTGCCTCATGATTTTCTATTTCACCACTGTCTTCATATACAAATGGATTGCATTAAAGCTGTTTGCAAACCCTAGCACCTTGATTTAGAATAACATATGCAGAAGTCTGTCCACTTCCCTTCCCTGTCGCATAAATCATGAGACAAATGACATTAGGAGAGTTTACTACACCCATCCAGTTAATGTTGTTATTGAATTCATCACTCTCATGTCACGTCCACTGCTGAGGATTTGACTAGGTCCTCACAAATATTTTACACAGCAGGTGTTTCAAAGCTTGCAATAAAAATACTGACAAATAAAATACATATGGTCTTCCTATATCAATTGCATTTTGGGAAGTGCCAGAGAAGCTGCCTGTGTGAAACAGAAAGCTTTTAAAATTGGAGGAGTCAATTGTGTCCAGAGATACTTCCTCAGACAATGAAAAAAAAGGGTCTTCGTTGGCTTAACATTCATCTCTGTTGATAGCTGGAATGTTTTTTTGTGAAACATAGTGTAAAAGCTAGACTGCCTCGTTCAATAAATAGAGGTTAGGAGGGAAGGGGGAAAAACACTTTCAGATGAATGAAAAAAGCTTTGTAACACCTTTATTCCATGTGCAGTGTCTGCCAGGTATATTTCCTCCCTGGAGTTTCTGTGGCATCTACTGTCTGCGGCTGAATTTTTGTCCAGTCGCATTGGCTTACTGGGAAACATAATCTACCCTGTAATAAATAAGTGCCCTTTTAAACAAACAGAATAGCCCATCTGTCTTGTAAGAGGAGTTGGCATCTGAGCTCTATGCATACAAGCAGCTCTGATCATCATATCACTCTGTTGAGTGGCTGGGTTAGTCATTTTATTTTACTTTCACCTTCCGCAAGCACCCTATTCCTCAGCATAACTGATTTCAGATGCTGTCGCTAATGCTGATATTGGCTGGCAGCGCTGCATCACCCTAGGGCAGCTCTTATTGCCCAAACGAGGAGATGTAATTTGTTGGTGTGGCCTGCAAGGAAGGCAGAAAGGTCACCACTTTATTAAAATCTTCATTAACATGTTAATGAAAACTTACATGATGGGTCATCTCTGATGGGCAATCTTCCCTTCCCCCCCAGCACCACCACCACTGTGTTAAATGGACACTTAAAAGCATCCCAGGACTATTGTGTTTTATGCTTAGTTAAAGATCATGGGGCTGTCACTGAGCTAAGGAGAGAGCTCAGAGGTGCCTTCGACGCTGGCTTCTGTCTCCTCTGCTGCTGGCACAGGTTTCAACAAGCTAAGGATTAAAGCCTAGCATGGCATTAGCAGCCAATAATCCCAAAATGCGATTCCAGCCACGAAAGGCTTTATGAGCTCTGCATCATTCCAAGATCCTCTTAGCCTGGGGGCAGAGGTCAGTAACTGACATAGCAAGAAGAGTAATTTGTGTAAAAATTTGGTAAAAAAACTCAGTCATTCAAGAGCCACAGCGCATGTGAATGTGAGACAGTCCTTAGTAAATAACATCAAACCAGACTTTTTGTAACTCCTGTTTTAGGACCAGTGTGCACAGAATGATTTTTAATGCAATACGTGTTTGCTGCAGGACGTTCACCATTTATTTAAAATAGTCAGGAGGGTTTTTGTTTTTACCTTGCAATTATAGCATCAGGAGACACAAAGAAGCCCTTAAAGAGCCATATGCAGCTCCGGAGCCACAGGTTGCAGACCCCTGCCTTGGGGAGATCAATGTTTTGGAGGCTTAGCCAGTTTGAGACACACAGGCCATGGCTATGATACTCCCTCCCTTTTGGAAGGGGCACGTAAATGACAGGGATTGGAACTGTTTAATGAGGCACTGCTATGAATATTCAGCATCTCATTAGCATAATAGCAGCCAGTCACACTTCGAAAGTGCTGCTTTCAAAACACAAACTGGCTGTGTAGATGGAAAGGCTTTGAAATAAACACCAGACTTCGAAATGCCCTTATTCCAGTAGTGTAGCCATGGCCAAAGTGACTCATACTCATGTGCCACCTTCAGTATCCCTCTATTTCCAGAGGAACTGAAACCAGAAGGTGACTGGCTCAGTAGGTAGTGTAATGGGAATGACCACGCATGTTCTTCAAAAGACCCCTGTTTGGTGATCAACAAAGCAGTGGTGACAGAACAAAAGCTTTCAAAGTAAGGGACAGGGCGAGGTTGCTGGAGGGGATGTGAAGGCCTGGGCTGAAGTAGACTATTCCCACCTCTTTGCTGCTTTCCAAGGAGCAGGGTCCATGCAGCAGCTGTGGTGTGGAATAATTAGTGAGAGTTGGACAGTGGAGTTAGGAGCCTCTGCTTGGTAGATATTGGAGCTCATCCAGGGGGTGAGGTAGGTTGGTGAGGGCTGCAGGAGGATGCGGCCGGATGGCAGAGAGAGAGACCAAGATGCCAAGTGGGAGACAAGCTGGGAGTTGGGGACAGGGTTGGGGGAGAAGGAGGAGGTCATGCATGGGGTATGGATCTCTGAAGTGTGGGTGGGGGGGCAATGACAAAATGTAAGGGGCCTCTCCATTAGAAGACAATGGATGTCATGCAATAATGGAGGGCTTGCACAGAGCCTACGCATTACTCATATCCCACCTCAAGCTGATTTTCTCAAAAGCCATTGTGACAACAACTCTGAACACACTCCCCTCAGCTTCTCAAGGCAATTATAGACAGAGGAGCCTTGGCAGGCAAAGTAGTTCATTAAATAAACATACATTTCTATTCAAATAAAGATACATTTTCTTTTGAGTTCCTCTGAACCAAGCCTACAGGATAATCCCCTGATATTAATTACTCAGGTATTTATAACAAAGATAAATAAAGAGAACAAACACTAATAAATTATGAAAAGAAGCAGATTCCAGGCAAAGAGATAAATTAATCTCCTTTCCTTTCACTCAGATCCATTTGGGCGGGTGACAGAAATACTTCTCCAGATGGTAAAAGTGCAGCTGAAAAATAGGAAGTATGCCCTGGAATAAATGATTAATTTGTCATTTATAAATAGAATGTCAGTTTTATGTACCCTATAGCAAACTGTGGAAAGGGCAAAGGTAAAGAATTCAAAGCCTTGAGCCTACAATGACTTGTTCACGTGTTTAGCTTTGTGGACGTGGCTAGTTGGATTGACTTCACGGCAATCACTCTTCAGCCGTGCAGACTCTTATGCCAGGTCTACACTAGATCTTAGAGTTGGTTATAGATATGCAATTGCATAGCTGGAATCGACTTATCTATGGCCGACTTATCTGGACATCCTCACTGGGGCAGGTCGATGGGAGAAACTCTCCAGGAGTGGAGACAGAGCATGGGTGATTAAAGGTTGGTGGGGAGGGGCATGATATGGGGGTACAGACCCAGCTGTCATCCTTGTGCATTGAGAAAGCACAAGAGCTATGTGCCATTGAGGGCTGAAGTGGAGTTCAAATAGCACAGAGCCTTCTTAGGAGAAATTCATTCAAAAGTCCCATCACTGGTGCAAAACTGCAAGGGCATCAGTGCTTAGAGAGTTGAAATCTGTGATGCCTGATCACTGCCTGTTCAGAGAAAAGTAAAAAGGCTAGTGGAAGGATACACACATGAATAAGATCTCGCCTGCCAATTCTGGAAAAGGTGTGCAACAAGGTCACAGTGTGGCAAGACATGTACATTCTGCTTTCCTGGAAGCACCTGCCATAAAGTTAAGCTTAAGTGGTACTGAAGATTAGGTTATGTCTACACTAGTCAAAATAAGTCAACTGCAGAGATGCAATTTTGGCTACAGCAATTGCATAGCTGGAATCGACATATCTGTGCTCAGCTTACTTGGCTGTCCCTAATGAAGAAGGGCGATGGGAGAGTTTCTCCAGTTGACCTCCCTTACTCCTTACAATATTGAAGAGTACAGAGGTCGACTGCGGTCCTGAGAGGTCGATTTTTGCACATCCCCACCAGACACACAAAATCAAACCCCCAAGAAGATTGACCCTGAGTGTGTCGATCTTCCGGGCTACTATAGACATAGCCCTTCTTATGCCTGTGCTTAAGTGCTGTCCCAAATCACGGCTTATGAGGTTGATCAGAAGCTTATTGATGTAAATGGAAAGATGCCCCTTGACTACAGCTGGCTTTGGATCCTGGCCCTATAGCACATGCTTAACATGAAGCATTGAGAAGTCCGAGCAGAAAGGATGTAGCATAGGTGCTTAAATGCTTTGCTGGAGTGGTACCTAGATTTCCAACTGCCTAATGACCATGTCAGGTTTACAAAACTGCTGCACAATTAGATCATGTTCATTCCCATTGAGTTAGCTAGGGTAGAACTGGTGCAGTTTAACTGAGTGTTAAGAACTATTCAGAAGAGAAATCCAGTTGTTTTGATTAAATGAAATTTGCTGCAAAGCCAAAGACCCTCTTTTTCACAGGGTCTCCTTTCCAAATTAAAGGCTCTCATAAGAACTGTCCCAATTGCTTTAGAAATACATCTCTGAGGCAACATGGCTATAAAATTTTACCTCTTTGACTCAACAGGATCTGGTTCATTCCCCCATGCATGAAGAAGCACATAGGGATAGATAATTAAGGCCTGTGGAGCTGTAAAGATAAGTATTTCTCACCGTGAAACCCAATGATTTAATTAATCATTGAGCCTTTCTTCAGGGCCATGCTAAATAGACAAGGGCATACTGACCTTTTTGTCGGGTTCATTACTGTCCTGCTGATTGCTGTAATGCGTTCTAGTTGTGTCAGGGCAGCTCCTTTTAAGGGCAGCTGAAAGCCATAACCACGGTCACACCAAAGGCATAACAGGCACACAGCTTGTAGCTGGACTTCCTGGACCAGAGAGTCCAGGATACTTTTTTTTCTTTGGGTCTGTCATATGGCTTGGGTGACTGTGATGCATTACAAATACAAGCTAATATTTTCCAAAGACTCTAGTGGACTTAGGCTACCAAGTTCTATTAGGAATTGTGGAAAAACATTTTCAAAAGCACCCAGGTGACAGTGGAGCCCATGTTGCATTGAAAATCAAGGGCCTATAAGTGCCTAAGTCACTCGGATTGCTCTGAAAATTTTACCCTCACCTAACTCCCTTAGGCTGTGTCTACACTTGCATTCCTCTTTTGAAAGAGGCATGCAAATGAGGTAAGTTGAAAATGCAAATGGAGGACAAATTTGCATATCTGATACCCCATTTGCATATTCTTATTTCAAAATAGCTTCTTTCAAAAGAAGAAAATAAGTGTAGACACTGCTATTTCGAAAGTAAACCCCATCTTCGAAAGAATCCTCCTTCCGTTTTTTTATGGGAAGAAGGATTCTTTCAAAGATGGGGTTTACTTTCAAAAGAGCAGTGTCTACACTGGTTTTCTTCTTTTGAAAGAAGCTATTTTGAAATAAGAATATGCAAATGAGGTATCAGATTTGCAAATGTATATCTTATTTGCATTTTCAATTTACCTCATTTGCTTGCCTCTTTCAAAAGAGGAATGCAAGTGTAGATACAGCCTCTGTCTCTTTTGGAAATGTCATCACCAGTGTATAATGCTAGGGTAGCGATTCCCAACCTTTTCAGTAACACAGCACACTTCAATTAGACAAACAATTCCATGGCATGCCCACATTTTTCAGCTGAATTGATTGCTCATAAATGTCGCATTTACTGCCATTTACTATGGTTATGGTCTTACTAGGAAGGTTTGCAACATAATAATGCATACACCAAATTAAACAAGGATCAAATGCATTGATGTTTCAAATCCACCACAGAACACACCTGCTTCGATAGGTGGAAGAAAAGAAAAGAAGTGGGCAAGTGAACATGTGCCTTGCTGGGGATGTTGAGTCATTGAGTAACCACTGAAAGTTTCAGTGGTTAATTGCAGGCGGGGGCGGGGGAGGGCAGAGGGAGTGGGAGAAGGAAGAGATGGCTCCAGAGAGTAGGAGATCCTCCTCAAAGAGCCACAGCAAGGGAAAATTGACAAAACTTCATGGCACACTTGGACAGTTCTCATGGCACACCAGTGTGTCACGGCACACAGGTTGTTAACCACTGAGCTAGAGCTTCCTATCCCTTTGTATCTTGTATACTAGCTGGTGGTTCCCAAAGCTAAGCCTTTTAGGGGTTCTACCCCACAGTCAGCGTTCTTGTCTGGCACCTTCAACACCTGTTCTCTGAATGCCCATTGTGTCAGTACATTTCCTGGAAAATATACCCCTGGAAGAGCTCTACACCCTGCCAGAGGTACACACACCCCTGACTGAGAACCACTAATTTAGAAAAGCTTTCCCTTTCTGATAGATGTATGATGCTTTTATTGCTTTAGCTGCTTTGACATAGTCTCTGAGTTAGGTTGTTGACTTAACCAGTGTCACCTTCTTTCTTGGTTGTGACCCTTTGGGTAACAGGTAAAAGGTTCTAATTCCTCACTAGCATTTACATAGTTCTGTTCTGTCTCTCTCTCTCAGCTGGAAGTATGAGGCCTACTGACTACTCAGCGTATTCCTAAGTATCCTGTTGAGCAGCGATCTTCTGAGACCAACCCTTTGTACAGGCACATGGCTGCCACTGTGTGGTTTCCAATTACCCATATTAGAAATCAGCTGAAGCTGCAGACTTGAGTTCCAGCTACACATACAGATTTTTTTTTCACATTCACACAAGCTGGGTGGTGTTTGGATCCATGTGTTGGATTTCACCCATTACAAAACTCAGCAACATTTGTATCCAGAGCCAAAGATCGGGAAAGCTTGGCGCCATGGAGATACATAGTCTAGCTATTTCCACCCTTTTGTGTATGGTATATTATATACACATAGGTGAAACAGGTATTAGATGCACACTAGCACATGCACTGGCACTACCCAGGTCCTGAACTGTAGTGCTTTTTTAATTAAAAGGAAAAAGTATGTACTGTATGTAAATAATTATATAAAACAGAGTGTTGAGTGTGGAGGGTGGTGGTCTGGTGGGGGGGGGGTGCAAGAGTGATGACAGGAGTTGGGGGAGCTCAGCACAGGGGAGTTGGGTGTTGGAGTGAGGCAGGGGCTGGGGGCTCAGGGCAGATGGTGGGGGTGCAGGAGTCAGGGCAGAGGCTGGGGGCTTACAGTGAGGGGGACATGCAGGGTAAGGGGTTGGGTGGGAGGCCTGGAGGGTGCTTACTGGAGCTGCCTGCAGCAGCCAAGATAGCACTGGTCCAGAGGGTGAGGAATCAGGGCTGTATTGCCCAGTTCTGCCTCTGGGGGTGGGGCAGGGCAATAGTTCCTGGTCCCAATGCCTCCACAGGGGCAGGTGTGGGGAGACAGCATCTCCCATCCCCACGGGATGCAGTTCTGGGCCCCAGAATCTTCTCTGCAGGGGAGGCCTGGGCCATGGTTCCTATCACTGGCATGTCCTCCAGGGTGTGGGTGGAGAAACATTTACCAGCCCCAGTGTCCCCCCAGGAGGGGTTGGGGCTGCACTGCACTGGGGTTGGTCCTACCATGGGCCAAGGCAGCAGGGCCAGAGTCTGGCAGGGCTTCCCCTATCTGGCACTGCAGCCAAGGACCAGTGGGAGAAGAAGTATGGGGAAGGGAGGCCACTTACTCAGTCCAGTGGCCAGAAATGTGGAAAAACCCTTTCCCAGCTAGACACCATCTTCCTGTGTGTGACCACTCCCCTGTGGTCACTCTACAGTATAACTGTCCCCCATCTCCTTACTCGTACAGCTCACTCTGCAGTATTACTGTCCCTCCTTTCCATATTATGGAAAATAATTAAATTCCAGGCACACCCCATTTTCCTGGCAGAACCAATCCATGACCTTGCTTTAAGTTAGCAGAAAGAGCCAAAGCAGGGAAAATTGCTTAAAACTCAGCTATTTAGAGCCCAAAACTGGGAGTTTTCCAATACATGGCTCATCACACCAGTCACACAGAGCATTCTGTTGTCACTCTGGCTACCAAGAAGTCATGCAAGCAATTTGCTTACACACTCTAGTTTCCCTTGTGCCACAACCAGTATCCCTCCTTGCACAGATAAGAGGTTCTGAAAATCAGTCTCAGCAAATCCAAACATGTTCTTCCAGGCCCACAGGACCAGCTAGATTCCTAGCTCAAATGTATACCTTAGATCTTCCCCAAAGAGTACGCTGTACCAACCCTTTAGAATCTAAACTCTAAAGGTTTATTAATAAAAAGAATGAAAGGAAAGGTTAAGTGTAAAATTGTTAAAGCAAACAAATTACGTACTCCATTCACAAAGTTCTTGATGTAGGCTTGCACCAGAGGTGGCATAGGCTGCTATCTTAAAGGTTTCTGGAAAACTCCCTCTGCTGGGCCTGGGTCAGGGAGAGTGATTTGAGCATTAGCCTGCTAAATTAGGGTTGTGAGCTCAGTCCTTGAGGGGGCCATTTAGGAGTCTGGGGCAAATCGATTAGGGATGGTAATAGGTTCTGCTGTGAGGGCAGGGAATTGGACTCAATGACCTCTGAAGGTTCCTTCCAGTTCTATGAGATAGGTGTACGTCCATCTTCTTGGGGTTGACCCTGCTTTGGGCAAGGGGCTGGATAACTTCCTGAGGTCCCTTCCAGCCCTATGATTCTATGATCAATCCTTCCGGGCTAAGTTTCTATCAAAGATGCTCCTGAAGTGATGAGCTGTACTGAAGACAAATGGAGGAGCTCTCAGGGTCCTTCTTATACTCTTGCCCATGTGGTGAGAATTCCATTGTTCTCCACATGTGGAAGCGTGCCTGAGATGGAGCCTGTCACAAGGGCAGTTTACTTGTCCATGGCCTTTTTAGGCAATACTGCCTGTCTGCTGGGTTTCCTGTTCATAGACAAATGCCTCAGATGGTTATTGGAATCTGATAAGGCCCATTTTCTGTCAACTACCGCCTCACTCGACTAGGAACCCTTTCACAACAGGCTGCCGAGCCTCCTCTTGAGGTCTTCCAGATTCAAATACACATACAGAGCCAATATTTACAATTCCAAATATAAAAAGGTACACGCATGTGAGCAGTATAAACAGAATCAGACTATGGCTACACTATAGTTGCTATTTCAGGGTGCAAATGTACCCCAAAATAGCAACTCTGAAACTAAAGTTGTGCTCAAAATAGCAGTGCTATTTCAAGCGCAGTATTCTGGTTCTGGTAGCCCTTGTCATATGAGGGGTAGCAGAAATTTTGAAATGGCTGCTGATTTTGGACGTCAGTGCCGGATGGATGGCACCAAGTTTGCAATAAGTTAACTCGAAATAAATCATGCAATTTGCATTTTGCAAACTGTGTAAGTTATTTCAAGTTATGGCTACAGAGTTGCTGTACCCTCAGTGAAGTATAAGCTTTCAATAGGCACCTCTTTTGGTCTACTTTGCACAAGATCTCGGGCAAACAGAACAGTGGTTGCAATAATGTTTTGCATGGTCATCATAAAACCCAATAAGGGCACAATGACAAAGTGAGTGGTCCTAGCTATTAACATTTAGGAGGCGTTCTTGAACAAATGCACTCACAAATAGACAAAGAGATGCACTAAAATATATATATAGAAAAGATAAAAATGGTAATGATAAAGATACCGATTTGGCTAGCTAGCTACCAAGAAAAAAATACAAGCAAGTACGGGATTTCTCATTTCTTTCCAACTATCTGTATATTGAACCTTAATTTATTTTGAAAGTACATAATATGGAGATGCAGCTGGTGTAGGCTTTTCTTGAATAGTGCTCTCAATCAGCAGTATGCCTACCCCAGGGATTGCAGATACCTTCTGGGTGTACATCAGCTCGTCTAGATATTTCGAAGTTCAGAGTGGACTACATAATAATTACCAGTGAAGTCAGTACAAATGGACATTTTATACAGACACTGACTTGTTTATACTGCTTTATAAACAACCCACTGAAATGTAAGTACAATACTTATTTTCCCATTGATTTATTTCGTAACTATATGCTAAAAATGAGAAAGGCAGCTATTTTTCAGTAGTGGTGTGCTGGCACACTTTTGTATTTTAATGTCTGATTTTGTAAGCTAGTAATTGTTAGGTTAGGTGAAACTCAGGGTTGCAAAAGACAAATCAGACTCCTGAAAGGGATACAGCAGTCTGGAAAGGTTGAGAGATATTGTCCCAAGGGTTTATTTTTGAGGGTGAGGTTCACGACAGGGGAGTATAAAAGATGATAAAGCTCTTTGTAGCCAAAAATACATGGAAGTTGAACTCAGATTGCAATCTCATGAACATGATTCCTCTTTACGAAATGACATAAGATTCAGCCAAGTGCCATTTCAAATAAGAAAGGCCTTTGCTGTTCTCATGTGCTGAGGATTTAACAGTTGTATGGCACTGTCCTCTTGGATATTATCATAGTATTGTAGAACTGGAAGGAACCTCAAGAAGTCATTAACGCCAGTCCATTGTTCTCGCAGCAGGACCAAGCACCATCTAGATCATCTCTGACAGATGTTTTTCTAGCCCGCTCTTAAAAATCTCCAATGAATAAGATTCCATAATCTCCCCAAGCATCTTTTCCCAGTGCTTAACCACCGTGACAGTTAGGAAGTTTTTCCTCATGCGCAACCTTTTTCTCCCTTGCTCCCTTACTTTGGGAACGGGGCTTATATTCAATATTCAAGAGAATGTTTGTAAAGGGTAAAGTTCTACCTTGCGGGCACCAAGCCTATTGCACCTCAAAAGTCCTGCAGGTTTGTGATGGCTCTACGGTATAAACAGCTTTTACATCACAAGTCTTGGGTAAAATGTGGCTTATCATTGCAGAAGCAGGTGCTGGCAATGTGGATGCTTTTCCAGGTCACAAAACCACCAAAAACAAAACAAAGCAGAACAACAAACAAACCAACAAACAAAACCCCAAAACAAACCAACAAACAAAACCCCTAGCAATATCCAGCAGAGAGACAGAAATGGTTTATGTGCAGGCCATGCCCAGGTCTAGCAGAATGAGGACTAGTAAATCAGAAATGAGGAGGCCATCAAGTGGGTTTCTAGGAGTGGGAGAACGTGGGGTTCTATACCTGCATGTGAATAATTTTGAAAAGCACTTACTGTTGCTGTACTCAGCTCTACTGAGTGTTATTCCCCTCTCACTTTCACAGGTCCTGGAGGGTTATGAAATCCAGGCCAACACTGAAAAAGATAAAGGACGCATTTTGTTAATAACACCATCCTCCTTTTGGTCTGCTGGCCATTTAATAAAGCTTGAATCAGTTTGCATTTGAAGAGTTTACATCTACATCCTTGCAATTTAAAGGAAGTATGATGTACTAGAGAGCCAGCATCTGTCTATCTGTCTCTCTGTCTTTAGATATGTGTGTATCTGGAGATAGAAAGATGGTGGCTCTTTTCACATCATCAGTCCTTTAAACTGTGTCAGGCAGAAGGAATATGCCCAAGTCTGTTAGAAAGACAGCATTGGGCTTTATGCATTTGGTACCGAGGGGTTTAATTCTCATCTCTCACTGATGTAAATCAAGGATACGGATTTACTGAAGCCATTGCTATGATGCTGGTGTAAATCCAGTTTGTCAGTAGGATCTGGATCCCACCCAAACCCTGACAGTAAATGGGCTGCAGCAGCAAACCCATGTTTAATGGATATGTAGTGCAGTTTAATGGATATGTACCACTCTCGTTTATTACTAGGCTTCAGGAGGATGCCAACCATTTAATAGATGTTGACAAAAAAAGGGCCTGCTTAGTGCTGTTGCCTAAGGGGGAACTGACCATGAAGCTAATCAAGACACATGTTACCAAACTGGCACCTGCTCCTTTTTGTTGGAACTCCTATAATGGAAACTGTTTCCTTATGACTGGAACACTATTCTGTAGTGAAAGAACTGGGCATATTCAGTGTAGAGGAGACATAACAACAGTCTTCAAATAGGTCAAATGTTTACAAAGAGGACAGTGATCAACTGTTCTCCATGTCTCATAGAGTTTAAGGCCAGAAGGGCCCCTTGTGATCACCTAATTTGACCTTCTGCACATTGCAAGGCACAGACCCCTCACTCCACCAATAGACACCCTAAACCTCCGGCTGAGTTACTGAAGTCCCCCCACCTCATGATTTCAAAATGTCAGGTTACAGAGACTCCACCATTTATTTTAATTTAAATGAGCAAGTGACATGTGCCCCAGGCTGCTGAGGAAGGCGTGTCCCTGTCTTCCCCAGGACTTCTGCCAATCTAACCTCAGGCTAGGAAAATATATAATTGGTTCAGTTTGCAAGAACGGAGATTTAAGATAGATAGTAGGAAAATCTTCCTAACTATGAGGCTAGTTAAGCACTGGAAGAGGTTACATAGGGAGATTTTTATTTATTTAAATAGAGGCTTGTAAGAACAGGTTAAACAAACACCTGTCAGGGATGGTCCAGCATACCTAATCCTGTCATAGAGGAGACGGCTAGAACAGATAATCTCTTGTGATCCTTCCTATTCTTGCAGTTCTCTGACTCTGTGATCACATTTGAGCTAGCTCATCTGACAGAGAGACCACTGCAAAACTCTGGTGCTGTGGAAAACAATGCTTCTTTATCTGTTTTTCAATCTCACTTTCTAGTAAAGTTTATAACTCGGAAATAAACCATTGGCAGGCATATGAATGAATGGTCAATCAGTTATTATAGAGCCCAACAGAGCACCAGTTGTTTTATAGCTATGGCTTATAATTAGAGTTTTACTTTTTTAGAATTTCATGGGATAATATCAGTGTTTATGTTTAAACATTTTTTAAATTTCTGTTGCTGTAAATTTTCACAGTTGGGGAAAATTGAGGTGGGAGGCAAAGACAATGATTACTTAATGAGAGCAGACAGTGAGACTGAAAAGGTCACTCTACACCTGCTAACACATAAAACTGTTACCTTTCCACATCAAAATATACAATAGCAATCTCCTTAAATCGACCGCTAAAGAAGTGCGCAAACAGAATTTTTTTTCACTTTGCATGTTTGTCAATTTCAGCTATTATTGATGGAAATTGTTTGTCACTGGCTGGTGAGCGTACAGTGGAAATTGCCATTTCTTAACATTTACCAATAAAAATCTAATCCATCCAAGCCTATTTATAACCAGCAAAAGCACCTTCCACTGATTTACTCATTGTCAGCCCTCTACAACCCATACTACTCATGTCTATGACGCACTTTATAACATCTGTTAATCATCTATAAATGGAACCTTTGCATAAAGTGTGACCATTTTTCAGTGCATGGGTGTGTGCTAGGTGCTACTCAAGACAAGAAGGAAGATAAAGTCTGTCTCTAGAACATCCCATTTCAGGAGGACAGGCAAGGGAAACAGCAGCCCTGGAATGCCCGACACACTGAGATACCACTTGCTCTTTTTTCCATTCCCCGACCATCAGAGTGAGGGAAGAGTTCATAGTTTATGTTCATGCCTCTAGCTCCTGGCTGATGAAGGGAGGGGACCGAGGAATGAGGCATACAAGTCATGTACTTTCCCCTCATTCCCTGACAGTCAGGGGAATGGGAAGAAGAGCCAGTGGTATCTTGGCAGGCACACCTGCTACCTCCACCGCTCTTCCAAAATGATGCTCTTGATATACTGTCTCATGTTAGGCATGATGGGATGTGTGAGGTTAAGTCTACACTAGCCCAGAAGATCAACCTGCTCAGGGGATCAATTTCATGCGTCTGGTAAGGACGCGTGAAATCAACCTCTCAGTCAACCCCTGTACTCAATCTCCTGAGGACCAAGGGAGGTTGATGGAAGGAACTCTCCTATCGACCTTCTTCAGTAGAGATGGCCAAGTAAGCTAAGTGCAGATACATCGATTCTAGCTACGCAATTGCCATAGCTAGAATTGTGTATCTGTAGTTGACTTACTTTGCCTAGTGTAGACATGAGCAAATGAGGTGAGGATGGGGGAAAATAATGGCAAAAATCATATAGGATTATGTTAGTGACTGAAGAAATGGCTTATTGCCCTTCAAATTAGTATTGAATCAGCATCCTGACCCTGCTGCTGGGGGTGGGTCCTACCTTTAGAATGAAGTTCTGACCACTTTTTGTGTGAAGAATTGTGTAGTGCTTCCCCCACCCCAGGGCAGGAGCATTTAACACCCCTTCCTGGAGATATGCCTATGTACATGAGTCCATTCTGCGTAGCTCAAATCCCCTTTACAGTTTTGCATGGGCATGTTCCTTTTCTTACTCTGTCTGCTGTTTCATAGTGCTGCTGGGGACAGTTAAGCAGTTACTGTGCTTGACCACAGAAGTGGTTACGTTTCACTAATGAGTGAGGAGGTCATCCCTTTGGAGCAGTGCTTTGGCATCCTTCTGCAATGAAAAGCGGTATATAAATGTAAGATAATTATCATACAATTAATTCTGGGCCTGCACCCACAGTGCTCTGCCTGACCTTATTCACCGGCGCTTGATCCTCAGAGCTCTTTAATATTTCAGGTGACCTTTTGGGGTGGAAAGATACTGCTGATTCTCACCAGGAGTCCCGAGTCAACTCCTGTTTCAACTCAGAAGGGTAGGGGATAGCTCATTAATCATTCAATTTCCAGAGCCAGCATGGTCATTATTCAAATGACTGGCTCTACATGGAATCAATCTTTAATGGTACAATAATTGCGCCTTCCCGTCAATGAGCTCTCTGGCTTTTCTAAAGGCGTCTCGTCTATAAATTCTTAATGGCCTTGGGGTTATACCAGGTATAAGTTATGTTTCCTAAATTGGCATTTTCCAAGCCAATTGCATCAAGAGATTTACAGCTGCTGCTTCCAACAAGACTGGCTAAACAACAAGATATTCCATTAGCCTTTCTCTACTCTCAAGATTTTGCTGGATTAAAGCAGGATTTTGCATCTTGGCAGGGACTGCAAAGGAAAGGATTGTGGGCTGTGTGGCATTGAAAGGGTTAGGCACGGAGGGTGGGGCTTTGCAGGGGTTGCAGCAAGAGGAATTTATTGTGCTTCCCAGTGCAAAGAATCCAATGTTCTGTCACTTTTTTGTGATTACAGCCAAATAAATTAATGGCTCCGCAAATCATTTCCGAGACGGGGAGAGGCTTCGGAGCTGAGCTATTTGTTTTTCGTCTGCTACTTTTGAAAATCATCCAGACATCCAGTGCATAGTGGGATTTGGGAAGGTTAATCCAGAGATGTGCAGAAGTAACCCAAAAGGGTTTCCATTGTAAGGGCCTCTAAAGGTACCTATATAAAGGAAAGGATGGGGGTGACTTTAACATGCATATATAACCAGGCAATCTCTGCACCAAAGGATAAATGTAATGTTTAGACATGCCAGCCTGTAGGTGATCATTTTAACCTTCCTGGACATTCAATAAGAGATTTAAAAGCAGACATTCCTCTACAGAAGAATGTTACCACAAGACGGAAAATTGGAATGGTAATTAATTTACAATTTTAACACATTTAACATTGGCCTGCATAGAGCTCTTAACTGACTTATGCGCTGCAAAGGCAATTTCCCCACATGTTTGATATTCGCAGGAATAAGACATCCAAATAAATTTCCCTCTTTAACTGGTCCTATTAGTGACAGGTAACTTTCTTCCCCTCCCTCTGCCTCCAGCTCCCTGCTATATAAGCTCTGAATTCCCTTTTTCCATTCCATTTTCATCTGAAGAAGTGGGTTTTGCTCATGAGAGATCATGACTTAATACATGTGTTCATCTCTAAGGTGCCACAGGACTGCTTATTACCGTTGACCAAAGTAAAAGACTTTTTGCTCCAGAAAACTAAGCAGCCACATACTTGCTTGTCTCTTGAATTCAGAAGGTCAAGAGGAATATCTACTATATGCTTCTTATTTAACCATTTCAAGCCAGTTGCTCATCTGCTCCAGGGCATGAGGGATAGATGGGCGAAAATGAGGTGGAGGCTTCTCTTATTGTCTCATAGACAACAGACCAGAAGGGACCACCTGCACATTGCAAGCCACAGAATCTCACCCACACCTTCCTACAATAGGACCATGAATTCTGTCTGAGTTACTGAACTCCTCAGATAAAGGATTAAAGATGTTAAGTTACAGAGAACCTGCTATTTACACTAGTTTAAGCCTACAGGTGAACCAAGCCCCAGGCTGCAGAGGAAGGAGAATCCCCCAGTGTCTCTGTTGGTCTGACCTGGAGGGAAATTTCTAATTGTCCCCAAATGTGGTAATCAGACCATGAGCATGTGGGGAAGACCTACCAACCAAGGAAACAATTATCTGTAGTAATCCAAAGCCAACTCCAGGCCTGCTGACATGGGTCAGTAAAGGGGAGAAATGCACAGTAGCCTTTAGTTTCAGAGGGCCAGAGCTTCCATGGCAGAAATGGTGGCCAGAATCTTGGACCCCTTTGAAATGCCACAGAAGTGCCACTCTGTGCAGCTCTGAGGGCTCTGGGAGAGGGCCCAGGGCCATGCTCTGGGTAGCGTAAAGGGCTGACTACCCTTTGACCTGCCTCTTCTGCCCGATGAACCGCCCTTTCCAGGGTTCAGAGCAGGGCCTTCTCACACTTTGCCCTCAGGCCCACAATGGTTTTCAGCCCCATTTGCCATCTCCATCTGGTGTCCACCACAGATTGTTGTACATTCCTATGAGGGCATATTTGACCTTAAAACAGGGCTCACAGCAGTCATAAGAAACACCTAATGCTAATGCTTCATTATGTAGTTGATAGAGGCTGACTGAAATAACACAAAAATTTGCACAGAGAGGCGTAAGAGAGGAATGTAAGCCAGGGAAAGTGTCTCTAGCTACCATCTTCTTGTGCAATGGGGACTGGACTCCAGACTGGACTCAATGACCTCCTAAGATCTCTTCCAGCCCTAGGATTCTGTTTTTATAATTCTATGATAATAATACTTTCCCACCTCAGAGAGGGCTGGTTAGAGTGGTCAGAAAATCTTTAGCATTTGCTACAAAAATGAGGAAAAGAAATGGAAAACTATTTCTTTTAAAAAATATGCCCTGCCGATTTTTTAGTGGTGTTTTGAGGAAGAACAAAAACTGGAATATTTTCGGTTGCGGCACAATTTTGCCTCCTGCTTTTGGCTGTTTACAGTTTGTGAAAATGAAAATATTTTCTGATATTGGTGCTTTCTGAAAGTTCCAGGTTTCAATTGTCCATTGAAAACCTAGAACATTTCACAGCAAACAGAAATTTAATTAAACATTTTTATTTCCGAAATTACCCTTTTGGATGAATTTTTTTTTCAGCCAAACAACTTTGACCAATTCTAAAGCTGGTTGATTGAAAATAAATTGATGAGTGATGGCTTACTGTTTTCAAAATAGAATGTCCCAGGGGCAAGTATTACTACTGTCCATGGTCTCCTTCCATGGATTACAAAAATAGCACCAATGCACTAGAAAAGCCACTCAGAAGACAGATTTTACCATTAAACTTTGTACTTTCCTGAGTTATTATTATTATATACTTGTATTTTTATTTTTTTCCTTCCAGATATAACCAACAGGCTCATAGCCCGCTCCCACTCTCCCTCATTCCCACCCACACACCTGAAACAACATAATTGCATGGAACCATGTTTGCTTTGACATCCTAAGAAAAGGAGCCAGCAAGCTGAATAAAAGAGGGATATAAACAGATCTGTTTGTGCAGCAGAAATGATGATGGTTAACATCTTTATTTTTGTCCAAAGGGAACAGCAATTCTTCGTCAGTTTTGAGGAGGAGGTTGCATCTGATTCATTATCGGTTCTCCTGCTAAGATTGACTCTGGTTCTCATGGACTTGCTCTTGGCTGCAGTGTGCCCTCCCACCCCACCTTCCCGTTATTTTTGGCAAAAATATTGTGGGTGGACTTGTGCCCCAGAGTAACTCTGATAGGCAAAGCTTGGCATTAGCTTTTCCCTCCTACTCTCTACTTTGGTCAGTGCTGCTCACTTCCATAGCAATCCCTTCTGTTCCTTTCCACACTCTCCTTACCCTTCCAGCCAGCTGGCCCTCCCCACTGGTGGCTCCATACCCCACTGGCTCCCCTGGCTCCCCCAACTCCTTGAGCCCCTGCCTGCCCCCTTACTTATAGCCAGGCCTGCGCTGCCATCATCTCAGATGCAGCTGGGCTGCTGGCTGTGGCCCCAGTTGCCAGCCCTGTGGAGGCTGCATCCAGACCTGGCCCACCTGACAGTCATGGCCCGTTATTGCCCTTGGGCACTGGCTTCAGCCCCAGCTGGGCTGCTGGTGTGGCTCAAGCCACAGAGCACTGCGGTTGGAACATCTTTAGGGCCAAGAGTTCTCAAGTCCTGTAACATCCATGTTCCTGCCAGACCACAGATGTTGCCAGATGAGCGAGTGCCATTGCTGGGAGGTGGATCCTGGATTGGATGCTCATTCTTTTTAGAAGTGAAAGATACAAAACTTGGCCTTTTTCAGTCCTTTCCTACACAAAGTGAATGCACTTCCCTTAACCACATTCCACAGCATTTTGCATCTTATACCAACTCTTTTCCTAGAGTGTTGGAAGCCTAGCACTAAAGTCCTCTTTACCTCAGATTTTTATCTCCTCAGGTGGTGAATGAACCTGAGCTTGCCAGGTCTATCCGCAAATTCCTCTTCGTTCTGTGGGACTTTGCAACCTCCTTGAGCTTAATTTCCTTGGAACGTATCCGCAAATTCCTCTTTGCCCTGTGGGACTTTGCAACTTCTTTCCTGAGCTTGGTTCCATGGGAACATCTATTACTGCGAGAAATCACGTGCTGGGCAACAGCAGTCAAACTGATGCAGCTTCGCTGCTACAAACTCCTAGTGTAGACCGGAAAAGCTGCTGTTTGTGTTGGCTCAGTTTACTTTGGGTTTCAAGCAGGAATAAATTCCCAGTAGTATAAATAACACCTTTCCCTGCCCACGCTAGGGGGTTGTGTAAGTGTAATTATATTGGTTGCTGGCACCACTGATGGCCTTATTGCTTAATGTAAAGAAGGTCTAAAGTGGGGATTTTTAAGTGGGTTAAGCACCCAGATTTTCTGGGAGCAGAATACACAGTGTCAGACACTGAGGAATCTTGATTCATGAAATGGGGAGACTGGACCAAACCATTCCATGAGGTTCTAGAGCAGGGGTGGGCAATAATTTTCGCAGAGGGGCCACGCCACGAATTTTTGTCCTGGTCTCGGGTGGGCTCTGGGCCCCCCAGAACAGACGGGGCCTCCAGCAGAAGGGCTGGGGTGGGGACTACAAAGAGACAAAGAAAAACACTTTGTGTGTGAGAGACAGACTTTGTGGCACTGAATGAGTGTGTGCTGCAGCGTATGTATGATGGTGACTGTGTGTGTGGCACAGACTGGGTGTGTGTGACAGTGACACAGAGCGTGTGCGTTGGCTGCTGCTGGGTAAGTGTCTGAGAGAAGCTTCCCTCTGTCTCTTGAAGGGAAATCTGTCCTGCTCTGTTGTCTCCCTGCTCCCCTGCTGTGCACTCCTGAGTGCATCACTGACCAGCCATGCTTCAGACTGAAGCAGCTCTGCTGTGTGTCTCCCTCTCCCCATTCCCTGCCCCGCAGAGATGGAGTACAGGGGCCAGGGAACACCCTGATTTAGCACTAGCCTCTCCCCTGCCTTCCTCCGCACAGCTTGCAGGAGAATCCTAGGAGGAGTTCAGCTGCAGACTGAACAAGCTGGGGGGCAGAGGAGAGGAGGCAGCTGAGCACATTGGGCCGGCTATAAGTATGCACATTCTGCTCACCATTTGGGCAGGGTGGAAAGAAATAATTGGTGGGCTGGATTTTGCTCACCCCTGTTCTAGAGCATGTTAGTGTCCTGCCAAACGGAAAGGGTAGATCTTCAGGTGAGGAAGGACTGTGGCTTGCATGAAAATTAATCGTCTTCATGCCAGTGTTTTTGGGAAAATTAAATGATGAAATAAAAGGAAATCAGTCCCCCTTCCCTTACAACCTGGACTCCAGCCATTGGGAAGGATTTATATTTTTCACCATGATTTAATTTTCCAACGTACTCCTTAATTAAATGGATTTATTAAAATTCTCTGGCACTGCATTTTTATGATTGGATTCGGATTTCCTCCCTTGAATGTCATGGAGGACGTTCATCAGGTGATTTGTTTCATACTTCTGGTCTCACCCTCTTCGCTTTCACCTATTTGACTTTTAGTTGAGAGCTGGAGGAAGAAGTCTACAAAGGTAAGCCATCTGGAAGCAAGAATGGTTTGCTGGTTGTATCCTTTCTCCCATTTCTCTGGGATTGATGTTACGGACCATTGTTAATGAGCCTATTAATATTGAAGCGAGGGTGCGGATTTGTCAGTCTGTCTGTCAGAGATAACGAGAAAGCTGATTACTGACTCTTGATGAGCTGCGCTCTAGACCATGCTCATCTCTCAGCTCCTTCTGCAGACTTATAAATGCCACTGTGGAAAAGACACACAGAGTTCACCTTGCTGTGGAAGGACAGGCAAAGAGGAAATACAGAATTGGTCTGCACTGTGGCATATATGAACCCACCCTTGTTTGGTGGTTTAGCATATATCGTGCTGGTTGGCATTAGGCCCAAATCCTACAAAGGTTTCTATGAACAGGCTTGAACTTCATACTCTGTAGACCCTTTGAAATCAACGGCACTCCTCACCATGCGGGAAGCTAAACAATGTGTACTGGGCTTTGCAAGATTCCAGCCCATTGCTTGTAAGTGTCTGGGTGCAGAATGTTTTTATAAAAGGTATCATTCAGCCAGAGCCATCCCGAGGTGGGGCAGAGCCCAGGGCAACACCCTCACACCCAGTGCCCCAGGCAAAGAGCTCTGGGCAACCCTCCCACTTATATTGCACCTGGCAAAGCAGGTCTTTGCCCACAAAAGCTTATGCTCCAAAATATCTTTCAATCTCTAAGGTGCCACAGGACTTCTTGTTGTTTTTGCAGATACAGACTAACAAGCTACCTCTCTGATACTTGTAGCCATGTGAGGCACTGTATTTAGCTCTATGGAATGGAAATCCGTCAACCTCCTGAAAAAACGTGCACAGATACAGACAGACATCATCTTCCTCTCCAAATGCAAATGGATGGACATCACCATGAGCCTGTATAATTAGACCTGCCTTGTGAATCTCCACTACATTGCATCTGATGAAGGGGGTCTTTGCCCACAAAACCTTATGCTCCAATATATTTGTTAGTCTATAAGGTGCTAAAGGACTTCTTGTTTTTGTGGATACAGGCTAACATGGCTACCCCTCTGATACTTGGGATGGGGGCGTGGCAGATGGCAGCAGCAGCCATAGGAGGTCACCTCCCTGCATCTTCCCTACCCCCCACCCCCACCACATAGTGCTCTGCCATATCCTCCTAGTCTGCTGAGACCCACCCTCAGGCAACAGTGGCACAATGGAGTGCCACGAGGTGAGTTCTGCAGCGGAAGGCGACAATCCCCTGCTGCTGCTGCTGCTCCCAATGCCTGCCTTCTGCCCCAGCTAATCCCCCCCCAGTCATAGGACAGATGGGGCACCTGCTACAGGGACCCCAAAAATGCGTGGCCTGGGGCAACCACCCCACTTCGTCCGAGCGACGGGACAGCTTTGCCTTTAGCAGCTTTGGAAAGTTACTTGTGCCTATAAAAATGAATTCACCTCTGACACAGACTCCTCCGAGTTCAATTCAGCAGTGTGAGTTTACACCAGTGGTAAACATGTTCTCTTGTTGTTATAGAATAGACTCATGGATTAAGAGATGTTTAAAGCCAAAAAGGACCATCGTGATACTCTAGGCTCATCTCCTGCACATTGCCAACTATAGAACCTCACCCACCCATTCCTGTGATAGAGCCAGAACTTTTGGATGAGTTAGTGAAGTTCTCAGATAAGGATCTAAAGATTTCAAACATCTCAGTGGAGTAGCCATATTAGCCTGTAATTTCAAAAACAATAAGCAAGCCTGGGGCACCTTAGAGACTAACAAATTTATAAGGTCATGAGCTTTCATGGGTTTTACCCACAAAAGCTACGACCTAATAAATTTGTTAGTTTCTAAGGTGCCCCAGGACTGCTTAAAGATTTTGAGTTACAGAGAAGTGAACCTTTTATAGTATATGCTTGACAAAGTGTTTCCAACTCTAAGGATTATATCATGTGAATGTTATATCTTGTAAAGCCCTAGCTCCTGGAGTCATGTGAACACATGAGATTCTCCTGCAGAATTAATTTACTATACAAAGTCATATAATTGCAGAGCAGAAATTTAGAATGTAAGCACACCCTAAAGACTCAAAACTTAAATGGCAAATAAAAGGAACCCCAACTATAACAAAGAGTTTTAAAGCAGTCTCCTGATTTTTTGAATGAAACTGGCAACATGGTGACAACCCCATGAGAACAAGGAAGGGATCTGGTATTAACTATTTGCTATAGTTTCTCCTTCTTCACATACTTTCAGAGACCTTCAAGTAACAGCCTACATGGGTTGCCAGAAGGTGGCCCACACTGCCCAGACCTATTGTTAATCTCCTTTCTTGCAGAGTCATGATGGTTGTCACTTATAGCAATCCTTTTGCTTTAGAGAACAGTTTCTGCTTATTCTTTTTTTCAGAAGAAGTCCTAGGACTAAAAGAGAAGCTAAATGAGGACCTTTCTCCGCTGGGATGAGTCAGCTCACCAATCTAGCAGCTACTTGTGGTCATCACATGCCTCCTGTGATGTTAGCCTCTTCCAATATCAACGTTTGACAAGTTGTCTCAATTTCAAGAATCTCTTTGCTGAACACAAAAAAAATGTATATAACCCCAAAGGGAAGGCTTGGGAACCTCATTAAAAAGCTTGTGAATGAGTAAAAACTTCCTCTGTGCCTTTTTTTAAGTCTTCCACTCTGAAATCAGGAATTTCAGCTTTTAGCATGCCTTTGCTCTCCTTCATACTGTCTTCCACTGAATACAAATGAATGCTTAAGGGCTATCTCTCCAGATTCTCATGTCAACCTTAAATGCAGCAAATCACTGGGTATAGCAATTTGACCTTTTTGCTGGCATTGGCAAAACTTGGGGTGGAAAAGCCCCCACTGGGGGAGCATATTTCCTTTCTTTTCCTTTCACATTTACAGACAGGACTAGAGGTACAAAATGAAATAAAGGCTTGTAAGAAACACCAAGTTTTCTAGCCTCCTTTGCTCACATTTTTAATTGGTCCCTAGCATATTTGCAGGGGCAGCTCTTCAACATAATACTACCTGTGTGCCTGCTTTCTCACTCTTTCTCCTTCTTTCTGTGCCTTATTCCTCCCAGCTGCAGAAAGCTGGCTTTATTTCTGTTCTAACCTCTGGTAATTGTACAGAATATTTATTGCGGGTGGGACTTAAGAAGCAGCTCAGTGATTTAAACATGTGCAAGTGCCATTAAAAGTCAATGGGATTTGGTGCTTTAAAAATCCCAGCCCTAAAGGAATTCATGTGCCTTTACCCCAAATCCACTTTCCAGGTACAGAATCCCACTTAGATGGTAGCTTGTGCATCCTGTTTCTGATCCAATGTCAACTGAAATCAATGGGAGTCTTTATATTCACTTCTGTGGGCTTTTGGCAAGGCTCTGACTTCACAGAAGTATTTATTTTTCAGTGCTAAGGTCAGATTGAAACGCTCCCTTTTTCTACAGCTTCCTGACTCCTTCCCTCCACCTCAATTTTAGACTATGCAGTCTGGTTTTACACAGCGGGCAAGAGCCATAGTCAGGCCATGCCCAAACACATGTACTGGAAAATAGTCTCGAGGGGGTAGCCATGTTAATCTTGAAAGTGCTACAGGACTGCTTGCTTTGTTTTGCAAAGATACAGACTAGCAATTCTATTTATTAGGTAAGGAACTTTTGTGAGTAAAACCTAATTCCTCACATAATGGAGCAGAACTGAGAAATAAGTGAAATATAAAGCAAGGCATGGGGGAAGGGAGGGGAAGAAGGAGGAGGAGAAAAAAAGAAAACAGAGAGAAAGGATGAAAAAGAAACACGGGAGGAGAGGGAGTCACTTAACTTTGAGGACCTCTGGGTGGGATGGCTGCCATTCCTGAGAATATCAAAGTAGGGGAAATTGTCCTTGCAATGCATAAGATAATTGAGATCCTTGCTGAGTCCCAGGTTAAATGTATCAAACTTACAGATGAATTCCTATTTACATATTTCCATTTGTAATCTGGTGTTAAAAATCTCTTTGCATGTACTGGAAGCACTGTAAGATGTAGTCAAAACAAAAAAGCAGCAGAGTAGCACTTTAAAGACTAACAAAATAATTTTTTAGATGAGCTTTCGTGGGACAGACCCACTTCTTCAGACCATAGCCGTACCAGAACAGACTCAATAATCAAGGTTGACAAATCAGGAAAAAAAAATTATCAAGGTGAGCAAATCAGAGAGTAGAGGGGTGGGTGGGGAGTCAAGAATTAGATTAAGACAAGTATGCAAAAGAGCCCCTATAATGACCCAGAACATTCACATCCCGGTTCAAACCATGTGTTAATGTGTCGAATTTCAATATAAAAGAGAGTTCAGAAGCTTCTCTTTCCGAAGTTGTGTGAAAACTCTTCTTCAGTAAGACGCAATCTCTTAAGTCATTAACAGAATGGCCCACTCCATTAAAATGTCAGCTGACCAGTGTGTGGATCAGGAGTGTTTTTACGTCTGTTTTGTGCCCATTAACTCTTTGTCTAAGAGAGTTTCAAGTCTGTCCAATATACAAAGCATCTGAGCATTGTTGGCACATGATGGCATATATGATGTTAGTTGAGGAAAATGAGAATGTGCCCATGATTCTATGACTAACTTGGTTAGGTCCAGTGATGGTATCCCCAGAATAGATATGTGGGCAGAGCTGGCAGCAGGCTTTGTTGCAAGGAAAAGTCCCAGGACCAGTGTTCCTGTGGTATACTGTGGCTGTTGGTGAGAATCCTCATAAGGTTGGGAGGTTGTCTGTAGGAGAGGACAAGCCTGTCACCTAGGGCCTTCTGGAGCGTGGCATCCTGATTAAGGATAGATTGTAGGTCTTCAATAATACGTTGCAGTGGTTTGAGTTGGGGGGCTGTTGGTAATGACCAGTGGTGTTCTGTTTTTGGCTTTTTGGGGACTACCTTGGAGTAGCTGGTCTCTGGGTATTCGTCTGGCCCTGTCGATTTGTTTTTTTATTTCTCCTGGTGAGTAATTCAGGTTTATGAATATTGGGTAAAGATCTTGTAGTTTTTGGTCTCTGTCAGTAGGATCAGAGCAAATGCGATTGTACCTAAGGGCTTGACTGTAAATAATGGATCTAGTTATGTGTGCAGGATGAAAGCTGGAAGTGTGTAGGTAAGTATAGCAATCAGTGGGTTTCTGGTAGAGTGTGATACTGATCAGGCCATCTTTGATTTGTACTGTAGTGTCCAGGAAATGTATCTCTCGCATGGAGTAATCAAGGCATAAGTTGATGGTGTGGTGCAGATTGTTAAAGGCTCTGTGGAATTCTTCTGGAGTCTCTATACCATCCCAAAAACATTACTAGAGTGGCATTTTTGCGTATTCTGGCTTACTGAGTGTGAGCACCTTCTCCAGGGTGCTTGAGTTCCCCCCTTGTTCCAATCACCTGCCTGCACCAAAGACCTCTGTGCCAGAAGCTGTCACTCCATCCTCTGCAAGGGTGAAGATGGGACAAGAAGGGGATAACTGGTAGGTTTGAAAGCCTTGTCTATTACCACATGAATAGCTTCCTGTAGCACTTCTCTGCAAAGCGGATAATTCCATTTGCCCCCGTGGAGGCTTTTATCTGAAGCTTTCTGCTCCCCAGCTCCTTGATGAGAACTGAAGGCTGAGACTGTAGCAGTTAATTTGCATTACAAATTGGGAGTTAGACATTGTCCTCAGGCTTATGAAGTGCTGTCAGAAGACTGAATTAAAATACAATGTCCTGAATCCCTCTCCATTTGTATTTAATTAAGGCCTTTCATTCATTGCTGATTTTTGCATCCCCTCATATTTAGTGGTTTATTAGGGAGGAGAAAGGAGGTTTCCTGTTGACAAAGTGTTTTCTGAAATCAGCAATCTATTGTATGCTATTATAGATAACATCTATTTATGATATGGACTATTTTTACTAAGAGTTGATAATCTCACAAAACCTTATAAGGGGGAGTTTTGTTTTATTGAACGAAGATGATTATCTGATCTGTGCACTCAGGAAATTACATATCTAGATTTCCCTGATATTTGGCATTACTGACATTTGTGCCCATAATGAATGCAAAATTGAATGCTGTTTTTAGAGGTACCTCAAAGCAAACCACTAGAATACTAACGTGGGCACATGTTAATTTTTTTAAGAGCAACCACTCTGTGATGCAGAAGCTTCCACCTCCACGTAACACATGCTCATGCAGAATCTTCATCCTGATGAATTTTGGATGAGAAAACAATGTTATGCATGGACTTTGGCCTAAAAATAGGGTACAGAAAGTGGTTCTCTAGAAAATAAAAACATCCCTATCCTACCCTCTTTGCTCCAGGTATCCAAACATAGCTGCTAGAATTGCTATTGCAAATGTGGCCAAGTACTCAGAGCACAGCCTTTTTGGAGTCAGAGTGAATTCATTTGAATGTAGCCATTTTTGTGCTTTAAAATGCTCAAATGGTATTGCTTTAATGGTAAACAATGACACTTCCACTTTTTGTTTGTTTGTTTGTTTAAATTCATTCATAAACAGAAATCATGGGCGGTTTTACTGCTCAGGAACTTGCACGGTGGCTAGGTTAAATGCAGCCTTATGTGAAAAGGATCTGTATGCGTTTTGCAATTTCATCATGCAGCTCTGCCAATGCCCACCTACCTTTAGCCACTCTGCAATATTCTGATCCTGATGCCTGCATAGCTCTACCATTTGTGGAAAGCAGGCTGTGAGGATAAGGCAGTTGGAGATCCAGGATCAATTCTTGACTCTGCCACAGACTTCCTGTGTGACCCTGGTCAAATCACATAATGTTGCTGGAGCTCAATTTTCCTAACTCTGAAGTGGTGATAATTATACTTCTCTAAGTCATGGAGGTAAATCCATGCACATTGATGATGCACTGAGAGAGAGAGACTATGGTGATTGTAGGGGATCATAATGGTGCCTGGATAGCAATGTTCCTGTAAGCTGAGCACTTGGGCAGCTACACAGGAGAGAGTCAGGTGCCAGCCAGCTGTTTAGAACAGTGCCCACAGCTGGCAGTGTGTGTTTCTATTGGTGGGGCATATCCACACATGCCTTGATGCACATAGGAAACTTTATTCCACCCATGGATGGAAAACAATTACAGAGAACACTGCTGGATAGATAAATTACTTCTCAGGCTTTAGCTGCTGCACCTACATGATTTTGGCCTAGTTATATCTTCAGCTCTGCCAATACACCTCAGTCTGGATCTGCTTGATTCACCTTTTATATCTGTGGCCATTGTCTTCCTGCAATGCTACCTCCATTGGCACCCCATGGGAGGGTGCACAGGGGGCCACGTGCTCTCCCCTCCCCCGGGTTGCGTTACCCTGCACTCACTGCTTGGGAAAGTGCTACTCCTAGGCTGCCCTGCTCCGGGGAACCGGGGGGGCGGGGGAGGACTACCCTCGTACGTACCCTCGTGCGCCATTTAGAAGTCTGGGGCAAACAGCCTAAAAAAAAAAATCTGCCAGGGATGGTGCTTGGTCCTGCCAAGAGGGCAGGGGACTGGAGTACATGACCACACAAGGTCCCTTCCAGTTCTATGAGACGTGTATCTCCATGTACCCTCATATCCGCCAGAAGTGGTGAGGTGCTTCCACAGAAAGAGGCAGGAAGAGGGCGGGACAAGGGCGGAGCATGGGTAAGAGGGGCGAGTCATGGGCAGGGTGGGATGGGAAGCAGGCAAGGCACATGCAACGTTTGGCCAGTGCCACCCCTAGAATCCCCGCACCAGGTTGCCCCGGCTACGTCCCATGTTACTGCCCCATGACATCAAGGGAACCCCTCATCAACCTCCTCCTGGCTCTTGCTAAAGTGACCATCTACAAGACCAAGAGGAGGATGCTGGATGTGGGTCGGGGGGTGCTCTGTGACTGTGGAGCCTATTTCCGCTCCTCCTTTTTGTCACACATCTGGGCAGAGTTCCTCTGGGTAGCTTCCACTGGCTCCATAGACAGCTTGAGAAGCAGAGGGCACTCTCTGAGGCTCTCTGCTCAGTGTCCCCCTCTGCTTCCCTCCTTTTAAACCTGTGATCTGCACCCTCACTCCTGTTTTTCTCATTAGTTGTCCTAAGTGATCAGCTGGCACCTGGGTGCCAAATAGTACTCTTCTCCTAGCCCTCTCCAGAAGAAAGACTGCCGCTTCTGCTGACCTGTATGGTGGCACACAGCCATGGTTGGGGACTGGGAGGTACTCACTAAGTATGCATTCCAGCTTGATCCAATGTTTGCACAGATTAAAACTAACACTTCCCTTCTACCCCTATGGGACTCTGAGTCCCTCGAACACAGGTCCTTGCAAGGTGCCAGAATAGGAATTTTTTCTCGTGCTGCATTATGTTTAGAAAGCTAAAGTTGAGGGGTGTGTGTGAGTGTAGCCCATCCCGTTTCACAGGGAGACTGCCGGAATAAAAGAAGATCCTCTGGTAAGGCCTGTTTGCTCGGCTGCCTTTGTTCAAATCTTTTCTGACAGTGCTTATCAATTATTTGGGTATGCATTGCTAGGAAAAGGCTCCATGCGGTGACACCAGGTGTTGCTGGAGAACAGCACAGTAGCTGACAGTAGAATTCATGAATCCTACACTGGTCACAGACTGAAGTTTATTTCTACCAGCGCCTGCAACATTGAAGAAAGCTGGCAGTGTATTTCTCCAGTGTGGGAGTGAGAGAGAGAATTTCTCATTGAGACCCATTGCTCATGCATGCAGTGGTTATCTTCCTTGAAGAACACCTTGCATCTTGGATTGCATTGCAGATAACTTTTTATTCCAAAAGGTTGAGAAAGCTACTGGGGGGAAGCTGTTCTAGATTTAATTTTAACAAATAGGGAGGAAATTATTGAGAATTTGAAAGTGGAAGGATGCTTGTGTGAAAGTGCTCATGAAATCATAGAGTTCACAATTCTAAGGAAGGATAGAAGGGAAAACAGTACAATAGAGATAATGGATTTCAGGAAGGCAGATTTTGGTAAACTCAGACAGCTGGTAGGTAAGGTCCCATGGGAAGCTAAACTGAGGGGAAAAACGGCTGAGGAGAGTTGGCAGTTTTTCAAAGGGACGTTCTTAAGGGCCCAAAAGCAAGCTATCCCGCTGCGTAGGAAAGATAGAAAACATGGCAAAAGACTGCCTTGGCTTAACCAGGAGATCTTGCATGATCTCAAAATAAAAAAGGAATCGTATAAGAAATGGAAACTAGGACAAATTACAAAGGACGAATATAGGCAAACAACACGAGCGTGCAGGAGCAAGATTAGAAGGCTAAGGCACAAAATGAGCTCAAACTAGCTACAAGCATAAAGGGAAACAAGAAGGCTTTTTACAAATACATTATTAACAAGAGGAAGACCAAGAAGACAGTAGGGCCATTGGTCAGTGAGGAGGGAGAAACATTAACAGGGAATTTGGAAATGGCAGAGATGTTTAATGATTTCTTTGTTTCAGTCTTCACTGAGAAATCTGAAGGAATGCCTGACATAGAGAATGCTAGTGAAAAAGGGGTAGGCTTAGAAGTTGAAATAAGAAAAGAAAAAATTAAAATTTACTTAGAAAAATTAGATGTCTGCAAATCACCAGGGCCTGATGAAATGCATCCTAGAATCCTCAAGGAGCTGATAGAAGAGGTATCTGAGCCTTTAGCAATCATTTCTGGAAAATCAAGGGAGACAGGAGAGATTCCAGAAGACTGGAAAAGGGCAAATATAGTACCCATTTATAAAAAGGGGAACAAGAATAACCTGGGAAACTACAGGCCAGTCAGCTTAACTTCTGTGCCAGGAAAGATAATGGAGCGGGTAATTAAAGAAATCATCTGCAAGCATTTGGGAGGTGGTAAGGTGATAGGGAACAGCCAGCATGGTTTTGTTAAAAACAGATCATGTCACACCAATCTAATAGCTTTCTTTGATAGAATAATGAGCCTTGTGGATAAGGGAGAAGCGGTGGATGTGATATACCTAGACTTCAGTAAAGCATTTGACACGGTCTCACATAATATACTTATCAATAAACTACTCAAATACAACTTAGATGGGGCTACTATAAGGTGGGTGAACAACTGGCTGGATAACCGTACCCAGAGAGTAGTTATTAATGGTTTTCAATCCTGCTGGAAAAGTATAACTAGTGGGGTTCTGCAGGGGTCTGTTTTAGGACCGGTTCTGTTCAATAGTTTCATTAACAACTCAGATATTGACATAGAAAGTACACTTATTAAGTTTGCAGATGATACCAAGCTGGGAGGGGTTGCAACTTCTTTGGAGGATAGGGTCATAATTCAAAAGGATCTGGATAAACTGGAGAAATGGGCTGAGGTAAACAGGATGAAGTTTAATAAGGACAAATGCAAAGTGCTCCATTTGGGAAGGAACAATCAGTGTCACACTTACAGAATGGGAAAGGACTGCCTAGGAATGAGTACAGCAGACAGGGATCTAGGGGTTATAGTGTACCACAAGCTAAATATGAGTCAACAGTGTGATGCTGTTGCAAAAAAATGATTCTAGGAAGCATTAACAGGTGTGTTGTGAACAAGACACGAGAAGTCATTCTCCCGCTCTACTCTGCGCTGGTTAGGCTTCAGCTGGAGTATTGTGTCCAGTTCTGGGCACCACAGTTCAGGAAGGATGTGGAGAAATTGGAGAGGGTCCAGAGGAGAGCAACAAGAATGATCAAAGGTCTAGAGAACGTGACCTATGAAGAGAGGCTGAAAGAATTGGGCTTGTTTAGTTTGGAAAAAAGAAGATTGAGGGGGGACATGATAGCAGGTTTCAGGTATCTAAAAGGGTGTCATAAGGCAGAGGGCGGGAACTTGTTCTTCCTTGCCTCTGAGGATAGAACAAGAGGCAATGGACTTAAATTGCAGCAGGGGAGGTTCAGGTTGGATATTAGGAAAAAGTTCCTAACTGTCAGGGTGATCAAACACTGGAACGAATTGCCAAGGGAGGTGGTAGAATCTCCATCACTGGAGATATTTAAGAAGAGGTTAGATAGATGGCTTTCGGGGATGGTCTAGAAAGTGCTTGGTCCTGCCATGAGGGCAGGGGGCTGGACTCAATGGCCTCTCGGGGTCCCTTCCAGTCCTACGCTTCTATGATTCTGTGATTAATACCAGGAGGATGCAGTATAAAATTCTGGGATTCACAAGGAAAACACAGATTCCTCCCTAAGGTGTTGGAACAATAAGATGTTCTTCCCCACCCATTTATAACCTCTAGACAATCTATTACACTGCAGCCGCCATTATGCATTAAAAGCTGGGGGGAGGGGGCGAGAAATCTGAAGAAAAACTCATTCCTTTCCCCAATTTTTTAGAAATTCTAAATATTTCCGTTCAGCCATCTCTACAGCAAGTCATCTCTACAGCAAGTCATCTCTACAGCAAGTCAAAGGCACAAGGGGAAATTTTCCTGCTTTTTCCCCCTCCTTTTTTGAATTTTTGAAATTCTACCAAAATTTCGAAATCCAATAATGTGCAACTCAAGTGACAAGCAAGGTCAGGAGTGCCAGTCTCCCACATAGAATCATGGCACTGGAAGGCACCTGGAGAGTTAATCAGCTTCAGTTCCCTGCTGTCACGGCAGGGACAAGCACCATAGATCATCCTTGACTAATGTTTTTCTAACCTGCTCTTAAATAACTCCAATGATGGAGAGTCCACCATATCCCTAGGCAATTTATTCACGTGCTTAATTACCTTGACAGGAAGTTTTTCCTAATGTCCAATGTAAATCTCTCTTGCTGCAGTTTAAGCCCATTGCTTCTTGTCCTATCCTCTGAGACCAAGGAGAACAATTTTTCTCCCTTCTCCTCATGACAACCTTTTAGGTGCATGAAAGCTGTTATCCTCTCCCCTCTGAGTCTTCCTTTTTCCAGACTAAACAAATTCAATACTTTCTATTTTCTGTCATAGCTCATGTTCTCTAGACTGTTAATCATTTTTGTTGCTCTTCTCTGGACCTTCTCCAATTTGTCCACATCTTTCCTGAAATATAGTGCCAATAATGGCACATAATACTCCTTTTGAGGCCTAATTAGCACAGAGTAAAGTAGAAGATTTACTTGTCGTGTCTTGGCCACATCACTCCCGTTAATGCATCCCAGAATGACGTTTGCTTTTTTTGCAGCACTATCACACTTTTAAATCATATTTCACTTGTATTCCACTATGATTCCCAGATCCCTATCTTCAGTATGCCTTCCTAGGCAATCACTTCCCATTTTGTATGCATGAAACTAACTTTTCCTTCCTAAATGGAGTACTTTGCAGTTCTCCTCATTGACTTTTATCCTGTTTACCTCAGACCATTTCCCAAGTTTATCCAGATCATTTTGAATTATAATCCCATCCTCCCAAGCATTTGTAACCCTCCCCGTTTGGTATCATCTGCAAACTTTACAAGCACCAGAGAGGTAGCTGAGTCAGACTAACTCGGCTACCTCTCTGATTCTTGTCACCATGCAAGGCACCGCATTTAGCTGTATTGAGTGCAAACTTTACAAGCATACTCTGTGTCATTATCTAAGTCATTGATTAATATACTGAACAGACTGGTTCCAAAAACGATCCCTACAGCACCCCACTTGTTATGCCCTCCAGCATGACTGTGACATGGGTTCAGATCCAGCTCAGTATGGTAATGGGTAACTAAAAGCCATTAATACTTGAAAACTCTTCCAAAGAGAAGGTGAAATGGGGTAGCTGGTTCTCAGTCCAGTTCCTAGGGGATAGCTTACCATGTGGCAAAAACCACCACCACAAGTGGCATTAAGGTTAATTTGCTTCCCCCGTGTGACAATTACGGCAGAGGACCCAATGCACCATTTTTTTTATGATTTATTGTTATAAACCATTCCTTCCTCTTGACATACTGTCCCTCCCTCCTGGGCAGACTGAAATGTTTGGTGGGACAGAGGAGGAAGCTTGCGCTCAGCTTGCTGTACCTGTTCTGAAGATGAATGAAGACTACCAGTCTCCAGTGCTGTCAGTCTGGCAGCTTTTGTCAGCAGAGTGTGGGACTGGCTTTTGTCTGTCTCCCAAGGAGAGCCTGGAAGATGACGCTGCACTGTATTGGGTTTCCTAATGTAGCTTGCAAGTCAGTAAAATATTACAGGTTGTACCTTTCTGGTCTGGGACTGTCTGGTCTGGCGACATCTGTGGTCCTGCTGGACCAGAGAGCCCCTAGACTACAGAAATGCAACAGCAGAGGTTGTTGGTGGTTGGATGGGCTGGCAGCTCACAGTGTTGGGGGCAGTGAGGCTGGCACAGCCTGTGAGGCTGGCAGCAGCAGGGGCAGGGACAGGGACAGCAGAGCCTGCTGGCTGGGAAGGGGAGCCCAGCAGGGAGGCTGGTGCCTACCTCCCATCCCAGAGGCCTGAGCTCCTCTGGTCCAGTAAACTCCTGAGGGTTCCAGACCAGGGAGGTCCAACCTGTACTAGTCAGGGAAACACTTAAAACTAAGCTCATACTGAAGTGCTTTTCTGCTTCTGAGTTATAAGGTGCATAGGGAGTTACAGTCAATCTTTGCTCTTTCAGCTTGCACTGAGAGGGCAAAATGTGGTGTTCACCTTGAAATTTGGTTCTCTTTCCTCTTAATTCAGAGCTTTAAAACACGCAGGATGCTGCAGATTATGTTACCATACATCCTATGCACGGTTAATCTGAGCTAGAATCTAATATCCTGAGAAGGAGCTGCTCATGAGAAACTCTCTAACATAACTAGAGGGACCCCCCAGGTACCATAAAATGGTATATTATCTTCATTTCACATTAAATAAATTCTGTCTCTTTCTCTTTACCTCTTCACTGGTTCCTGAAACATCTCCAGGTTCTCTTTTAGGACTATAATATAAAGGGTGTGCTCAGCTTAACTGAGTGGGAAGCTGGCCTAAGAAATGGAAGAACATAGGACCCAGTGTACCATATGGACTAACAGTCCATATAGGCCAGTATTCTGTTTCCAAAAGTGGCCAGTGCTAAATGCTTCAGAGCAAGGTGTAAGAAACTCTGCAACAGGCAGCTACAGAATAACTTGCTCATAGTAAGGTTTGTAGCAGGTGATGCATTTGTATCTCTTTAAACTTAGTTTTGAATCCTTACCAAGCAGAGGTGGTTCTCAGTAGCAATATAAAGGCCCATAGTCTCAATATATACACTGTGGCAATGAGTTCCACAGGTTGATTATGGGTTGCAGGAAAAAGAATCAACACACTTAAAAGGCTGGGGTCAGAGTCCATTTCCAACTGTGCATTCTGCTAGCAGTCATCATTGTGAATATCAGCCTAGTTAATGATTATGATACAGGTTGAGTCTCCCTACTCCAGCACCCTCAGAATCTAACTGGTGCCAAACCAGAGAATTTGCCAAACCACAAGAGGTTTTGCACTGATCTGAACTTCTAGGCTGAAATTCACTACTGTGCAAAGGCACCAGCAGAAAGCTCATCTACTTCTTAAGTTTTTAAAATAGAGCTTATATGAGACTTGGGTGGTGCACAGACTTTGTGCTGGCTTTCTGCAAAGGAGCGGCTTCCACCCTTCACATAATATCAACTTTATTCCTTTTTTTTTTAAATTTCGTGGCATTAAACAATCTTCAGGAACCGGATCCCTAATAAGCAAAATCTCAAAAGAAACTTAAGTGATGGAATCAATTAACTACAGGTGGAAACTTTCTAGTCTGACGGGTGCTGAATGAGAGACTTTGCCACACAACTGGAGGTCAATATTGCCTAGCCCATTATCAACATTTCCACTGCTTACTGGGCTCTTAGAAGACATTGAGGGGTACATTGCAGCTAAATAAGAGCACAAAACACTGAGAGCCAGGGCTAGTGTCTGTAAACAAACTTTATGGGACCAGAAACTTGGCCACACCCATGATAAGTGGACAGTGGATAAGTAAAATCATGCTGAACGACGGATGTTGCCAGATGAGAGCATGCTGAACTAGAGAGGTTCAGCCTGTATTAATCTAAAAAGGCTGAAATCCAGTAGCGAGTCCTACTTTACCTGTGATGTATATATCCCACAGACTGACATGAAATGCTCAGACCAAAGAGTTTAATTGTGTAAAAATAGTGATTGATTTTTCTTCTTAGTTCATTTCCTGGCAAGTTATTTTAATTAAGATCAGGGAATGCGGCATGAGATGTACTTTGCAAATGTCAGCTCTCTATTTTTTTTCCCCTCTAGACTTAATGCAGGAAAGTTACAAGGGGAGGCCAGCGCACAAGGATCGGAGCTGATTTAGCAGTGGGAAAGTGAATCTGTAGCAAGGTACTTTATGAAACTAGGAAGAGATTTAAAGGCCTTTATGGGGTCTTGGGGAAAATGTTTAGCACAGAAAATTGTGCACTGCATTATTCCACCATGGTGAACAGCTAGAGGTTGCACCTCCCAGTCCAGCACTTGGGTGCTGAACTAAGGATTTTGCCACACAATGGCTACGTCTACACGTGAAGCCTACATCGAAGTAGCCTATTTCGATGTGGCGACATCAAAATAGGCTATTTCGATGAATAACGTCTACACGTCCTCCAGGGCTGGCAACGTCGATGTTCAACATCGACGTTGCGCAGCACCACATCGAAATAGGCGCAGCGAGGGAACGTCTACACGCCAAAGTAGCACACATCGAAATAAGGGTGCCAGGCACAGCTGCAGACAGGGTCACAGGGCGGACTCAACAGCCAGCCGCTCCCTTAAAGGGCCCCTCCCAGTCACACTTGCACTAAACAGCACAAGATACACAGAGCCGACAACGAGTTGCAGACCCTGTGCATGCAGCATGAATCCCCTGCTGCAGCAGCAGCAGCCAGAAGCCCTGGGCTAAGGGCTGCTGCACACGGTGACCATAGAGCCCCGCACGGGCTGGAGAGACAGCGTCTCTCAACCCCCCAGCTGATGGCTGCCATGGAGGACCCCACAATTTCGACGTTGCGGGACGCGGATCGTCTACACGGTCCCTACTTCGATGTTGAACGTCGAAGTAGGGCGCTATTCCGATCCCCTCATGAGGTTAGCGACTTCGACGTCTCGCCGCCTAACGTTGAAGTTAACTTCGAAATAGCGCCCGACGCGTGTAGCTGCGGCGGGTGCTATTTCGAAGTTAGTGCCGCTACTTCGAAGTAGCGTGCACGTGTAGACACAGCTAAAAGGAGGTTAATGCCCCCCACCCCCGTCTTCATCCCCTGCTCCACAGCTGCAGCTACTTCCCTAGCTCTCTGGCCACAGCTCCCCACAATTGCTGCCAGCTCCCAGGCCCTCCAGCCATAGCTCCCCAGCCTGCCACTGCCACCTCTGGCAGCACAGACCTCCCAGCTAGCCCCTGCTCCTGGCCGCTAGGGCTCTCTGATCCAGTAACATCTGTAATCCTGCCAGAGCATGGATATTGCCAGGGTAGAGAGTCCCAGATTTTGGAGGTACAAACTATAACCAAAAAAAAAAAAAAAAGAAAGAAAGAAACAGGTAAATAACTTTAAGGGTACATCATGCCTTTAAACCAAGAAAGTCGTTCCTATTGAAATCAATTTAAAGTTTGAATGCTGACGCAACCTTTGACACTTATGACCTTTGCTACCTAGAACGAAGTTATTTTTTTTAATTAAGCTAGAAAGACATTCATGCTATCAAGTTTTGTGCAGAAGTCTCCAATGAGACAAGCAGGGCCTTCTGCTTAAAAACTCATGGTCTGATACGGCCCTGATTGAGAGGAATAACAGCTCGGAGCCAAATCCAGCTCTCATTGCTTTCAGGGTTTGTTGCGTAAGCTGGGGGGGGCAGCAGCCCCTGGCAGTTGTACCAAGAGTGGCACGTAAGCTGATTTGCATTGGCACATGGAGTAGGAGCTCATCCCCGCCCCTTCTCCCCCATGGAGCTGGGAGCTTGCTCAAAGTCAGGCGGCCTGTGGATTAACAGAAGACCAGCTAATGCTGCCAACCACCACCTGAAAAATGCTGTTGTAAGTAGGACTATCAGTGACTTTAAAAAGTATCACCAGCACTTGGACCGTACATAAAGGTTAAAAGGTCAAATTTCAGCACTCCACCTTGGAAAGATTGCTGACCCCTGCATTGGAATGTGACTGCATAACCCTGAGCCCACTGAAGTCAAGAGCAAAGCTCCTGGTAGATTAAATGGTGCTTGAGCAACACGTGAAGAACAACTTTGAATCTTCTAATTTTTGTTTAAAATGCATTTTCCTCTCAGTTTCACTTATGCAACCTCTTACTATTACCTGGAATGGATGTTTAGTCCTGTGTGTGAAACTGGTGGCAGAGTTTTCAGACAGTGAGAGAAAATTCCCAGTCTGAAATCCTTGCTAACACCTTGTACATATTTGCACTGGACTTCAATCTGGGGAGAAAGAGGTGAAGAAAAATTGCATAGATTTGTCAAGAGATGTGTGTGTGTGTGTGTGTGTGTTTGTGTGTGTGTGAGACAGAGACAGGTAAAATTGAGTTCTATGTCCCTGTAACAGTAATACCTCTCAAAATAGCACACCTTCTTTTCCTTTAACAACTGACCAAGGGTTTTAATCACAAGAAGAAATTTATGGCGGCTGCATTTACAAGACAAATATTTCAGAATCTGTATGATGTACCTGGATGCCTACATTCATATGTAAATTGGGGAAGGGAAAGTGAGAGGTATGGAACTTATCAGAATGTATGTGTGGCTTATGAGAATTCTTTTACTGTGGAATTATACAAAGTAATTTGCTATTTCCAGGCACTCTCAAAGTCACCAGATTTAGATGGATGAGTAACAGTCGAGTGCACATTGATAAACTAATATTTTCTCATAAGAGTCTCTTCCCCATTAAAACTGTGCTACTGACAGGGCAGTGCTGCCAGACAGTTAGCTCCAATGAACCTCACAATCAGTCTCCTGTGGCTAGTTATATTTCCTTCATGTTTCTCTTACATATCCAAACTATTGAACCTATAAATAATGTAAACTGAGTGATACAGTCAGTATTGTTTCCTCATATCACACAACAGTGTGATGTTTAATAGTTAAAATCCATTCAATAGACATGATTTAATGTAGATTTAAAGCCATGGGACTGGATTTATTTTTCTCTTACACTTGTATAACTTCACTGATTTCAATTTCAACGGCATTAGGAACAACTATTATATCCAACAAGCATGCATCTATTGTGTGATGAATTATACAGGCCTGAGATTTCTCATTATTTGCACATTCTTGTTTGTTGTACAAGTATATTCTTTACATGGCTATTAGCATATGAGGTGTTCCATTTCTTATGAAGAACATGAGGGTTGTATTAATTTATGAATACTGTAGGTGAACATGAGAAATGTTTCATGTACATGATCTTAGACAGTTTACTGTATGCATGTAGGGTCTTAGCACGAAAGTATCACAATGTGTGCCTTGGATTGGTATGTCTTAAATGGTACATCTTAAATTGGCTCCCACCATGAGGAAGGAGAACGCAGGCAGGACAAAGAATGACCTACCTTGGGATGATAGAAAAGGCTACTATTGTCAGAGACCACGTAGGATGGACTCAAACAATGTGCTGTGGACAGACAACGATGGGAACAATTGTTGCTTTGGGATAGCCTAAGCATGCACAATGGCTCAAAAATACACTTCCTGGTGAAGAAGGCAGGAGGTTAAGAGAACAATATCTATACTAATAGCTGTAAAGATGTTAATTCTAAGGTTGGGCCAACTCGGTTGGTTTGCCCAGGCTGAGAACTAACAAGCACAAAACAGTTAAAGGACTAGAAACAGTTGTGTGAGGTGAGTGGGGAAAGAGCATTTGTCAGTGAGCTCTTGAAGGAAGTCCAAGGTCATGCGTGAAGGTCACTCATGCTGGAAGGGAATAACAAGTGCGTTTCCACAGGGGTCAGTTTTGGGGCCAGTGCTGTTCAATATTTAGATGATGGCATAGAGCATACACTTAACAAGTTTGCAGATAACATCAAGCTAGGAGGGGGTTGTAAGTGCTTTGGAGGATAGGGTTCAAATTCAAGTGATCTGGACAAGCTGGAGAAATGGTCTCAGGAAGCTTGATAAGAACAAATGCAAAGTACTCCACAAAGGGAGGAAAAAGCAGTTTCAGACAAACAAAATTGGAAGTGGTTCCCTGGGATGGAGTACTTCAGAAAGGGATCTAAGGGTCATAGTGGACCATAAGGTGAGTCTGAGTCAACAATTGAACGCTGTTGCAAAAAAAGCAAACATGCTTCTGGGATGCATTATCAGGAGTATTGTGAGCAAGACGCAACAAGTCATTCTTCCACTCTACTTTGTAATTTTATGATGGTTGTGGTAGAACAGAAGTTTGAAGCCATGTCTTCCAAGTCTTAGGCTCCTGTCCTCTCCACTGGATCATCCACCCTGGCTTGCAAGATCCTCTATCATTTTAGATTTACAACATTAGGGAGCATCTGAATTGCTCCTGGCTGCTTAAAGTAGCCCAAATCTGCCTCTCTACAGTGGCATTTGCAAAGTTCACTCATAGTGAATGGAATAAAACTGAAGCCGTGGTCCTACCAGTCCTTGTGCAGTGCGCAGCAAGAAATACAAAGTTACTGCACCAATGTTATTGCTCCAAGTCCAGCACTGCTCACTGACATGTTAAATCGAAGTCCGCCTCTTTGCCTCACAGGAGAGTGGGATGGAAAGGGAGTAGGCTGTGAATGGAGAATGCACATGTCTGAGGGATCATGGTCTAATTAGTTTCACTCTCCCACTCCTTGGCATGGTGCCTCCTTACATTCTCCATTTTGCTCCTCTCATTTTATCATGCACTTGCACATACAGCTTTGCTCAGGATCAAGCCCTAAGAAGCCTGTGGCCCCAGGAATTCAGAATCTTCAAACGGCACTTGCTCTGAAGCTGCCTCCACCCATTTGCTTCTGTCTCCTTTCATTGCGAGACAAGAGTCTTCCAAAAGTGCAGGATCTAAACCCACCCCCACCCCCAAGCTCACACATCCATGTCCCGCAACTTTTCCCTGTGCAGATGAGAACACATTGGCAAGGTATTCTCCAGTGGGTTCCCTGATGTCTTTTCTTTGTTTGACATGGCAGGATCAAGTGTTCCTCCCTATTCAAACAACAGGCTAGATAATTATATGCAAATTAAACAGCAGAGGTTGCATTGTGGATTCTTGTTAACCAAAAGGTATTTCAGGACTCAAACAGCTAAAAACTCTTCAGAGATTTATGCCTGTGCATCCTCTTTGAAGATAGGGCAGTTGCACTGCTGCTGGTGATGGGTCCTACATGAACAGCAAGGCTATTATGAAGGGGGGATGATGTGCAAGGTGGAGGGAAGCCATCGTGACTCTAGCATCTCGGGTTGAACAGCCACCACCAGCAGAGAAACAATAGGGGCATTTTGCATTCCTAAGGGTATCACTACACGGCAAAGTTATTCAGGAATACCTTATTACAGACTTATTATTCCAGAATAATGTGTCTACACTACACTTTCCATTAAATAAAGGGAAGAAGGATTCTTTTGAAGATGGGTTTACTTTCGAAACAGCAATGGCTACGCTGGCTTTCTTCTTTCGAAAGAAGCGCTTTTGAAATTGGAATATGCAAATGAGGGCCAAATATGCCAATTTATACCTTATTTGCATTTTCAATTTGCCTCATTTGTAGACCTCTTTCAAAAGAGGAATGCAAGTGTAGACACACCCTTGCTGTCCGGTTTTACAGTCTTGAGGAATTTTTCATATTCTGAGAAGATCTGACCGTGCCTTGAACAGAGCAGAGTGGTGCTCTGGTTCTTTCCCTCATTGTTGGTAGTTACTTGAGCCCCCATTGATTTGTGTTTGAGGATTGTCAGCTCTAATGAATGACTTATGAACTGTCTACTTTAAATTCATAGAGCACTCAGAAGATCTGGGGGGTCTATTCCTAGAGATGTTGGTTGTCAGTTCACTTTGCTGTGCCTCAGTCTCCCCGTCTGTATAAAGGGGACAATTATGCCGACTTGATTTCTAAAGCATTTTGAGATCCTCTTATTAAAAGTGCTATATTAAAGCTGGGTATTATTATGGAAGGTAGAGAATTGATAGCATCAGACAATTCGATTAACACCTCAATAATAGTCCCCCAAATGAGTGGGACCCCTGTAAGTTTAATATCTCCATTTGCCAATGCAGTACTTCTCCTCATTTAGCCATTACTTTAAGAAAAAGGTAAATCCCTTTGCCTTGTCTCTACACCATCCTTCACACTTTCATCATTGCCATTAAGTGCTTATTTTATAGTCAGCTGTCCCCTTGGAATATTCAGAATGGCAACTGTCACATACAGCATGTGCTTTTATCTCTACAGTACATATTCAACATCTTTAATGGGATATCTATGTTGTATTGCAAGACCTGTCAGCATACAGCCCACGCTGGAGATATACTTGACCTAAATAGAGGAACCTAAATGCTAATCTTCCTTTACTGCTGTATAGTTGCATGTTTCCACCTGCAATGCTCTTACTGTGGCTAACCAGGAAGCCATCTCTTCCTCAATAGTTTTCCTAACAGCGTGCAATAGGAACTCATGATTTTTGTTGGTATGCTTTCTCTACTCCTGTTTTCCCATCCTTGTTAGAAAGATATTGGGAAGGTGGCGTCATTTTAAGAAAGCACGTGGGAAACATCCAGAGGTTAAAAATAGAGCAGTAGTTTTAACGAAAATAGAATTCCTCTGTTATAATAAACGCTGTGGATATTAAATTCATCAATGTGGTTTTTTGCACATGTCCTTTCATTGCATTTACTTCGACTTGCCCCGTTGGTCCATCACACATGATGATTCTAGTCAGTTTCAAGTTCTGATTCTCTTGTGCTAGCCCAAAATTGCAGTTGGTGGAGATTGCAAATCTTGTAACAAAATGCTTACTTCTGGAGTTTCCGTCAGGCCCCCAGAAACTGTTTCCACTGCAATGTGCTCTATTGATGATGGGCATTGTTCTACTGACTTTTGAGTCTCTGAAAGCTTATTTTTCAAAAGCAAAATTTGGAGTCAATTTTACCTTCGTTGCAGTAGCAAGGAAGATACAGAAATGACAAATACATGACGCTACCTTCTGGGCTGGCTTATAACTGAAGAATATAGTGGTCAATGCTGGTGAAATCAGGGCTGCTGGTTTCTGTGATGTCACTTCTGCAATGCTTTAAGATCTTTGGATGAAAAGAACTAGGTATTAATATTATCTTTAAATAGCCCCTGGAAATTTTCCTGCTGAAAATTGAGAGAGAGAGAGAAAGCGAAAGAGCAAAAGACAGAGAGCTGACATTGATAAAAAAGCAAAATAATGGATAAACTTTATCTCTAGGTCAGTGTTTTGAGAGTAGGTGAGTGAGACATGCAAAAGAGATGGATCTGCCTCATTTAGTAGGTCTAGGGGAAACTGGTTTATTGAATTTATTCATAGCTATTTCTATGGCACTTATAATGCTAGTAATGCCATTGCAGGCCCTGGGCAAAGTGGGAGGGGACCTGGCTCCACATCCCCAGAAGCAGGGGGGCCCAGGGTGGAAGGAGTGGGGCCAAGGACCGTTGCCCTTAGTGCCACCGGGACCATGGCACTGGGCTCCCCCACAGCCATGCAGTGGCAGAGCAGCATTAGTCGCAATTCAATGTTGCCAGTGTAGCACGTTTAAACAAAGCAAGGCAGTTACTAGTTGTAGGGACCAGGTCCTACGCAGGCTCAGGGGCTCTGTCTATGCATAGCCCATGGGAGGGCTGGATCCAGACTTTATAAGTGAGCTGATGAGATCCTGTTATGATCTGGTGAATACTTTGCCAGGAATTTCTTAGGGACGGCATTTTTCCATAGCCCATTCTATCCCTGGAAGTGTTTCCCAATGAACCCCTTGTTTGTTCCAGTTGCCTCTGCTCACACAGCTGGAAATGCTGGCGATTTATTCTTTAGCAGAGGGTTTGTATGCCTCCCCGAAGCCTTGCGAGAAGAAAGCAGTAAGCATCGTACATTATCTGCAGTGTCGGAAGAGGCTTGCCTGAGTCATTAGAGAATTCTCTCCCATCCGCGTGCATGGGTAATCCTGCAACGCGTTAGAAGTAAATCAGCGGATTTGGTGTTCGTTTAGAGCCATTTGATTACTTGGGTAATTACATGCTGCCCAACTAAAATTCCCGCTGTTGTTTTAATTAGGTTCATTCTTCACTTCCTCTCTTTATCAGGGAGAAAGTATGTAGCATTGCTGGTGCAGAGGGGCTACTGTCGCCTATCTCTGAGAGGGCTGTGATTGGCTGTAAATATCAAGTGCTCTGGGCTCTTTCTGTTGGAAAGACGCACTCAAAACAAGTATTGGGGAGTTATTATGGGGGAGCGGAAGGATAGTTCTGTGTTTAAGACACAGGGCTGAGAGCTGTGTTCCCTGTAAGCTGTGCACTTCTCCAGGCACTCAGAAGAGATGCAAATGTCGCCCAGCTGATTTGCAGAGCACCCACAGATTGAACTGCTCTAGTCTGGCACCCTCAGGACCTGGCTATTGCTGGACAAGAGAATTTGCTGGACTACAGAAGTTCAATATTGTTTAGCACATTCTAACACTTCCACTGCTTACTGGGCTCTTAGAAGACATTTCAAGGTAAATTACAGCTAAATAACAGCACAGAACACTGACAGCCAGGACTGGTGGCTGTAAACAAACTTCATGGGACCACGGGACACTTGGCTGCACCCATGATAAGTGGTCATCTGGCTAACTAAAATCATGCCGGATTACAGATGTGGCTAGATAAATGAGTTCTGGATTAGAGAGGTTCAGCTTCTGTTTTTATTTCTACTGGTGGTGCACATTCACACATGCCTTGGTGCACATAAAATTATTCTGCACATGGATGGAAACCATTACCGGGCACATTATTTGAGAAGTCTGACTCTGTCCTTGTGTTGTCAAAGGGAAAGGAAATGCAGGTGTTCAGGCTTAATGCTGTTTCATTAGCAATCTGCACTATAAGCTCCTTAATTGTGAACTCCCTACTCACAACTGGCCACACTGGAGTTCTCTGGTTACAGCCACACAAAGGCATGAAATTGCTCCATGGACTCACCACATGCCTTCAGGCAAGTCCGTAGATCTTGTTTTCTCAAAGCACAGTATTGCCTGATAAAAGTGCTCAGAACTCCTGAATTGTCTTAAAAATCAGGTGATTCAACAAATAAATACATGGTGGGTTCTTCTTGTTTCACTTTTGGTGTCTGAACCTTTAGGTCACTCTGAAGTCACATTTTTCACCTGTTTTGTGCAACCTCCAAGTCTATGTTCTTCAATGACAGATGAGATTGTGATCATCGGACCCCAGGAGCTGAGGTTTTGAGCAAAACACCAAATGTCACAATAAAACAGCAAAAACTGGACGCCTACTGTCCCCATTTATTGCATTCAGAATCTTGAATACCCAGCACTTCTGCCAACCAGGCCTAGAGTTTCTGTACCTGCACCCACAGTTAAATGCAGGTGCTGGTTTTGCCAGTTACTCTATGGCTATACAGCAGCATTATTTTGGAAGAGATTTGGAAGAGATTTTTTTGGAATAGCTTATTTTGAAGTAGTGCATCACACACAGCGGAGCTTATTTTGCAATAGCCCTATTCCCTGTCTACACAGCCCCAGTCCGAAATATCTATTTCAGAATAGGCACTGTTTCTCATAGAATGAGTTTTTCAGAATTCAAAAGCTGTCTGCTATTTTGAAATTATTTCATAATAGTGATTTTGCTGTGTAGACGCTCACAAAGTTATTTCAGGATAGCGGATGTTATTCTGAAATAACTTTACTGTGTAGACACACCCTTAGAGATGGAAATATTTGATGAATGGTGTGTCATTTACACCCACAACTAACCTCACAGGTTCTCTATTCTGGACACAATCAGTTAAGCACAGAAACTTGTGCCTACAACACTGGAAGCCATTTTATCAGTTTTGGTTTCATTTTTCTTATGTACATAATAGCAATAACTATGTTTACCTTCCCCATGAGATAATACTGGGATGATTTTCTGCAACAACTATTGGTGGGGTGCACTAAAATCCCTCGATGGAAAGTGGAGAGGTTTGCTCTCGTTTTATTGTATTTCATTTACACTGAACCGTGATCAGTGGTGTGTGTTCGGAATCTGAGAAGAGGAATTACGGTTAACGTACAGGATGCACCTTCAGGACCAGACTGGTCCCAAACAAGGGAATTTGCCAGATAAGGAGTGGTCCCCTGCTGCCAGCCCCTCAGCATTCCTGCCCTGGCTCCTGGCCCCAGCTCCCAGCCTGGCCGTGGAGGCCTGGTTCTCAGCCTTGCTGCTGGCTATTGCAGCCCTCCTGTAGTGGCCCCAGCTCAAGATCTCCCACAGCTTCTGTGTCTTTGGCTCCCAGCCCTGCTGTGGCAGCTGCAGCAGGGCTGGGAGCCAGACATTGCTTCCCTGGCTGTGTTTCACCATGTCCATCATCACGCGGCTCCCTGGCTGCATCTCCCCAGCACCCTGACCATATGGCTGTCCTGCTGCTCTCCAGCCCCATCAATGGCACTGACTCCCACGCTGCTGCCAGGCCACCATTCTCAGCCATGACTCCCCAGCCTCCATTCTGGCTGCCAGGTTCACTGGTCAACAACATCTATGGTCCTGCTGAACAATGGATGTTGCCAGACCAGAAAGTGGATTTCAGACGTACAACCTGTATTGGAGTGGAACTCAGGAGATCTTAGGTCTTATGCTTGCCAGAAGCTCCCTGTGCGATCTTAGACACCAGGTCCAAGCTCCTTGCAATCAAAATAGCTGAAATCTGAGAGAAAGGCAGTATCATTGTGAAGATGGGGAACCAGGACAAAGTGCATGTAAGTAACTTGTCTAAGTCTTGCAACACAGTGGAAGCCCAATCTTGGGTAGGGCCTATGGGTACTTTGGCAACACAAACGTTCAGAGCTGATGAAAAAGGTGACTATTTTCTAGTCACATTTTTGAGGCAAAAGTCCAACTTTCCATGAACTTTTTCTTCAAGAGGCTGAAATTCAGCCAACATTGATTCGACAGCCCAATACATCAAAGGGGGAGGATGAGGATCATGCTCTTCCCTGTTTCTGAGTGGGCCCAACCGACACAATCTCAGCGCTGACTGGAATGACAGCAGCATCTTTACGTTTCCCTTCAAAGACGAGGGGCTGATCCATTCAGCACTCAGGGGAATTCAGAGACTTCAGTTTGATCAGCTTTCTGCCACTCCACACATCTGCTGAGCGACGGCAGTGGGAGTGAAATAAATTGAGCTAAAATCCATACTAATGAAGCCTGAAGAAGCCACTTTTCCAGCTGCTCTGCCCTTTTCAAATATTTATTCCCTGGAACTATCCTTCTTCCTGTTCAAAGAGGAGCCTTTTCCTTAAAACATGTGCTTGATTTAATACTGATCACGACAAATATTGAAACCCTGGCTGGGACCGACTTTAATTAAAATGACAAAGGAGGGGAGCCAAGGGATGAATTACTGAAGGAAAATTTTGTATGTCCCTGCAGTTGGTTTAATTGAAAACTGCAGTGTATTAGGCATGGAGGGACAGCTGCCCCACTGATTCAGTGGGGTGGAGGCTGTTGCAGATGATCTGAGACTGAAATAGCAGTGTGAATATTTTGTGTGACCTTCTCACCTGTGTTTTTAAGCCCAACCTCAGAAGCAGCTCGAGTGGCTCCATTGAGGGTTTGTCTATACAATGTTGTGGATCAACACTGAAGTGATTGATCCAACAGCCATTGATTTAGTGTGTCTGCTGTAGACATGATAAATTGATCTCCGAGCTCATGCTGTTGATGCCAGTACTCCGCTAAAATGAGAAGAGTAGCTGGTGTTAGCAGGAGAAGCCATTCCCGTCGCCCTTACTGCACACAAGAGCCATGTCTACACGTGCACGCTACTTCAAAGTAGCAGCACTAACTTCGAAATAGCGCCCGTCACGGCTACACGTGTTGGGCGCTATTTCGATGTTAACATCGACGTTAGGCGGTGAGACATCGAAGCCGCTAACCTCATGAGGGGATGGGAATAGCGCCCTACTTCGAAGTTGAACATCGAAGTAGGGCACGTGTAGACGATCCGCGTCCCGCAACATCGAAATAGCGGGGTCCACCATGGTGGCCATCAGCTGAGGGGTTGAGAGACGCTCTCTCTACAGCCCCTGCAGGGCTCTATGGTCACCGTATGCAGCAGCCCTTAGCCCAAGGCTTCTGGCTGCTGCTGCTGCAGCTGGGGATCCATGCTGCATGCACAGGGTCTGCAACCAGTTGTCGGCTCTGTGGATCTTGTGTTGTTTAGTGCAAGTGTGTCTGGGAGGGGCTCTTTAAGGGAGCGGCTTGCTGTTGAGTCCGCCCTGTGACCCTGTCTGCAGCTGTGCCTGGCACCCTTATTTCGATGTGTGCTACTTTGGCGTGTAGACGTTCCCTCGCAGCGCCTATTTCGATGTGGTGCTGCGCAACCTCGATGTTGAACGTCGACGTTGCCAGCCCTGGAGGATGTGTAGACGTTATTCATCGAATGTCGCTACATCGAAATAAGCTACTTCGATGTAGGCTTCACGTGTCGACGTAGCTAAGATGTTGTAGTAAGTATGTTGACTTCAGCTATGCTATTTGCATAACCTTAATGTGGTAGATGCATCTTTTCCCCTTTGTTTCAACCAACTCATCCCAGGGCTCAGTCTGCAAAAGACTCTCCGAGTTCACCTGAAAGAGAAATCAGCACAGCTTAGGCCTTGTTTACATTTGTCAGCACTGTCAACCTACTTCGGCTATGCAAATAGTGTAGCTGAAGTTGACACACTTAGCTCAGGTCAGTGTTGGCTATTTTTCTTGTTTGGTGGAGTAACAGCATCAATAGGAGGAGCTTGGAGATTGAGTTATCATGTCTACTACAGACTCAACAAATCAATAGCCAATTGATTGATCGCTTCAGTATCAATGAAGTGCGTAGTGTAGACAAGGCCTTATTTCCTCTTTCCAGGGCACAGTCCTGGAAGATACCAAGGATACTCAGTTCCATCAGCGCCTCTTGGTTGGAGGGAGGGCATGCTGCAAGATCCAGCCTTTGCTGCATTTGACTTTGTGACTAGTTATTTATACATACTGGCAGCAGGGGAACTCTGAAAAGACCTATAACTTCCTCGTAAGGAAGGCTTATCGAGTTTGTTCGGGGTCCCCCTCCTCTTTTTGGCATATTGTAGGATTTTTAAAGACACAGCTGAAGTTTCCGGAAGCCAGTGTTCCTTCTGCTGTACTCAGGTGAGCAGCCAGTGCCTGCTTGTGAAGGGCAGGGCAAAGATGAGCTGCAGCAACAGAATCCAGTGCCTGCTTTTATATTGACACTGGGCAAAAGTGTTAGTTGACACGTCTCTGGGGAGGTTCTTGACTCACTTTAGACTAAAGTGGAGATACTGGCCTAAATTCCATGTCTCTTTTGTCCTCCTGCTCCTCACCCACACCTATCCATCCTGCCCAACTGCTACCGAGTTAGGGGCAACGGACTGGGAATTCAATCATTCAAACCTACAGGGAGACGCATGTAAAATCACAAATAAATGACTTGCAGCTGTTTAGTTTCTAGCCTTATTCCGGGGCACAGATGGAGCTCATTTTGAAGGGGCTGACATAAAACCCCATGACCAATCCCTTCAGGCCCTAGCGGAAAGGGCCTAATTAAATGTGCTGGTACATTTTAAGAAGGGCCATACTAGGTCAGATGAATGGTCCATGTAACCTAGTGTCTTGTCTTCTGACAAGGGCCAGTGCCAGGTGCTCCAAAAGGAATGAACGCAGTCACTGAGTGATCCACCCCCTATTGTCCACTCCCAGACTCTGTTAATCAGAAGCTAGAGACACCCAGAATATGGGGTTACCTCCCTGACCATCTTGGCTAATAGCCATTGACGGACCTATTCTCTGTGGCCTTATTTAATTATTTTTTGAACATTGTGCATTGGTAGAATTTTCCTCTGCTCAACAGCGACCACAGAAGTAAAAGACCTTTCCTTAGATGGACATCTGCAATTCTCATTGGCTTTGGTTGAAGTTGTAGGTGTCTAGCACAGCCGAAAATCATGCTGCAAGTATTCTGCATTGCCACATCATAGATTCCTGGGCCCATTCTATCATGCTGAGTTGCTTGAGGAAATACCGGTAAACACCATTTGAATCCTTCTCATCTGCTTCTGACTGGCCTTTGCTGTTTTCTACTGGAGGAGCAGTAGTCCCACATACTGGTAACCAAGAAGCAAGTTGACCACATAGATTCATTTGTCTGTTCCAAGAGTCCTGGAACCAGTAGGAACTAGTTGCAAATACTGAATTGGAATTTACACAACAGCCAAATACCACAGTCCTTAAAACACAGCTCCTCAGAGCTGCTGATAAATTAGTCAGGCAAAATCAGACATGTCATCTGAGGGGCTGCTGACCCGAAGCTGAGTATATTGTCTTTGTGGTGCTCCTTCTATCATCTGGATGGAAACATGATCTTGCAGGATGTTGTTTCTGCCAATGAGCCAGCAATACTACCATGGTAAATTACTTTAACTGAAGTCACTGAAGTGGCTAATCGACACTGACATCAGACAGACCCATGGGACTTTTCCTTACCTGACATTTCCCTTTAGAAGTACCTATATGCCTCCAAACAAGCAGAAAAATTACTTAGCAGACTAGAAACTTACAAGTTTTTAGAAGCACTTTTCTTTGTCCTTTCAGGTCTCCATGTTCCATTGGTATCGTCTATAAATGTGGGGAGTGACTGTTTCACGCTACAGAGGTGATTTTTCCAACCCAAAAGGTTTCTCCATTTCCTTGAGTGCCCATCCCTGTCTTCTCCTTGCTCAGAGTTCCATGTTTATTTGTAGATTCTCCCCAGGGACAGGAAAATAGCATTGGGTAAATAATAAGGGCCTGAAGATTCAGACAAAAATTCAACTAACCCCCAGTCTGCAGTTTCCCTGGAATGTTAGAAATGGTTGTTTTCCTTTTCTGAGGAAAAAGCCCAACGCACGCTTGTATTCACTTTCTCACACCTCTGAAGGCCACGTTCCCATCTAGGAAAGTGGCGTGGAGTGGCTGCCCCCCTCCTGCAGGGAAGGAATTATAGCAGGCTGAAAGGAGCCTGCGCAGCACCCCAGCCAGCGAGGAAAAGATTCCTCAGGGAACCAATCAGAGGGATGCTTGCTGGAGCAGCCCTGCATAGAAGGAGCTGGTCATCAGAGTAGAGTCCGTAGGGGGCCCGAACAGGGAGGGTGCAGGACTGGCTCCTAGAAAGGGAGAAGCAGCTTGAGAGAGCAGTGCTGGGCTGCCTCAGGGGAATAAGAGAGAGGGGGGGCGCTCCTGCCTGACGCCTGCCAGACTGCTGGACCTGCTACAAAGGCCAATCAGATGCAAGAGGTCAAGGTTAAATGGCCCAGGCAATGAGAGGCAGTTAAAGGAGAGAGGAGAAGGCAGGACAATGCTGCTGTTAAAGGAGAGGGAAAGCCCCTAGACTGGGACCCAGAGCAGTGGGCGTTCCTAGGTCCCTCCCCTCCCCTTCCCCTGGCTCCAAACCTAGCTACACTAAAGAGTGGCCATTATGGACTGTGGCTTGCCCCTGAGGTGAGGGGCTAGGTGGAGGTTGCAGCTGGCCACAGTTCTGGTTGTGTGGAGGCAGAACTGCTGATACCCCTGGAAGTGGGTGAGAGACAGAGTTGGACACTAACAGAGGTGTCCTGAAGAGAATGCCGTGATCCAAGGAATGACATAGGTCCAGAGACTGGAGCGGATGTAGAGCAGGGACCAATGACAGATGAGACACCAGCCAGGCGAGGCCCCGCCCCCCGTTGAAGAGCAAGGTAATTCCCTGAGTGGCCAGCAGGAGGTGCCACAGCCCTGAGTCTGACTCTGGGACAGAAAGCATCAGCCCACACCTCACAAGAGGAACATTTCTTGTGATACCTCCCAGGCTGACATGATACAGGAAGCACACAAGAACTTTTTCTTCTGCGATTCCCAGCCAGCGTCTTTTCTTTGTGCTGTGTCTCAGAATTCACTCATCCTCTGACTCGACCCAGGCCTTTCTGCTCCAGTAACCACATAGGCAGATAACCATTAAACCATGGATCTTTTAGCATCTTTGGGGCAAGGACCGGCATCTGCTATATGTCTGTACACTGCCCACCACAATGGGGCCTCAGACCTGGCTGATGGCTCCAGGCCCTACTGCAATATAAATGCTAAATAATCATAAAGATGGTAGCCATGCAGACATCTATGTAGGCAGCAGAGGATTAAGGCAACATCCATGGGATTTGGGACTCTCAGTCACAGGAAGAGCCCTGTGACAAGATGGACTCACACAGTTGGAAGAGACCTCAGAAGGTCATTGAACCCAGACCCCACCTGAGAGCAGGGCCAACACCAACTAAATCACCCCAGCCAGGGCTTTCTCAAGCCAGGACTTAAAAAACTCTAGGGATGGAGATTCCACCACCTCTCTATGTGACCCATTCCAGAGCTTTAGCACCTTTCTTGTGAAATTGTTTTTTCCCAATATCCAATCTACACCTCCCCCCCCTGCAACTTGAGACCATTGCTCCTTGTTCTATCTGTCACCATTTAGGACAGCCTCTCTTCATCTTCTTTGGAACTCCTCTTCAGGTAGTTGAAGGTTTCTATCAATCCCCCATCACTCTTTTTTGTTTTTTCTCCTGTGGGCTAATTAAGCCTAAATCCCCCAGTCTCTCCACACAACTCATGGGCTCCAGCCCCCTAATTATTTTTGTCACCCAGTATGCTGTTAGCCTTCTTGGTATTCCCTCCATCCTAGCATGCCAGGGATTATACCAAGTTCCCTGCCTTTCACATAGCTGATCTGGGGCAGGGCTATCAAAAAAAAAAGGGGCAGCTTCTGCAGAGCTGACGCTGAAGAAGTCGCCTCCTTGTATGCAGAAAGATAGGGAGACTGGTGCTTGCGACCAGATGTCTTGTGTGGCTTTCCTCGTGTTTTGGATCGTTTGTTTGGCCTGATAAGACAGGTCTTAAACATAATGTCACTGAAAACGATATTTCATGTTCACTGACTGGTCTATCTGCTCACTGGCTTGCAAACGCTCTTGCATGGCAGTGAATGAGTCAGAACAATAAATGGCATAACAACCCGCAGTCATATTGTGCCAGTCCATGCTGACAGGACTACTGTCACATTTCGCATTTCTGCAGAATAAAATTTCCATTTAAAGATGAGACAAATCATGCAAGACAGGAGCTGTGCTTCTGTGTCAGGGTCTGTGGTGAAAAATTACTGTCAGGTTGACTATTTGGGGTACACCTGGATCTTTGTAAGCTCCTCAGCTGTGAATAGATTTGTTCCAATTAAATCATAGAAACATAGGGCCTTTAGACATCATATCTATCCCCTTGTGTAGAGGCAGAATCAAGGAAAGCTAGCATGTCCCTGACTGGTAATTATCCAACCTCCAACAGGTGTTACAAACCTCCAGTGATGGGGATTCCATAACCTCCCTATAAGGTCTGTTCCGGCACAGGCCTTTCCGCATCAATAACCACATAGGCAGATAACCATTAAACCATGGATCTTTTAGCATCTTTGGGACAGGGACTAGCAACTGCTGTATGTGCATACATTGCCCAGCACAATGGGGACCTGGCTGAAGGCTCCAGATACTACTGCAGTATAAATGCTAAATAATAGTAATGATGGTAGCCATGCAGACATCTGTGCAGGCAGCAGGCGATTAAGGGAACATCCATGGGATTTAGGGCTCACAGTCACAGGAAGGGACCCTGTGACAGGATGGAATCATAGAGTTGGAAGAGACCGCAGAAGGTCATCGAGCAGGGTATCTAAATTTAATTTTTTTTCCTACCATTTAACTTCAATCTCCCTTGCTCCAGATTAAGCCCATTTATTTTTTCCTGCCTTCTGTGTACATGGAGATCTGCTGATCATTGTCTTCTTTCTAGCAGCCCATACCATCTTCAATTACATTAGTAAAGCTTTCCTTTTGGTTTTCTTTATTTTCAAGACTGAACCTGACCAGGTTTTTTTCAACCTGTTGTCATCAACCTTTTATCATTTTTGGTGATCTCCTCTCAACTCACATCAATTAGTCCCCAAGGATTTGTCTACACAGCAGTTATTTCAGAATAGCAGCTGCTATTTCAAAATAACTTTGCAAGTGTCTACACAACGCAAATGCTATTTTGAAATAGAGGGCATCTTATTTTGAAATTGGTAAACCTCTTTGTATGAGGAATGCCGTTTTCGAAATAGGTATTTCAAACTAGGGGCAGTGCAGACAGGGCATAGTGCCTATTTCAAAATAAGCCAGAGCGTCCAATGGCTCTGTTTTGAAATGGGCTCTATTGTGTGTAGGCGCTCTATTTGGAAATAGCTGAGCGCTATTTCAATACACATTTTGGCCGAGTCTGCACTGCCCTTCCCTTTGAGAAGGTGCATGTAAATGCAGCAGTTTGAAAATGCTAATGAGGCACTGATATGAATATTCAGTGCCTCATTTGTATAATAACGACTGCTTGCTGCATTGAAAGTGCTGCTTTGGAAATGCAAACTAGCCGACAGGCAGCTCTGCTTTCGAAAGCAGCCTTCTTTCTGAAAAAAATTAGGCAGAAGGGTGACTCGTTAGAATTTTTGATCTGCTGCATTTACATGTCCCTTCGGAAAGGGAGGGGGAAGCATAGACGTAGCCTTAATGTGTAGCTGTGCTATTTCAAAATAAGTTATTTTGGAAAATCTCTTTTGGAATAGCTCATTTCAAAATAAAACTGCTCTGTAGGCAGAGCCCAGTTGTCCCCCAGTGGGGTGACCAGAACTGGACACGATATTGCATCAGAAATGACTCCAGTACTGGGTAGAGGGGGACAAATACCTCCCATGCCTTCACTTCTATTAAGAAGCTCCTGAATAACATTAGTCTTTGCGGTGGATACTACAAAAGGGCAGACAAACACTTGAGGCCTATTTTAGTAGCAAATCACAGTTCCGAGAGCTACTGTGATTGGAAAACATGCACCACCTGCTGATTTACCATTACAGCAGCTAAACTAAGCCCATGTCTATAGATAAAGAAGCCTGGGAACCAGTGACTCAGACTCAGAAATGGACTTAAATAATTATTCTTACTTTCCTCACCTTCAGGATGAGCTTATTAGAGGAAAGAGCTGGATTACTGGCTTCCTGGCATTTCCCCTCAGCCTGTCTCCAGATTGGATTCTGTTTGTATGTCCTAATCCCTGGAGATTTTTAATGTAGAAAGTAATGGCCAAATTTAATTTCAACCAGTAACCTGACTTTCTTTTGCATTTGGAAGGTGGGTTTTATGCTTGTTTGCTCTCCGAAGCTACTTTATATGGCTGTATTTCGCACCCTTAGAGCTCTGAAATCTTTCCAAGGGGGAGAAAATGGGAGGAATCTTTGCTAGAGTCCAGGAGCATTTTTTTCATTAAACACTTGCAGATGTCTCCCCATTTCTGCCCGTGTTGTATTAACCCTTTCAAGCATATTGGTTTGGGTTCAGCTTTGTTTGGCAGATTTGGGGGAACGACTGCTAGGCAAAAGCCCTCATCCTAGGAAGAAAAATGGGGGACAAGGGGAGGATGGCAAGGAACTAAGCTGGGGTCTGATTCTGTCTTCACTGAAGTCAAGGGCCAATACCTATGTTAGTTAAATAGTGCTAGACCAGATCCGAAACTCCTCCGTAAGCCATTTCCAAATGGTTATGAGCAGGCCTGGATTATGGTCAGGGGAGTCCCTTTAGCCCAGGACCCTGGAATGCAGCCTCTCCAGTGCCTGCGTTCTGCGGCTCTGCCCAGCAAGGGCACTGCATGCTTCCATTCCCTCGCCCTTTCCCCAGATGGAGCTGTGTGCATTGGTGCTGGTGGTGCTTCCCTGCAGGTCCACACCTCGCCATTCCCATTGACCTGGCATCACAGCCAATGGGAAAAGCAGGAGTAGGACCTGCAAATGTAGACAGAGATGCCTGTCTGTCTCCCCACTAGGGCTGTGCCAGGTAAGTGCCCGCATCCCCTGCCCCCGCCGCAACCTACCTCCTGCCCAGGCCCTGCATCAACCTCCCCAGGCTGATCCTGCACCATACCTCCAGCAGAAACTCCACACCCACTCCCCAGCAGCCCCCGCCTGCACACTGCACCCCTCATTTTGGGGTCCATCCTGAAGCCTAGAGGTGCCAACAAAATCTACTAGCCCTGGTCTCCCAGAAGACATAATCCACTCCTTGTTATGAGAAGTCCTCTGCATTTTCAGTGCTGCGAGCCTGGTTACAACACAAACTGAGTACTTACACTCTGCCGATACACCTACCCTTAAGGAAAGGGAAAGTGAGTATGACCCCTGAAACACGTTCGGTGCACTGGGTTGGAATTTTTCAGATGAAACATTTTTCTCTTTCCCACTACAAAATACTTTTTTTCTTAAAAGCAAACTTTTTGTGGAAATGAATCAAATTTGACAAAATTTGGTTGGGGGGGGGAAAACGGCAAATGAAATGCTCTGATGATGCTGCAGTGTTCTTTTCTGAGAGACTGGAATATTTTGATTGTCTGTTTTACATGACTGTTTAAAATAAACATCAAACCAAAAAAAATTAAAATGTTTCATTTTCTCAAACTGCAACTTTTTGATATAATCCAAAAATTTCAAACTTCTTCTTTCACAGGAACTTTTGGCATTTCCAGTGGAAGTGGACAGCTGCTTGATGGCTAGCTCTAGAGGGCAGGACCAACAGGTTAATATTCAAATCTAGATAAAAGAGCATCCTCCTGTTGCTTTATTTCATCTGCATTCCACAGCAGACAAGAAAGATTTTTAAGGACTGTGGCTATGGCATTCATTCAAATGACAGCTAAAAATATTTTTTAAATGAAACCACATAATTTGGAGGGGAGCGAGAGAAAAAGAAGGACAAACTCAAGCAACCTACAGTGTATGTAATCCACGTATGCAGAGGAAGTAGATTTCACCTTTGTTTAGGTGAAAGATTTCATCTTTCTTCAAATCCAGTTCTCAAAACAATATCTATTTCTGAATCAATTGACCTGAGTACTGAAAATGTCCTGCATATAAATATTTCTCCCTATGCTATTCTGTTTAGTTGACACCAGATCCTTTAAAAGAAGATTAGAAAATAAGGGCTCGCCCTTTGAAAAAACTATACTTACTACCTGGGCCTTTTTGCTCAGATTGCCATAAAATACATTGTGTCCTTGCCACTTTGCACCAATTCAGCTGATGGTTCATTATTTTGGTCCATAAACACCTTACTCTTGCAGAAAAGAATTACGCAGCTTGAGGCATTTGCAGTTTCTCCTTATTAAATAAAAATGTACAACATCTGTCTCACTCTATCTTGGTTTAAAACAAATTGTGTTGGCACAATAAGGGATTAGATTAAAATACGTATATTTGCAAGTGACAGGCAGGAAATGGAAAACTTGCAGCAGCAGCAGCAGCCTCTAGGAGATGAAAATGGATCGGTTTTACTTAGCAAAATGTCACCTGATCAGAGGGAAAGCTAAGTAAAACAAATTGGGCCGTTGCCGCTGGTGCATTTGTGATGTAGCCAATTAGGATCATCTGAACCACATCCCAACGCACTAACTTGCTTTATTATTTCAAAGAACCAGAGGCCGTAGGAAACACATGTAGTGTCAGGGTTAGCTAGCCCGAGAACTCGACGTCACTGCTAAATTTACTAAGTTTACACAGACATTTTCACGATAGTTTAGTAGATGTTAGACCAAGCTACAACCCTCCAATACAACTTCTTCAATATCCAGGCATGTTTGAATTAAGTCCATATTAGGCAGGTACCAGCTCTAAAGTTTGGATCCAGGTGCAAAATGCCCCATAGTGGGAAGTAGGGTTCCTTTTATTTTTTTCTACACTCATGGGGGGGAGAAATTTTGTTATGTGCACTACCAACAGAAACACAGCCTGCTGGCTGAGGATGGCTGTGGGCCTTTAGCTAATCAGATGGGCAGTACCTGAATATCTCCTGGGTGGCCACCTAAGCACTCAGCTTACAGGGACCACTGGTGGGAAGATGTTCGGATCTGGGATTTTAGTTTGGGATCATTTCTAATTATAGTTATACTCTACTTGTATTATAGTATACCCTAATGCTTACACGAGAACGTGGCCACAGCCCTGAACAAAGCAAGGATGTTGGATCATGAATTAAATATACAACTGATCTTTCCAGTGATGTACATAATTCACCACCATCATCAATAACCGTGGGCTCAGCACCTGTTGGTGTCTGATGCTTCTCTCAATATTTCCTTCCATCTTTCCCTGTCCAGTGCAGAGTGGCTTAGTTTCTGTAGACAAGCTCTACACCAATCTACTACATCATCTATCCATTCTCTGTGGGGTCTGCCTCTCCTACTCCAAAAGTACATTATGCCGAATACCAGCACCTTGATTTTTCGTTCGGCATTCATTCTGCAAATATGTCCAAATAGTTGTAGCTTATGTTTTATAACCTTCTGCAGCAGGTTCTCTTTCGGCTGTATCTTCCTATGTAATTCCTCATTGGTGACCTTCTGCATCCATCCTATTCTCAGAATCTTTCTATAACAACTCCTTTCAAATGCCAATATTCTTCTTTTCTAATCTTTCATTATCACCGATGTCTGACATATGTACAACACGCTGCTAAATACACACATTTTCAAGACGCCCAGGTTCATTCTTAAGCTAACTGCTTTGCTTTTCCAGATCTTATCCATCGCCTATAAACTCGCTCTCGCTTTTGCTATTCTAGTCACTATTTCCTTCTTACAGCCTAGATCATATGTTATGTTGCTCTCCAGATATGTGAACTTCTCTACATTTTCTAGTTCAATACCATCAACACTGATCTTCCTTCCTATTTCCTTATCGCCAAATACCATTGTTTTTGTTTTATCGATGTTCATAATCAGTCCATACCGTTTCTCCTCTTCATTTAACACCCACACCATTTTCACTAGCTTCTCCTCATCTTCCTCAATGATAACTACATCATCCACGAACCTCATACTGTTAATTCTTTTCCATGCACAGATATCCCTTCTACCTCTTCCTTGATCTTGTCCATTGCTCTCTCCAGATGCGCGATGAAGATACTTGGCAATATTGGATCTCCTTGTCTCGTACCTCTACTTGTTTTCAACCAACTTCCCAACTCCCCACACGTTTTTACCGCTGCCTCCGCATTATCATTGATAGCTTTCAACAACCATACCAGTCTGCTATCCACTCTGTAGCTGCGTCTACACGTGCACGCTACTTCGAAGTAGCAGCACCAACTTCGAAATAGCGCCCGTCGCGTCTACACGCGTCAGGCGCTATTTCGAAGTTAACTTCAACGTTAGGCGGCGAGACGTCGAAGTCGCTAACCTCATGAGGGCTACGTCTACACGTGCAGCCAACATCGAAATAGCTTATTTCGATTTTGCGACATCGAAATAGTCTATTTCGATGAATAACGTCTACACGTCCTCCAGGGCCGGCAACGTCGATGTTCAACTTCGACGTTGCTCAGCCCAACATCGAAATAGGCACAGCGAGGGAACGTCTACACGTCAAAGTAGCACACATAGAAATAGGGATGCCAGGCACAGCTGCAGACAGGGTCACAGGGCGGACTCAACAGCAAGCCGCTCCCTTAAAGGGCCCCTCCCAGACACAGTTGCACTAAACAACACAAGATACACAGAGCTGACAACTGGTTGCAGACCCTGTGCCTGCAGCATAGATCCCCAGCTGCCGCAGAAGCAGCCAGAAGCCCTGGGCTAAGGGCTGCTGCCCACGGTGACCATAGAGCCCCGCAGGGGCTGGAGAGAGAGCATCTCTCAACCCCCCAGCTGATGGCCGCCATGGAGGACCCAGCAATTTCGACGTTGCGGGACGCGGATCGTCTACACGGTCCCTACTTCGACATTGAACGTCGAAGTAGGGCGCTATTCCTATCTCCTCATGAGGTTAGCGACTTCGACGTCTCGCCGCCTAACGTCGAAGTTGGTGCCGCTACTTCGAAGTAGCGTGCACGTGTAGACACAGCTGAGGAGATAGGAATAGCGCCCTACTTCGACGTTCAACGTCGAAGTAGGGACCGTGTAGACGATCTGCGTCCCGCAACGTCGAAATTGCTGGGTCCTCCATGGCGGCCATCAGCTGGGCGGTTGAGAGATGCTCTCTCTCCAGCCCCTGCGGGGCTCTATGGTCACCGTGGGCAGCAGACCTTAGCCCAGGGCTTCTGGCTGCTTCTGCGGCAGCTGGGGATCTATGCTGCAGGCACAGGGTCTGCAACCAGTTGTCAGCTCTGTGTATCTTGTGTTGTTTAGTGCAACTGTGTCTGGGAGGGGCCCTTTAAGGGAGCGGCTTGCTGTTGAGTCCGCCCTGTGATCCTGTCTGCAGCTGTGCCTGGCACCCTTATTTCGATGTGTGCTACTTTGGCGTGTAGACGTTCCCTCGCAGCGCCTATTTCGATGTTGGGCTGAGCAACGTCGAAGTTGAACATCGACGTTGCCAGCCCTGGAGGACGTGTAGACATTATTCATCGAAATAGACTATTTCGATGTTGGCTGCACGTGTAGACGTAGCCTGTATGACTCCAACACTGCCCAAGTCACTTTCTGATCTATACTGTCAAATGCCTTTTGAAAATCGACAAAGCAAGTGTATATGCTTTTGTTCTTTTGTCGAGCTTTCTCTGCTGTCAGTCTTAGTGCCAATATCTGCTGTATGGTACTTCTGTTTTTCCTGAACCCTGCTTGCTCGTCTGCTATATATTCTTCTATCTGCAATCTTAATCTCTCAGTCAGTATCATCATCAGTACCTTGCCTAGATGACTCATTAGGGTAATTGTTCTGTAATTCTTGCACTCCAGTGTACTTCCTTTCTTGGGTATTGTCACTAGCACAGATCTTGTCCATTTCTTAGGCGCCATCCCTTCTTTCTATGCTATATTACATAGTTGGTGTATTTCCTGAATCATGCTTTCTCCGCCGTATTTGATCATCTCTCCTGTGATCTTACCATTTCCAAGGCTCTTGTTGTTCTTTAGTCATTTCACTGCTTTTTCTACTTCCTCCTTCCAAATATTGGTCTTGCTCTCAATGCTCGGGGGAGATATCTCTTTCAATCCTTCAATCAGTCTTTCTGAGACACTCGGGTGCAACTGTGCTTTGTATAGATCGGTGCAATATCTCATCCATCGCTACACAATCTTCTCCCGATTCATGAGCCCTTCTGCATTCTCATCTTTGATCGCCATCTGCTTCAGTTGCCATTTCCTATTAATATTCCTAATTGCCTTATACCTCTCCATGTCGTCACATTGCTCGTCTAACCATTTCTCCTTATCCTTTCTGATGCAAAAATAAAAAATATAAATCTGCCAAAATACCATTGCTGCTATCAGCCCAACACAAATAGTACGGAGGAAATCACTGTCAATTCAGCGATGACCATTCCATAAAATAGTATTATATTTTATTATTACTAGCTTGTTTTATTCCATCTAATGGAACCTCTCCAACTCTCTTTCTCTCCAGAACTCTGTCCCTGAGGCATAAATGAGGTTGAGGCTCTAGGTTAAATGCAGAACCCACTAATTTATTTTGAAATACATGTACCTATCTCCATTTCCCTAATGCTCTACGTAAGCCACAGCCTCGAGTAAGAGAACAATGGCAGACAAGCATTTGAGCCATCCCAAACTTGACACATTCACTGCAAATAATCACGTGCTGCTGACAAAGAGATAACAAGTGGAAACTGCCATCCTGGTGAAGGAGCAACGTGCAGGAAAAATCAGACAACCTTGCAAAATGGAATGGGAAAAATACACTAACACATGACATGCAAGTCAACGCTGAACACACAGAGGGAAAGCACTGAGCTGTAGCAAACCCCAGGCCTGTGGTCACTATAAAATTATGAGTGTACAATAGCGCTTTCTGCTGGCTGTCCTACCGATGAAAACAAGGGACCTTTTGTTCGTATTAACAACCTGCAATCTCCTTTTCCTCAAATGGATACAAGATTATGGCTACGTCTACACGTGCACCCAACTTCGAAATAGCTTATTTCGATGTTGCGACATCGAAATAGGCTATTTCGATGAATAACGTCTACACGTCCTCCAGGGCTGGCAACGTCGATGTTCAACTTCGACGTTGCTCAGCCCAACATCGAAATAGGCACAGCGAGGGAACGTCTACACGGCAAAGTAGCACACATCGAAATAAGGGAGCCAGGCACAGCTGCAGACAGGGTCACGGGGCGGACTCAACAGCAAGTCGCTCCCTTAAAGGGCCCCTCCCAGACACACTTTCATTAAACAGTGCAAGATACACAGAGCCAACAACTAGTTGCAGACCCTGTATATGCAGCACGGACCCCCAGCTGCAGCAGCAGCAGCCAGAAGCCCTGGGCTAAGGGCTGCTGCCCACGGTGACCACAGAGCCCCGCAAGGGCTGGAGAGAGAGTATCTCTCAACCCCCCAGCTGATGGCCGCCATGGAGGACCCCGCTATTTCGATGTTGCGGGACGCGGATCGTCTACACGTCCCTAGTTCGATGTTGAACGTCGAAGTAGGGCGCTATTCCCATCCCCTCATGGGGTTAGCGACTTCGACGTCTCGCCGCCTAACGTCGATTTCAACTTCGAAATAGCGCTCAACACGTGTAGACGTGACGGGCGCTATTTCGAAGTTACTGTCGCTACTTCGAAGTAGCGTGCACGTGTAGACGCAGCCTATGTGTTTAAAGAGGGGAGACATGAGTTCTTATCTCAGCTTCCCAAGTTTGTGGGTGTGTGATTTATCTGCACTGCTTCTCACAGCTTTTTGTCCCAGGAGGACAAGCAGGAGCAAGGAGGGAAGCAGTTTTTATTAGGGAACTCAGGCCATTGAGGAAGCAGCTCAGAGTTTGAGAGAAGTCAGACAGATGATCCCAGGCAAGTAGCAGCAGCTGTTCTACAGAAAGGTTTTTCTCCTTCTATATCAACATTACTAAAAGTCACAGCAGGGTGTTATTATTGGTGATAGACCAAAGATTGCTACTTACTCCTATGTAATCATCAGGGTAGCTGATAAACAAAGGAAATATTGCTGTTTACTTGGATATCAGCTGCAGATGTGGAGTTTTAGTCCGCTACATTCCAGCACTAGGGAGGATGCTTAAATATGAAAAAGCAAACTAATTTTCACTGATTCTTCTTTAAAGTGCTTTGAACATCTTCCTTTCCATATCAGGCTATTGTAAAAACCCTTTTACAAAACTCGACATTTTAATTCCAAATGAACTTTATAGAGCCTAGGAAATCGGTCACGGAAACCTGTGTCTTACAGCAAACAGGCTACAAGGCTAGCACGCCTGTACTTCATAGCCATAATATTCTACTGTTAGCCTGCCCTCTGCCTCACCCTGGAATCTAATAACTGGTTAAGGTTTACGTGGCACATTAGTGCAATGGAGATATGAACATGCATAATTCAAAATCAACTAAAGGGCTTGCATTTAACCTAGAACCTCATCCTCGTCTATGCCCCAGGGCCAGAGCACTGGAGAGATATACAGCTGGAGAGAATACATGAGGTAAGAACATTACCCAATGCAAATACAATTGGACACAGCCATTTAATTGTAAAATGGTACAAGGAGCCCAGTCAGAGATCCTTTGTACCAATGCAAACAGCAGGTTACTGCCTGGTCTTGTCTCCATGCACACCACTTAAACACTGGCGAGCACAATTTGCAACCCCAGTGCCTGCAGGAGGAATTGTGTCCATGGAGGTCTTCTGCATCTGAGAAGGGCAGGTGGCAAGTAGCCTCGTTTGCCCTCCTGGGGAGTTGAGCCCAGGGGAAGGCAGTGTTAAATTCCACCCAGCATCCAAGGTGGGAGGGCTGTCCTGCTGCTGCCCACCTTCCTGGGCTGCGCTAAAGCACTGTGGACCTCTTCACTGATCTTCCTTTGTTCCAGGGGCACTTTCCCGCCACTGAAGGCATTTGGCCTTGCAAGTGTAAAAGTGATTTCTCCCCTAGATTGGATTTTTATTGCTCCCTTGTGGTTGGGCAGATGGAATCCTAAATAGAGGTTGTACTAGGAATGGCACCATCTCTGCTAATGGAGCGATACCTTTCAAACACCAGTTAAGGAAAGGTTTATTTGAATTATTTATATCAACTTCTCCAACCACTGCCAGTGATCCTCAGTTTACCTCTCCCATGCTGTAAGATAGACAGCTTATCCCCTGCAAAGCTGTCACTCAGGGAGTCTTACGCATGTTGCAGGTCACACAACAAAGCCTGACAATACAGTCAGTTGTGAAAGCTGAAGGAGAAAGCTGAAAACTCAGCCACAAAAGAAATCAAAAGGGAGGATATAATAGATCTCACCATTGCTCCCTTGGGAATGGATGTGATTCTCTAGTGTATTCTACATCCTGAATCGAGCTCTTCAGCATCTGCAAATTCAAAAACAAAAGATACAGAGAATTCAGGATAAAAGAAGCATTCAAAATACCAAACAGGAAGCCAGGATAAAATTGCCGAGGACATACGAATAACTGAGAAAATCAGCTGTCCATGATCATAGAATCATACGGCTGGACGAGACCTCAGGAGATCATGAAGTCCAATTCCCCTGCTGAAAGCAGGACCAATCCCAGCTAAATCATCCCAGCCAGGGCTTTGTCAAGCTGGTACTTAAAGACCTCCACAGAAGCAGATTTTACCATCTTCGTAGATAACCCATTCCAGTGCTTCACCAGTCTCCTAGAGAAATAGTTTTTCCTGCTATCCAAGCTAGACCTCCTGCACTGCAATCAGAAACCATTACTCCTTGATCTATCATCTGTCATTATTGAGAACCACCTCTCTCCATCCTCTTTGGAACCCTCTTCAGGTAGTTGAAGGTTTCTATCAAATTCCCCCTTACTATTTTTTCTCTGTAGGCTAACTAAATCCAGATCCCTCAGCCTCTCCTCATAAGTCATATGATCCAGCCCCCTAGTCATTTTTGCCTCTGTCCACCGGACTCTATACATAGTGTCCAAATCCTTTCTGTAAAAGGGGCCCCAGAACTGGATGTAGTACTCCAGATGCAGCCTTACCAGTACTGAATGAAAGGAAACAGTCCCTTCCCTTGAACTGCTGCTGATGCTATTAATGAGCTCCAGCATGCCATTAGACTTCTTGGCTACCAGGGCACACTTGATTTTGTGTGCGGAAAACACCCCGGGTGGATTTCCCCAACAAAATTATCCTCCATAATATTAAACCAGGAAAGGCTCCTCAAAATAATAGAGACTGCAGACCAGACTCCTTTGCTGACATAATGGGATGCAGCTCCATTGATTCATTTGCTGTCTTACCCTTGACACTAGGCGAGGCTTCGGTCTCCAAACAACAATCTAAATAACACAAAAACCAGCATCTGCTTTTTTCTGTTCTGCAGCCATTCTCTCTCCTCTAATTTTTATATTATCTCTCTGAGGGCTAAGATGGCCCTGTATGTATCCTCTCTGAGTGCCTCTGACATATTTAAAACCAAAGGGAAATACAATTATCTCTCTCTCTTCCTGGCTTCCCAGCCTGCAGGAAAAATAGCTGGATGAGTTTCTAGGGCTTTTTCAGCTGGTTGGTTACGTGCAGCAGGTGGACTGGGTGTGCAGACTTGACTATGGGGAAGAAATACAAAGGGAATTACTTTTGTGTCTAGCGCCGTGGTCTTTCTTCCCTCCAGCACATACGAATCCCATGCTCTAGCACCAGTGGAAGCTCCAGCTCCAATGCAGGTGATCTTTCTCCTATTGCTCACCTGTTTCATTTGTCTATGGTGGTGACAGGCATGGGAGGAGACACCCTCTGTCAGTACCCGGGGATCTAGCCCATGGAGTGGCAATCAGGACAGAACCCTGTAATGGGACTCTGTATTCAATGGGGAGCGAATACAGAGAGAAGACTGCCTGGCTGATAAATTCACAGCTCCATGACAGCAATCTCACTTGTGTCCCGTTGCCACCATTACTGCTTCATCAAGTTGTTGAATAATGGAGGTGGGAGCTGAGCCTCGTGGGACTCGGGAGAAGCTGTTTGTAAGCGCTCTGGGTTCAGTCTATAAGGAAGGATTGGAGAAGCTTCAGAATATTCAGACACAGTTTCTTGAACACCAGGATAGGAAGATTTGGTGCTGCATTGCATTGCATTAAAGCCCTTCGGCGGGATGAACTGCAATGTTGGATATTGTGTCTCTTCCAGCAGACTGCTAGTGGACATGGATATGTTAGACAACGTCAAGGGGCCTTTCACCCTCCTGGGCCCCAGGTCACTGTTCACTGAGTTTGTGGACAGAAGGCTACTTCAGTTCCAGGCACCCATGCTTTCATTATGTGTGAAGGTCAGTCTAAATAATATCAGTCACAGTAACCCCTCTTCTGGTTACCTGGCGACAGGGGAGCAGAGCCTTCCATGCCCTGGTTCCTCCCCTTCCTCTCTGTGCCTCCTCCCTTTCCTGCACTCCCAGGGGCCTTACATAACCCTTTTGCTCAGAGGCTCATCACTGCCTGCAATCAGGCCTGGGTTTGCTCAGCCGGCTCCTATAACCCTCTTTGGACAAGGCTGCCATGACAGAGCTCTGGCTCAGGTTCTCTGGCCAGTAATCTGTCACAACAAGCAGTCCTTTTTCACCTTACAGCCTAACAAATATATTAGGTCATGAGATTTCGAGAGCAAAACCCACTTCCTGAGCACTGCATGTTATTTGTGAAGCTACAGCCTAACATGGCTTCTGCCTGAGGAATATATTAGGCTTGGCTTTCTTATTTGTATATAACAATAAGATTAATAACTCTGGGAACATTAGGAAAATGATGTCCAACTCTCATAAATAATCTGCAATACACAGTGTACATTACTAGCAGTACAACTAATAGCACCAGGCAACCCCAGATACATTTCCTCTCATGAACTGTTTCAGGGTCTGATGGATATTAACATGAAGCTCATATCAGCTCATCCCTGGACAGAGCCCATCCAAAGAGACAACCATGCATACCGGCCTCTGTTGATTGCTGCTGGCCACTAGCAAAGTGAAGAAATTCTTCACAAAACAAAACAAATTCAGTATGAAACATTTGATTTAGAAATTTCCCCAGAAGGACTTTAAATTGCATTGAAAAAACAGCACTGGTCTGGCATTCTGCTAGAAATGCATTTAAAACACAAAAGCTCAGACTGAACAATGAGTGTTCCCTGACAGCTTCAGAACTGAGGAACATTCAAACAGCGCTGTAGCGTTTGTGACTCAGGTTAGATTGTGGCCGCTCAAGAACAGCTGCAGTTGATTTGCAAACTCTCCTTAGAACTCCGTTGGTCACAAATGGTCTTCTGTCCTGCCATTAAACTCGGTTTCCCAGGTGGGGACCTGAGAGATGCACATTGCAGGCCACAGAACCTCACATTTGATTGCTTTTTGTATCATTTGCTTTGGCAGGTACAAGAGGTTTTTTGTTTGTGGGGAGAGAGAAAGCAGAAAGGAAGGAGAGGAGGGTATCCTTAGCAATTCTCCCAGAGGGAAACATTCTCATTTTCATCACCCCATGTCACTGCAACTTCAGTGGATTTTGCAAAGTGCCACCTTTTGGTGTTCTTGGGGCAAATCAGCCTGCGTCACTGCTTTCATTGCACAGAAAACGTTCCCTTTTCTTTCTTTTCTAATATGTAAATTTATCAGAGACGTGTTTTAAAACTACCCATAGATCTGAAGGGCTTTTGAGAGCTTGAAAGGCTCTTGCCTCTTTGTCTTAATTTGGCTGTTGTGTATTCCCTTTGTTATTCTTTAGCTCAGAATCCAGCATGAGATCTGACCGGTGGCACTTGGCAGCTGACGTGCTCTCTGCCTGGCCCAGAGTCTATCGTGCACTGATGCATGACTGCCAGGATGAGAGGTTTCTTGACAACGGTAAGTGCAGAGTTCCATTCCCCTCAGTGGTACAGAAAGATCTCCTCAGAACATAGTTTGCTAGCTATTCCCTTCATCATCGTACTTCTTTGAAAGTCATTGTTACTGCTGGTGAAAGGTGTCGGATTGACGGCTCTGGGGAACGAAATACACTACCTAGCTGTCGAACAGATACGGCCTAGGTGACACGAATTAAAGTTGTGCAGGAGTTGTATACAAAACCCAGTAGATTAGCTAGAAAAACATGAAATCCAGTGGTGTGACTATCAGTGACCTCTCTGTGGAGAAAGCAGGGCCTGCAACAAGCTTTTGCGCTGTTGAGTTACCCTTAACAACTGCGATAATTTAGGTGTGATCTCAGTTTCACCTATTCTCTTTGGCTGCGTCTACACTTACCTTCGTCTTTTGAGAGAGGCACGCAAATGAGGTGCAGATTTACATATCTGGTATCTCATTTGCATATTTGTCTTTTGAAAGAAGAAAAGCAGTGTAGATGCTGTCTTTAGAAAGTAAACCCCCTCTTTAAAAGAACTCGTTTATATGGTAACAAGAGAAAGTTTGTGAATTCTGAGCTTTGAGAGAACTTGGAGGTCTGTGGCATTAGGTGCGAGTATTTTAGTTTGGCATGATCGACAAGGCCAGGAGGTGTTCTACATTCAATAGCCCAGCACTCTTGTTTAGCAAATGAGTGATGGACAAAGTTTCAAGCCAGCCTGCTGGCAGTCACCGCTGGACTGTGCCCAGAACTGGCCTCTCCTCTGAGATCAGCATCATCATTGTAGCAACTTCTTTCACCCCACGCATGGGCGATTAGCACAGCACCCAGAGCTGGTGGTGCACATCCACACATGCCTTGGTGCACATAAAATTTGTTCCACACATGGATGGGAAAAAATGAGAGGGACCATTGTTATGGTTCTGCATGTCAATGGAGACATGTTCCCATTCTCTCACCTTGGCCTGTGGAGCCAAGGGCAGTCAGTTCCAGGGTGGGCCTTAACAAATACACTGTCATGTGTCGATATAGTCTCCCCAGAGTAGAGACAGGATGCGACTGAAATGTATAGAAAGAAGGGTGATTTGTGACTGAATCCACTGGGCACAGACAGACCCAGAGGTTCTCCTGTGCTAAACACAAGATCCCCCTTAATCCCAAATTATTTCCCTACCTCAAAAGGTGTTGTGAGGACAATGTCATTAAACCTTGCGATGTGCTTTCAGACCCACTGAGGAAAAGTACTATATAAGAACTAAACGGTAAGCACTCCTGGAAGGGACTGCTAACAGTTCTGCAGCTGGCATTACCTTAGGACACAAGGCTTTCAGTCAGCAGGCCCAGAGCAAGGTGGGAGGAGGGCCCAGCTTCATACCCCTGGAAGAGGCGGGGCCAAAGATAAAAAGGGTGGGGCCAATTATAGCCAGTCCTTAGCACTGCCCAGAACGTGACACTGCCCCTCCCCAGAGCCTGCAAAGTGGCGCTGCCACGGCAGTTCAAAGAGGCCTGGAGCGCAGGCTGCTACCACTTCCAAATTAGCAGTGGCTGGAGGTCCAGGCCTCTTTGAAACAATGGGCCCCTGTGTAACTGTCTCCTGTGCCCCCACCTGGCTTGTGGGCCATGTGTAACAATGGCCACCCGTGGCATTTATCTTATGCTCAGCTAGCTAACGTTGCAAATCGTCAGTCTGCATACTTTATGAGTAACCCACACACATCCCGGCTCTGGATCACTGGCCCATGTATCAGAGAGGTCGTCGTGTTAGTCTGTAGTGTCGAGAACAACAAAAAGTCTTGTGGCACCTGAAAGACTAACAGATATTTTAGAGCGTAAGCTTTCGTGGGCAAAGACCCGCTTCATCAGATGCATGAGGTGGGGGGTGGTTTCAGAGGGGTATTTAAAGAGTGGGGTCCCAGTAAGAGGGAGGGCCAGAGCTGATAAGATCTATTCAGCAAGGTGGAATGGCCCACTATCAACAGTACTTATCAAAAGAGGAACAAACAAGTCAGATCAGACAGGGGGATGTGAACCATTGTCAGCGTCAAATGGGGAGCTATCAACACCCCAAGCAGAGAAACTGTCTTTTAAGCTGTGAGCCACTCCCAGTCTCTGTTTAATCCATGCTTAATGGAGTCAAATTTGCAAATAAATTGCATCTCAGAGATTTCTCTCTCCATTTGATTTCTGAAATTTTTTGTTTCAGAAGTCACCCTTAAATCTGCCACTGAGTGTCCAGGAAGATTGAAATGTTCTCCCACAGGCTTCTGTACATTACTGTTCCTGATGTCTGATTTATGTCCATTTATTCTTTTGCGGAGAGACTGTCCAGTTTGGCCAATGTAAATTGCAGTGGGGCATTGCTGGCACATGATGGCATCTATTAGTAGAATTGCAGGTAAAGGAGCCTCTGATGGTATAGTTGATGTTAGGTCCTGTGATGATGTCACTGGTGTATATATGTGAGCAGAGTTGGCAGCGAGGACTGTTACAGGGGCTGGTTCCAGGCCTAGAGTCACTGGTTTGTGATTTGTAGTGGCTGGTGAGGATTTGTTTAAGGCTGGCAGGCTGTCTGTAGGCAAAACCAGGCCTGCCTCCCAAGGCCTGTGAGAGTGAAGGATCATTGTTCAGGATGGGTTGCAGATCGCTGATGATTCACCGGAGAGGCCTTAGGTGGGGGCTGTATGTGATGGTCAGTGGTGGTCTCTTGTTTTCCTTGCGAGGCCTGTCTTGTAGCAGGTGGCTTCTGGGTACCCGTCTGGCTCTATCAATGTTTTCTCACTTCCTTAGGTGGGTTTTGTAGTTGGAGGAAAGCCTGGTAAAGGTCTTGTAGACGTTTGTCTCTGTCTGATGGATCAGAGCAAATACAGTTGTACCTTAGCGCCTGGCTGTAAACAATGGATCGTGTAGTGTGCCCTGGATGTTACCCCGCAAGGCAGACTGGAACCTGAGACCTCTTGAGGTTAGTGCAAAAACCCATATGGATCAAAATGGGCTTTGGATCAGGCCCTTGAGAAGCCACTCTAAAAGCACTGACAAGAGACACTCCCATGTTCTCCACTGAACAGACGGTATAATTATAGTAGGGACAATGCAAGCAGTCCCATACCATCCCCGTCTGTTTGCCTGTATCTTCTTCTGGAGGGACCCTGGAACGCCTGCAATGGTGAAGGGACAATGTAGACTTTGTAGCCTACAGTCCTTTTACTTCCTAGACAAGAGACCAATAAAGAGGACAGTGACATCTGTTATGGATACCCCATTTCTTATATATTGCACTGAGGCCAAACATTCTTTTCCCAACAGGTACCAAACAGCCATCAAAAGCCAAGTGGTTAGAGCTGGGGAGCCAGAACTGAGCATTCCTGTATTCTATAGCCAATATCACACCTTTGCTCATTCAGAAACTCTCTAAATCTCTCCATTCACTTATCACTAGAGAGGGTATAAAGTACGAGCCTCCCTGGGATGATATATTTATTTGCAGTGTATTGTCCTGCCTCTCGGTTTCTCTGTGTGCTATACAGAATTCCAACTGGGGCATGGGCCTTGTTAAAAAAAATAAAAGAGAGAAAAAGCTGGGACTCAAACTGTGTGGAATCCCAATTGTTTGCATCAACTGCTGTATCTGTGTCTTTCAGTAAACACCTCCCATTTAAGGCAGACTACAATTCCATATAAGAGGGACCTTGCTGCAGGTTTGAAAGGCATAATTACTCTGCTGATAAAATGCTTTTAGAGCTTCAGATAAAAGGTGGTAGAGACATGCAAAGTATTATTATGTAACTGTAAAAACAAGTTGTCTGGCCTTTACAACGTAATTTACTTACAGCATGCCACCTTTAAAGAGAAACGCCAACAAATGTAAAGTGTCATTTCTATAAAGAGGCTCTAAAAATTCTATCATAAGTGAGCCTGAGAATAAATGCTTTGGTTACAGCCTGCAGGAGGGACTCAGTGTTGCTGCCAGATATCATCCCCCTTTAAAACAGCCTCTCAAGGCTTACACGAACTCAAAGATTGCCATTGTTGTAGGGAATGGGGAAATTGATTGGTGTCACTCAAATGCACAGGAGTGCTGGGAGAAGCCAGATGAGAGGCCAAGGAAGCTGAAATCACACGTGTATTTGCACCAAACTCTATTGAACGCAGAGAAGGGCTTTGGTCTCCATGTAGAACTGTATCATGCAGGCTGACTGATATCTTTTTCCAGATGCTACTCGGAGAATGGCTTTATTATCCCTTTCTTTGCAATTTGTAAAATCACTCCTGGTTCTGTGGGGAAGCGCTAGGTGAGTTCTGCTCTCCAGTCCTTTTCAGCTGTGCCTCTGAGAGTCGCTCTGAACTCCAGATAAAACAAACCACCCCCTCCTCCTGGCTGCCATTCCATCACCCGACATTGATTAGGCCAGTCATAAAATCAAATGCGTGTTGATGATAAAAGGCACGTCTCTATCTGCACTGCAATAGACAACCCATGGTAACAAGCCTCAAAGCCTGCTCCAGTTGATTCAGGCTGGCAGGGCTCAAGCGACAGGGCTAAATAAAGGCCCTCAGGCTACATCTACACTACCACAGAAGATCGACCTGCTCAGGGTTGATCTGGGGTTTGATTTCACACATCTGGTAAGGACACACGAAATCGACCTCTCAAGGGTTGCAGTCGACCCCTGTGCTCCTCACAAGATGCAAGAAGTAAGGGTAGTCAAAACTGTCCCATTGACCTCTCCTTGTATAGAGACAAGTTAGCCAAGTGCAGCTATGTTGATTTGAGTTATCCAGTTGGTGTAGCTGGAACTGTGTATCTGTGGTTGACTTTCTTAGTCTACTGTAGACATTGCCTCATGTTGGAGCCCAGGGTGTGAGATTCTGCGAAGAATGTTTACAAAATACATTACCCCAAGGGGCCTAAGCCAGCTATGGTTATGCTGTAGGTTTCTTATTGCGATGAAGATGAACCCTAAAGCATCACAGTAAAAATTCCATTATGGCTAAATGTCTACATCAGGAAGCAGGATGTGCATTAAGTTTTTTTTAAAAAACAAATTAGGCTAATCAGAGCTTAAAAAATGGTTACTTTAAAGCAGATGACATTATAATGTACTTGGTATATTACATCTTCAGTTGCAAAGTAGCATCTGCTACATAAAATCAAATGAGTTACCATATGTAGGCAGCATAATGCAGGCCCAAATTCAATAAAAACATTTCAGGGTATATGGTCCAATATACAATTTGGGCTTTGGAAAATGCTGAGGTTTGTGTTATAGTTACTAGCAGTTGGCTAAAGCATTGTACTTGCGACGATACAAACACATTCCATTTTTTAGCAACATAAGCTGTCGTCTGTGTACTCACTCTCCGCGAGGCATTAACACTGGGAAGTTGGACATGTATTATTTTAATTTATAATCTTTTGTATTTCTTAACCCCCCCCTTTTTTTTTTCTTTTTTTTTCTTTTTTTTTTTTTTTTGCGCCAGGCTGATTGCAAATTTCCATTTGCTGCAAAAAACCTGGAAGCGGAGCCTCCATTCACTGAATGCACCTGTTAAGAGAATGTAGTTTCCACTTAGCCAACTGCCGCGGCAGAAATGGAATGGAAAATTTCCCAAAGAACTTCTGGTGAATAGACCTGTAAAGAAAATACATTGCTAATGTACATAAAGCTAAACTGAAATAGACAGAGACATCTGAAATTGACCTGGCTGCCACCTTGCCCAACTTCCGACCCTGTGAAACAAAAGCATCTAAAAGAACCAGGCTTATTAAGAGACCAACAGCAGGGTGTTAATCCTTTAAGAAACCAGTCTAAAGCTGCAAAAAAGAATCCTTCCTGTGTGAGCCCAGCTCACTGAGCCTGTAACATTCGCAATTCTTCTTTTTGACCTTCACTTGCTTGACTTAGGTGTGAGGTAAAAAGAGCTAAGAAGCTGCAGGGGCCTCTCCCTTGATGGAAACCAGAAGAATTTATTATCATGAAGCACCACTCCTTGTGCAAGTTCCAGCCTACCGAGGGCTTGCAAGCATTAAAAAGGACTCATGTTATATATCATTTTCTTTTTAACAGGCTGTATCAAGTTGTGAAAAGGAAGGGAAAACAGCCACATTAGAATAGCAATGACTAGTGGCGCTGTTTTGCATAATGCCTGGTGTGGATGGCTCAGGTAATTATGCCCTCCCAAACCAGAATTGCATAGTCTGTGGTTTTACTCTGCTTCCTCGCATCCTAATCATTTGAATAATGAAGACTCTAGCGATGGCCCCGTTCTGCTAGTGAAAAACGATGACACAGAATCACAAACTGTGCAGCGGGGATGGAAGCAGCTGATGAATAAAAATACAACCTCTCAATAGACAGTAAAGGGAAATGCAGTTTCTTCATGCAACTACCTATACATCCAGCTGTAAACTTTGATACACCTGCAGGAAGTTAATTAGTAAGAAAGGCCATCGTTACTGAATTTGCAGGCCGTTTACACCACAAAGATGGAATTCAGTGGAAGAATTACAGAGAATAGTACAGGTTGAACCTCTCTAATCCGGAACTCTCTCATCTGGCAAACTCTATAATCTAGCATGATTTTAGTTTGGTGGACAACCACTTGCCAGGGGTGTGGCCAAGTTTCCCGTGATCCCATAAAGTTTGTTTCCAGCCACCAGTCCTGGCTCACAGTTTTCTGTGCTGTTATTTAGCTGTAATTTAACCCTAACTGTCTTCCAAAAGCCCATTAAGCAGCAGAAGTATCGGTAATATGCTAGAAAATATTGACCTCCCATCATCTGGCAAGTTCTCTTGTCCGGTACCTGTCAGTTCCGAAGGTGCCAGGCAAGAGAAGTTCAGCCTGTATTGTAACAAAACTGTATGTGCCTAAGACATCACAATTGACATTTTACTGAACACCTGGTTCATTTAGGATTTTATGTAGCTGTGGGAAAAGAAGTTGGAACCTTCTGAAAATAACAGGCTTCTACTACAGGTTGGACCTCTCTAGTCTGGCACTCTCACTTCCATCAACATCTGTAATCTGGCATAATTTTAGTTATCTGGACAACCACTATGTGGGTGTTGCCAAGTTTTCCATAGTCCCATAAAGTTTGTTTCCAGCCACCAGTCCTGGCTCTTAGTGTTCTGTGATATTATTTAGCTGTAATTTACCCCTAAATGTCTTCTAAGGGCCCACTAAGTAGTGAAAGTGTTGGTAATGCTGCTGGACAATATTGACTGCCAGTGGTCTGGCAAATTCTCTTGTTCAGCACTGGTCATGTCTTGATGGTGCTGGACTAGAGAGATTCAACCAGTATTTAGACTCTCCTTCAGCACTCACTATATTGGGTCTGAGGCATGTTGCAGTTCTGATTTCATCCATAAGTGAGTAGTAGGTTCTACTTAATCAATTTCCAGTTCATTCCAACATCAGCAGTAGAAGAGGTGACTGAATGACACAAACAAACAAACCCTGATACTTTTTAAAATAAATTTGCTTCAACTATTTTCAGCCCTTTCACATCCACCAATATACTATTAATTATTGGTATTATTTGTCTTAAAGTTGCCCATAAAGGCCTCAACTGAGACAAGGACACCATTGTACTATACGCACAAATAGTAAGAGACATCTATTTCCCTGAAGGATTACAGTCTAAATAGACAAAATGTTGGGTAAGAGAAAGAGAGTATTATTATTCCCATTTTACAGATGGGGAGTTAAGGCACACCGAGCTCAGTGGCATGCCCAAAGTCACATGGGAAACCTATGGCAGAGCTAAGAATTGAAGTCATATCTCCCCCGTCCTCCTTACAGGACCATTTCTCCTCTCATCTGAATTAATGGGCCGTAATGTCGGCCAAATCAGTAAGTGATAGCTGAACATCTCAGAGAATTCACATAAAATGTATTTCTCCTCCCCAGCTTGCTTTCTTGTAGCATATTGGTGTTCCAAAAGGGGTCTCTGGTTAAATTTTGAACCAAGTCCAACCATACTTAGATTATGAAGGCTGGCCAAGTCGTATGACTGCAAATCTTCTCTCTTGCTCATGATGAGGAAACATCTCCCGCTGTCTCTGTGGAATCTCTTCCATTCAACTATAGGGTTAGTGCTGAATAACTCATTCACCAGCCACATCCAGTTTTGTTCGCTTCAGTCATTTCCATCAGCTGGGAATCCACAGCTGTGCCTTTTCTAGGTCCATTTTGTTCTTTGCCTATACAGTGCCTCATTCCTTCAGGTGCTTTAATATTCGTTTTTTTTTCCAAGACAAGGTGATTAGTCCTGACAATCCACTAAGACCTTTCAGGGCTCTGAGCTGCTCTTTCGTGTTCTCTCTAAAGCACTAGAGAATGGACTGAAGTCTGGAAGCATCCCCAGTTCCGATACAAAAGGAAAGGTGAAATGCTGCAGAGAAAAATTACACATTTCTAAAAATATGAGGAAGACTTCCCTCCTTCCCACCCCAAGTAAGCACATGTGGTTCCTTTCTCCCATCTCCTTCATCCTGTGGATGCATTCCACACAAGTAGCAGGCAAAGCTTAGCACTAGGCAAAAGCACATGGAAACTATCCAGCTCCCACCCAGAATGTATGGCACCAAAGGGCCAGATCCTCAGCTGAGGTGAATCATGCAGATGGACTGAAGTCAGTGACCTTGTGTCAATTAGCAGCAACTCAGGTTTCGGTCCCAAGTGCTGTAACAATGGAATGCTCATCTTCCACAATGTCCAGGTGTATATTAATCTCTGCTTCCACCTCTTCACTGATGCAAGAATGTTTGTCCTTGGGAGCTGCCTTCAGCAGCTGAGGTAGCTTCTGGATTCAAGATGTGCACTGAGAGAGCTCCCACGTGGAATGTGGTGGGACAGGTGGCTCTGATGAGCATCTGAAACAGTCTCCTCAAAGGCAGGAGAGACACCCACCCCATGAGCACTGGACCCTGTCCAGAGACTGGGACTCATAGAACCTTGCCCACTCCCTGAGAGGCTGCAGCTGTGACCTGAGCCCTGGGGCCTGAAGCCACATGCAGTTTCTGCTCAGTCCCGAGGCGAAGTGAGTTGATTTGCAACAGGAAGGAGATAGGCTGATGTCAGGGGTACGGCACTGGACTGAGATGCAGGAGACTTAGATTTGAGTCCCAGCACTGTGCCTCGGTTTGCCCCATCACCTTTTGGCTGTCTTGACTGTTTGGACTGTGAGCTCTTTGAGGGCAGGTGTGGTCTCAGGTGTTTGAACAGCTCCTGGCACAACATGGCCCCAGACTTTGTTGGGGCACCTCGCTATTATGGCAATAAATAGGGACTGTAAGAGAAAGACTCCTACTGACTTAACTGGTCTCTGGATTAAATCCGCAGGCTTGCAGAAGGGGCTGCCCCGTGGGGATGTGGTGCTTGTGGCAACCTGCCCACCAAAACCCCAAGCACAGGACCCAGGGCAGACACCCTGCTGCTGGCCCACCCCACCCACCTACCTGAAGCCCTCTCCCATGATCAGTGTGAGCTGAGGAATTACCCACAAGCCTTGTGTAAGTGATCCTGCAGTCTGCTCTGCTCTGCTCTGCCCTGCTGCCCCATCCCAGCCCTGTGTGCTCCACTTCACCATGGTGGTGGGAAGCAGAATGCACTGGGGCCTTGCTGCGACGGTGAATTGGCTCAGAGAGGGTAGAGGAATGGAGCAAAGCAGGCTGCCAGGTAACCCTCAGGCCTCCTGGGCCCCATCCATATGACAGCTGAGGCGACTGCCGTTGCCTGCCTACCCCAAAGCACTGGGCCTGGAGCGCCTGACCTGAACCATCCTATGGATGGGACAGCTCTGCCTGGGGATAAGGTCTGGGATGACTGACACTGGAAGAGCAGGGCGGGGAAACCTGCCCAGATGTCACAATAAACAGCAGCTCTCTCACCAGCCTCGACTCCATACCAAATAGAACCCGAATGGCAACTCCTGCCCTCTCAGAGCACCCACTGACTTGGCTGGAGTCACCAAAGGTGTAATTAAGCAGAGTGTGTAGCTCTAGCATTTGAGTTGCATCTTTCTCTGGAGGCCCAGCACAGAATCTGCTGCTGTGGTTTATGTCGCATGCACTAATTAAATGGCCCCATTGCACGTTAGCGTTGTTGCTGTCATTTTCCGTGTTACGGATTTGAAAGCCAGGAACAATGGGAAAACAAAAGTTGCCTTTGCAGAATATTCTGCAGGAATGATTTGCACCAGGAGTGAAATGAGGAACAGTGTTGAAACATGTCCAATTGCATTAACGGACAAGTTGTTAATCTCTTTCACCTCAGGCAGTCAAAGACCAAAGCACAGACAGTGGGGCCAGGTGTCTGGAATTTCTGAAGATGAGGATTAAGGCATTTCTCATGCAAAGTGCCTGGACTCAGAGCATTAGTCCAATTTCTCTGGCATGTCTATGATGTATATGCAAAATATGTTGTATCTAACCCCTACCCTCAAAATGTACACAATTGTTTTTCAAGGAAAAAGAGCCCACATATGATTAGAACCCTGGGAAGATGCCAGCAACGTAGGTGGGTTTATCACACCATGCCAATTTGCTTTACTATTCATGAAAAAAATATGGTGGCGCTGTTACCTTAGCAACTGCCACAGCCCATTACGGTGATGTGGTGCCCTAAGCAGAGATAGCTTTTCCTTAAAAGAGAATGTACTTATGTATTGATTCCTTTGTTTCTTTTTCACTGACAATGTGTTAAAAGTTGATAAAGCCTCAGCAATGGCCAGTATTCACATTCTGGTAATGCAACAGTGGGAAATGTGATGATTAATTAATCACATGGTTTATTATTTGCATTGTTGTAGTCCCAGCAGCCTTTGTCAAGGATATAGGCCAGAGGTGGGCATATTGCAGCCTGAGGGCCCCACGTGGCCCATACGGTTCTATGCACAGCCCATAAGGCATGTTTATTGTTGTTCATGTGCTAGGTTGCCAGATTCTGCTGGTTTCTATCTGTGTAGTTTCTTTCCTACCAGTATTACTAAAGTGACACACACATAAATCAAAGGCAGGTGAAGTGAGGTTTGTGCTGACTGCACACAACACTAAACCATGGCATCACTTTGACTGGATGCCGAGGGAGCACACGGCCCTCACAGTCAGTTGGCACACCCCATGCATCTTAGGTACACAAGCACAGCTAGGAAAACTGCCCTATCCTGGGAGACAGTCTTAGTTACAACAATCTTGTGCCCACTGAGATGAAGAAGGCCGCTCATGTGGCCAGCTCACTAGCCTAGGTGGCCCACTGCTGATGCAGGCACTGCACAGACAATCTAAGGCCAGGTCTACACTGGCAAATTGAGTTGATTTCAGATATGTAATTCTAGCTATGGCAATTGCGCAGCTAGAATTGACCTATCTGCAATCGACTCAACTGGCCATCCTCCCTGAGGAAGGTCGAGGGGAGAGTTTCTCCCATCAACCTCCCTTTCTCCTGGCATCTTGGGAGGAGAACAGGTGTCAACTGCAACTCCTGAGAGGTTGATTTCACATGTCCTTACCAGTGCTTGAAATTGAACCCTGGAAGATTGTTCCTAAGCGGGCTGATCTTCGGGGGTAGTGTAGACATAGCTTAAATGGAAGATGAATGATAATAGGTGGAAACAGACAGAGATGTCATTGGTCTCTAGAGGAGTGCAAGGAAACACAGGGCTATTGTTGGCCAGCGTGATAGGTGGAGGACTCATGGTAAACTCATTGATGGGGCAGGGAGGACAAAGGGGGCAACGGTCCCAGTTTGTGGGGACACAGAAAGCCTTGGAGCTCCCAGCCATCACTACTTTGCAGCAGCGGTGGCCAAAGCCCTGGGCCTTTTAAATTTCTGACAGAGAACCACACCGCACGCTCCAGTTACTGAGGACTGGGGTGGACTATACTGTGGTCCAGGCGGTCATGAGGGCTGGCTGCCCCCAGCCTTGCCTCTTTCGCCTGAGGTCCCAACCCTTCCATCTGAGGCCCCTCCCCTTCTGGGCGCATGGAGCAGGATCCATCCCTGCTTTGCCTAGGGGTCTGGTGAGTCTGTTGACCCTGCTGGATCACAGTTAGGTTAAATTACGAGGAATAATAGTCCTTTACTAGATCGGAGACATACTTCTGGAATCATCACTTTTTACTGGCTTTCAGGTCATTACCCTACTGACACACAAACAAAAAGAACAAACCCCATGTTGTTCTGTGAAGCAAAAAGGAGACCATATGCCACCTTAGTTTCATTCCACACTTGGCCTGGTTTCATAACAGCTTAGCAGACCTGACAGATAAGCTGTCCTGACTGTTGGGTTTATCGTGGAATCTGGTGGTTTATTCACTCTGCTCTGTTGTCCCTGTGCTGAAACACACTCCACACACGTTCTGAACCATTCCTGCTTGCCGTGGCAACAGGGCAGCGCCCTTGGCTGTTGCTGAAAAGTAGTAGAGTTCTTTCTATATGAGAGATATTGGCACGAGAAAGGGTTCAGTAGCTTTGTAACTGGCAGCAAAGCCTCATGAGTGTTGCAGGAGGAAGATTGCCTTGTGGAAACCTTTATAAACCTCAACAGGCAATGATGGAAGGTGAAAGAGATGGGGAATCTAAATAGCCCAGAATGGACTCCCTCTAAGCTAAAGAAAGTGACATAAAAATCACAGTTAAGAATGAGCTTTTTGAGTGCAAGAATTTTTTCTGTACTGCTTGCTCATTGTCTAATGTCTTCCCATGTTGTCCTCCTTGCGTCGTACAAATACTGCACCAAACCACATTTCTCTCTCTTTTTTCCTAAGTAGAATGGGTGCTTGCCATTGCTGCTTCCACTTGGGACCAATCATCAGGAGGTTCCAGGGTCATGATCATTGAGTGGTTTGGAATCTTCATCTTCATATTGGCTCTGGGGGTTGCCATACGGAATTTAGACTGAATCACGCTCTGCAGAGCAGGATTCCTTTCCCTACTTGTTGTGGAACGAATCAACCATTATGGGGGTATCCTTGCCAGTTTTACTCCTTCACCTGTCATTTTAGTTTTTCCCAAGTGAGAAGGGTTTTCTTCAGAATAGTTTTGTTTTGGCGTTAATATTATTTCTAGTTGCAAGTGACTTGCCAAAGATCATATAATGAACCAGCGGCAGAGTCAGGAAGAGGCTCCAGGAGATTGTTCCTTATACTCCAGCAAAATAAGAGTCTTTGAGAATGGTAGCTGCTGACACTGGGAAGATTAGGCTTTCAAAATATGGTACTACCTACAGCTATGTCAGACGTGAGGCTACTGCACAGCATCTTAACTGAAACTATAGATCCAAACAGGCAAGAAATTTGCATCGGGAACTAGCTCCTAACGTGGCAACTGTTCACTATCTCTCTCAATGTCCAAATCTATGTCTCACATTCAAATATCTCCTCCCACCCCCTCTCCTTTGGAAAAGTTCAGATCCAGAATTTGTGACTTGGGTCTTCAGACCATCTGTGATGGTGTGGGTGATCACTCATTGCCAAATATGATTATCTTCCCTGGGAGCTGTGGATCCGCAGGTGGTGGATATGACCTGTCCTTGAACCACAAATTCTATGACAGTGAGGACAGATGTTTCCAGGTACAGCAGGAGGCTGTTGACCATGACTCCTTCCTCCTGAGTCTCTTGTCCTCCTCAGCTTGTCGATGGGCAAGGTCAAAATGCTGGAGACCAGCCAGTAGTACTTGTCTCCTTCTGCAACCCCAAAGAAATAGAATGTCTCACTGCACAGGAAAAGCAATTAGCATCTACACCCCAACAGGAAGAAAATACGCTTCTATGCTGTTTTCTCTGTCTTGTCTGCATGGGAAGGGATACCCAGAGATAGCATGTATGAGTCTACTCCAGATTAGCTTTTCTGTGGTTCAATGAATGGCACTACTTACAGAGTGAGCCCTCCCACGGAAACGGAGTGCTTGATACCAATTATCCTGTCACAGAGCATGATGAATCCATGACAGCTACGCTCTTCTCAGGCACCTTTCTCCTGTCTCTTGACACTCTTCAGATAGGAGATCAATAATATGGGTCGGCTTGGAAAGTCCATCACTCTCTGGACAATCCTTTTCAGACAGTCTACGAAATGTCAGCCTGAATAATAAGCCTCGGGAAGGACGAGTAAGTACACATGAGGTTGTGAGCAGTTGGTTTTATAAACTACAAGTTGAACCTCTCTAATCTGGCACACTGTGCTCCAGCAACATCCATGGTCAGGCATAATTTTAGTTGCTCGGATGTTCACGTATTACGGGTGTGGCCAAGTTTGCCACAGTCACATAAAGTTTGTTTTCAGTTGGTGCTCAGTGTTCTGGGATGTTATTTCACTTTAATTTACTCCTAAATGTCTTCTATAAGCCCAGGAAGCAGTGGAAGTGTTGGTAATGCTGCTCGACAATATCAACTTCCCATCATTTCAAAAATTCTTTAGTTCAGCACTGGTCAGGTCCCGAGGGTGATGGATTAGAAAGATTCAACCTGTAGTATTTTTAGGTAGGTCCATTAATCAGTATTGTTGGCCTTTTGTTAATCACTACAAGTCCCCCACCTCCCACCTTTGTGGGGCAACCAACAAATCTTACGGTGCAGTTCAGCTCTACTCCCATAGCAGTAAAAAATACTGTTCAGCATACAAGATGGTTCTTGCTGCTTTGTGAATAGGAGAAAACTTCTTTGCAGGGAAGTGGGGCTGGATGACTGAGGGAAATAACAAATGGATATAGAGCCTTTTGTCTCTAGGGTGCTTGTTTGACTTCAACCCAAGCCCCCAAAAGAGTGAAAGTTATTGCCATCTTATGGATGTTTTGTAACCTATGACAAAAGATTCCATAGGGTTGTTTCATCCAACCCACAGGTCAGAATATATTGCTTAATTGTGATTGGTCACAGGAGTCATGCTGTATTCTTCTTGTTGCCCTGCTTTTACAATTGGGCGTGTCTTGGTGCAAATCCTCGTGGGCAGTGAATTTAAAATTTGTTCTATAGGAATGTTCACATGCACAAACTTAAAAAATGTCTTCCCTGGACAGTCATGAAGGTAAATCTTGACTGCATAATCTTTTGGGGAAAAGTGAACACAAAAAGGACATGAACACAGCCCAAGTGAATTTGCATAAATACAAATAGCTACAGGAAGGTTTTTTGCACTTTATGTCTGGCTCTGTAGGTAGCAAAGCCTAGGAGAGATTGTTTTCACCACGCCTGGAATGTTCTCACTCTCAGGCTACATCAACACTGGAGGGTTTTTCAGAAATAACTTATTTCAATGTTCGAACGTCAAAGTAAGTTGTATCTGAAAAGAGCATTCGTACTGCCAGAGCACTTCGAAATGGAGCGTTCACACTAGAGAGCCCAAACTCGAAATAAAAACAATGATGGGCTGCCTGCCTGGAGTCCAATTAAGTCATAATTACCTCTAGTTGTACACACACACTGAGTCCATTTCTAAATTAAAAGGGTGGAGTGGGGTCAGCAAAATTTGTTTGTTTTAGTGGAGTTATTATTTCAAGTTAAATGCCCTGTTATTCGAGAATAAAAAGCTTTATGGGGTGGACACAAGGTTTTTTTTCACAGAATTTTTTTTCCTGCAAAAATCCTCCAGCATAGACAAGCCCCCAATGGGAAAAGCAAACCAAAACACACGAGGTAGCAGCAGTCTCTTGGCTGCATGGAGTGGTGTTTGGAGAGGCAGCTAGAGGAGATGCAGGACCAGCTTTGCGGGAAACATTCAGTCTGCTCCTTGAAAGGAAAAGGAAGGGGTCTGCTCCTAATGTTTTAGACAAAACAAAGAGGAAAGAGAACTAGGCCACATGAATTAACAAGAGTCATGTGGCCAACTGTAGAAATACCTCTACCAGTGGATGTGACTACTCTCAGGCCAGCTCTATGTTAGACCTTAAATTTGATCATAGATACACAATTCCAGCTATGACAATTGTGTAACTAGAATCAACTTATCTGCAATCAACTTACCTGGGCCTCCTCGCTGAGGAAGGTCAAGGGGACAGTTTCTCCTGATGATTGCCCTTACTCCCGGTGATATTGAGGAGTACAGGGGTTGACAACTGATCCCTGATAGTTTGTTTTCACACGTCCTCACTAGGCACGTGAAAGTGAACCCCATAAGATCGACCCTGACCGGGTAGTATAGATGCAAGTTTAAAAGAAAAAAAGGAAATATTTCTTCATGCAACGCATAGTCAACTTGTGGAATTTCTTGCCAGAGGATGCTGTGAAAAACAGAACTTTAACAGAGATCAAAAAAAGAACTAGATAAATAAAAGGAGGAAAGGTCTATCAATGGTGTCCTGAGCCTCTCTTTGTCAGAAGCTGGGAATGGGCAACCAGGGAGGTATCACTCGATGACTATCTGTTCTGGTCATTTCTCTGGGGTGCCTGGCATTGGCCTCTGTCTGAAGACAGGATACTGGGCTAGATGGACCTTTGGTCTGACCCACTATGGCTGTTCATATGTTCTTATGTTCATCTGGTACCATTCAATAGCAACATGATTGCTTTGAGGAGGCAGTCTGGTGTAGTGCATAGGGCATAGGACTGATAGTTTTGGAAACCAGAAGACACACATAAGATCGTCTAGTCACAGAGAGTAAGCCGTGCTAGTCTATACACTATCAAAACAAAAAGCAGTCAAGTAGCACTTTAAAGACTAGCAAAATAGTTTAGTAGGTGAGCTTTCGTGGGACAGACCCACTTCTTCAGACCATAGCCAGACCAGAACAGACTCAATATTTAAGACACAGAGAACCAAAAACAGTAAGCAAGGAGGACAAATCAGAAAAAGATAATCAAGGTGAGCAAATCAGAGAGTGGAGGGGTGGGGGGGAAGGTCAAGAATTAGATTGAGCCAAGTATGCAGACGAGCCCCTATAGTGACTCAGAAAGTTCCCATCACAATTTAAACCATGTATTAATGTGCCGAATTTGAATATAAATGTCAGCTCGTCCACTTCTCTTTCTAAAACGGTGCAATAATTTCTCTTCAGTAACACACATACCTTGAGGTCATTGACAGAATGCCCCATTCCATTAAAATGTTGACTAACTGGTTTGTGGATCTGGAGTGTTTTGATGTCTGTTTTGTGCCGATTAACCTTTTGTCTAAGGGAGTTAGAAGTCTGTCCAATATACAAAGCATCTGGGCATTGTTGGCACATGATGGCATATATGATGTTAGTAGAGGAGCATGAGAAAGTGCCCGTGATTCTGTGAGTAACCTGGTTAGGTCCAGTGATGGTATTTCCAGAGAAGATATGTGGACAAAGCTGGCAGCGGGCTTTGTTGCAGGGAAAGGTTCCAGGACTGGTGTTCCTGGGGTATAGACTGTGGCTGTTAGTAAGGATCCTCATGAGGCTGGGAGGTTGTCTGTAGGAGAGAACAGGCATGTCACCCAGGGCCTTCTGGAGTGTAGCATCCTGATTAAGAATAGGTTGTAGGTCTTTAATAATTCGTTGCAGTGGTCTGAGTTGGGGGCTGTAGGTGATGACCAGTGGTGTTCTGTTCTTGGCTTTTTTGGGCTGATCTTGGAGTAGCTGGTTTCTGGGTATGCGTCTGGCCCTGTCGATTTGTTTTTTTACTTCTCCTGGTGGGTAATTCAGGTTTATGAATATATGGTAAAGTTCTTGTAGTTTTTGGTCTCTGTCAGTAGGATCAGAGCAAATGCGATTGTACCTAAGAGCTTGACTGTAAACAATGGATCTAGTCATGTGTGCATATGATCGTCTAGTCTGACCTGCATAGCACAGGCCTAAGAATTTCACCAACTGCACCAAACCCAGCATTTCTGGGTGAACTAACGTGTATCTTTCACAAGTTTTGAATCAATGATTCAAACCAAGAAAAATCCTCCGTCTCCCTAACTAAATTATTCCAGTGGTTAATTACTCTCCCTGTGTAAAAAAGAGTGCTTTATGTCTAGTCTAAGGTTGTTGTCCAACTTCAGCTCCCAGCCCCTGGAGGTCATGAGGCCTTTGCTTGACAGACTAAACCGCCTGTTGCTATCAGACCACTTCTCCCCATTACCGTGTTTATGTCTGTGATCAAGCAAGCTCTTAACTTTCCCCATGTACAGCTGGAACTTCTGAGCGGGTCGATCTTCCTGGCTAGTGCATACATAGTCTTCCTTACTTGGGCCTTAAGTACCAGTTACTTTCAGAGACTGAGTTTCCTTTTCAAAATTGACTCAAACTGCTTAACATACCTGTAAAGTGCTGCATGGATGCAGCTGTGTTAATGTAGTCTGTAACAAAGACACCTTAAGCCAATGGGAGAGAGCTCTCCTGTTGGAAGAATTAATCCCCCTCCCCAGGAGGCTGTAGCTATGTTGAAGGAAGAATTCTCCTGTTGACCTAGAGCTGTCCACACACAGGCTGCAGCTGGCGACACTAAAGAAGAAGTGTTCTGTCTATTTTTTCCCATCCATGGGTAGAATAAATTTTGTTATATGCACCAAGGCAGATGTGCACCATGTACATACTAAAAAGTGAGGCCAGCCCAGCTGTCACTCTGTGAGTGAAAAATACACACTCCTGAGAAGAGCTCCCTGTGAGCTGGGTGCTTGAGTGGCCACCCAGGAGAGATGCAGGTGCCACCCAGCTGATTAGCAGAGCGCCCACAGCCACCCACCGCCAGCTGCATGTGTTTCTATTGGTGGTGAACATCTGCCCATGCCTGGGTGCACATAACAAAATTTATTCTGCCTATGGGTGGAAAAAATAGAGGGAACCCTGGTCATGACCCAACACTGAGACATTCCTCCACTCTGATAGGCTGCAAAATCCATCCATAATTAAAAACAAATCCTGCACAGCCATGAGAGTTGCCTGGGGCAGGGCTGAGAGGCAGGAAGGAGCAATGTACCCATGCTGAAGTTTAAAGGAGTTCAGCTTTCCCATATGCCTGAAGTCCATTTCGGAGTCTCCTGAACAGGGAAAGAATCAGGTGTGTGGGTGCTTTTAAATTAACCCCCCCACACACACACACACACCTCGGTGGAAAATCCTCCTTGTCTTGGAAATACAACAGCCAGTTCCTACGTGCATCTCTTCTGCTTTGCATCTTGCCTCTCCTTTCTGTGCCCTGTAGCGTCTCACTTGAGAGCCGCCAAGCCCGTGCTTGCCACGCAGCCTCTGCAGAAGAACCCTCCCAGGTGCCTCCTTAGTGCCCGCTGTCTGCTTCCCCCCCTCCCCACCCAGCATCAAATCGGATCCCTCCTCCTGCATTTTTGATCCTGGTGCTACCCCCCCACCCCCTTCTCTTCTCTGTGTCGAGTTAAATTTCCCCCTCCTTTGTTGATGTCACATCCTGTTTCCAGCATCCCTCCCAGCCAGGAGCCACTGCCTGCCAATTCCCTTTCTTTCTTTCTTTCTTTTTTTTTTTTTTCAATCCCTGTCCTCCCTCCATCACCTCCCCCTCCTTTCCCAGGCAAACTTTTGGCAATTGCAGAGATAATCATTTCGTGCTCCGTTGAATTTCTCCTCGCCAATGTCTTTCGATCAGGGGAGCCATTAAAGAATAATACGAACTGAATAAGAATAAAAATAAAGAGCCAGAAAGAATCAGCTCAGAGAAGAACCGAGGAGCTCCATAAATATGCAAAGTGAAGGCTGCGCGGAGCAGATTCCTTGCATCGCCTTCCCGGGCTACTGAGAGGAGAATAATCATAATTAAACCGACTTGAAGGGCTCGAAAAGCAAGCAAGGGAAGGCGCTGATCAACGCAGCAAAGCCAAATAACCCAGGAGGAGCTGGGGGGAGCTGTATGCCAGGTACCTGGAGCTGTGCACCAGAGATGCAACCCACAAGCAAGCTTTTGAGCCTCTTCTTCCTTCTCTTGATGGGCACAGAACTAACTCAAGTAGGTCTTTCCTTTCTGTCTCTATCTCCCAACGCCATTTTCTACTAAAGCGGCAGGGTGCAAAAGAAACTAGAGTAGCAAATTGCATCTCTCTGTCAATTTCACTCCCCCCCCCCCTTGCCTTCTTTTTGGAGCGTGCAATAGAGGTCATTCATCAAATGCCTCCTGCGTTGCAGGCAAGCGTGGGGCGGGCGAAGGGTGGATAAAAGTGTGCGTGTGTCTAGTGAAGAAATCACACTTAAAGGGGGATGCTTTTTTAAGGCAGCCTTTCTGCCTACGGATCTGCTGCAGCTTTATATTGCAGTGAGGTTTGGAGTGGGGCAAGGGGGTTGAATAATTCACTCCCCCGTGCCCCAGTTAGAAGTTGAAATTCAGGTAAGGTGACTCTGCAGTGTGACTGCCTTTTGTTTCAGGAGGGGAGCAAGGAAATTTATCATGCTCCTCATCTACCACAACACTTCACCACACGGGGTCCTGAGCATGACCCTGCTGGTTCTACATATTCCTTTTTCCTCGAGAAGTCTACTGCTAAGGATGGGGTTGTTACAGCCTCAGTGCAGTTCTCAGTGGCGGTATGGACAGGAGTCGGGAGGTATATGTGATAGCCTTAATAATGCAATAATATAAGTCGCCTGAATTGCAAATGCTGTTATTGGAAAGGTAGGAGAGAGCTGGTCTACTTGTGTATGTTCTATTTCCCCTTGTGAAATATGTAATTTTCACCGGCAGTCTCTCTTGTCCCATTCCCCCTGCGCCTTCCCATCTATATAGATAAATGACTGGTGAGGCTTAGCTTTCCTGATTTAGTGGGGACATGTAAACGTGTCCATCTGTGAGACATAGGGACTGATTCAGTTTCTTTCTTTCTTTCTTTCTTTTCTCTTTCCAAGTTCACCTATTGATAAGTTAGGAAGGGGCAAAAAGAGCTCTTTGGGGGGACTGGGAATAAACATTTCTTCCATTTCTTTAAGAAACAAGGGTCCTTTTGCTTTTTCTTACAACAGGCAAGGAAGGCGCCAAAGGGATCAGAAGGCGACGCTCCGTGGGAGGGTGGAGAGGGTAATTGTAATGCTGCCTGAAAGCATTAAATAGGAATGGACCATAGCCAAGGGCCTCTAGAATATGGGTATGGTACCAATTAGCAGCTGGACTAGCATCCTACATGCTTTATGTTTATTTGATTAGTCTCCCCCTCCCCAGCCCACTAATAACAGCCGCATAAGTCACTGCCCTGGACACTGAATTTTTATGACTAAAGCATGGTTTACCTACTGAAGAGGGCTGAAGGGTGCCTGCAGGAGGAGCGGGTACAGGAAGGGCCACCCAAAGGGGCAGGGAAGGGGTGTGTGGAGACATGCCATTTAGCAATTTAAATTTTGGCAGGGTCATGGCGGGGTGATGCACCTGCTGCGGGTTACTACAAGTCACCTATGTGACTGAATATTTCTGAGCTACTGATGATGAGAAGAAATTTCCAAAGTAAATGTTGGAGGGAGGATGGGGAAAAGGCTTATTGAAAATAATTCCCAGTTGCTTGTCTAGTGGGGACAGGAGGGAATTCTAGCTGAAATAAGTGACCAGTAAAAACCTGTTGTGTGCATGAGAGACTATATACTCCAGGGTATATACATGCTGACATACATGTGTGTATGCCAAAGTAGGCAAAGCAGGGTGAAGGGTCCAAGAATTGCCCTGGAACAAAAAAACAAGCAATGCTCCTGGATGAAGCACCTGCAACTTTTCTTTGATATGATACAACCCAGGGATGTCGTGCTGACTCTTCTACAAGCCTGAGTGGTCTTTTCCCTCCTGCCCCTTCTTGGTTGCTCCCGGGTGAGCATGAGAGTATCTGAGAGTATCTGTTTCATGAAGAATTTCTGGGTCTCATCAAACTCTTTCCCTCAGTTGCTTAATGGCGCCTTTCTCTCTTTCAGCACCCACTTTCTCTGCCTTGGCATTTTCCTACAAGGCAACATTCCATCTAATTTTTTACATCCATGCGCAGAATAAATTTTGCTTTTTGCACCAAGATGTGTGGATGTGCACCACCAATAGAAACACATGCTGACAGCTCTGGGCACTCTGTTAGTCTGCTGGATAGCATTTGACTCTCTCCTGGGTGTTCACCCAAATGCCCATCTTACAGGAAACACTGCTAGTGTTAGTCTGTATCTGCAAAAACAAAGAGAAGTTGTGTGGTGCCTTATAGACTGCTTCCCCTCTGATGCTAGTCCACATTAGCTGTTGTATCTCCTTATGCTGAGGAAGCCACTGGTGCTGGTGGAGTATCCAATTCTGTTTTGGAGACTGTGTTAGAAACTTTTGTCCCAACTTTAGTCTGGGGAAATTAAATCAGCTACAAGCTTTGGGCCAAATTAATCCCAGGTTGACTTCAGTGCAGAGATCCCTGAATAACATTTATCTCACTGGTTTTAAATAAAAAACATCTAAATATTGGCTATATTTTAGCAAAAATAAGAGCTAAAAGACATATATATTGCTCTTATGGTCTACTTTGAGCACCTGGAATTGAGAACTCCAGGGAGGCTCATTTTTCAGAAGCACCCCCATTCTCTGGGAATAAAAAGCTCTCCAGGGGAGGTGCAGAATTGTTCAGCTCTGCAGAGCCACGCTGGAGTGTTTTTGCATCTCATTTCCATAGCACAGCTGCCAGATGCAATCCCCCAATACGCCTTTCATCCCGGATGCCACCCAGTTCAATGCCTTCCACATTTAATTTGGTGCCAAATTAACATCTCTATTGCACGCATTGGAGTCACCCTCTCATCCATACTCCCCCACCCTTGTCAGAGAGCCCAATGGAGGGGGATCATGGTTAAGGAAAGATTAATTTCTAACTGGGCAGCCTTCAGTGACAATGCAAAGGCTGGTGTCACCCAATCCCCTCCCCACCCTTTAAGAGAACAAAATATTCACATCAGCCCCCATAAGGGATACTAGAACAGGTTTTGCAATGGTAACATGGTAAACGCATTGTTTTCCTTTCAGTGAGCAACTGAGGCTGTGCTGTGTAGTAACCATCTCCTGGTGGGAAGGGACGAGCTATTTCCAAACCCACCCACTGATGATATCTGAGCAGCCTAAACTAGAACTGAGTTGTCAAGTACTCCCAGTCACCGCTGGCTTCAGCACAGGAGGGTTAGCTATGCCCTGAAACTGAATTCTCTCCTGGTGCATACAGGACATTGCAAACCGACACTGTTGATTAAAGCCTGAAAAAGTAGCACAGGTTTGGAACCGAGTTCGTGCGAAGCCAAGCCGAAATGACAGGAGTTGGCCAAACTTCTGGGTCGCAAAGTCTTGTCATGGTGTTATAACTTCAGCTTTCCCATCTAGTCCCCGCTTATATTTTTATCCCTTTAGGCTATAATGTTATTGTCTTTCTAATTTCAGAGTGAGTTCCATATGGAAATATTCAGAATATTACAGTCCGAGGGTTATGCTAGCCTAAGCCCTTAAATTGCACTTCACATTTTTACAGGTCAGCGAGCCAACTCATGAAAAGATGAATATTTCAGTTGCGTTGGAATTGACTGAATTTTACAGCAGTAACTACACAGTGCCTCTAGGGCAGCGACTCCCAACCTTTCCAGTAACTCGGCTCACTTCAATGAGACCAACAATGCCATGGCACACCCACTTTTTACTCACGAGGAGGGAGGTGCGAGCATTTATACCACATCCCAGCTCCTCCAGGCTCCCTCCCTTCCCTCTTGCCACAGCCGTGTGTAGGGGCGAGCTCCCTGCCAGCCCATTTGGGCCAGGAAGCAGCATTTCAGCGGCCTCCCAGTATTAACAGGCTCCTGTGGGGTCTTCACTTCCCTTCTTTGCAGAGCCACCCCAGGGTGAAATTGCCCGATGCTGTGTCAGCTGGGACTCAGGCAGCCTTGCTCCTTGATCCCCAGCTGGCATGGGGTCAGCAATTCCCTCTTTCCCATATTGGTTCTGCAAAAAGCCACTGTGAGGGGAAATTGACAAAATTTCATGGCATACTTGGATGGTTGTCACAGTGTGTTGCGGCACACTGGTTGAAAACCACTGCTCTAGGGTTTACACAGGAAAGTGCACATGGGTACTTGTTGGAAACCCCCAACTGATCCCTCAACATGCATGCAAGTTTAGCCAAAGTTCTGAGTTCAGAATGGGGGTTTTCCTTCTTTGGCAGTTTCTTTGGAATCCCAAAGAGATAATGAGGTGCATCCTTAGATGACTTCAATGGAGCTATGACACAATTTATACCACCCAAGGATCTGTTTCAGAGGGTTTGGTATATATGACTGTAGTTATATACTGAAATATAGACTTTGATCCTTACACTAGTGTTAATCAGGAGTAACTCCATACAAACAGAGTTAGATCAATGGCAAACAGATTTGAGCTCATAACCGCCATTAGAGGCTGGAATGCTTTCTCTTTCTCCCCCATCACAACGTGTTCAGTCTTTCCTGAAACAGCTCTTTTAACTGTACAATGACATAGTTATGCAATGGCCATAGATTTTTCCCAGAAGTGTGGAGGGTACCTAAGGGGGTAAGAGGCATCTTGACATTTTTTTACAAATTACATCCACTAACAAAGATACATTTCTTGGGGCAGAGAAGTTATTAAATATTAATTACTGAAGGGTCTAAAGAGAATGTTTTCCATTGGTTTCCAAAACAGCATGTCCGAAATGCAATTTTCCTCCCATTGTGCCCTGGCAAAAATGTGCCCTTCCAATGGGTTTGTGAAACTCCATAATTATGAGTGTGAATGCATTGTCTACCTACTAGTTTACACATCTTGCACAGTTAGTAAATAGTCCAAAGCTGGAGATTCTCTGTTTCATGGTCTGGTTCACTTGCTGCTGGAGTCAAGCAGGAATAGCTTCATTAAAGTCAATGGAGTTACATGGCTGGTGTAAAAGTGAGAGGAGAGCCACACATGCATTTTTGGGTTCACACTCATTGCTTTGTACAGGTTGAACCTCTCTAGTTTGGCACCCTTGTACCCTGACCAGTGCTGTACTAGAGAATTTGCCAGATCCCGGGAGGTCAATATTGTCTAGCCCGTTATCAACACGTCCACGGCTTCCTGGGCTTTTAGAAGGCATTTGGGGTAAATTACAGCTAAACAACAGCAAGGAACTCTGAGAGCCAGGACGGGTGGCTGGAAACAAATGTTATGGGACTGTGGGAAACTTGGCCGCACCCATGATAAGTGGATGTCCAGCTAACTAAAATGATGCTGGATTACAGATGTTGCCAGCTGAGAGAATTCCAGATTAGAGAGTTTGAACCCGTAGTTGAAAATGTTGCTTTTAGATTTCGGAGCCAGAGAGCAAGGAAGGACAACGTGTCTCTGATGCCCCCTGCGCTTTGACCCCTGGACAACTCAGTTCTAATTCATTGTAACGTGAGGCCTTAGACTTTGTCTGTCTAGACGTGGCTATCAAGGTGATTTTCAAATGTCCATGCTGATTGCTAGGTGCCTTCATTCCCCATTGTTGGGTCACATTATTAGCATAAGGCTGCAAATGCACAGCCTGTAACATGAGGCAGATGCTTCATTTCATAAACCAATTAGTGTCTCATTTCACTAACTTCAGTTTTCACCAATGAAAAGGAAAGGTACTTGTCAGCCTTGGATTGTATTTATTACTGCATAATCAATCCTTGTAATCAGTATTAACATCACTGTGTAAAGTAATGCAAAACTAATTACTATCTAACTGAATTAGGTGGCTGAGGACTGTAAAACTGCATTGACAGTGAAAAAAGCCAGTTCTTCCTTATGAGTGACAAGCTGTGGCTTTTGATTTCTACAATGTAATCAGGACCCACAGGGCCATAAGAATGTTTGAGGCAAACCCTGACCTGGCTGTAGCTATGCCGAGGTGGGGAAGGATTTCTTAATGACTAATTATTAAGCTAAGCTTTTCAAGAGGCAAGTGGGGTGCATGAAACATCATGAAAGAGAAGTTCGCACTTTGTTCAGACAGCCTTATAGAACTGGAATCATAGAGCACTAGCGCTGGAAGGGACCTCGAGAGGTCATTGAGTCCAGTCCCCTGCCCTCATGGCAGGACCAAGTACCCTCTAGATCATCCCTGGTAGATGTCTATCTAAGGGGCTCCAGTCGTGCAGTGGGTTAGCACACAGTACTTATAGGGCAGTAGTGCAAATAGACAACCTTTGATGTGAGGATCTCAGAGAGCTCTGCAAATACTCATGACATTAAGTATCACTGCTCTGGAAGGAAGAAGGTATTGATGTAGTGGGTTTTTTCACGTGGGTAAACAGAGAAGATATGATAAGCCCTGGGTCACACAGCAAGTCAGTGATAAATCTGGAACTAGAACCTGGGAACACCAATGTTCCCTTTAACTTTTTCCATCCATGGCTGGAATAAATTTTGTTATGTGCACTCCCAATAGAAACCCACACTGCCCAGGGTGGGCACTTTGCTAATCAGCTGGGAGGCACCTGAATGTCTCCTGGGCAGCTGCCCAAGTGCTCATCTTACAGGGAACACTGATTTCTAATCTCTTACGTGCTCTAACTATTCCACTTCACTTCCCTCTCACAGCAGAGTCCCATCTGCTACTCCCCTGCATCTTCTCACTACTAAACCTCATTCCCCTTTTCAGGCTGGGACTAGAATCTAGGACTCCTCAGTCTCAGCCTCCCCTACTCTAATTAGTAGCCTGTATTCTAAATCTAGTGGGATCACAAGAGACCTTGTGGGAAGGACAAAATCAGGATAAATGGGATTAAAGCAGGTGCTTTGCCAGGCTTCAGTACACATTGATAGTATAAAGCAAACAACACACACATCAATGGGATGCACATACCTATTTATTTTAAAAGACTCTTTGACAGTGATTCCTAACTACCTATGGAAGTATTTTCCCATTCACCCCCCACATATTGACCTTAAAGAAACCTGCTTGTAAAAAGTATGCTGTTCGTAAAACAAACCTCCTCTTTGTGCCTTTTGAAATCACTGCAAAATTCCCGTTAATGTCATGCTGCCATACCAGGCTCGCAGACTTCTGACATATATTGGCATTTGCTATGAGATTGTGGGTTTAGAGTCCGGAGCAGCTTTTGCTAAACACAGATTTAGTACGATGCAAAGACCTGTAAAGGGGGATTATTCTGTTCAGGTGTAATACAAAGAGCATGTTCTTTCTGCTGAGAAATTCAGAGGCTATTACACGGAGCATAGAGAGTAAATGTCATAAGGCACTTGCCATGTGTAAGGAATTTGCTGCATGTTCCTGGCTAGAATTTAACCTCCCCGGGGCCATTGTGTGGCATGCAGTGCCGTGCCCTAGAAGTGGCTGCATTTCAGTGCTGCCCCATGCACCTGGAACAATGCATGCCTGCTTTATGGCAAACTCTCATTGAAATCACTGGACATTTAAGGTGAGTAAGTGCTGCCAAATTAGTCCTGTAGTTTGTGAAGCACACTGGGATCTTTCAGGACCAGGAAGGGCAAAGGTACTATAAAATAGGAGCTTCTATTGTAGGTAAAAGAAAACTGGTGACATTTCTGTTGTGGCAGTGCTGTCCAGCTCTAGTGAGGCATTCCTAGTGCTACGAAAGCTCTTGGGCCCAGCTCCTCAGAGGTACAGGAGTGTCTAATGCCAAGTGATGTCAGTGGGAGGTAGAACATAAGAACGGCCACACTGGGTCAGACCATAGGTCCATCAAGCCCAGAATCCTGTCTTCCGACAGTGGCCAATGCCAGGTGCCCCAGAGGGAATGAACAGAACAGGTAATCATCAAGTGATCAGTTCCCTGTCGCCCATTTCCAGCCTCTTGCAAACAGAGGCGAGGGACACCGTCCATGCCCATCCTGACTAATAGCCATTGATGGCCCTATCTCCCATGAATTTATCTAGTTCTTTTTTGAACTTTACTATAGTCTTGGACTTCATGACATTCTCTGGCAAGGAGTTCCACAGGTTAACTGCATGTTGGGTGAAAAAATATTTCCTATTGTTTGTTTTAAACCTGCTGCCTATTAATTTCATTTGGTGACTGCGAGGCACCTTTTGAGGAGCTGGGCTCCACTAACTTCACCTGGTGGGGTGGGACACAAAGACAGCAGCATGATGCCTTAAGTCTGTGTTGTCTTTGGAGCTCAGCAGAAGGACTATGGGTGAAATAGTGCTCCGGGCTCACCGTCAGCTCTCCCCCACCACCCTCTTCATTCCCCCTCCCTTGCATTCTAATGGAGCTGATGGAGTCACTTGTGGCAGGTGAGGGAGTATTGTTCTCTCAGTAATAGGTGGAAGGGGCAGCTCCCTTCTTCTATTAGCCACTGAGTTAGGGAGTCAGAGAGCCCTTCCTCTGGCTACACTGCACTTCTTAAAGCCCAGGGCAATGGGGTGAGGTGAAATACAATTATTACTAACTTGTATTTGCCATAACAACTAAGAGTCCTGGTCATGGACCAAGACTACTCTAATTTTTTCCACCCATGTGAAGAGTAAATTTTGTTATGTGCACCACGGCTTGTGTGGGTGTGCACCACCCATAGAAACACACACTGCCAGCTGTGGCTGGCTTCAGACACTCTGCTAATTGGCTGGGCGGCTGCCCAAGTGCTCGCCTTGCAGGGAACACTGCCCGCAGCCCCATTGTGACAGGTTCTGTATAAACCTGAGGGGAAAGAAGGAGCCGGTCCGTGTCCTTGGGGGCTTACAACCCATACAGAATCTGGGGAACTGAAAGCAAATATTGCAGAAATTGCAGAATATTGCAAATATTGCAGAAAACTCCGATGCCCAACACCCCCTCACCCTACATTCACATGCATTTCTGTCTTGCCACACGCTGCTGTATATTTACGTGCAATCTACCACTATGTATATATCACACTAGAGAGAGGTTCTGAATCCAGGCTGTGAGGGACACAAAGGGGACATTTGCCCCAGGGCCCAGCCTTTCAAAGGGGCCCAGAGTTCTGGCAGCACTGTGCTGTCACTAGGTGCACAGCTCTGAGGGAGTGTGGGGCGGGGGCGGGTTGTCTGTCCTAAGTCCTGCCTCTTCCACTTTGGCCCTGCCTCTTTCATCCTTAGCCCCACCCCTTCCAGCCACAGAGCCCGGCCCCCCTCTCACCTTGCTCCTGGGCGTGAGGTGGCTGTGGGTCCCATTGGCCAGAGCCATACCTTGCCTGTAGGGCTTTGCAAGTGGTCCCTGTCTCTGCTGTAGATTGAATCAAATAGCTTCTAAGGTCTGATCTCCATTCGAGTGTTGTGCCCCACCACAGTACACCCACCTGCCCAGCCCAGCCCAGTTTAATGTGAACGTCAGCTTGCCACTGCATTTTCCTTATTAGAAGAGATTGCCCAAATAAGAGATGGACCACTTCATTCCCAGTTCTCAAAGCCTCCATCTAGTCCAACTTGTGAACCTTCTGCACTGACAAGCGTCCTACACCTAGACTGAGAACATCTGGTCAGTGTCACTTTAAATAAATCAACAACTTCTGTGATAAATGATGCTAAGAGACAGATCCTTTCCTCGGCTCCACAGGCCCAGAGGCACCAGAGACAGTGAAAGTAGTGTGGGTGTGCTAGACAAAGACTGGCAGAGAGGCACGTGAACTGGACGCGCATACATGATGTGTCGTCCCTTCTGTGACACAAAACAGGTCTGGAGGGGTTTGGGATTTCCCAGCTTTCAGGAGGCTGCTGGAGGGAGGAGGACATGGGTGCAATGCTGATGGATCTATTGCTACAGGAACCTGTCCTACATTGCCCATCAGAGGGGGTAGTACTGCAGCCGTAAGGCTCCATGGAATGGCATTGCTGCTGCTCCATGGTATAAGATTAATTTTTCTGGCCATAGGAGGCTACCCAGGCACCCAGCCTGATTATTCTGGGTGGTGCTCTTTGGACAGGATTTGCATTACGGGACAAGCTTTTCCCTATATGCTCTTCATAAGACTCTTTCTGACCATGCGCACATCTCCTGCTGGCTGGCTGTGCAGCTGTGTATTTCACCCAGCGTTGTGTGGAGCAGGCAGGAGGAAACATCTTAGGGTTTCTCCCTTTCAAAGGAGCATCACTGTGGGGCATTACAGTCTGAGCTTTCCCAGAGCAGAGTTAGAGGTTGGATCTTCCTGGTCAGGCACCTTTGGGACATGAGCAGTCGCGAAGGAAGGAGTTTGCTGGACTAGGGGAGGTCAACTTCAGCCCCTCTGATGCCAGCATCCTGGTTCTCCCTGGGGAGCCACCAGCCTACCCTCATGGTCACAGACCATGCTACCTACTCTGGCCATGGGACTGGCTCTGCTCCTGGGCCTCCTACCAGTGTTGATGCTGCTCTTCCCTCTACTGCTGGACCCCCAAATGTGCCCCTCCTCCCAGTTGCCAGGACATCCATCATCCCAACTGACCATGGATGTTGCCGGACCAGAGAGTCCCAGATCAGAGAAGTGCAACCTATCATAAACAGCCACTCTACCACCCACAGCCCCCCTGGTTTTTGTGCTCACCCAAGAACTTTACCAAATATGTCAAGGAGATGTTTAGTTCAAAGAGGGGATTAACTCGGGGGAATCCTATGGCCTGTTGTGCAGGAGATGAGACTAACTGATCACAGTGGTCCTTATAACCTACGAAGAGAGCAATATCACTGCCGACCTTGGCTCTGCCTCCCTGTCTGCCCCTGCATTTATGTGCACATTCTTGTTTGTGAAGACAAAGCATGAATACGGTGTGTGAAAATAATGGTTGCACTCCACCAGCCTGGTGGCTGCTGAATTTGCAAGTTGCACTGCCATTGCCCTAAGTACACTTCAGGCTCTGCACATGTAGCCAACACAGCTTGGGACAGCAACAGTGTTTGACCTCAGACCCTTCCCTGCTAAAAGGATTTCTTGAGATAAAGAACAAGCTAAAAATCACCTTGAATCAATAGGAGTCTTTCGACAGAGGTCAACAGGTTTGGCTAGGACCCCAAGCCTCTACCACATAGCTGTGGCAATGTTATAATGTTGGACCAGCTCCTCAGGAAAGAAAAGATCTATCCAGTACTAGTGTGATGTGCATAAATACAAGCACAAATTTGCTGACCACTTTCGATAATGCTGGCCTCTTAGGTAAAATGCAGTTAGATGGGTCACATTTCCATTACTGAAATTTTCCATTAAGCAATTTGCTAATAAATGGGATCCATTCTACACTACATATTTGTGTACCGTTCTTTCCTCATTCTTTATTACAGGCTGCACCATTCTCATCTGGCACCCTAAGGATCTGACCAGTGCTGGATGAGAGAATTTGCCAGATGACGGGAGGTCAATATTTGCTAGCTCATTACTAACTCTTCCACTGCTTACCAGACTCATAGAAGACAGTTAGGGGTAAATTACAGCTAACTAACAGCACAGAACGCTGAACGCCAAGATTGGTTGCTGTAAGCAAACTTTATGAGACCCTGGTAACTTAGTCACACCCATGGTAAGAGGTCATCCAGCTAACTAAAATCATGTGGGATTACAGAGTTTGCCAGATGAGAAAGTTCTGGATTAGAGATGTTTAACCTGTACTAAGGGATTGATGCTTGTGAATAGGATTTTTTTTTTATTCCCTAACAGTTCATCTTTTCCTGCTGCTTATTACCTCATCACGTCAGGTATTATTCACACATCGTGACATCAGAATTGGCTGCTCAGGAAATGATTGATATCCTGGAGACATCAGATGTGGAATACACAACAGGAACAGATAAACTCAGGGAACTAAGGAGCCTGTTTTCAAGACAAATAACCTGTGTGATAACAAGAGAGCAGTCACAAGAAGCGATCTGAGATGTTTAGGCAAACCTACCTCTAAAAGAGGGTGAGTCAAAAATTCACTTCAAGGAACAGACGCTGCCTTGCACGGGAAAGCATGCTGTCAGGTTGAAAACAATGGATCTGATTGTTCTCACACCTACACCATTGTATCCCTATTGCCTTTAGTAGCACTATTCCTGATTTACACTAGTGAAAGTGAATGTGCCTGAGCCAACAAAATATTTAAACAGATGTTCTTCTGGCTTTTCACTATCACTTTTTAGATCACACCAGTAGAAAGAACTTGCCACTACTGTATAGTACACTTGAGCAGTAACAATGAGAGTTTTAGTTGTGCATTTCACCTGCCTTGGACTAGGCAAATAAACTTGTCATTTTCACTTCCTACAGCTCAGGCCTTATTTCAGAGCTGCAGAGTTGGGGGGTTTAGTCCTGTGTGACAATATTTAAATCTGAATATAAATCAAATAAAAACTCTTCCCAATTAATTAATTTGCCATTTTAAAAAACTCCATAGAGATGTTACTGTTGATCGTGGATTTTGCAAAGCCTCCATTTGGGGCTGTAACTGGTGTACGTGAGTGTTTGGAGAGAGGGTTGTGGTTCTTCTGTGGTCATGTCTGGTTGAGCTATAAATAATGGATGTAGGGTCTGTGGCAAGGAAGGCTCCAATCCAAGCATCTGGAGAGATAATGGATGCATCAGAGCATTGAATTGTCCGTGTTAATTTCAGAGAGCTGTTGTCTCTCAATGTCCCTGAACAACTGCCCTTATGTTAATGGGCTTTTGAAAGCAGAGAACAGACTTCCAGGAAGAACCTGACTCTATGTTACTTCTTAAAAGCTCTGAAGCCTACGGAGGCAAAGGAACCTAAAAATTCAATTAGGTTTATTCTTCCCTGTATCAGCCTATCCTTGGCCGCTTCCATAAATCACTGTAGCTCCATTGAAATCAGTTCAGCGATGCTGATTTACACCACCACCTGAGGTTCTGGTCCATAATTTTAATAAAGGAAAGATGGTTAGACGAGGCGATTGGGAGCCCAGACTATGGGAGTCTGTGTGTTTGTGTGATCATGGGCAACCACATCAGCTCCCACTGAAAAAAAGTCTAATAAAACTCCTAACTCACAGAGACCCTGCTCCTGTGCCATTCACAGGGAGTTTTTCCATTGGCTTCCACAAGAGAAGGGTCATGCACACGAATATTTGGAAAGCATTTTTCAGTCCTCAGATGAATGGCTCTGCATAGGAGTATTACCATTACTGAATACCAACAAAAGTCGCTATGTGTAGTGAGGTGGAGGATGAATCTTTCTACGTTCCTGGTGGGATAAAAGCCACAGAGTTAATTTTTGTTACAGTTTTTAAATAACAAAGTGTGTTAAAAATGCTACGTAGGTAGAAAGCGAAAGCTTAAAAAAATATTAATTTCTTTATGCGTCTGAATTACAGGAGAAAACGTTTATCTGACCTAAGCAGAACCAACAGATGGTTGGATAACCATAAAGGTCGGATAACGCGGGGCTGGCTGCTGCAGCACTACCATGGGGCTGGATGCCAAGGCTGGACCAGCTTCCATAGGACGAGTTGCCATGGGGCTGGCTGCCGCAACAGCACCGGCTTTGGCGGGATCGGCTACAGTGGGGCTGGCTGCTGCCACAGAACCGACTGCCACGTGGCTGGCTGCTGCGGTAGGACTGGCTTCTGTGGGGCCAGCTGCCACAGAACCCTGGCAGCTGGGGCATGGAGCTGCTGCCAGCTCAGGGCGTGGAGTTCGAGGGGGCGGGCGGGCTTCTGGGGAAGGCCTCAGCCAGCCTGGGCAGGCAGTCAGCTTTGCGGTGCTGGAGGAAATTATCCACGCCCCCAGTTATCCAACATTCCATTTCATCCCACACCACCTCAGGCAGTGTTGGATAAAATGGAGAGTTGAATGACTGGGAGTCGGATAACCTGGTTTTTCCTGTAATTCTCCTTGTGTGTCTTTGGTGCCTTCTTGCATGGGGGTGAATGTTAGGTCATCCCTGGCTTTCCAGATGAGCAATGAAGTGATATGAACACTGGTAAGTGTCATACAGAATCAGGCGCTCGGATACCATGTTGATGAGTGCAGGACGAGACCCCAAACAGACTAGAACAAAACAGAGCAATGTGTTTTCCTTTAGGAGCTGTGTGCAGATGGAGTTTTACCTTTTACATAGGCATTCACTGTTGCAGTCTTGGTGAGAACACTGGGACAGATTCTGATCTCAGCAACACTGATTTAAAGTGAAGTGGTTGCAATAAAGCCACAGGTTTACATTTAATTAGTTGTCAGCTATTCACCCTGAAGGAGAAATATTCTACCATCCACCGCAGGTTGGACCTCTACTGTAATTTGGAACTCTCTCGTCCGGCAACACCCGTAATCCGGCATGATTTTAGTTAACCAGATGACCGCTCATCACAGGTATGGCTATGGTTTCCATGGTCCCATAAAGATTGTTTCCAGCCACCAGTCCTGGCTCTCAGTGTTCTGTGCTGTTATTTAGCTGTAATTTACCTCAAATATCTTCTAAGAGCCCAGTAAGCAGTGGAAGTCTTGGTAACGTGCAAGACAATATTGACCTCCCATGGTCTGGCAAATTCTCTCCTCTGGCACTGGTCAGGTCCCAAGGGTGTTGAATGAGAGAGGTTCAACCTACGGCAGTCTTCCATGGAAATACTTGAATCATTAGGAACAAATTGCTTAGGGAGGGTGTGGACTCTCCATCATTGGAGATATGGAAGAGCAGGTTAGATAAACATCTATCAGGGATGACCTAGATGGGGCCTGGTCCTGCTGTGCAGGCAGAGGACTGGACTTGATACCTCTCAAGATCCCTTCCCTTATGAGAATTCAGTACAGGGAATGTCAGTAGGATTGGACAGTGAAGATTTGAGATAATTCCATCTCCTTCCCAGAGTGGTGATTTTCTAATGGCAGTGACTCAGCATTATCAGCAACCTTTTGGTGTGCACACAAGTTGGGGGAGAGATGTATCCTCATTTTAATTCAGTTCCGATGCTGGCAAAGTGCTATCTACATAAGTTATAGAAATAAGGTGGTTGAGGTACTATCTTTTATTAGACCAACTTCTGCTAGTGAGAGACAAGCTTTCAAGCTTATACTGAGCTCTGCTTCTGAAGAATATATTTTACCTCATCCACCTTGTTTCTTTAATATCCTGGGAGTAACACAGACTGCAACAACACGGCGTACAGCCAAGTCGACAACCGTTTTGCCTGTGTTGAGGACTGAGTGACAAGTGAGCAGCGAGTTTGGGATTTGAGTCTGTTGAAAGAGGGCAAGAGTGACTGAGAAGGTTGAGTTCATTTCAGGGTCCCCAGGGTTATTCCCAAATCATGGTGGGAATTTTTTTCATTGTCATCCCTCCAGACCTTTGCATAAAACTCACCATGACTAATAGTGACATGCTGTTACTCTGAGAGCATCCTGCTAGCTGCAGGAGGAGAAACACAGTTAAATGGCATCATTCTGGGTTCAGTCTCTGCGTGCAATCAGTGGCCACAATCATGCTTCTATTGAAAACTCCCACAACCTTCAACGAGGGGGCAGCTGCAGGCATGGAGTTAGCATTTGCTCACAGACTCAAGTTATTGGGGGTTTTGAGGAGCACTCGACTTTGCTCTGTTTCTTTAATCTTCCCTGATCTCATGGAAGGGCAAGTCCTGCTTCCCTGTCCCTGGAGAGCTCCATCTACAGTTGGAGTGTAGGGGACTCCCACGGGTCCAAATTAGGGTCAGGATTAGGATTACGGGTGGTGGGATTGTGCATTCCTGGACCAATGCTTCTTCAGACATGTGGGAGGACCAGGCAGAGGCACCCCACTGTCTGTGCCCCCTTTTGGGACTTAGATCACCAGTAAAACTCCCACTGACCTCTCCTGTGTTGAATTGAAGAGGATCAGGACCAGGTTGAAAGCAGGCCAAAGATAACTACAGCAGTGATGGTAATGAAATGGATCCACTGAGCAGCCTGGAGCAGAATCTAAAGCCCACTCAATGGGCCCTGCAAAGCCCTGGACCAGCCCTGCTGGATCCCCATCACTGAAGGTTTGTGAGAACAGGTTGGACAAACTCCTGTCAGGGATGATCTAGGATTCCATGTCCTGCCTCAGCACAGGGGCCTGGATTAGATGACTTTTCAGGGTCCTTTCCAGCCTCACACTTCTAGGAGTCTAAGGCTCATGGGACAGGATTGTTCTGTTATGACAAGAGTGGAGGTCTGACCCAGGGATTAGGATGGGAGCAGGGTAGCTTGGTGGCCTTTTAAACCCAGGGTTGTGAGCTCAATCCTTGAGGTAGGCCATTTGCGGGTCTCGGGCAAATAAATTAAAAAAAAAAAAAAGAATTGTCAGGGATGGTACTTGGTCCTGCCAAGAGGACTCAATAACCTCTTGAGATCCCTTCCAGCCCTATGAGTAGGGTTACCAGACATCCTATAAGCTACAGAACAGTTCTGAATTTCCATTAAAAGTCCTGCCTTTATGCAAAAATGTCCTGTGGCAGCATGTTTGGGTAAATGCAGGACTGCAGGACTTGTCATGGAAATTCCCAGACGCAGCTTGGGTTCCCACGGCTAGGGCTGCTGGTGGAACTCTGTGCCCCAGATGGCTCCCAGACGCGGAAACCCTGGCGGGGAGGCAGGGAGACCCTGGCAGTCGTGTGGATGAGGTGCAGAGCCCCACTGGCAGCCATGGGAAGCCTGGCCGGGGGGAGGCTGGAAGCCCAGCTGGGGGGAAATGGGGACCCCGGTAGCCCTGCGGCTGGGAGCTGGCCGGGCTGTGGAGCCCTCCCATCAGCCTCAGTTGTGGGAACCTTTGCCAAGGGAGTGGGGAAATCCTGGCAGCCCTGTGACTAGGAGCCAGTTGGGGTGTAGGATGCCCTGGCCCAGTGGCAGCTTCCCAGCCACAGCAGCCTCCCAGCTGTGGAGCTGCCAGGGTCTCACATCTGGAACTGCATGTGCCACTAACCCTCCCCAAAAATCTGGCAACCCTGTCTATGAGATGTGTATATCTCCATGTATTCATATTCAGCTGTCTCTGTTCTCTGCTCTGTGAGACTTTAGGCTGTGTGTGTCTCAGTTGCTCATCTTCAAAACCATCATGACTGCACTGCCATCCCTCAAGGGATCTATCCATTGCAGATTCTGAGGTGCTTGGACACTATGATACAGGGCACCTGAGAAGTATGGAGTGAATTTGTACATGATTAGGGAGCTTAAAAGGTAAAAAGATACAGAGCCGTGAGTTATTCCTGCTTGCAGAAACAAATCCTGGTTTTTGCTAGGGTGAATCTGCGCTGCAAGAGGCCACAAGTTTGGATGGCACCTCCGAAGTTTGTCTCTTGGTCTATATTCCATTGCCAATGTCTGTGCTTCAGCTCTCTCGTACTGACAAAGGCAGATGGCGAGTTGTCTCTTAACAAATCTATTTCTGAGCTATTTAGAAAATCCCTGCGGCGGGGTGGCAAGGATTTATCAAGGGGGATTGAACATAGGTTGATTCATTGCACCGTTGTATTTATCTACCACTGATGAACCACTGTATAATAATGATCTTTCGAAGGGGTGCCTGCAATACCCATCTACGCTAGAAGGTGGCACTCGAATCCAACAATTGCGGAGACTGTGGAGTTGTATAATGGACATGTCAGTCACTGTTTTGCAATAGCGCTTCCACAAGAAACTGGATCTTTTGGCAAATACAAAGTTAAACACCTTTTATTGTGCAAACCACCACAATAAAACTTGTGCATTGAAAGACATTACAGCCCAGTGCATAAAATTCTCCATCACACCTTAATCGTTTTGTTATTTCAAGTCTTGAGGGGGGAAAGCATCTGCATTACTACCTTCTTTAATGCTGTGATTACTTCTTGTTCTTCTTGAACTCTCAGGAAATGGTGAGATGTGCAGCTGACTACCCTGAGGCTGCCTCTATTAATATGGAGCAAAAGATGTGATTTTTATACTTTAGGGTCTCCTGCTCATGATCAGAGGATTAATTTTGTAATCTGTCCTTTGTATGTGGTATTTAAATGTTAACCTAGTTTAAAAAAAATAGGTGGCATTGTGAATTTCAAGCAGAGGAACACTTTTGTTCTGAAATCTTTGGGAAAGGTATATAAGCCCCTTGAGGAAATCTTTTCTGATCTCGAACGAGTGTTATTTGCTTAGGGAGAAGCCACTTTCAATGAAAATAATGAGAAGTCCTGTGGCACCTTATATACTAACAGATTTTTAGGGGCATAAGCTTTTGTGGGCAAAGACCCACTTCGTCAGGTGCATGTCATGCATTTGCTGAAGTGTTTCTTTGCCCACAAAAGGTTATGTTCCAAAAAAATCTGTTAGTCAGTATCCGCAAAAACACCAAGAAGTCCTGTGGCATCTTATAGACTAACGCAGCTACCCTCTGATCCTTTTCAATGAAGGTATTTTGACAAAGCCATCAGCATGGTTTCTAGCAAAATGGCCTTGTGGTTTTCTGCTTACAGCTTGGATCACTGAAATGTGTGAACCTTGATCCCCACCCAGCTGTTAGAGAAAGCTGACGGAGGAGGCTTGCTTTTTCTTTCCCCTTCCGTCTGTTGTACACAGTGGTTTGTCTCCTCTTATATTTAGACTGCTGTCTTTGGGTCAGTGATGGTCTTTTTGTGATGTATTTGTGCAGTGACTAACACAACCAGGCCACAATCCTTGGCCAGGGAGCTACTGTAATACAACTCCTAAGGATGATTAGCACTGAGGTACTTCCACTGCTTACTGGGCTCTCAGAGGACATTTAGAAGTAAATTAGAGCTAAATGACAGCACAGAGCACTGAGAGCCAGGGCTGGTGGCTGGAAACAAACTTTAAGGGACTGTGGGAAACTTGGCCACACCCATGATAAGTGGTTATCCAGCTAACTAAAATCATGCTGGATTATGGCTGTTGATGGAAGAGTAGGGAGACCATACCTCCCTGTGTCGGGACAGGGAGATGTGGAGGGTGGGGCGGCTCCTCCCAGCTCCGCCAAGGCCCGGGGAGCCGGGAAGGAAGCAGCAGCTGTTGGTGCTCCCGAGGAGCCCAGGAAAGCGGCAGCCGCTGGCAATCCCCCTGCTTTCCCAAGGCTCAGGGAAGTGAATCCCACCAGCAGCTGCTGGTGGAAAAGGTCAGCAAGGGGTGAGGGAGGACAGCCCAAATAAGGGCCAACAAATCCCTTTGAAAAATAAGTTGAGATGCCTTTTTGGCATCCCAAATATGGGACTGTCCCACCTAATATGGGATGGAAGGTCACCTTAAGGATGAGAGTGCCAGATTAGAGAGGTTGAGCCTGACATTTCAGTGTGCAATGTATTAAGCAGTATAACCAAGTCATTGTTGGTATGAAATTTTGGTTTGTACCAGTTTTGCTCGTGCTTGTTATGTAGACCGTTGCAAAACTAGGCAAATCGCCCCAGGGCTATGTGCACTCCTGTTTGCGACCCACCATTCAGAACATCACATGGCAATTGGATCAGAGGAGAGACATAGCGAAAAGAATCACAGAGCCATCGCCCAGTCCCCCGCTGTGGCTGTGGGACTATCCCACATAAGGCTATGTCTATAAACACGCCATCCTGCACAGAGTTGTACGAGCGGCATCAGTGCCCAGTTAAAATGAGAGCGGATAGCTTGCTGTGGGAGCAAGACAATGATTACCTAGAGAAAGTGACCAGGGGGTCTGAAGAGGAGCCCTAAGAAGTTACAAAGTTTGTCCTTTCCCCCCGCAGAAGTTGATTGACTAAACTTTTCAAACTTTATACACCCCTTTCCAGTGAACTTAGGCCACCACAGGAAACAGGTCAGAATATGCTGATAAAAATGGAGGTGAGGGGAATGGGTCTGTAAGGGGAACATGATGCATTGTCTGCAATTGCAGGATTTTTCTGCAGTAACCTACTGGTACACAAACCCCCGTTTGATACTGCCCTGTCCTCCTTGTCTCTTCGCTATCCCGGGCCCAACATGCAACAACAACACTGCAAACAATTATTGTCTGGCTCCTAAGGGTCAAAGGAAGAACGCAGTGCAGGCAGGCAGGGAGCATGGCTAGGGGAGGGCTGTGCCAGACCATTGGGCTTCATTATGAGCCAGTTCCTCCTTGTCTTTATTTTAGTTTTAACGCATTGTTTTGGTTCTGGATAATGTGTGTGAATGCAGCCCCGACCTGGCCTTGCTTGTCTCTCTCTCCAGACTCCTGCAGAGACTGGACCCTAGGGCAGGAGTGAGCAAACTTTGTACATTGGGCCCCACTTTTTTGTCCCTGCAATTAGCAGCCCCCCCCCCCCCCCCACACACACACACACTCCTGTTTAATGTAATCCAAACGGATGGAAATTTCGATTGTGTTACTATGACAAAAAAAAAAAAACTTCTTGGCAGTGTAAGAAAATGAGTCTGTGGAAGGTTAAAACTTTAGTAGCCGGCATATACATGTGAGTACACAGACCGCAAACCAGGACCCGACTGCAACATTTTAAGGAGATGGCTCAGCCTGAGACCAGCAGCCCATCCTGCTGCGCCCACCGCCCCCCACTTCACGCACCCCTGCCTGTGTCAGACTAAATCCAAAGGGCCGTGCAGAGCAGCCCCGGCGGCGGCCAGGGGACGCCAGAGAGAAGCAAAGGGAGGCGGGAGAGAGCCCTTCTCCGGCAGTTTGACATCAGAGCGCGTTTTATTTTCACACCCGCCACTGGGCTCCGCCCTCCCTCCCCCTTCCCCAGCCATTTCAGCCCGCCCCGGAGTCAGTTTCAGGCATGTCCGTTGCACGTCCCGGGGAGACGCGGGGTTTTGGAGAGCCGGCTGCCGGCGCATTCATATATCCCACCCCAGCCCCTCTGCCTCTCCCCTCCCCGGCCCCTTCCCCCTCCTGCTGGGCCGGGCAGCCGTAGTCCCGCTCCGATCATCAGCTCGGCCGCCCCCACGGAAGGGGAGCCGGGGAGCGCCGAGCGGCTGCGTGCGCGGGGCGCGGAGGCAGCGCGCAGCGGGGAGCGCCGCACCATGGGCCAGAAGCGAGCGGCGGGCGCGGCGCGCCGGGCGGTGCAGCGGGCGGCGGCTAGCGGCTTGCAGCCCCCCGCCGGCTGGGAATGAAGGGCGCCGCCGCTCCCCGCCGGAGCCCACCCCCGCCGAGATGTCGGTGCCTTTACTCAAGATCGGAGTCGTGCTCAGCACCATGGCCATGATCACCAACTGGATGTCGCAGACGCTGCCCTCCCTGGTGGGGCTGAACACCACCAAGCTCACCGCGGCCTCGGGGGGCACCTTGGACCGGAGCACCGGAGTAAGTGCGGGGGGCGGGGGCGGGGCACCGAAGCAAAGACCCTCAGCGTTGCAGGCGGGGGCTCAAAGTTTGCTCCTCGCCCTCCCGGCGCTTGTTCTCGCTGCGCCCAGGGCGCTGGGGCCAGGTGAGTGGCAGGGCTGGCTGGGCTTCCTGCAGCCCCGAGGTCTGGCCTGAGCCTCGCCCAGGGACTCCGGCAAGCTGCAGGAGTGGCCGGCGGTCCTTGGGCTGGGGAAGGGGCAGCGCAGACTCCAGGTGGATGTTACAAGGGGCGGAAAAGGTGCCCGACCCTAGGGATGAGCTGGGTGGGTGTCCCTGTCTTTGGGCCATGAGCTGCTGAGCTGGCTTCCAGCCCCAGGAGTCTATAAATACTGCTGGGGGGCGGGAAGACTTCCAAGAGGTCCCCCAAGAGCGGCTCCTTGATCCATAGTGCCTCAGGTATGGGCCCAGCGGAGAATCCCAGGGATTTCCTTTGGGGGCCAGGGGAGGAGGTGACAATGTTTTGCAATGGAGCTGGCAGAGGATTTGGGCTTGGAAAATCTAACCTGGCCACATTCCCTCCCCCACTCTCTCCTTCTCTGGCTCTTCAATTTGTCTGGGGGCTTTCTGGGTTAATCCAGGAATCTCTTGGCTTCTCATGAGATCGGTTGTCGAGACCGAGCGAAGGGGCATTGAGCTGCAGCCGTGGGTTGCACCGCAGTGGGGTGAGGGGGCCGTTTGCCAGAGTTAGATGGAGGACATGGTAAGGGCACACTCCCAGCCTGATCGACTGCTTGGCAGGAAATGCACAGAGCTGGGTGGGTCCCGCCACTTTGCTCCTTGCAAAGCTGCCATTGTGCTTTGGCAGGGTAGCTACGGTGTCTCTCTTCGACTGCTGTCCTGTTACATAAGAACCTGTTAGCTAGCTGCCTTGAGACAAGTCCTGTGGGGGAAGTGAGGAGGTCTTGGGGAGGGGTGGAGACGGTGGGTGGCTTCCCCCTTGCTTCTACCTGAAGAAATATCAAAATTTCCCTTGTCGTGACATCTCCCCATTTCCCCAGACTCTGCTGTCTTGTGGAAGAGCCACAAGAAGGGATCCCCTCAGCTGCCAGGAAGCAGTAGTCATCACTGGGCTGGAAAATGCATCACGGAAGTTGCAAGTGCATTTCAGTCCAGCCTTATGGTCCCCTTTGCCGTGTCTGAAAGGATAGTAGATGGAATTCTTATCCATTGGAAATGGCTGAGGATAACCAGCCTTCTTTCCGCCCTTAGCAGGAACGAATTGCTACTTCTCATTTCCAGGTTGCATGCTTCTGTCATTAAAAAATAGCCTTTTACGGCCTCACAGGTTCATGGTGAAGAGTACTGGAAATAATGTCTGTTAATCGTGAGGGGGTTTGGCAGTTTGTTCCCTGTTATAAGAGTGTGAGATGACCCAAAATCATTTTAGCTAGAGAATAACGTATCTGTCTGACAGAGTGGGTCTTTGCCTACAAAAGCTTATGCTCCAATACATCTGTTAGTCTATAAGGTACCACAGGACTTCTCTATCTATCTATCTATCTGGCCATTTGCAAGGTTATGTATTGCATATAAAAGCATGCACTACCCTCTGTCCTTCTAGCCAGTGAAATACTGATGTCTTTAAAAGGACCAACCAGAGACAGTGATTAAATAAAGCATTTTGGAAAATGTGTGATTGCAGGGAAATGAAGGTCAGCGATTCTGTAGGGCTGATTCTCCAGATCATAGTGCTGATTACAGCTTCAAGGTTGTATTCCTCGTTAGCTGGCATGCTGTCTCGCTGGTTATTCTGGGCTCTCTCTCCTCCTTGGGTTAGAAGAACACTTGAAGAAATATCGCAGTGCTCGTGAAACTCTCCTGGGACACTTAGGAGGGAAAGACAACCAGCTTTTTTACTGCTTTTCCTTCTCCATTATCCAAAGAGCTAATTCCTGTTTCAGGATCTTGGAGAGCTCCCCACTGATTACTGCTCAGTTCAGAGAGTCTTGAGATTAGTACATCAGGATGCACTTAATTCTGTGTGTGTCAAGGAGAAATTGAGTGTGTGTCTTAACAGCATTGGCATCAGGTTTCCCATAAGCTAGGTGTTCATCAGAACTCGCTTTAACTAATGATGCCAACCGATCCTACTGCTCCTGGATTGTCCATGCCACATAACCCCAGTTTTCCTCATGGTATCCGCTTCACCAGTCTCTCCTTTCATGCTGTCAGACTCTTTGTTTATCTGTCCCCAATCCATAAGTTTGCACTTAAAAACATCCTATCCTAGTTCCTGGGCCCTTGGAGGAACCTTGATTTATTCCATGGTTCCATTATTTCTCTGCAGTTGTGCTCCAGTCCTGCTTTTATCATCATATCATAGAACTGGAAGGATCCTGGAGAGGTCATCCAGTCCAGTCCCCTGCCTTTGCAACAGGACCTATCACCATCCCGGACAGATTTTTTTTTTTAAATCTAACCTGCTCCAGACTCTTGAAATGCTCCCTCAAGGACTGAACTCACAGCCCTGCCAATGCTCTAACAATTGAGCTACTCCCTCCGCTCCTATTTCATTGGCTGCAGCGAATCCTTCCTGTGCATCCTTTCCTAGCCTCTCTCTGTCCCTCTATGTGTACCCCTGGTTTACTTAACCTACCCCCTTTTCTGTGTATCAATTAGGTGTTGCCTACCAACCCAGAAGAAAGCTGGCAAGTCTACAGCTCTGCCCAAGACAGCGAAGGACGGTGTATATGCACAGTGGTCGCACCCCAACAGACAATGTGCTCACGTGATGCCAGGACAAAGCAGCTGAGGCAGCTCTTAGAAAAGGTAACAGGATGAACCATTCTTTGGAAAGGAGGAAGGGTGGTCTGGTGGTTAAGGGTGGGATTCAAGAGAGGCTGCAGTTCTTGGTCCTGTTCTGAATTCCCTGAACAATTCTGTTGGTAGTGCTTTTCCCCCTTTATAAAATGAAGGGGATGAAAATACCTTCCTGTCTCCCAGGTGCGAGGCTTGATTCCTTATTGGTTGTCCGGTGCCTTGATGGTATGGCTGTGAAGGGTGCCTAGCTAGAGGGAGGTTGGTGAAAGTGTTTGTGAAATGCAATAAGATCAAAGATACATGATATTGCTGTATGTAATTCAGTCGGAGGAAAAATTCTGCATTTGACTCTAATCACATTAGTTTGCATTGAATTAACACAAATATTTTCAAAGAGCGAGTCTGGAAAAGACAAGAGAGAAGCACAATTAAAAATGAAGTGCAGTGCTCTTTGAACTGTATTGATATTCAAAAGGTTGGCTAACACAGCAAGAAGCATTGACATCAAATAACACTGTCATGAGGGCTTGTGGTTGTCTTCTTAACACTGACATTCATATGATTCGTTTTTAATAGTCTGCTGTCTGGGGAAATCAGAAAACCCACCCCTGATATCAGGAAATTCTCTGGATAACGGATCACTTTGAAGAAGTATTGTTCCTTATGAAATGCTGCCATTTTTTTCTAAAGTAGACTTTGGGTGAGGCATATAATTATCCCTCGTGTCTAAACACTGTACTGTTCTGGGGTCTGAAGTATGTAACAATCATTTTTATGCTGATATCTAGAAACAATTGATGTCTCAGTCACTGAAAACATTCATAAATCTGCACTTGATGTGTTTTACTACATTCTAAGTACTATAAACTAAAACATGAGCCAATTGTCACTTACACATTTCTCCTTCGTTCGTAGCAAAGGCCTCTAAGTAAATGACTCAAAGGCTTTGATTTCTTTACATAAGAAAGAGAACATGCCCAACTGAGTGTAAGCTGAAGTAGAAACAAGATATGTCTTATGGGGCAGTACTACAAGTTGAACTTCTCTAGTCCAGCACCCTTGGGGACCTGACTGGTGTCAAATGAGAGAATCTGCTGGCCCATGTTTAGCAGCTTTACTGTAACCCTTCTATTAATGGCAGGTGACCTATAGAAGGGCAAGGTTCAGTGCCTTGGGGATTCCATTAATAATGCAAACAAATCAGCTTAAGCCCCCACCCAGTAACCTGGGACAATCTTACCCTACCTGCTGGGTGCCTGTAAAGGCAGTTCCTCCTCTCTCTCAGAGAGTCGGAGGTAGAAACAGATTGTTTAATAACAGTGGCCTAACAGATTTACATGGCAACACATGCAGTGTTGTTAAACAGAGGAAAGGAAAACCCCATTAAGCAGGGCAATGTCCCCAGAGTCTGCTGAGACAAGTCCCATGCTTAGAGCTCTTCATTGGCACACCCCCACTTGTAGAGAGTACCTCTACCTCAACTGTCTACACACAGTGCAGTCTGGTCCACACCAACCCAGAGTTCACAGGTACATCAGCATGGAGACTCTTGCCATGAGAACCACAATATCCAACAGAGGGGGATTCTCACACAATAACTACAGACCCCAGCATTGCTCTAGGCTTTACTTCTGTCTTTGAACAGCTGGGGGTAGGGAAGACTATTCAAAATAGACTTATGGCTAGCTGGCTTCCAGCTAGTTCAATCAATACCCTCTCTCCCCTTCTGCTCCACAGTGCTTCATGGAGGGGAGTCCTATGTGATCCACATCTTACACAACAATGATGACTGTCCTGTAGCCCCACAATAAATTCAAGCATTGGTGATATTTCACAATTTTTACACTGGGTGATAACGTAAGTTGTGACTTTACGACAAGAAGTTGTTTACAGTAGGTGAAACACCACTGCTTCATCTGCTACCCAGAGGGTCTTGCAAACAAAGCAACTGTTTATTTACATAGACACCCCCCTGAAACTCTTCCCGGTCCATGAAAATGATCTGTAAAGAACACATTCCTCAAATTCCTGCTTCTACATTTCCTTGCATTACCTACGCTTACAAAGCTTCCTGGGCTCTTAGAAGGCATTTAGGGGTAAATTACAGCTAAAGAACAGCACAGAACACTGAGTGCCAGGACTGGTGGCTGTAAACAAGCTCTGTGCGACCACAAGAAACTTGGCCACGCCCATGAGAAGTGGACAGCTGGCTAACTAAAATCATGCTGGACTACAGATGTTGCTGGACCAGAGCCTGTCATATTAGAGAGGTTCAACCTGCAGTATCAAAGACCCCCAGCTTTGTAGTACTACTCACTTGAATTTGACAAACAAGTTTTGACCTGAAGTCCTATTCAAAGTGTGGGTGTGGGGTGAAAAAACCTAAAATGTGATTGTTTCCAGTGCTGAGGGTGCTGAAATATAAATGTCCATTGTTTTTCTTAGACAGCAAGATACTTTTGGGGTGTCAGGGCATAAAGTAATGGAAAAAATGATGTGTAAAGTCAGATGCTCATGTGTTTTCTCTGCATATACACCACTGTGTCCAACACACTAGCCACTAGCCACATGTGGCTGTTTGGCCTGTTGAGTGTGGCTACTGGTCTCAAACAGTAAATATATTTCAGACTAACGTGGCTAGTTCACTATAGCGGCTCTTACTTTAGAGCTGGTTGGACCCCACATGTGTAAGAGAACCCAGAACTAAAGGGATGAGTTTCAGCGGTCACCGTGAAGTTCCACACCTCTGATTTGGATCTCTATTGAAACAAAATCCTTTTAGTAAAAAGTAACCACAGACGCTTTTGGAAGCCCTCCAAGGTGCAAGAAGGATCTGTAGCAGGTTGCATGCATTCTTGCCCCTTTCTGGTATCTGACATGTTAGCTCCCCTAGTTTTGTGATGACAACTAGCCTCACTTTTTTTTCACCACAAGCAGCAGAGGAAACGTAACATGTCGGAGATGGAATTGTGTTTGGATTTTCCAGGGAGGAATGCAACCATAACCTATTATTCATCATTGGAGATTATAAAATATTCCTATAATGGGTGTGAGTAAATCTGCATTTTTGAGTAATGTTTTTTTGAAAAGTGGAAGAAATTTCCTGCTTAGCACCTGATGCTATAGGCTGTGCATAGTGATTCCAACAGTCGATCAAAAGATCAGTTTCATTGACACCAAAGCAGGCAAATTAGGTTACAGGGGGTATCCCTCCCCCCATCTCATTCTACTTCAGAGAATGTTCACATCGCTTGGCATCTTATGTTTTTAACCTCTTTTTAAAGCAAATTACACTAAAGCTTGAAACAATATAGGCATGTCCCATTCCGCCACAGTGTAGCTCTTTGTCGCCCTCTGGTGGCTAGGCTATGATGGAGATTATGAGCCTGCTACAGCCTTCAGTTTAATGAGCTAGGCTGGGGTGGCCAGCCAGTTAGGGATGAAGAGCCACAGATAGATTGCAAAGAGCCAGGTGGATAGAGTGCAAAGAGCCACATATTATGTATTTACTTTTATTGATCGATCAATAAAAGTAAATATATAATACATGGCTCAATGCTCTCCTGCTGCCCCAGAGCCAGGCACCACCAGCGCCTCGCTCTAACCAAATCCCCCTCCCCTGCTCTAAAACCAGCTACCCACAACCCCTCTCCGCTCTAACTCAATGCCCTCCCCCTCTACCAGAGCTAGGCACCCCCAGCCCCCTGCTCAAACTTGATGCCAGCAACTCACCAGAGCTGCTACTGCTGCCACCATGTGCTTCTGTCACCAAGCGCTGGAGAGCATGTCCAGAGTGACTGATGGCACTACTCCTGTTGCGCAGCTCTGAGGAGGAGTTGCATGTAACGACTCAAAGAGCTGCATGTGGCTGGAGAGCTGTGGATTAGCCATCCCTGAACTAGGTCTTTGCCTCAAGAAGTGGCACATGCATTTAATTCCAGATGGCCTATTCAGGGGTACTGCTAATAGACACTACCCCCAAAGGATAGCACCCACAGACTGGGATGTTCAGGCTCTAAGATGTTATCTGGCTGCTGTGGCTTGCTAGAATCACCTGGCCAAATTCTGCTCCCAGTTACTGAGATATAAATTCAGAGTAACTCCACCAACATCAAAGAATCTGGAACAACTAGGAGAATTTATATTTCATCTTGCCAATTTTTTTGCTTCCCTGTGATAAAATCAACTATTTTCCCTCTTGGCTTGTATATGTCGTTAGCTTGCAGGAAAATAAGGTTTTATGAGCACTCAGGATCTGTGTGTTTTGTAGGTGAAAAAAAAATGCTCTTAACTAAGGTTTTTCAGGGGTTGTAAGTGATTGGAAGTAACTGAGATAGAGGGTGTATGTCAGTGTCAGGTCCCATAAAGTGCTCAAGCACGTGCTTGACCTTCTCTCCCTGAGCAGTCTCATTTAGGTTTAATCATGTGCTTAACTGCTTTGCTGGACCAAGGCCTTAAAATGCTAATGCAAATAAAAATGTGGCTCTTAAAGTGATGAATTTTACACGATTATCAAAGATCAAGAATAAGAGTAATTGATATTTAAAAATGTCCACCATAGCTTGCTACTGAATTTAAACAAACAAACAAAAAACGTATTAGCAATGAACAGAATGGATGTGAACATTACACCAAGAACACGACTGAAAATAACTTATTAAACTCTATGTCCTCACGTAAACACTCTCCCTTCTTTGTCTGAAGTTAATTCGTGTGCTGTTGGGTTTTTATTGGGATATGAGCGCTGGCAGAATTAATTGACCCAGTTTTAGGGAACTTCGAATGTAATTGCATTCCCCACTAGCAGATGCACCAAGTGATCCCATTGAGCGGATGCAGGTTGTTTCCCTGAAGGACTGGCTGGATCAACAGGGTAAAAAATGTTGTACAAGAATAGGCGGTAATGGACATGCCACTAGAGCATTCAGAGTTCCTCAAATTCCCAGCCATCCGTTGCAGACAAATTACTGTCTTTCTGTTCCCCAGCGGAGAAAAATGCACAGCTTTTTCTCCTCTTCCCCATTCAGTGCAATCTGTCTGAAGGCCTGATCCTCAGTAATTACCTAGGTAGATCCTGGGACAGTGACGTGTTGCTAGGTGTGGATGGGTGATACTGCTGGAATTAGGGACAGGTGAAACCTCTCTAATCCAGAACTCTCTCCTCCGGCAAACTCTGTAATGTGGCATGATTTCAGTTAGCCAGATGACCACTTATCATGGGTGTGGCCAAGTTTCCCATGGTCCCATAAAATTTATTGCCAGCCACCAGTCCTGCTCTCAATGTTCTGTGTTGTTATTTAGCTGTACTTTACTCCTAAATGTCTTCTAAGAGCCCAGTAAGCAGTGGTAGTGTTAGCAATGTGCTAGAAAATATTGACCTGCTGTCACCTGGCAAATTCTCTCATCTGGCACCAGTCAGGACCCAAAGGTGCCATATGAGAGATGTTCAACCTGTACTGACAATTCTTTCTTCTGATCATAGTCTCCAGATCAGAGCTGAGAGAAATGTACTAGCTTTGAAACCATTTGCACTGCCTGGAAAATGGGCTTCTTCACCTTAGCCATCAGACATTAATGCATGGGTTCCCCGTAATTATTTGAATTGTTACTTTTCATATTGTCCTTGTCATCGAATGTTAATGATGGGCACACCTCCACTGTCTCACAAAACTTACTGAAAAACTTGCATTTGTCTCTTGGCTGGTTCCATCAATTTCCATGGAACCTTCCGACACCATGCACATTTCTATGGCCATGCTCAAGAGGAGGGACAACAACTCAGTGAAACTCCCTGGAGGAAATATTGAATAGCAGTAGTCTATTCCACACTCTACAAGTGCAATATTATTATGCAGCACTTTCCAGAGCATTGAATGTGGAAACAGGAGCTAATTGTGGCAGCATGAAATGTGGAGATGTTCTTGGAATTTGCTTGCAGAGGAAATTATGGGCAGGGTGCAAAGAATAACATATTCTTGAGACTTGGGTTCTGATAAGAATTCCATTAGTTTCAGGGGGAACTGAGCAAAACTCTCAGTGACCTAACATGGTCCCTGGTTCAGCAAAGCATTTAAACACAGGTTTATTTTAAGAACTGGAATAGTGCAAATTGAACTCAATTGGGTATTAATAAGTGCAGGTTGAACCTCTTTAGTATGGCACCCTTGGGACCTGACCAGTGCTGAGCCAGAGATATTTGCCAGACCACAGGAGGTCAATATTGTCTAGCAGCATTACCAACACTTCCACTGCTTGCTGGGCTCGTAGAAGACATTTAGGAGTAAATTACAGTTAAATAACTGCACAGAACATGGAGCTAGGCCTGGTGGCTGGAAACAAACTTTATGATGCCATAGGAACCTTGGCCATACCCGTGATACTTCGACATCTGTTTAACTAAAATCATCCTGGACTACGGATGTTGCCAGACCAGAGAGTGCTGGACTAGAGAGGTTTAACCTATAGCAGTAGTGTTGTATTGCACTACATTGTGTTTATTTGTATTGTAATGTCTTAGGACTCCATTGTGTTCGGAACAGCACAAATACAGAACAAATAAGCTTGTCTCTGCCTCAAAGACCGTAAAGTCTAGTCTTGTATTCAGTTGCTTTCCTGAACTGAAGTCATAAGTAACATCTTGTAATGGCACAAATGTTGAAAGGAGAAAAAGGGAATTTAGCATATCAGTTGATGGGCACCCTTCAGAATCAGGTCATTGTGATTCTCATCTAGCTTCCTTCTACATCTCTATTTCAATCTCAGCAGTCAGCATTCTCACAACACTTCTCAAGGCAGAGGCCCATGGTTTTAAAACTGAGCTCTCTGATGGCATCTGGCATGGATTCCAACCTGAACAGTGACTGAGATGGCAGCCCCTAAAATCAGAGGTCTCCAGCAGGTCAGCCAAAAATGGCAACCATCATAACCAGAGGTGACATCTGGACATATTAGCCTTTACTCATGAACACTTGTATTATTTACCAGTTATGTAGCATTGCCTACCTCAAATGTGTTCTTTTTGACTGATGACCTACAACTAGTAGTAAAGAAAAGAGCATGTTGTTTGAATAGTGAGTCTTTGCTAGCTGGATCTAAAGCTTGCCCACAGGCCATCAGCGAATGTCTTTTTATGTACACAAAGCAGTGCTAATTCATACCTGAACAGGCGTATTATTCTTAGTCAAATATGCTTCTGTTTAACTAATAGTCTTTCCACCTGCGAAGGCAGGCATCTGATGCTGGGTCTGCCCGTTAAATAGACCATTAAGACTCATGCCTTTTATACTTGACTACAATCCTTATTTGCATTCATGATTGTTGGATTGTTTTCTGAAGCATGGCAGAATAAATGTTTATGAAACCAATTTGCTGTGTTTTGGAGCACATGGTCATAATGCCGTCAGATGCTGCTGATTAACTAGTAAATAATGCATCTGCTGATTCCTCTTTAGCTTGGTTGACTGAGTGAAAGTAGGTTAACATTTGTCTTACGGGGCAAAGGATGCTGCCTGGTGTCTATGAAAGCGTCCTCCTTTGATTGCATTGTCTTTTTCTTATTTTTCATTTCTTTGGGCAGGTGCAAAACATGTCTCAGTCGATAGAGGTATTGGACAGGCGGACTCAAAGAGACTTACAATATGTCGAGAAGATGGAGAACCAAATGAAGGGGTTGGAATCAAAATTCAAGCAAGTGGAGGAGAGTCACAAACAACACCTGGCGAGACAGTTTAAGGTATGTACATCCTCCAGCCGGCTAATGAGGCTGCAGTGTGTATTCCTCTGCCCTAAGATATCATGGGCCAAATGACCAAAGAAGACAAAAACAATGCTCCAAATTTCTACGTAGGTGAATCTGCCACGTGGCACTTTCCTAGAGTTTTCTTCCTGCTGCATTCTGGGTCTTACTCAGAAAAAAAACCTGACATCCAGGCAAGTTTTGCCTGAAGAGACTCATATCTCGAATGCACCGGATTTCCAGGGAAGGAATTTTCAAGCCCTCCTGGAGAATAGGTCTCCTACTGTGCACCCTTTGTGAACATAGGACCAAGTGTGCAGAGTGATATGGCAACAGCGAGGAGAGAAAAAAAATGCCATTAGAGTGTAAATGTTGATTATTTTTCAGTAATTGGCCCAAAGTCCTCATGTTAAGTAACCTCAGTAAACAGGTAGGCAATTCCCAGACAGGTTGAGCCTCTCTAGTCCTGCACCCTTGGGACCTGACTGGTGCCAAATCAGAGAATTTGCTGGACCATGGGAGGTCAGTATTGTCTAGCAGCATTATCAACACTTCCACTGCTTGCTGGGGTCTTACACGACGTTTAAGGGTAAATTAATGCTAAGGAACATCACAGAACACTAAGAGCCAGGACTGGTGGCTGGAAACAAACTCCTTGGGACCACAGGAAACTTAGTCACACCCATGATAGGTGGACATCCAAATAAATAAAATCATGCTGGCTTATGGATCTTGCTGGACCAGAGAGTCCAAGACTAGAGAGGTTCAACCTGTATATGAGCATGAATGTCCTTACTGAGTGAAACAGACCCATGGACCCAGGAGTGGGCAAGGATTTGGAATGCTACTGAAGTCAATAGGAATTTTTCTGCTGAATGGGGTTGGGGTCAGCATTCTGCTACTGTACTTGACTAGGTCTGGGGAACGATCTCATCCAGAGACAAATCATGAACCTATCTGTTCTCTGAAGCAGCCATGAGTTGGAGCATTTAAGTAGCAAGCGGAACATAGCACAGCAGTCACCAGAAAATGTCCCCTTCTCTTGCTTTGAGAAACATTTTGATTAAATTTTCTTGAATCATTTCCCCACATTCTTTAACCACTAGAGAGATGGTTGAAACTTTTTAATTCCAAAACTTTTTTATGTTTTCAATTTTGAAATACCAACGTTTTGAATTAAAAACAGAGCTAAGTTGAAGAACTGAACTTGAAACTCAGAGGTGGTAAAAAAACAAGGATGAAACTGACAAAATTCTCAGCTCTTCTTTCCCCTAAGTTTAGAACATGCTAGCGTGAGACAATCTTCAGCTCCAGCAATGTGATCTTATTTCCTCCCCTCTGATGGTGATACATTCACTAGAGAGTACAAATAAAAAAGTGTTAAACAATTGAGCAGAAGCGTTCCACTTGATAACGAGAGACAGGGAAAACAAATAACATTTTACTAAGTGGGCTGGTTTTGAATCTCCTTCACGCCAGGTAAATGCAAAGTAATTCCACAAGACACTTAGGCTATGTTTATGCTGGAGAGCTATTTTGGGATACCAAAGTATTCTGAAATAGTAACACCATGTGTAGGAAACGCGCCTGGTATTTTGAAATATTTTTCAAAATACTGGGGACACTATTTCAGCATCCCTCTACTCCTTGTTGCAGGAGGGGTAAGGTATGCCTTGAAATAGCTCTGTATTTCGAAATTTGATGCTGGGTAGACAGGGCCAAATCTCAAAATAGCCTATTTTGAAATTGACTTAAAATAGGATACGCAATTTGCCTAGTGCAAATTGTGTATTTTATTTCAAGTGAGGTGCACAGTGTCTGTTCTGGTCTGGCTATGGTCTGAAGAAGTGGGTCTGTCCCACGAAAGCTCACCTAATAAACCATTTTGCTAGTCTTTCAAGTGCTACTTGACTGCTTTTTGTTTTGATAGTGTAGACCTAGTGTCAGGTACAAAGGTCCTACGCATTGTACAAGGATCTGAAATGGAATTATCACTGGTGCTATTTTGGACTTTCACAGGTTTAACTGAGATTAGAAGCTGGCCTATTACTAGGGTTGTCAGAATAGGATATTTCTTTTTATATAATTTAACGCATATTATAAATGTTTATTTTTAACCGTTTCCCCAGTTTTTATCAATTTACGTTTTCACAACTGCTCAAAATAATAAGCATTTTTCTTGACTTTTCTTGACTTAAATATTCATAACTGAGGGAAAATATGAGGAATCAGACAAGGAGGGGCACACAGCACTAATTATTTAATGACGCTAGACACTGCGGTGCAGAACATTCAAGCTCTATAACTGTTAAAATACAAATTGCCAACATATATGTTGAAATATTCACCGAGAGGTAGCCTTGTTAGTCTTCATCTTCACAAAGAAACAGGCAGTCCTGTAGCCCTCTGAAGACTAACAAAATAATTGATTAGGTGAGGAGCTTTCATAGGGCAGACCCACTTCTTCAGAACTAGAAATAGTGTCCTGAAGAAATGGGTCTGTCCCATGAACGCTCATCACCTAATAAATTACTTTGTTAGTCTTTAGAATGCTACATGACTGCTTTTTTGTTTTGTTGAAATATTCATAATTAATAACCTTAACCCAAAAGGTAGTAAGTTCTTGAGTTGCATTTGTCTTACTTTCCCCATATGCAAATTTCAACTGTTACTGATGGAAATATTTTTCCTCTGTTTGTGTATGGTGAAATCAATGTTTATCAACATTTATCAATAAAAATCTAATCCATCCAAACCTACTGACTATGAATAATATCCAATGCTTCATTAAATGGTAAGAGCATGCATATTTACATGTGCATTGTTGTCTAAGGGATCACAGCATCGTCAATTAAATGTTGTGTAATCTGGTTTAAAGGCAACCTTTCTTTTTAATTTAAAAAAATAGTTTGGAGAAATAAAGGCTGTGTGTGTGGAGCACAAAATTTTAAAAGATATTTTTGGCGTGATTAAATAGCATTTATAAATTTCTGCACAGGTATTATTTTAAATAACAGTCACAACCTTTGGTTTCTGCCAACTCCAGCATTAAAATGTGAGTGGTTTGGAGTTTTGTTTGTTTGTTTTTTTTCTTGCCATCAGAGTATTTGTGTCTGAGTGGATGTCTGCATAAGACTATTACAGATCTGAAGAAGTGGAGCTGCCCTATGAAAGCTCCTCACCTAATAAATTATTTTGTTAGTCTTTAAAGTACTACAGGACTGCTTTTTTGTTTTGCATAAGGCAGGTTAGTGAGCTAGCTCCTCAACAGTATTTCATTTTCTTGCTTACAGGGCTAACTTAAAAGAAAGTTTTTTCAATGCTGCAGTGACTGATTGAAGAAGCAGTTCACTCCCATGTAACCATGAAAAGAGGGTCACAGAGCATTTGGCACCATGCATTTTTTTGTTTTATTTTCCAAATTATACCATATCTCACTAAGGAACCTTGAATCACAACTGAGATCTTCCTTTGCATGCAATTGTAGATGCATTTCATGAATAGTTTGAAACCCTTGTCAATGCATATCTATATAATTTTTTTTAAGAAAAAAACCAGAACTCTTTGTGTATGTGATCTGAAGCATGTAACCGTAAGATGTTGCATTCTAAAAATGACAAATAAAGGCCTTTCCCAAATATTTTGGTGTTCTGCAGACTGTTTAATATGCTCTTGCTAATACATCCTTTTGGATCAAAAATAATAATGATAATAATAATTGTGGGGATAGGAACATTGCACTCACGTAGGAAGAAGCCAGGTCAAGGCAGAGTGTTGCAGATTTTTGCACGCATAGCACTGAACCAAGCTTATTTTAACCTTGCAGGCAATAAAAGCGAAAATGGAGGAACTTAGGCCTTTGATACCAGTGTTGGAAGAGTACAAAGCCGATGCAAAATTGGTATTGCAGTTTAAAGAGGAGGTCCAGAATCTGACGTCAGTTCTAAACGAACTCCAGGAGGAGATTGGCGCCTATGACTACGAAGAGCTTCAGAACAGAGTGTCAAATCTTGAAGAAAGGCTCCGTGCATGCATGCAAAAATTAGGTAGGCTCAGAACAATATGGTGGCACTGGCAAAACACCAGCAATGTAAAGTGCAGCACATATAACATCTTGAGGTAGCAGTGCTGAATGGGACATCTCCTTGTGCCTTCACTGCACTGGCTCTAAGAAACAAGCTCACCAAGCAGGGCTCGAGCCTGGAAATGCTCCACACGAGTAACTTTACTACCACGAGTAGCTACTCACCTGAGTAAAGTTACTCATGGCACATGTGCCTGCAGGATCATAGCCTTAGTAGGACATGAGACTTTGCAAAGTTAGCATAAATGGACAGTGAAATATGGGAAATAGGCTATTTTAAAATACTGCCTACGTAATGCAAACACTGGTTCCCGATTTATCTTATGCATCAAAGTCCAGTATTTCTGCTAGTTAGAACTGGGGCATACCAAGATTTCTCTGCATACAATTTTAAATAATAAGTATGTGGGGCATGACTTATTATCAGCCAACAGTACGCACCCTCACCAGTATTTGCTCATGTTTGTGTGTTTGCTGCACCTGCTATAAAACATATAACGCCCACCCCCACCCCCACCACTATCACTCCCAACCCATCACTTGCTTCCAGTGAAGGAGTAGAACCCTCTCAATGAGACCAAGTAAACAGAAGCTGTGAAGTACAGGAGGCCAGATTCTGATCTCTTTGCAGCTGGTATCAACTGGCCCCTCTGAAGTCAGCAGGCTTCTCCCAGGGAATACGTCAGATCAGCATCTGGCCCCAGACCGAGGGTGAAAATGTTGGCCCGTTGTGAAAAAACCAGGATTCTGCATCCTGTGTGCTCTCTGCAAGACAGTTCCCCAATATTTGTTGACCTAGCTCCAGCCTGATTTAATTTCCACCTACATTATTGACTTGCTTGTTAAGCAATTTAAGTCATCTAAACACATTAACTGATCCCCCAGTCTATTTCGGTGGCACATTTGAAATTATACTCTCAGGTGACTTCTGTCAAGATCAGCTCCTTTCGCCTCACTGTCTATTTTTGGCAAGGTACTCTTTTATTTCTCTGCTGTCTATGCTATTGGAATGGTTTCTGTTTGTTTTTAGACCTTGGTTAGGAAGCTTTCTCCCTTTAGAAATTGATTGTTATTATTATCTTAGCTTGTTACCTTGTAATCCACGTGTCAGCTAAAAGCCCACAGAGGAAAACGAATTCATTTAGAAAATTATATATATGCAGACAAATTTTTTGCAGGACCTAGGAGTAACATTTGCAAAGGTGTTTAAGTGACTCAGGTTGGTAACACTGTCTCTACAGCATAAATCTAATTAAAAGTCAATGGGATTTAGGGTCCTCTGGGCCTAACTGGTTTTGAAAATGAACCTTGAAATGAACATGAAAATGAAGTTACGTACATGCTTTTGAAAATGCCACCATATCTGTGGGTTGGGGCAGGGAAAGGCCCATTTCTGAGGGAAACTTAATGAGCTTGGCCAGGCCCTTAGCAACCAGCTCAGAATAAAAGAAGGGAGATAGGCTGATTTATACCAACTGAGGATTGGACCCCTTAATTTAAAAAGGAAAGCACATGGAAATGCTGCTTTGTTTATTTTCATGCTGCTTTTGCTCGTTATTTACCATGTCCCATATTGCAGTGGTTTTGTGAGGGGTAAAGAACAGTTCTCCAGCTGTATGCTATAAAGGTGAAATTCACAGCCCAAAGGTCGATGCCCCCGTTAAGGCCCCAACATGTGGCTTCAGTAGCCAGTAATTGGTGCATAGACATTGTACTGAGCTCTCTGAGTTTCATCTTAAATTGTTTAAAAGAAAAATGAAACATGGTTATTCTTATTTTGTATTATTATAATAGTAGCTCCTACAGGCGTCTGCTGAGTTGGGCCCTATTGTAAGGGGCTGCAGTGTTCTATAGTGAGAGATGGTTCCGGCCTCCAAGAGTTTCTAACTTGAACAGGCAAAATAGGGGTAAAGCAGGAGGAAGGAAGTATCACTTTATAGGTGGGGAACTGAGGGATAGAATGCTTAAGTGATTAACCCAAGGTCACATCGTGAGTTTGTGGTGGAGCCTAGAGTTAACTCCCTCCACCCCATCTCCAGAGGCTCAGTCAAGTGCCTCAATCACAGGACAATTCTGTTGTAAAGAACCTACTGCCTTTACTTTTTCCCTTTTGAAGGAAGAGATGATGCTTCACCTGAGGTAACAAATGGAGAGCAGTGATCTATTTTCTGTTCCACAGTAGAGTGCATCTCTTCAAACCTACCACTTTTGGTTGGTCTTATGTTCCCTCCTGTCTCTTGAGAAATAAGAGACTGTCTGTTTTCTGCTGCCAGCTCTCTCCTGACCTTCAGTCACTTTCACTGTAGGAACTGAAGAGAGAGCATAGTAGGGAGAGAAAAAAAAAAAACCATCCTGGAACAGAAAGAAAAACGTCAGGGCTGTATCTAAAAGAGGAGCCGTATTGTGCTGTCAATATTTTAACCAAGGGCTTCTATAATAATACTCCCAGAATACATGATAAGTATCCCTGTGTACCAAAGCTGTGTGTGATTTCAAGAGGAAGAATAGAGAAACTGGGGAATCTAATTTGAACTCAGCAAATAATCTGCATTGAATAATTATTTAAACAACACGGTGCTCTTTGTTGGCAAAAGTTCCTTCATTCAAGTCGATACCCTTATTTCTGTGTTTGTTCAGGTTTCATTAGCTAAATAACCTCTTTTTTGTTTCTTTTGTGGCTTGACCACAAATAATCAAGGGAGGAATTCAGTTGCTTAGTTGGAACTGGTCAGAGAAGTCACGCAATATTGTTCCTCTTCTCTGACAGCATGGGCATGCATAATCCCACATGTAGGCACCTCTTCGCAGCAACGCTCATGGGCATGAATGTAAAAGTCAGTTAGCGTGGAATCTCATCTGTGCAGCTTTGAAATTAATTTGTTAGGGCCAAAATGTTCATACTTTGATGGTCAATGTTCAGCTCCTAAATCCCCACTTGGGAAGCTAACTACAAATAGACCAAGTATCAGAAATACTGGATAGATGCAAGCCCCAATAGAGTTGCTGGTGCTTACAGGAACTCAGCATCTGTGGTTGTAAGGACGCTTGCATTTAGGTGCCTGTTTGGGTTGTAGAAACCTTATTTTAAATACTCAAGTCTGGCTTCCTCAACTGGGGTGAATCACTACGGTGTTACTGGCTTCTGTGGAGCTATGCGGTTATATACCCCTTGAGGGGCTGGGCCCTGAGTTTGCAAATGCTAGCCTGCTGTTTTAGCCAGCTGCTTGAAAAAGAAAGGAGACACAGGGTGAAGGTGTGGCAGGGGGGAAGTTGAACATGGCTGAGGTGAGCCTGTTGAAAGTTACGAGTACATGTTTGCAGACTGTTGTATTCATAGCTCTCCTCCAGGAGAACATCTGCAGCACTTGGCAGACGAATGTGGTATGCCTTTGTGGGCAGCATTTGCACCTTTTTTCCTGCTCTGGAGATAAGTTATCCCATGCAGGGATGATGTGTCTGGACTCAGAGAGAAGGAGGGCTATGTGGGGCTATGGTGACTGATACCAGCTGAGGATCTGACCCATCAGATGCAGTGGAGCCCCTGTTGACCTTCCCTTGAATGTGATGGCAGAACTCTAACAAAAGCTCTGGGCTCACCCCAACACATCACTGACCCTGGGTTCCCTGCAGGTGAAAATAAGCCTCTTCTCAGGCTAATTCTGCTTAGGATCTCACCATTACCTCCTTCTTAGGACCACTCTGTGAGACAACTCACTCAAATGGAGTAGTACCCAACTCTGTACGTCCACCTTGCTGGTACTACTGGAATTGGCCTTCAGTGGAGTTTAGTCGTTCTCGGCTCTTTGGGAATAAAGAATTCCTTTGGGTACGGCCCCAGTCTCTCATAGCACGCTGGGGTTCCATTCTCTACTTGGAGATCTCAGGTTTATGCCACAATCAAGGGCACCATTTTGGGGGAGTGGGAAGGGGATAGCAGCCATAGGTACTGGGACACTGCTTGCTCCTCTCATTCCCCTGACTGTCAGGGGACGAGGTGGAAGTACACAGCTTGTGTGCACGCCTCTCGCTCCTGGCTGGTGAGGGGAGGGGGAAGAGGGGTAGTTTGCAATGTGTGTACTTTCCTCTCGCTCCCTGACTGTCAGAGGAAGGGGAAGAAGAGCAAGCGGCGTTCCGGTATGCTCGGCTGCTTCTTCCCCTACTACCTGCCCTCCCACAGTGGCGCCCTTGGCCACTGTGATTCCCTTGATTTCAATTGTGATAGGCTGCTGCCAAACTGGAGCAGCCCAGTGGTGGAAGGCGCCCGTTGATCGTAAGCCCCAAACACACGGGATGTTTGGTACATTTTGGAGGTGTGTTCGGTTCATCCCGTTTTATTGCCCCTGGAATGCAGCTGAGTAGAAAAGTGTTTTAAAAGCTAAAGTAGGGGTGACCAACCTCTGGCTCTGGAGCCACATGTGGCTGTTCAGAAGTGAACATATGGCTCCTTGCCTAGGTGACAACTCTGGGGCTGGAGCTACAGGTGCCAGCTTTCCAATGTGTGAAGGGTGTTTGCTGCTCAACCCTGCGCCTTGGCCCCAGGCCCTGCCCACCCCCTGCCCCTTATGGTCTAGATCCCTTGTGTCCAACATGCTAGCCACATGTGGCTCTTTGGCCGGTTGAGTGTGGCTAGTTGGCATGAACAGTAAATATATTTTCAGAATAACGTGGTCACTGCTTCAGAACTAGTTGGCCACCACAGGTCTAGATGGTGCTTGGTCGTGTCATGAGTGCAGGGGACTGCACTTGATGACATCTCAAGGTTCCCTCCAGTTCTATGATCCTGTAATTCTCCAAGTCCTGCCCCTACCTCTGAGCCTGCCACGTCCTCTGTCTTCCCTCCTTCTCTAGAACCTCCTGCAGGCTGTGAAACAGCTGATCGCAGTGGGGAGGAGGCACAGGTAGGGAGAGGGAAGTGCTGATCAGCAGGAAGTGGGAGCTAATGTGGGGGGGGCGGGGCTGCTGACATATTACTGTGGCTCTTTGGCAGTGTACACTGGTAAATTCAGGCTCTTTCTCATGCTCAGATTGGCCACCCCTGAGCTAAAGGAAGGGTGGTTCACACAGATATCTGTCCCTTGGAAAATCAGGCTGTTGCAACACCTGCAGGTATTTTGCTGCTAGGGAACAAGTGCTGTAAAATGAGCACTCAGGTGGGAGAAGTGAGTCTTGAGAATGGCAGGTCCGTCCCACAAGCCACACGAATAATGCCACTGGCTGAGCTCCAGGTTGGGTAATTGTGTTCCCCTGCCCTGTGCTCAGATCCTCTGCTGCTGCAAATCAGTGACCTTCCGCAACTCAGACTCTGGCCTGGCACTGTTCACTTGCTATCCTGAACTTTTGTAGACTTGTGTTGAGTATTGTTTAAGTTCATGTAGGATTGCTAGCTCTCCCATCTGGGCAGATCAGATGCAATTTGTAGTAATGGCCTCCTTTCGGTTTGATTGGGAACGCTGGCACCCCTACAACATATAGCCCATCTCAGAGGTGGTTGCACTTCAGAAGTGAATTAAATGATTCCTCTGTGGCAGTTACAAATATTTTTGGGACCCAATATAGGATAGAACACTCAGGAAAGGGCATCTGTCACATGACTCAGTGGGCAATTTAAGGGAAGGGTGTGGCCTCCTGAGGTCCCTTCCAGCCCTAGAATTCTATGATTCTGTGATTCTTTTAGGGGGAGATGAGAAAGGCAAGGGAAAAAGCTTCTCAATTTGGGTATGATGGGAAGAGAAGAAGAAGAAATTATTTAATTTGGTGTGTGAGCTTTGTGCTTGGATAGTATCTAGGCCTAGAGGCCAGCAACTGAAAAAGAGTTGAGCATGATCCTGATTTCCTCCTGGGCTGATGAGACAGCCCGGTAGTTTACAGAACAATTTGGGATGAAAAATACCCACATATCCCAGCTCAGCTGGGCAAATCATGCAAGTAACTTTCTGCAAGGAAACGTACCGGTGTATTTCAAGTGACTGTGCTTTGGCCCTGCTCTCACCATCTTCCACTTTTGCTCTCTGTGTCCGTGCATGCTGCTGAGTGTTACTGGGTCAGGTATTTGAAGGGGGAGAATTCTATAGGAAATGTTTGTGGGAACTGACTTTGCAATTTGTGAGTGCAATCATTTGCCCTGGAAGTGCGTCTATGCTTGCCCTGTCATGTAGCTTCTCTGGTCAGTTGCAGCTAACCAACGTGGATTAAATTCCTAAGGTTCCTTGCTACTTTAGAGTATAAAAAATGGGAACACAGAATTAATTGATTAAATTATGAGAAAAAAATCAAGGACATTTTGATGCACTGACTGGTATTCCATTGGCACAAAATGAAGGCCTAATTTGCTGAATAAGGAAACTGTTAGTTATTTTCTATGTTCAATAACTGCAAAATTAATTGTATTGGTGACATGCAAAGGAATCTTAGTGTAGGATCCAGGTGGTGGTGTGGTAGGCACTGTACAATCAGCAACAAAGCAAGCAGTCTCTGTCCAAGCCACAGACACAATTGAGAGGCTATTTACAGTACAGGTTGTACTTCTCTAGTCCAGTACTCTTGGGACCTGAGCAGCGCCAAACAAGAGAATTTGCCAGATCATGTGACGTCAATATTGTCTAGCACATTACCGACCCTTCCATTGCCCACTGGGCTCTTAGAAGACATTTAGGGTTAAATTACAGCTAAATAACAGCAAAGAACAGTAAGAGCCAGGATTGGTGGCTGGCAGCAAACTTTATGCGACCACAGGAAACTCAGCGACACCCACGATAACTGGTCACCTGGCTGATTGAATCTTGCTGGATTATGGATGTTGCTGGACAGAGAATGCTGGATTAGAGAGGTTTAACCTGTATTACCAATTTAAAATGCTAACAAATACCCAGTTCATCTTGGCCCAGCCAGCTACAAGGTGCTAGACGCATGGCAGAGACATCTCACTGGTGTCAAAGAGACTTTCTTGTTTTCTTGTCAGTATTTTTCACTCCCTACCCCAGTCACACTGAGCTTCACACGGCTGCTGAATAGCTTGCTTTAGACAAAGTCCCTCTCCCCCTGTGTTTTTCTTTTTCTCCCAAGCTTTACGGACAATTCAATACTGAGAACCTCCTGACCCTGCTATGGGGGCAGGTGTATCTATCCAAAGGCAGGTTCAGTTCATTGTTCCGGTCACACGCTTTTTAAAGATCTCTCTTTATATGGTGATTCGAGGGTTCCCATTAATGTTCGGAGGAGAACTCTCGCAGAAATAGAGCGACTGTCATGCAGAATTGCTCCTTGAACTAGAGGTGAGTTTGAGGGCACGTCTGCACTTCAGAGGGAAGTCGAATTAAGGTATGCAATGCCAACTAAGGTCAGTGTACTTTAATTCGGCTGCTGCACTGTCTCCACTAAGGGAGGTTGATGTGAGTGTGCACTTCCATTGACTTCCCTTATTCCTAGTATGGGGCAGCAGTGCTGGCACCAGCACAGGTGCCTTGTAAGTTCAGTTGAGCCCTAGGCGTGATAAGTCGATCTCTGGAAGATTGACTGTGGCAGAGTCAGTCTTCCCTGCAGTGAAGATGTACCCTGAGGTGGTAGCTGCTCTCTGCAGGTTTGGAATTCTCTCCCTTTCCAAGCCGGTCCTTGACTCTGGCAGCCCTGATACATGCTCCCATTACAGAGATTAAAAAGGATGTGCACACCCTACTAAGAACTGGGCCTTGGCACAGAATAGGGAGCTGATCCCTCGAGTAAAATGTCAACCACAAAACTGTCCCAGTGTTTTACACTTCAGGGACTGGAAGACATAAAGTGTGTGTACCCCTCACTACACACACAGATCCATCCGAGCTGCATTTTGAGTAGCAGTCCGAGTAGAGGTCCCCCAGCCAGGAGACAATGGCGAGATGGGTAGAGAGCTTTCTAGTTGCTCGTTTCCATCTTCCCAACGGTCACCAAAAAGGAAGGAGCAGATCCTGGTGCCTCTAATGTTACAAATAGAGGTGTGTGAAATCACTGTGGAGTAGAGGCATCTCCAGTGAGTGCAGATGGAAGTGCATGGCTAAACTAACAAATTCTGGGCAAAAGTTGGACGGCCTTTGGTTGGGTTAGGCCAGGGGTCAGCAGCCTATCTGAAGTGGGGTGTTGAAATTTGACCTTTTGACCTCTACGTATGGTCCGAGGGCCGGTGATACTTTTTAAAATCACTAAGGCTACATCTATCCATCAGCGTTATTTTGAAATAAATCCTTACAGAATAGGTTGTTTGGAAATAACACAGCTACCCACAAGGATGCTGTTTGAATCAACACCGAGCTATTTTGAAATAGCATGTCCGGATATATAGGCTGCATCTACACTGCCCCTCCCTTTTGGAAGGGGCATGTAAAAGCAGCTCTTTGAAAATGCTAATGAAGTGTTGATATGAATATTCAGTGCCTCATTTGCGTAGCAGCGGCCACTCGCTGCGTCAGAAGTCCTGCTTTTGAAATGCAAAATAGCTGTGTAGACAGGGGTCCTTCGAAAGGAAGTCCTATTTTTTGAAGCACCCTTCTTCCTGAAAAAAATTAGGAAGAAGGGTGCTTTCGAAAGCAGGGCTTCCTTTCAAAGGAACCCTGTCTACATGGCTTGTTTGCATTTCAAAAGCAGCACTTTCAATGCGGTCGGTGGCCACCATTATGCAAATGAGGCAGTGAATATTCATATTGGCATCTCATTAGCATTTCCAAACTGCTGTGTTTACGTGCCCCTTCTGAAATGGAGGGGCAGCATAGATGCGGACATAGTGCCGATTTCAAAGTAGTGCCACTGCATGTTGTTATGGGTTATTTTGAAATAGCGCTATTTCAGATTTGTAGTTTATGCATAGTGTAGGTGCTCGCAAAGCTATTTTGAAATAACAATTGTTATCTCAAAATAACTTTTCTGTGCAGCCATAGCCTAATAGTTCTACTTACAACAGCTTAATTAATAAATAAATTAAGATGCAATGCTTTACCATGTAGGTAGCATTAGCTGGTCTTTTGTTAATCCCCAGCCAGTATGACTTTGAGCAAACTCCCAGCTGCATGGGGGAGGTGGAGTGGGGTTGAGCTCCTGCCTTGCGTGCCAATGAAAATGGGCTCATGTGCCACTCTTGGCACCCACACCGGTGGTTGCTGATCACTGAATTAGGTAGTGGGGAAGAAGACAAAAAGTGCAGCCTGCAAATCCATCCCGTGGGCCAAAGGGGCATAATCCTTCCTTTCCCCTGCTACCTCCTCCATGCCCTGGTCTGCCTGGTAGCATCTGAGCGAGTTCATATTGCTCCTTTAAAAGCGAGTGTAAAGAGTTGCAAATGAGAGCCCTCACTCAGGCAACATGAGCAGAGTGTCTGCTGTGATGGGTCCACATGCCCTAGCAGTGTCCTCTGTTGCAAGACACAAATAATTCCCCTTGACTTCCATGGGATTCCCTCTGTCCTGGGGCTAGGGGGGAAAATCAAGCAGAGAAGCAAGACCCTAATTTGGTTTGCTGTACTGACGACTCACAATAACCACTGAGTCCATAAATCAAACAAGCTCTTTGCCCTTAATTTAAAGACTCTGTGGCTTTAAAATGGCCACTCAGCTCCCTAACCTCACCCACTGACTGTGAAAAAGAGGTAGTTTGACCCGTTACAAGCCTAGTGAAGGCATGACAGTTGTAGTTGGAACCCATGTTAGATGGCTGAGGTACGCCCTCCAGGTGGTTTTAGTGAGGGCAAGGTCAAGAGAAGGGATTAATTTACACACGAGACTGAGAGCTCGTCATGAGAAACTGCGGTGAACTAAGCCTTGAAAATCTTGGCCTTGAGCCAATATTTGCTGAGCCAGCCTGTTGATTTAGTGGCAGGAGTCTGACTGTCAGATTTATTTGGATTCTTGTAAAGCCTGACTGCACAGGACTGGAGAATGGCAAACAATACTGAGGGAAATGTATCTCTGAAAGGACCTCAAGAGGTCACCTGGTTCATCCCCCCATGCAGAGGCCGGACTGAGTATGCTTAGACCATGCTGGTATGCATTTGTCTAACCTGTCCTTGAAAACTTCCAGTACTGGAATTCCATAGCAGAGATGCAGCCATCTTAATGACATGTAGATATAAAATAAAGCAAACTCAAGTCATTTTATGCTATTCTCACCACCCAGGGACTTGAAACAGCCTCCACATGTCTGAACTCATGTAACTTAAGCACCATAAATGATTTTCTGAAGCACTTAAAGAACCAGAGATGAAACAAGCAGAAACTACTACAGAGTTTTCGTGTGTAAGACTCACTTGGGTCTTACCCATGGAAGCTCATTACCTAATAATAAATACATTTAAGTCTTTAAGATGCTACAGGACTGCTTGTTATTTGTGAAGCTACAGCCTAACATGGCTATCCCTCTGAATCCACTACTGAGCTGTTGGGGCATTTCAGGTTTACCCCCCGAATTGGGAGATTCAGTATGAAAAACATGAGCATGAGTATAAAACAACATAAATATCACTTCTGATCCCTAAACACGTTACAGGTTGAATCTCTCTAATCCAGCAACATCCTTGGTCCAGCAGGATTTTAGTTAGCCAGATGTCAACTTATCCTGGTTATGGCAAAGTTTCCTGTGGTTCCATAAAGTTTGTTTCCAGCCACCAGTCTTGACTCTCATTGTTTTGGGCTGCTATTTAGCTCTAATTTATCCCTAAATGTCTTCTAAAAGCCCAGGAACCAGCGGAAGTGTTAGTAATACTGCTAGACAATATTGACCTCCCATAGCCTGGCAAAGTCTCTCGTTTGGTGCTGTTCAGGGTGCCATACCAGAGAGGTTCAACCTATATTATTAATTATTTCTACATCCCTCCGCAGATATAAAATTTCCATCTACCTCTGCATTTGTGTACACAAAAAAATTAGCCACAGATATCTGCATTGACATCCGTGCATGCTGATATCTGGGTATAAAGCTGATACTGTAGCTACAAATTTGCAGGATACAAAACATATATCTGCATTTGCATCCATATCCACAAAAATTTAACCACAGATATTTATATCTGCATCTGCGAATGAGGATACCGAAAAATAGAAAGTGGATATCAGCGGATTTGCAGGGCTCTAATTATTTATATTATGCCAAGAACCAGAGCTGCACCTAAGACTCTGTTATAGTAGAGGTTGTACAAACGCAGAACAAACAGGCAGCCAACATACCCCTGTAGCACTTTAAAGACTAACAAAATAATTTATTAGGTGATGAACTTTCCTGTCCAGACCCACTTCTTTAGATCTGGCAATTCCTCCTGGGTCTGTCCAGCAAAAGCTCATCACCTAATAAATTATTTTGTTAGCGTTCAAAGTGCTACAGGACTGCTTTTCATTTTGTGAAGATACCGACTAACGTGGCTACCCCTCTGTGACTGTTCACTGTATATCCCTGTTACTCCCTGTTACTCTAAGCCAAACAGAACTGTGTGCACCATGCAGGCCAACACTCCACGCCCAAGAGTCTGAAAGGAATGCTCTTTTGCTGGTCATGGGTGCACCTTAGGGTGTGATCAAGGAGCATTGCTTAGGTGTTGCAAAAAGAAGGCCCATTCAATGAAGCACTAAAAAGAAAGGCTCTATGACAGGCATGTTGTGTAGGTGTTAAATCAGGCACCGGGGTGAGGAATTCTGGATTTTCATCCCAGCTCTGCTGCTGACTCCTTGCACAGAATTTTCCTCAACAAACCAGATGATTTCTTTGGGCCTTAACTTCCCCAGAAGTAAAATGGGACAATGAAAGAGAACTTTGAATCACTAGAGCATTTTGAGTAGGGTTTGCCAGCTATGACTGAAGGTATTCTACGAGATTATTCCTGTCCCCCCACAATATTACATAATATCATTTTTCTTAAAATATCCTATCAAAAGCCCCAGGATTGCTTTCAATTGTTACCAGGAGAATGATGCTGATTAAGGGAAATTCCAGGCCAGTCCAGGAGCGTTGGTAACCCCACTTTTGAGGCACAACTCATTAAGATACACAGAGCAGTTTGAGACCCCAGGCTGTATATCTGTGTATGTGCAAATTATCGATGTATTGATTTATAATACACAGGCTATACAAGGATCCTGTCCTGCCAGGTGCTGGTGCTGAGCTGGATTCACATTGAGGGCATCTCCATGCCTAGCAGAAAGCATTCCTCACCTCAGAGTATTTCCGAGCACACAGTTGCTCTCGGCTTATATCCAGCAATCAAGAAGCATCTGGTATAAAAAAGACCTTTGTGTAATGGCTGTAGTTGCTTCTTGGCTGAAATGAATAAATGCCACTAAAATTCCCAGTGTGATGCAAAGATTGTAGCTGCCGATCCAGAACAATAACACTAAATGATTGATGTTGTCTTAGCTTAGATGTAACTCAGGTGGTGAAATAAATAATGCTTCTGACTTTTAATCTGGGAGTCGAAGATCAAAGTCCTTGTTCAAGTGGTAGGTTCTTTACGTGATAAATTTAGGACTCAAATTGTAAAACAGGGTTACCTACGACAGCAGGGGCCAGACTCAAGAACCCAGGAGGTTCCTTCCAGTTCTGTGTTTCTAGCTAAAAGGAATCCCAGGCAGTGCAGCTTTTAAGATTTTGCCCGCTTGGCACCTGAGGCCCATGACAGATGTAAACCATGAAAAAGGCACCAAGCCTGGAATACAATCGGCCCTAGTGCCCCACTGGGAAACTGTGAGTTTAGCTGGAGACACATTTATAACAGTGAGCTTCAGCCTAACTGCTTGCAAATATCACCCGTTTACTGGGAGCAGCTTTTTTTTTTTTTTTCTAAGTCAGTTGGCTTTATACAAGCATCTTTCCAGGAAAATAGAGGGAAAGCGATAAAACTGAAAGCTGATAATGGCAGTCAGCGTTTGGAAGATCAGTAGACAGAGGCTGGCCCTCTGCTGTCAAATGAAGCAACTACCTGCTTGTTCTTTTAACTCATTGTAGAGCGACCATCCATCCCGTTTTGGGTGGGCCAGCTCCGAATTTTGGGTGACAGGAAGGTGTCCTGATTTATTTTTAAAAAGGAGCTAATTGCCCTGTATTTAGTCCCCTGCTGGCATGCAGGCACAGCGGCTGGCTGGAGAACACGCACACACATGCTGTCTGGCCACACCTGAGGGAGCCAGCAAGGGGCTGGGGAGCCAGCAAGGCACTCTGCAAAATTAAGTTTAGGTTGGGGGCCGCGGGGGGGTGGGGTGGCTGCCACCTGGTTACCAGGTCCCAGTGCCTCAGGAAGTCTGGGAGGAGCTCTGGCAGCTGCCCCCCTCCACCATATCTCTGTCTCATATTCAGGATAGGGAGATATAGTCACCCTCTGTGTATTCTTTCACCAATAATCCTTCGGCATATGCAGCTGTGTGAGGCACCATTAAACTTGGGACACCAGTGGTGCTGTGTATGCCCGGGGTCACCACCAGCAGCACCAGCTCCAGGAGCCCAATCCCCTGGCCACTGCCCCTTCATCTCGCTCCGCCTGCCAGACTCATTGGACTCAATCTCCTTGCCCCCCACCCCCGCGCCTCCTCCTAGCTGCATGTCTCGGGTTGCAAAACCTAAAGACAAGAGCCAGCGAACACCTTCTGGAGATTAGAGTGAGTTGTTAGCCATATTCTTCTGCCCTTGTGAAGGGCTGATTGAGGACTTACTTCTGTAAGAGCTGCTTTGCAGTACCCATGTGAGTGTTTCTATGACTTCTCCTGCATGGAGGATCAGGGCATGTTCATGATCTTCTGGAGTTCAATTTCACGCACCTGGTAAAGCCGCGCAAAATCAATCTCTCTGGGGTCAGCAGTCAACCCTCTGTGTTCCTCCTCTCGCAAGGAGTAAGGGAGGCTGATGGGAGAAACTCTCCCACTGATCTCCCTCAGTGAGGACGGACCTTACAGTTGACTGCAGATATGTTGATTTGCAAGGAGTAAAGGAGGTTGATGGAAGAAATGCTCCCATTGACCTCACTCAGGGAGGATAGACCTTACAGTTGACTGCAGATACGTCAATTCTAGCTATGCAATTGCCATAGCTAAAATTGTGTATCTGCAGTCAACTGTAAGGTCTAGTAGCCCAAGCCTCAGTCTGCAAATTCTTCTGCTGCATCTTACCTTGACTTTCCACTTGTCATTCTTTAACGTCTGTATGCTAGCAGGTGAGTGTTTTGACATCATGGAATGGCTGTGTGACTGAATCTTGTGGGTATTATTGCAAATATGAAATTATCACCTGGCTCTGTTAGATGCTCAGAATGAAGCATGGGGGACATACGTTTTTGCAAAGCTAGAGAACGATACAAGATTATATTTAACTATGTGGACCCATGGAAGGGACAGCTTGATATGGAGCTTTGATGCAGAAGGAAAAGGGATAGGTGGTTAAGATATCAGAAACAGATTTTTCAAGATATTTAGTCACCTAAAGCTGCAGGTACTTGCTATTTCCAAAGGGCAAAGGTGCATAAATCCCACTGAATTCAGTGAGTTTGAAGCCAATGGGAATTAGGAGCCCTTGGACCTTTGAAAAATCCTCCTAGGTGCCAATTCCAATCCTGAGGATTCTAAATATTTTTTAAAAATCCGTCCTGTAGCCATTTGTTCCCATGCTCATGTACCCATGTAGGCTCAGATACCAGTTCTGATAAGCTCATTAGCTTGAGCAGCTGTGCCGACAGCCATCATGGGGCAAGGTGGGAGGAGGGTCCAGCTCTACGCCCTGGAAGGGGTGGGGCCAAAGGCAGAAGGGGTGGGGCCTAGGGTAATCAGCCCTTAGTGCCGCTCAAACTGTAGAACGGACCCCACTGCATAGCAGCAGCAGTGGCTGAAGTTCTAGGTCCCGTAGAAACGCTGGGTCCTGGTGCAACTACCTCCCTTTACCTGTCAGCGGGCCTGAGCTTGAACATTGAGCCCCTGTGGTTATATCACTAGACAAGTGAACAGAAGATCTACCTGCAATTACGGATGCTGCCCCAGACTCACTGCGTGCCCAGGGGCAAATCACTACGGCCTGGGTTTTTGCCAGTGCCGACCATCTAAAATTCCAGGTAAAGCCAGTGCCCGTGGCAGGGGAGCAATGCTTCTAAAACTCATGCCCTAAATCTTGCAGAGTTGCAATTCCCCATCTGTGCAAATGGAGTAGCACAAATTCCCTACCTCACATTGTGTTGTGTGTGAGGTAAAGTCATTACAGTTTGTGAGGTACTTAGGTACTATGGTAGTGGGCACCAGAGAAGGTGATGGACTTGTACAGTTCATGAGTCTTGCTGGGAAGACAAGTGTGTTTATACAACGCCCCACCTTTTTATCCTGTAAGAGGATTGTTTGGAGGCTCAGAATAAGCAGCACCAGGTCAATTCCCGCAAACCTGAGCCGTCACGATTCAGCTAATTTCTCCACCTGGCTGCTTAAAGCTGACTAACTCTTCTTCTCATTTGCTATTCTACAACATTGGCAGCACGTCTGTTTTTGAAAAAGCTTGTTTTCCTAGGGCACTGCGATAAGGACAATTGTGATTAAGTGGCATGATACAAACCAAAGCCCCAGACAGTTGTTCACAGTCTAATTGCCCTTAATTAAAACCAACTGGAGAGAAGTAATGTCACAGTGACATGGGCACATCTGAATGCCAGTGCCACTCATCAGAGCTACGAAGTTCTGAATGTTTCAGGTCTGCCATGCCCTGAAGTCTAATCACTCCATTGCCTTGCTCACCCTCTTCTCCTCTATTTTACAGCTTGTGGGAAGCTGACAGGAATAAGTGACCCAGTCACAGTAAAAACCTCTGGATCAAGGTTTGGATCATGGATGACAGACCCTCTAGCTCCAGAAGGAGAAAACAAGGTAAGATTGCAATATGCCCCTTTCCCCATCTCACATGTCACATGTCTCATGTTACTCATGGATCTTTGCATCAAGCACTAAAATTCTGAATAGAGGGCCACCATCACATGTCCAATCCAATGTCCATGGAAGACAGTGGAAAGGCTTAAAGTGCCTGAGCTTTATTGATGAAATCTGCACCGCATAAATGTCCCCACAGCTCTTATTCAACTCAACAGCGTGTGCTGGGCTATGTGTCAAACCTGGACTGGATTATCTAAGGGGTGCCTCTTCTTTGAGTGTACCAAAGGCAAAGGAGTTGGAGGGACTGACTGCAAGCCATTCCAGCCTTCACACAATGTGACGCTTCTTGAAGCTTTGCCTCATATTTATTTTGGGGATGGGGGAAGGGCCTGAGGTTTACTTACTCACTTGTTTTATTCCTCCAGTTATTTTTTGCTGTTAATTTTATTGCTTATGGAAAAGTTCAAGACTCAGCCACTAAAGTTCTCTGTTGATCCATTGGTAATGATGGGTAAGATTTCCCCCCTCAACTCTGGCATGCAGTGTTGTGAGCATGACACAAGAAGTAATTCTTCTGCTCTAGTATGCTCTGATTAGCCCTTAATTGGAGTACGTGTCCAGTTCTGGGCCCTATCTTTTAGGAAAGATGTGAACAAATTGGAGAGGATCCAGAGAAGAGCAACTAAAATGATTAAAGGTCTAGAAGATATGGCCTGTGAGAGAATATTAAAAGAATTGGGTTTGTTTAGTTTGGAAAAGAGAAGGCTGAGGAGACTGTCAAATATCTAAAAGGGTGTTACAAGAAGGAGGGAGAAAAAAATATTCTCTTAGCCTCTGACAATAGGACAAGGCGCAATGTAATTTGCAGCAAGGAAGGTTTAGAATCTCCATCGTCGCAGATATTTAAGAACAAGTTGGGTAAATATCTAAAAGGGATGATATAGATGGTGCTTGGTCCTGCCATGAGGGCAGGGACTGGACCTGATAACCTCTTGAGGTTTTTTCCGGTTCTCGTGTTCTGTGATTCTGTGGAGGCACTGTTCCCTGGGAGGAGAGGACAGTTTGATCACTATGGGTCAGACTGGCCACAAGCTGTTGACTGAGCATGTCAACCAAGTTTGCCTGTTAGGGTTGATTACCATTGAGTTCTTAATGGAGAGGACATGAGTGAACTCAGAACTGGACTGAGACCCATCAAACTCCTTCTAGGCAGACCACTCAACATCTGTAATTATTGTTATTAACTTATAAAGCACATTCCTAGGGGGGCTCATTAACACAGTGGCCTTATTTCATGCTGGATGCCTGAATGCGTAAGAACATAAGAATGGACATACTGGGACATTCCAAGCAGGTCACAAGCTCAAAACGTGCTGGAGGAATACCTCATTATTGGCTTTAAGTCAAAGTCCATTTGCCGTGCATTAACCTGATGAATACACCTATCTGGTTAGACAGCTAACGGCAATATCTGGCTCCCTATAAAATTAATGTTCCCTTAGACCTTTTAAAGGCTTCCTTTTTGAAGCTTCCTTATTTTCTAAAACAAAATTAACAGGAATTTGTCCTCCACAAAGCAGATAAAAGGGAGACCCCAATATTTGGCTTGTGGTCAAGTATAGATTTATTGTTTGTCCGTTGACAAAATTCGCAAAGGCGTAGCTGAAGGCTCAAGGCCCAGACTGTATAGAATCAGCCCATAGTTATTAATCAACAGGAAGGGACCATCAACGCCCACTGATTTAACACTGATATAACACTGCAGCTCATCTCTCAGATAAAGTCATCTGACCAAACTATGGCTTCCCCCTCCTCCTCCCTCCACCTTTGTTGTTGTGAAGAATTAATTTGCCACATCAGGAGAGGTTTTAGTTTTGCTCTCTTTTGGTCTTTTCAATTCAGACGGCTCAACTCTGCTCACCAGGAGGAAGGAAGCCAGTAACTAGCTGAAAATCAATCTAGGTTTCCAATGAATGATGGAATGGAAAATATCAGAAGTCATTTGCTGAGGCCATTATATGAGACAAAACAAGCAAACAAAAGAGCTTGGCTCAATAGAAATTCATTGTTTAATGCAGTCTTCGTCATGGGCGGATGTGTGGGAGGGCAGGTTAATTTAATAGTTCGCTCTTTGTTCAGGTTCTGTGGATGAGACTGGGAGGAGGCCTACTTGACAGAAGATCCCTACTGATGAGTCCAAAGTTGATTTCAGTTCAGAGATGCTTTTCAGCTCTGAACATGGGGATTAAACTCCAGGCACTATGCAGAGATAAAGACAATCTGTCCCTTCCTCTCTTCAACTTAATCTGTTTAGTTCAGCATTTCCCAAACTAATTTGGCAATGCAACACTTTTGGGCGTCAACTATATTGACGGAACACACGTACATGCAGGTGTGTGTGTGTGTGTGTGTAGGGTTTCATACCAAAAAATCTGCCACATGTAATGCTCAAAAGTTGATTTAAAAGAGTTAGGTTTTTAGATGTCTTTTATTTTGCAAAGAGCAAAAAATAAAAAGAGAAAATCATCTGCATGAAGAACTAATGTCCTTCTGATAGGAGGATGGCTAACAACCCTATAATTAAGTTTAAAAATTAAGTACAGACACCAAGCAAAACATAAATATAACAAACGAAAGAAGGATGGTTAGTTGTCGTTCTTTTGTACAAAAATAGACAGGACAATATTGTTCAATAATGGATTGTCTTTCCTTAAAGCTTAAAAAACATTTTTATGAAAAAGAAATGCAAAACAAATTATGTATGGAAAAATCTTTTAATTTTTTTGTTTTAGTTTTTATAAACTTGTTGTGTCTACAGAAAACTACTGGAAAATAAACATAAGTAACATTTGACAGTTTTTTAATGGGAAGAGTGTTTTTGCATCTTTGGATCACAAATCTGCTTAATATTAGAATTGATGCTGGTGACTTGGATCCTTGTAGCAGAGGCAGTATCACGTGATTTCTCTGAACATGACTTATGCTAAATCAACTCTGATTGTTTTGGCACAATTCACATAACAACAATGCTATTGTGAATGCATTATAAATATTAACATACCCACAATCTAAATACCATTCAAATACCTTAGTATTTTTGATACACATAATTTCAAATTTAATATTTTAGAAGAAAAAATATTGCTAACATCAAAATTTTTTTCACGGAACATCTGTTCACATTGCATGGAACACCAGTGTTCCACAGAACACAGTTTGTGAAACTCTGGTTTAGTTTATCAAAACAAAGGAATGACTTGATTACAGAGCAGAAACACCTTCATAGACAGACAATATCAGATACTAAAAGGCTCTTTACTCTAGCAAAGGGAGGCATAGCAAGAACCACTGGTTGAAAGCTGAAGCCAGACAAATTCAAACTGGAAATAAGGCCGAGTTTTTTAACGGCGAGAGTGATTCACCAAGAGGAGTAGTGAATTCTGCATTTCTTGATGTTTTCAGGTCAAGAAGGGATGCCTTTCTCAAAGATAGGCTTTAGTGACCATGCATGTTATTGAATTCAGTATAGGGGTAACTGGGTGACATTTAATGGCTTGTGATATATAGGTCACATTAGATAACTTAGTGATCTGATGGCCTTAAACCCTATGCATTTGTGAAACTCCAGTTCCATACCTGCTCCTGAGTGAACTGCAAGATTCAAAGTTGTTATGAAAGGGGTTTTATTTTAGTCACAGGCAGGGGTCCCGCTGATTTTTTTTATCTATGAATGAAATAAATTTTGTTATTTGCACCAAGGCATAGGGGAATGTGCACCATCAGAGAAACATGCTGCTGGCTGGGAATGCTAATCGGCTGAGTGGCACACGAATTTCTCATGGGCGGGCACTCGTGCTCATCTTACAGGGATCACTGGTCCCAGGGATCCCTGTTACAGGCATCAGTGGTACAAACCTTAAAACATAATGAGTTGTTATGTCAAAAGGAACAAGCTGCTGTCGTATACGTGTCAAGCTGAAGCGAAAATGCTTATTTTCAAGGCTGGGATACAGTGATCTGGTGACAAACTTTCATTACATGTTTGTTGCTGTTGTACCTTCTAATGTATGCAGATTTAAACACTTTATTTGATGGAGGTTGGTGGAGCAGAGAGACAGTCTCCTGCTGCAGTATGCTGTTTGGTTCTCAGAGCAGACCTACTGCATTCTGCTGTCAGTCTGGGCCTTGCTTATCGGTAAGCTTACAGGGATTTTTTTAAAGTACATAATCAATGAAGTTGTCTGGCTGGCTTGTTAATTTAAGTGCTTATGGTCAGCTGTTAGCAAGATGATTGGCTGCATAAGATTCATCTGATATAACAATCTGACAATAATTAAATCAAACTTTATGCTCATTGCCATTAAAAAAATAATTTACGGGGTAGAACCAGAACTCTATAACCACCTCACCTTTCATTTCTTTCTTGTTAGAACACAGGGTTATTCTGCTTGGGCTACTTTTGGAGTATTTGCTCAGTCCATCGATGCTAGTGAAGTTATTCCAGATTTACACTGGTACAAGAGGAGAATCTGTCTCATTAGATCTTCATGACAAAACATCTAATTGTCTGATTGAATTATAAGAGTCTTCTGTGTTTCCCAGCATCTTCAAAAAGCTATTTGTCTGTCATCACTATTATTAATTATTTGTATTATCTTAGCAACTAGAAAGCCTCTCTTTAGTAACAATGACGTCGTTTATTCTCTCCAGTACATATTTTTTACTGTTGATAGAGAGCAACAAGATTTTCTAGGGAGGGTAGCTTTAAGTTTAGAAGTACACATGTTATTTACAACAGCTTTCATTTGAAATATATGCATCTATGAATGTCATTGGTTAACTGTCAGAGTTTGAAGTAGAAAGTGTGTAGTGACCATGTTCTCCGTAGGCAGAGTTTTTGGGCAGTCACCCAGGAGAGGTTGAAATGTTGCCCAGCTGATTAACAGAGCATCCATGTGTTTCTAGTGGTGGTGCTCATCCACAGATGCCTTGGGGCACATAAAATTTATTCCACATATGGATGGAGAAAATTAGAGGAAACGGTGGTGGTGACCAAAATGTTGGTCACCTCCGAGTTACATCACAATGCACAATAAGCTGGGGAGGGTGTTCTGTTCAGCTCCCTCAAGAGGTCATTTGTTCAAGTCAAGTAATCACTGAACACAACTGGGCATGATTGTGAGTGGCTCAAGAGAAGTCCAGCAATGAAATGGCAGGAGGCCGTCAGCTGCTAGGATTGATGTGCGCTGGCAGAGCAATGCGTGGAAGCCATTTGCTCAAAGCCAGATTTCACAATGCCCGGCTTGAGACAATGCTATCAATCTCTTGTTTTCTGAAGCGAGGAATCTCATCACAGTCAGCCACCCTAACATGCTAGAATTATAGCAAGGTTTTCTGCTTTTATGGGTTTAAAAATACCCATGGAGTTGGGCATGTATTACTTTTTAATGCCAAATAATGAAACGTGAGCAGCAGAGCAGTGAGAGAGCTCAGTTTTCATTTTTTGTAAAGCACTGCCTTTTCCTCGGTAAATTCACTGTAAGGTCAGATGTTCTTTAACCCCCAGGTTGGAAACTCTAATGCCATAAAGGCCACATTTGAAGGGAGAAACTCCACATCCCTTCTCCCAAGATGGCCTTTCTCTACCACTGTGCTGACCCTTTCCTTCAAGGGGCTCAGAGTCTTTTTCCCTTTGGGACCTTCTGACACCCATCTCAGGCCTGTCCAAGCAGGTGTATGGAACATTGCAGCTGAGTGGATGTTTGTATCCACTGGAGCCGACAGCCACCCAGACCCTCGGGCAAGGTGGGAGAGGGTCTTGCTCCATGTCCCAGAAGGGACAGGGCCAAGGGCAGAAGGGGCAGGGCCAACCTGTGCACTAAGCCCACCCCCTCCCTCAGAGCTACACAGAGCAGAGGAACAGCACTACCACAGCAGGTCAAAGGGGCCCAGAGCACTGTGCCCATCCGTGGGCCTGTTATATCCATTGACCTCATCTGATCCTGGTGGCACAAAACAGGGGATGTTTTATGCAGCTACATCTACTGTACGTTTGGTTACACAAAGTAGTGTAGCTTCTTGTGGAAGCACTGTAATTGTCTTCTACATCTTTGTTAATTTAACACAGCCCTTGTTTTGATCAAATACTCCCTAGGACAGTTTTTGAGTATAGTGAATCAAGCTACAAATGAGCTAGAACCAGGGGTTTCAATCCAATCATTTTCAAATTTCAGGTGGACATGGAGAATAGATTAAAATCTCTGGGTTTGACCACCCCTTACAATTCTGATTCCAAAACCAAACAGGCATCTGTTTTCCAGTTTAGACAGTCAAAATCTCATGAGGTTAATTAGTGTTCTTCAGTTTAAGCCTGAATACCTGGGCTGCATCTACACTAGCAAGGGGGCTTTCTCAAGAGCCAGTGGAGCATGTGCACACAAGAAGCATTCTTTCAAAAGTAAATTGAAAGAATGTGGTGCTCCTATGAAAATCACTCTTCCTTTCCCATTTCAGGAAGAGTGCCTCCTTTCGAAAGCTACTTCTGAAAGAAAATGTGTAGACGCTCCACAGGGCCCTTCTTTCGAAAGAACAGTCTTCATTTGCAATCCCTGGCCTGTTCTTAGAAAAGAGCGGGGGCTGTATGGATGCTGTCTTTCGAAAGACCAGATCACTCTTTTGATCCACTTTTATGTGTGTGGACGCTCTCTTGAAAGAAGCTCTTTTGGAAGAGATCTTCTGGAAGAGCTTCTTTCGACAGATCTCTGAAGTGTAGATGTAGCCTTGGCCTAGAATGCTGTGTCCAACACGCTAGTCGCTAGCCACCTGTGGCTATTCAGCCAGTTGAATGTGGCTAGTTGGCTTGAACAATAAATATGTGTTTTGTTTTGTTTTGTTTCGTTTTTCAGAATAATACAGCCCTAGAAGTTCTGCTGTTGTCTTCACTGGGGCCAGAATTTCAACCTAAAATCAGAATTCCAAACCATACTCTAATCCAGAGCTGGAGTTTAACACCAACTCCTTGACACATCTGCAGTTCACATGAATTTTCCCATTGATGCCTCAGTGCTCATTTTCCCTGCGCTGAACTCAGTGGAGGTTTTACAAGGACCATACGGACAAAAGTTGTATTTGTTTAAGACGTGCAAATACACCTCCCCAAAGTCATCTTTATAACTGTTTCATTTATTATTTCTCCACTAGCTCAGACAATTTCTGATGTAGGAAACAGCTGTCTTATTGTTAGGCAGCTGCATACAAAATGTCAGCAGCAGGATGATTTTTTTTTCTCTCCATGCTAACCGTATTGCTTTGCAATTTGCGTCAATTTTGGTTGCAAATGACTAAAGCATTTTGTAAAGAGTCTAGACAATCTCCCTAGTGAACTGCCTTTTAAGTAATAATCTGAAATATTCCCACCATCAACTAATAATTTAACAATAGTGAGATTTTCATGTCTTTATCTATGCTGTTGTAGCAGGCAAGCTGTGAGCTTTTGATGCAAGAGAGCAAGATTTTCAAAGGGATAAGGAATTTCCAATGAATTTCCTTGGCAATGAGCGATTGCACTCATGTTCTCGTGCATGCCAAATGAATGGTGTTCCACACAGCAGTTGATATAATTTAATAAATGCTGCCCTGATGAGGCTTACAGGAAGCAAAAAGAGGCATCAGCATAATATACTAGTTCTATCCAGGCAGACGGAGATGTTAATTGCCCTTTCAAAGGACAAAGACAGCCACCTGGTACTTCATGGCAACAGCTTAAACTACAGAACTGCTGGAAAGATGTTAGCATCCCCCTCTTGGAAAGCTTTTGTGTGTTGGTCAATTCAATCAGTTGTTTTTCAGATTGTTGACCAGCTTTTTAAATCATTGGTAGTAAAATTCTCCAAATACATCTCTTTCAATCAGGCTGCATTACGGCCTCCCTTCCTAGCAGTTTGCTCTGGATTTTTTGTGACTGTTGGCGTCTCACCATGAGAAAATCTGCTGTTAATTTCTGTGGGCCTCCATGCCGTTCTCTGACTAAGCAGGGTCTTGGAGTGTGCGTTCTGGTGATGTGTGGGAGGGGGCAACACTTCTAGAATCAGTGAGGCCAGAAAGTCAACGTTCCTTGTAAGGATTGTTCCCTGTAAGCTGAGCGCTTGGGTGGCTGCCCAGGAGAGACTCAGGTGCTGCCAGCTGATTGGCAGTGCGCCCACAGCCACCGACAGTGGGCAGCGTGTGTTTTTTATTGGTGGTGCACAGGCACACATGCTTTGGTGCACTTCAAATTTATTCCACCCCATGGATGGAAAAGTAGGAGGGAATTCTGCTCACAAGTATAGTGAAACGCTGTGGAAAAAAGAGCGACAGGACTTTCTCAAAGTGAGGCTCCCTGAGCGTAGTCTCCAGATGGTTTTCTTTTAAGATCTAGTTTAGTTTCTATGGTAACTCATGACGCTGTTGCCCGACCTGTATTTCAGAAGAGGGGGACAAAAATCTCTCTGTTTATTGCTCATTTGTTATGATGGTTCTGTGCTGTCTTGTAACATGAAGTGTTTCCATTGTGCGCACAGGTCTGGTACATGGATGGCTACCACAACAACCGCTTTGTCCGAGAGTACAAAAGCATGTCTGATTTCATGAGCACAGACAATTTCACCTCTCACCGTCTCCCTCACCCTTGGTCCGGCACCGGCCAAGTGGTCTACAATGGCTCCATCTACTTCAACAAATACCAAAGCCACATAATCATCAGGTTTGATTTGAAAACAGATACCATCCTCAAGACTCGCAGCCTGGATTATGCTGGTTACAACAACATGTACCACTATGCCTGGGGGGGCCACTCCGACATTGACCTCATGGTGGACGAAAATGGCTTGTGGGCTGTCTATGCCACCAATCAAAACGCGGGGAACATTGTTATTAGCAAACTGGACCCTAACACCCTGCAGAGCCTGCAGACTTGGAACACCAGCTACCCAAAGCGCAGCGCTGGCGAGGCCTTTATCATCTGTGGCACGCTCTACGTCACCAACGGGTACTCGGGGGGCACCAAGGTGCACTACGCTTACCAGACCAACGCCTCCACTTATGAGTACATTGACATCCCGTTCCAGAATAAATACTCCCACATTTCCATGTTAGATTACAACCCTAAGGACCGAGCCCTCTACGCTTGGAATAATGGCCATCAGATACTCTACAACGTCACCCTCTTCCACGTCATCAGGTCTGATGAATTGTAGTCCGCTTTTGTCTAGGACCTAATTTAAAAAAAATATTAATATCAAGGAAACACACTTATTATAAAAAACAGCTGCCAAAATAAAGAATAACTTCACAGAGGATTATACAGCCTACACTGACAGATCAGCATTTACCTCTGCATTCAAAGATGTCCAAGTCTGTGCTAAATAGACTTAAGAGTAATCATATACTTGCAGCTGGAACTGCACTTAAAGAAACACTGGAGGTTTTGTTTTGCTTTGGGTTCCCATAGCAAATCTACCGTACATGCTAAAGACGTAAGGCAATGACTGTTGGAAATTATCACCAGAGAGTATTTCTCTCTAACTGTATGTGAGTTGCATGGACATTTTCCTACATCACAGTCAGCTACGATGGATGTGTGATTTGTATTTCTAAGTGGAAAAGCTGACCCCTCAAGGAGCTATCTTGGTGTTTGGTTAAGACTAACACTGGTTAGTTTTACTTGCATTCCATTGCAGCTACTGTCTCTCCACTGTGTTTTTGTCTCTTAGATTAACTGTGCTGAGACCCAAAGTAGCTTATGGATCTGTGTCTTAGTAACTATTAAACACGATGGTTTAAGTATGTATTATGAACAAGTTGTTGTACCCATATTGTTTGAACTTATGTATTCAGCAAATATACTGTATCATGTATGTCTGTTATTTACCAGAGGTGGCAAAACTTTGTATGTCTAGTTTATGCAATGAATGTTGTAAATGCAATGATGTAGTTTGGATTAATAAATGATGGTTTTGTTTCTAAACAAATTACAGTGGATCAGTGTTCACCCCTTATACACAGGTAACTAATTTCATGTTGATAATTTTAAAAATATTCTCTTACTATTATAATGTCGACATAGTGTTATGATGGAAATAGCTTCTGTGGATATTCTGTAGCATCAGATTCCCATAAGAAGTCTTAGCAAGATGGAATTGTGAAGGAAATAATTTTTTTAAACAGGAAAACTTTGTACTATCCACAGTTATCTAAGGAACAGTAAAAATATTAGGAGATGTCCCTGTTCTGTTTACTGTGTACTGGGTATGTATATGTAGGGGATGGAAGAACAGTAAATTATTGTGACAAATTCTGGTCTCAGTTATATCTTTGTGCAACTATCTTGTGTTGGAGGTAACTGAAGGGGGAAAAATTGCCTACTGGTACAACAGCTGATACTGGGCAGTACCATCAGGAATTTCAGTGTGAAAAATTCTGTTTTCCTGGGTGCATCATTCAAAGAAACTGGTGGATGGTGTTTCAGCTGTAGGACTTATGCATCTGTTTAGGTGTTGGTGTATATAGCATACCCCATGAGCTCTTCTTGATGTTCACCAGCCCTTCACTCAGCTCCTGGGATTTGGGCAGCAAAAAGAACAGGCTGAGAATCTTCTGTTTTAAAGAGTTAAATTCCTCACTTCATTCATATAAAGAGTCTCTACTACAAAAAGAAGCAAAGCACTGATGCTTCATTGATCCCTGCCAGCAAAGACAGACTTCTTTGCTCCCAGCTGTGCTAAGCTGTTCCTGTTCCACATCCTGGACTAAACCTTTTGTATTTCAGAACAGCTTTTGACACGAGGTCCCTCTCCACCATGTGCATCAGAGATGAAGACCCCGAACCTTGGACTTGCAGGTAGAAACAGGGGTTTTATATCCTTGTAGTATTTTGCAAAAAACTTCAGGCATTCTCCTGTGTGAAAAACAAGGAGCCCCCAATGATTTGTAATGTCTCATGCAAAAATATCACAGATGATGACTAGTGAAAACTTGCTGACTTTCTACTATCTTATTATCAAATAAATTAATAAGAATAGAAATATTGTGCTTGCATTTCAGCGTAAGACCTATGAAGCAGTAGAAACAAGTCATTGTCTGAATGAACTTTTAGATTGTATTGACTTCACTAGCATTTTTTATGTACACTGTTGTAAAACTAGGCAACTAGCGGACGTGATGTGCCCCCACCCCCGAAAGATCTCGGTGTACCCCCAACAGTACACGTACCCCTGGTTGAGAAACACTGATTTAAACGAGGCAGAGAATTCCATAAATGGATTTCCACAGTAGCCAGTCCTGCTCGCTTCAGAAGCAGCAAGGGCTCATCCATCATAAGAAACTGGCCATCTGAGAGATGCGATCATGGCACATTGAACATATGAGATGTGCCCTCTTGACCCTACCACATAACCCCCGATCAATGTCTTGACAGAAGATGAAGTGGGGGGGAGGGAACAAAGCATGAACAGACAAATGGATGGCATGATGGCCAAAGATTAGTTCTTCACTCCTAGACTTTGGAGCCAGATGTGTAGTCCTTGCCCTGCCACCTGGTGATGACTTAGTGAAAGCTTGTGGTGGGCAGGAGAGTGGCTTTCTGGGGACTTGATTGTCTAGCGCACACAATGCGCTGAATTGTGTGTTTGTGGGACTCACAGATTTATAGCCTGGGTTTCCTTTCCTTGCAGCTAAAAAAAAGGGAAGAATCACAATATAAATGGCAACTGTATTGATTTCCAATGGGCAGTAAAAAATATGTTAAGCTGGGAGCCTTTAAAGTACCCTCAATGTATCCACTTACCAAGTGCATTCCGTGAGCAGGGACTCATTTAAGAGGAGCTTAGCTGTTCTGTTTTAAAGCTTTTGAGCCAGATCCAAAACCCATTAAACTCAATGGCAAGACTTTCATCAGTTTCAACAGGCTATGGCTCAGTTCCTTGCTGCATAAAGAACACATGAATTGGCCAGCTATTTATGTATATTTGGACTTATATTTCTTGGTCTCTCTCATTCTCTTTATAGATCCAAATTATAGTTGTTACCAGAGGCACATTATACAATATTTTGTTAACATTACTCATGTACCACACATCATATGCTGGATTGCCTCTCTATAAACACACTAATTTTTTTCCCCTTGGCCAATTCATTTAGCACAAAATTGAACCATCCTAGTGTCCTTGAGCATTGCAAAGGCTGAACAGCTGTCCCCATAACCCGTGCCAAAGACAGTGAGGTGAGAGGAGTGATCAACAGGACTGCACCTTGGTCTTATTAACCCATTGTGTGTATTCTAAAAATGAACATCAGATAATTTTGCATAATTTTTCAAGTGGATGAGCCATTCTGAGGTAAATGAATGATTTTCTTCACAAATAATGTAATTATTTGGTTCATGAAATAGACTGGGCCACACCCGGTGGCATTTCACCATGGAAGTCAAAAAACAAAACAGTAATGAACTTTCCAGCCTTTATTTGTGGAGGTGTGTGTGTGAAATTAATATTTTAGAAGGCATCTCTTTAAAAGGCTTTAGCGCAATGTGGCTGCTGAAATCTATACAAATATTCAGCAAAGTGGACACCAGGTCTCGATTCTGCATTCACTTACAATAGCAGTATTTCATGCCAGGTCTGTGGCTGAACTGTAAATTAAACTGCCTTAAATCAGCCTATATTTCAAGTCATCACATGGCCTAGCATTCTCATGTGATTCATTTGACCCATTTGTTTCGAGTTGTCGGAGCTGGGGGACAGTTACTGAAAAAAGGAACCATTTACTTCATCATCACGAGTCTACAAAGGCAAGAGAAATAACCTCAGCAAGGCTCTTCTTTCATTCTTGGGTTTCACCCAACCGTGGTGCTTTCCTGCCTTTCTTAACTTTGTTGGCTTCCACTGCACTGTACCATGTTACCTACCTCTCCTCCAGGGATCATAATGATCAGACATAAAGGACCAGGAGTATCTATCACTCCTCCTCCCACCCAGTGAAAGCGCTCACTGGAAGCTCTCTTTCAACAAATCTTGAGAGCCCCGTACTCTTGTCTACTTCACAGCTGCAGCTGCAGGAGATGGAAGAACATGTCTAGCAAAGTTTTTGGTCTCTCTCAAGAATGGTCCAAAGCTCGTAAGCCAAGCAGGGGAGATCAGCTCCAACTGTTCTCTCCACGTGTTACCCCTTTCATCTCTGCTCATCTTGTCTCCCTTACAACTCATCTCCTCCTACTGCGTTCCTTGCTGCACCTTCATTCTGCCCAAATCTTCCTGCCCAATTCTGTATCTCTAGTGCTACTCTCATTTCACCCTTTTATTTCTTTTCCTCTCTCCCTTGAATTCTTTTCCCCTATTCCTTTTCCTTTCCAACATTTCCCTCTTTGATTCTTCCTCACTACTTTTTCCCTCTTTTCACCCTCATCTTCCTCTCCCCACTCCTACATAATTCTTTTCACCTCAGATATCATCCCGGCTTAGAAGGGACAGACTTAAATGGCCCCATCATCCCAGGAGACAATAGCTGCACAAAGCAAGAGATCAGCTTGACCCAACCACCACAACTGGAGCTGTTCGGTTCATCCCACTTTAGAGACAGAGATGGCTTGAAAACCAAACCCAGCCACAGAGGTACATTTCACAAAGCCCTGCACTGGAGCACCCTTGCCCTTTGGAATCCAGCAATGAACTTTTGCGATGACAGAATCTTACAATCATAGAATCCTAGGGCGGGAAGAGACCTCAGGAGGTCATCGAGTTCAGCCTCCGACCCAAAGCAGGATCAAGCCTAACTAAATCATCCCAGCCAGGACTTGGTCAAGCTGGGACTAAAAACCTCTAGGGATGGAGATTCCACCGCCTCTCTAGCTAACACACTTCAGTGCTTCACCAGCTGCTAGTGAAAAACTTTTTCCTAATATCCAACCTAGAGCTCCCTCGCTGTAATTTCAGACTATTGCTCTTATTCTAAACTCCATATCTGTGTGCACAGATGGCTAGTTTTGTATGCAGAAGGGAGCAGGACCATGTCTGAGGGCTCAGTCATAGGCTAGCATTCATATTTGGAAGCAAAGGTTGATAATTTGACACCTAAGTTACAAAGTCCATAGTCAAGGCCTGATGGGCAGTAAAATGCACTCCTCCTGTCTGGAATGTGTTCCACATGAAGATACAGGAAATGACTCAAGAAGCTTAGGTTGAGCAGCTGTTACTCAGTTTCAACAAAGTTAATGCAGACATCTCTCCCTTACCCAGAGACCTGTTCCTTGGTAACACAAAGTTTCATGCCTAGCATCATATTTATGTTAAAAGCTAAAAAAAAAGCAAACAATTTTCCTTTCTTTCTGGCTACTTGCATGACCTATGTTAGCTCTGTGAGCAATGAATTTAGAGCCCATATGGAGACAGATATAATTAAAAACAAGAATCCTGGCCCCTTAATTAGCCCCTCATTATCAGAAAGCTCCATATTGAAGCACAAAGATGTTGCAAAGCAATTGGTTGAGTTTCCAATTAAAACTTTTAGAACTGTTGAGGCTGTTAATGCTTCTTGTTTACAAATTATCTTGGAACTGGACCAATGCACACATTTCTTTCACTGGGGCAATATGGCTGCAGAACCTATGAGTATTAATATAAAATTCCCGCTTTTAATAAAATCATAATATCTGTTCATGTGGCTGCGCTTGTCATAGCTGATACAACAGAGGTGAGTCTCTTTTGAGTGAGTGCTGAAGACTAGGAATTGTTAAGAGGGCAATTATGGGCTGACTTTGTAATAACTCTTCTTTTACATTTCATTAAAAGCAAATATCCACCTCCTTTTTTTGCATTAAGTCACTATGGGTCTGATCCTGCATGACCATGTTAGGTGCTGAGTGTTTTCAGTTCCCATTGAATACCATGGGAGAGAAAAGTGCTCAGCTTTTCCCAGGAGATCAACAGCTCATTGCAGATTCAAGGCTTTATATGAATAAATCATGGGTCTCCGGCCACGGATTATATTCACAATTTTGTGCAAGCTGTTGGCGGGGGCGGGGGGGGGAGGAGGGGAGCAGTTACTGAAATGGAAAATGGATTCCCTGTACAAAGCAGGGAAAATCACTAACAGTTCTCTGAAATTTCTGCTGTCAGTTCCAGCACAGGTCGGATAGCAAAGGAGAGAAAAAAATCCTCTGTGGCTAATGTTGTCTTATGGAATTTGCTCCCAGCAAAGAGGCCTACTAGAGCTGTGTGACACCGAGGTAACAAAATTCTGAGCTGGTTGGCCCTTGAAAAGAGAAGGAGGCTTTGTTCTAGTCATGTCTGTCTTCTCCCAAGAGACCAAACCCATTTTGGCCTGTCTATAGTAATTAACTGCCTAGGTGGCTGCTAGGCTGCTGAATTGATTAATGGGCACCTGCCCCTATTAAAAATCGACATGAGGGGTCAGTCAGGGAGGTGCTTCTAGAGGCACTAGCAGAAAAAGAAACTCATAGGCCCCAGGAGGAAGAAGACGACTGGAGTTTCCTGATCCAAGAAGAGAGGGGTGGGGACATGTTTTCACTACCCGGAAGATCAACCCCGTCAGGTCGATCTTCCAAGGTTCGATTTTGTGTGCCTGGTAGCGATTCAATAAACTGAACTATCTGGGGTCGTCAGTCTACCCCCTTACTTCTCCATATTGCGAGGAGTGAGGCAGGTCAACGGGAGACTTTCTCCCATCTGCCTCCCTCTGTGAAGACGGCCAGGTAAGTAGATTGCAGATAAGTTGATTCCAGCTATGCAATTGCTGTAACTAGAATTGTGCATCTACAATCAACTGCAGTTTTACTTTGTTCAACTGCCTAGTGTAAACCTACCCTGAGTGTTACTCATCTGCCCCAGGAAAAGTGCTGTGGTGCTCCTGAATACAAGGAGGTAAGTCTGCCTGAATTATTACCCAGGCTCAGGGGAAAGAGCTGGGATTCCTGAACCTGGCACGGGAGACCTGCCGGCAGTGGCATCGGGGCTTTTAGCAGAAGGTTAGATTTGAGGGGACAAATGAGTTTATACCTCAAATAAGAGGTAAAGCCCCACAAGGAAGAGTCTTGGGAGTAAATCATTTAAACCCCCTCATCTGCCCTTTCAAGTTGCTGAGGAGCTAGTGGAAGGTCCAGGTTAAAGTAACCTCCCATCTGTTCACTTATATCTTCCTCAGGCTTCACAGGGCTGAAGTTTTACCAGTGTTGACTCCTGTAGGCAACACAGTGGGGTGGGTGCAGAGCTGTCAGGGAGGTCAAACATGCACACCACTCCTGCTGTATCAACCTGGATTCCTATAGCCAACTTTTGTTTCTAACACTTCAACACACCAGCTTTTATCCTGCACCCACCCAGGTCTCTGGTGGAAATTCAGCGCTCCACCAAGCAAGCCCTGTCTTCCACAAGTTGAACTGCTGTCTGAGACAGGGGCCAGTTCTCAATTAACAGGTTCCATAACATTGCTGGGACCTCCCCCATCAAGGGACGGTATGGGGGCTAGTTGTAGAATTTCCCATGTAATTAGTCCAGGCATTGCAGTTTGATTGTCCCAGGGACTGTAAATAAAGGCGCTTCCAAGGACATACAGACCATGTAAAAACATGTATGTTGTTGCCAGATCAGAAATCAACTTGGATCCTCTTCCAGGCAGCTGGAAAACTCTGGTCCTCGTGGTGAATGCAACAATAACAAAGGATTTGTCTACACTGTGGAGTTATTCTGGAATAGCTTATTCCAGAGTTGTTATTCTGAAATAAACTACTCCAGAATAATGCACCCAAACTACAGGAAGCCCTGGAATAAAACCAAAACTTATTTCAAAATTGTGCATTCACACACAATAGAGCCCATTTTGGACTACAGCCCCTGGAAACCACCTGGAGCTATTTCTACACAGCAGAGTTATTTTGGAATAATCTATTCTGAAATAGTTTATTTCAAACTAGCCTCCCTTTCCCCTGTCTACACAGCCCCTATTCTGAAACATCTATTTTGGAATAGGTGCTATTCCTCACAGAATGAGGCCTACAGAATTCAAAAATAAGTGCTCCACTATTTCTTAATTATTTCAAAATAGAATTTTGCTGTAGAGACTCTTGCAAAGTTATTTTGGAATAGGACCCATTATTCCAGAATAGCTTTGTTGTGTAGACACACCCAAACAGAGCATTCGTGTATTGCCAGAACTCATTGTAGGACTACTGCTCACTTGCTTTTGTCTGAGGGACAGAAAGCCACATGGACAGTCTTTCAAGACAGGAGACAAAGGAACATGTAGATTCTGTAATAGTCTTTTGGTCTTGGAGTGCTGAGATGGGGCAGGGTTCCCTCTTGTTGTTGTCCTGAGAATAGTCATTTTCCCTCCAGTAAGTATCCCAAAGTGCTTTACAAAAATCTTAATCCATAGGTGGATGTTGCTACCATAGGTGGGGGAAGTAGAAGTGTGTGGATGGGGAGAGTGTGATTCAGCACTACCGGGTTTTGTACCTGGCTTCTCCAGGCCTGGGAGCTGGTCCCACTGCCAGCTCCTCCAGGTCTGGGTCATACTCGTCAGGCACCCATATACTTTGCCAGCCTCCCGGGGTACCACTGGCCCTCAGGGTCCTGTTGCACACCAGCCCCATGTGCTCTGCCAGCCCTTGGGATCCTGCTAGCCCTTCCATAGGTTCTTCAGTCCAATGATCCCACCAGCTTTGGTGTCCCACTGTTGGTCCAAGGCTTTGCACCTTCCCCCAGCTGTGGTCCCAACCTGGGGCTGTGAAACACCCCAACTCAAAAATAGTTCCAGCACCACTGGTTGCTACAGTGGCTTTATGTATGGGTGAACTGCTAGTGGGATAAGGTCACCTATGTAAAACCGCTTGGTGTTTTGATCCCATTTGGAGTTCAGTGAGAATCGTGGCACAGTATCAGGTTTTTAGTCCATCAACGGCCCAGCAGAAGTTGAAATAGAGAAATCCCAGTCCCCTCACTATGCGCTGAATAACTTCTTCTTCCTGCAAAGCCATACCAGAGGCAGAACGGCTCCATGCCTTGTTATGAGAAGCCATTGCAGAATCACAGGAAGGAGTGTCTCACCTAGGGGAGAAGAATGATTGAAGCTGCTTTGGTATGGAGCAGGGTCGGCGAGTGATCTGCGGAATAAATAACAACTATCAGCTATTGGAAGTTGTGTGCATGAGGCGTCTATTAGCTGCGCAGAGGACTTTTGATAATGTGATCCTTATGTTCTCTTGGATGTTGTAAAGCCAGGAACTGATCTGTATTGAACATGTCATCTATATTCCCACACTGGCTTTTAAGTGAATCTCTGAAATAAAAGTTAAATATAACCCAAAAGAGACAGAGAAGCAAAGTGTGAATGATTCACTGTCCTACCATCCAGGGCTGATTAGAGCACAGGCAGGCTGATGCTTTCATTATTCTCATGGCGGGGGATGTGGTATTTCCACCAACTAGATAGGGTCCAGTGTTACAAAGGTAGCAGCCAGATACACAGAAGGGGGGCATTTACAGCCGGAGTTTTGGTTCAGAACCATCTCTGTCTTCTTGGACACGTGAGTTCTTCACTGACATTGACGGGCATTTGCTTGTCTCCTCACTTTGGCAGGACATGCTGTGTGCTCAGCATCCTCTCAGCTTTGGAGCTGCTTCTTCCGCTTTGAATTATCAAGCCTGTTAACTCCTGGCCAGAACTACGCAGTCAATATTGAGCCCATTCGGACTCTTAGGAAATACAGTACTCCCTTTGAGGTCTCCCTCTTCCATCTTATCTGGCAACATCCATAATCCAGCATGATTTAGTTAGCTGGATGACCATTTATCTTGGGTGTGGCCTAGTTTCCCGTGGTCCCATAAAGTTTGTCTCCAGCCTCGGCTCTGAGTGTTCTGTGCTGTTATTAGCTCTGCTTTATCCCTAAATATCTTCTGAGAGCCCAGTAAGCAGTGGAAGTATTGGTAATATGTTAGACAATATTGACCTCCCATGGTCCAGCAAATTCTCCCATCTAGTACTGGGCGGGTCCAGAGGATGCCAGATTAGAGTGGTTCAACCTGTACTGAATAACTTATCCCTGACATGCACACATTCCTATTTCAGAGCATGCCCATTCTGGGTTTCTCAGTGAGGGTGCCCATCCTGGAAATCGGCTCCCTACTGATTCATCCATGTTTGCACCCTAGCTATTGGTCTCTCCCCAGATATGTACACCTCAGCCTCTAAGATGAACAAGTGACCTTGGGAAAACAGAACATAAATCTGCCATCTGTGTCCATTTTTCATTCAGCAGTTGCATTACACCACGACACTTGTCACCTTTAATGAATGTAAACATCTTTCCATCAATATATCACACAGTTCATTTCACTTAGGGCAGTCGCCTTTTTCTGTCCAATTGGCTATGGCATGCTGTAATAAAAAAGAGAAACTATGGCTGTAAAGGGTCATTCAGAGGAGCTGACATTAACTCAAGGAGATCCCTTCTTGAAGGAGACATTCAATTAAACTTTTATTGCATTTTGGCAACTGGAAGCCAGGAGGGTGAACTTCAACAGCTGGGCTTGGATTTTTAGATTACAAAGTGAGTAGTAATTTTCTGGGGATCCTGACCTCCAGGCACAGGGTGTGCAGTCACACTCAATCTGGGGAAATCCTTCTGTGGTACAACGCAACTTTTTAGAACAAATGAGCATTGTGACTTTTCAAGTTTGAGTTTGCTACTTAGGCTGGGCCTTAAGGTCAGGGCAACAAGGGAAGGCTGTATGGTTACAGTTCCTCAAAGGTATTTCATTGAAATGAGTGTTAGGTAACTAAACAGGTCTAGCTCCTTAAAAATACATTTGTAAAGCACTGAAGTAGGACTCAAGATTTCTGGATTCATTTATTTGCTATGTGCCCTTTGGCAACTTCTGCCATAGTTGGGCTTCACTGTACCCACCATGACAATGGGTGTGATGAATTACTTATTGAACTAGAAAATGTAGAAAAGCTCATGTATCTGGGAAGCAATGACATATGATCTAGACTGTAAGAAGAAAATAGCAAGAGCAAGTTTGAAGGTGATGGATAAGATCTGGAAAAGCAAAGCGATCAGCTTAGGAATGAAGATGGACATCTGGAAAATGTGTGTATATAGCTGTATTGTACAGATGTGTGGCATGGGTGATAATGAAAGATTCACAGAGAAGGATATTGGCATTTGAGAGCTGTTATAGAAAGATCCTGAGAATAAGATGGTTTCAGAAGGTGATCAGTGAGGAATTATACAGGAAGATAGAACTGAAAAAGAACCTAGTGCAGAAGTTACAGCTATTAGGGCATACTTGCAGAATGAATGACAAACGAAAAGTCAAGACCCTGATTTTTGGCATAATGGACTTTTGGAATAGGAGAGGCAGACCACATAGAGAATGGGCAGATGGTGTAGTAGATTGGTGTGGAGCTAGTCTACAGAAACTAAGCCATGCTGCACTGGACAGGGAAAGATGGAAGGAAATAGTGAGGGAGGCATTGGACACCTACAGGCTCTGAGCTCATGGTTGTTGTTGATGATGATGATGATGATGATGATAATGTACAGAGAACATTGTTAGGTTTAAGCAATTAGTGATTTGAAAGGCCAGGATGGAAAATACCACTTGGCCAAGTCTTCTAGGGCAGTGAGAGTCTTTACATGCTGTGACGATGTTCCTCAGTCTCAGTGGATCCTGCACTTTTAGGATTGCTCGCCTCAGAGGCTCACAACAGCCCTCAATTAGGCACTTATAGGCCCTCAGCTTGCTTCTCCCAGATCCTCCACAGCACTTTCTCTCCTCAGCTCCCTGCGTGCACTGAGTTACCAGCAGAAGAGCCCTTTTTAGCCAGTCTTAACTCTCTCTTAATTGGCCTCAGGTGTTCTGATTAGTTTGTCTCCCTTGCCCCTGTAAACTTCCTAATTGGCTCCAGGTGTTTTAATTGGCTTGATTACCCTGAGTGATTCTGGCAAGCTCCTGCTAGTTCTAGAGTAGCCTCTGTTAGATTACCCTGGGAACAGGAACCTGTTTAATCCAGAGCTAATATATTTCCCTTCTACTATTCTCCTGTGGCCCTCCGGTCTGACTTGGTCACACTGTCAACAGGCAAATTGTTATTTCAAAGCAAGCTCTGCTGCAAACCAGTGAAATAATGCTGCTGTGTCTTAGATTACTGACAGCGTCTCATTGCTAATTACCAGACCATGATCTGTCCATACTGTGAATGTACAATGGTTCCAAGTACAGAGGACTGAAACTGGGGATTTCCTCAGTGAGACAGTGTTGCTGGAATATGTTCATGAGCATTAAATAAAATGTAATATTTTCATTAAAGTAGGAGCAAGGGACTCTGTTGAGCTGGGTGTTGTACAAACAGGGGTAGACCTTGGTCCTGTCCAAAAGAGTTTACAATCTAAGAAGAAAAACTGTGTGCCCTTTTTTCCTTTTCCAAAATACATTCTAATCTCATGACATACTTCTCTACTCAGCACTCATTAGGCCTCAACTGGAGTCTTGTGTTCAGTTCTGGGCACCACATTTCAAGAAAGATATGGAGAAATTGAAAAGGGTCCAGAGAAGAGGAACAAGAATGACTAAAGCTCTAGAGAACATGAGCTGTGAAGGAAGACTGAAAGAACTGGGCTTGTTGAGTTTAGAAAAGAGAAGATTTAGAGGGGACATAATAGCAGTTTTCATGTACCTCAAAGAGGGTTACAAGGAGGAGGGAGAAAAATTGTTCTCCTTGGCCTCTGAGGGTAGGACAAGGAGCAATGGGTTTAAACTGCAGCAGGGAGGTTTAGATTAGACATTAGGAAAAACTTCCTAACTGTCAGGGTGGTTAAACGCTGGAATAAATTACCTAGGGAGGTTGTGGAATCTCCATCGCTGCAGGTATTTAAGAGCATGTTAGATGCCTATCAGGGATGATCTCGATGGTGTTTGGTCCTGCCAAGAGGGCAGGAAACTGGACTCGATGACCTCTTGAGGTCCCGTCCAGTTCTAGTGTTCTGTGATTCTGTGATTCCATGAAAGTAACACCAGCCAATTTCTATTTTAAGCAGCAAACTTCACAGAGGGTTCATTCCACTGGGTCAGATCAGCTTTCACCTAAGCTTACAGAAGAAGCTACTCTCTCCTACTTGTCTGCAGTGCAGGTGGTAGAGAATGTAACATTCCCAAAAAAGAAAAAGTGAGTGTCTTAGATGAGTGTTTTGGCAGAGTCCACACACATATGCTTGAGTCATTGTCTGCACTTTATTTAAGATATGTCAAACCGTCTGCTTCTTACGTTCTTCAGGCAGAGTCTCTGTTCAGGGGGTTAAAGTGGCTGGATGCCACAGTGAACCTTCATCTTCTCGGCGAGCATTGATTTGTGGTTACTCAAGAAGTAGCATCCACCTTTCTTTGCTGCTGCCGTATCTAGGGGTCAGTATTCAGGTGGCAGAAGTGACTGGCTCTGCAGAAATCAGATGAATCTCATTCCCAAGGCCAGGCCATTTATATATTTTAAGTGGGAGCTGTGTTGTCATTTTGAGTTAATGTTCCAGCTGCCTTGGACCTGAGCTGAGCCAGGATCAGAACTCTGGATCCAGACCAAAGTTGTGAGAATCTCTGATTTGGTTTTTTATATATTTTAGTAGCAGACAAACATGCCTCACTATGCATGGGATCCTTCAAGAACTCATAAACTTGCCTGATAAGAATAGCTTACATTTTTATCGTGCCTTTCACATCGAAAGATTTCAGAACACATCATGAATGACAGACTGATAGCACCAATGACAGGGAGCCGCATGTGGCTTTGAGAAAAGAAACAGCAATAGATTGTAATAAAGGAGGTGGTTTTTTGAGGCTATTGAATTGGCTGAATATCCTGTCTAGTGCCCCTGTGGGCTGTTCACCGGATTATTGTGAGGGGAACCCTGCTACTGGTTTTTGTGTGTTTGGGGGGTCTGAACAGCACCAGAGCACTGTCCCTGTCTCAGATAAGGCCTCCAAGGGGCTGCTGCATAGGGGCCAGCGTTTCAAAGGGACCTGGACCTCCCAGCTGCTGACACAGTAGCGGTTGCAGCTGGGAACTTTGAGCCCCTTTGAAATGCCTCAGGAGCATCACTCTGCTGCTTTGCACGGCTTCTGAGTGTTCGGGGTGGGGGAACTGCACCATGCTCCAGGCAGCACTAAGGACTGACTGCCTTTAGCCCCACCCCTTCTGCTCAACACTCCATCCCTTCGGGGGGCATTGAACCAGGCCCCCTCACACCATAACCTCTAGCGGGGTCCACAGTTTACCTCTTCAAGGGGCATGTGGTTCGAGTAACATACAAATCACATACTCTGCACAGGATTTTGTCACCGTTGCGCCTTAAATAATCACTCGAGAAATACATAGATCTACACAAAAATAAGAAACCCTGCAGGCATTTTCCCTGCATCCATTTCCTCAGCACTCCAGGAATGGGGTCAGAGATGTCTGAGGCCGTCCAGTGTACTCCAGGCACACACGGCTTTCCTCTCCCCCCGGAACATTGTCTTTTCAACTTGCCTTTTTTAACCTTTTCTAGTATGTCTCCTTCCTTTCTACAGCCCAAAATGTACTGTGTGGCAATCATTACCCTTTATGCCTTCTTTAACCCCTTGCATTGTCATCTTTCTCTTGTCCAGGAATTTGAAGTTCTTCTCTCACGCCTGTAGACGAATAAGATGGTGCTTTTCCCAGGCTCCAGCCAATCCCTTGTCTCAAGGTTCTTCACCCTGACTGGGCAGCTGTTGAAGTCTACCCGTGACTCTGAGAGGACGTTTTCAAAGGCCTGGGTAGGAATGGTAGATATACATAGACAGAGAGGCATTCCATAATACAACCATTTCATTATAGCAATTGCACAAGACCAGCTGAAATTCCTAAGCTGTAGGGACAGATTTCCCAAAATTCACACCTACGTTTCAATTTTACTGGTCCCGATTTCAGCCCATAACATTTTATTATAGATACCTGAGCTCAAAAACTCAAGAATTGGAGTTTTCCACTGGAAAGGCTGACAGATTTTTAATTAGTAGTCATCGTTAGTGAATTATAATAATGAGAGTGAATGGAAGCTCCTTCCAGCCTGCCAGATGTTCATGTTTTATGAAACATCCGCCCTTGTTACATCACTGAAGTGACTGCAAATGTATCCATTTCTTTTCTGGAGCTCAGAAACAGGGCATGCTAAATTCAGCCCCCTCAGAGTGGACAGGATAAAAACTGTGACACAGCAGTCTTCAGTGATAAAAAATAGCCTTTGCAGATCAACCAGATAAAAATTGCATAAGAGTCATTGATCCTCATGCACCAGGGCACAAGAGTCAGGAAGAAATCCCTCTGTAAGGCTGTTACTACCTCATTGAGTGTATTATGGAGCTTGGCTGCTGTATGCAGAAGTATGCTGCATTAGCTGCTGTTGAAGGAAGAATACCAGACCACAGTTCTGTCACAGGGTCTCTACTGCATATGGCTCTTTGGTGAATCTGGGGTGCACAGGGCTATCCATGGAGAAGTCTTGTGCTTTAGCTGTAGCTCAGGTACCCTGAGAACATGTCTCCATTCAGACAGCACTACCTCTAACTGTCCATGGGCATGTCCCTCAACACCATATGGCCCAAACAGCCCCTACATGGTCCTATTCTTTCCAAGGACTCTCCCTGGGACAGTAGCTCTGTCATTCTCCACCATTTCCACCCAGGGTGGATCCCAGACTCACAAAGATACCTGTAGAATCAGATGGGGTCAGACACGGCTCTGCAGAGGCAGCTAATTCTGCACGGGACCTACTCTCTAGATCGTCACCTTGTTGTGGTGGGTGGACTTGTGCGTTCCAATGAACCTGAGAGGGATGCTGTAGGGAGTCCTGTGCTCCCAGCAGGGTCATCTGCAGCGTCAAGATCAAGGGGGAGGGTCCAGATAAAGAACGCTCCTAAAAGTCCTCATGGCAGAACAGGAGAAGGATAGCAAAGGTAAAGCTACAATGGCTGTGAAGGCGGATGAAGGCTTCAGCGGACAGGAGACTCCCGGTTGTTGTGGATTCCACACCATTGGACCTGGGCCTTCTATTCATCAAGAACCATGTGGTGGCTGCAGTGCAACAGTCCCCCCACGTTTAAAGAAGTCACACATAGGCTTCTTCCTCTGTGTACTACACACCTAAACTTAAGCCCTACAGTGACTGACGAATGGCGATGGGAGCAGGGTTGTGAAATTAGGAAGCGTATAGTCATGAACCTTGGGGTGGCTACACAAGTTTGTTTGTTTTTTTTTCCCTGAAAGAATATTTTTCAAGGAGGTGCTCTTCCTTGTCTGGGAGAGGAAGAGGGATCCCGGAAAAAGTACTGCGTTCTTTCAATTTCAGATCAAAAGAGTGCATTTTGTGTGTAGGCACTGCAGGTTCTTTTGGAAAAGGCCTGGGTTTTTTTGTTTTTTGTTGTTTTGAAAGAACTAGCTAGTGTAGACTCAGCCCTATACTCCTTGATACCATGAGGAGTAAGGATCTCCAATCGACATAATGGATAGTTCGAATAGGAGAGGCAGACCCCACAGAGAATGGGTAGATGATCTAGTAGATTGGTGTGGAGCGCATCTACAGAAACTAAGCCATGCTGCACTGGACAGGGAAAGATGGAAGGAAATAGTGAGAGAGGCATCAGACACCAATGGGCGTCGAGCCCATGGTTGTTGATGATGAAGGATCTCCAGGCAACCTCCCTCTATGTAGATGGCTGGGTAAGTCATTGCCAATAAGCTGATGCAATTGCCTACACTACAATTACGTATCTGCAATCAACTGACCTGCCTAGTGTAGATCCAGACAAAGTGTTTGTACAGTGCCCAGCAAACTGGAACCCTGATCTGTACTGGAACCTCTCGGCGCTTCTGTAATAATACCGTGTAAGTAAAGAAAGGGGGAGAAACACAACCCTGGGAAATTGGACAGCTTTATCCCATAGCAACAAGAACACTCAGCATCAAGGCAGGAATGTGCTCACAGCAGAATCCTAAAAAAGAACCTGTTAAAACAAACACCCTGGCATATCTAACACCTCCCTCTTCACCAAATGATGTATGCTGGGAGCAGATGTGGATGCATTCAAGAAGAGAAGGAAAATGCTGAGGAGAGAAAAAGATAAGAGGTACTCTAATTTCACATTGAAATTAATCCTGTTTTTTTTTTCCCCACCATTTAATATGTTTAATCATTGTAGCGTCTCTGTTTGTGGATAAATGCAGTTGTCTTTTTGGAGCATCTGGCTTGTATTGTTCACTTGCTTAATGACAGCAAAGAAAAATTGGGTACTGTATTTTTCAATGATGTGTTTGTCCCACATACAGAATACCAACTTGTCTGCAGATAACCAAGGGCCCAGCAACTAGTGGATTGCAGCTCACTTGATTTCTGTGCTTCACACTTCTCGTCTGACAAGTTTCTATAGTTAGCCATGTCTGTTCTAATGTACAGATTGAACTTCTCTAGTCCAGCACAGTTGGGACCTGACTGGTGCCAAACCAGAGAATTTACCAAAGCATGGCAGGTCTTGCACATTACAAACACTTCCACTGCTTACTGGGCTCTTTGAAGACATTAGGGGTAAATTAGAGCTAAACGACAGCACAGAGCATTCACAACCAGGACTGGTGGCTGGAGACAAACTCAATGGGACTGTGGAAAAATTTGGCCACAGCCAGGATAAGTGGACATCCAGGTAACTAAAATCATGCTGGACTACAGATGTTGCTGGACCACAGAGAGTGCCGGACTAGAGACGTACAACCTGTATCAGCCCAACCTTGCAAACTCTTCAGTAATTGCTTCCTCCTGTGACTAGCCCAATGAAAATCAATGGGACTACCTGCATAAGCAGCGACTGGTTCTCATGTGTTAGAGTCTGACAGGTGGGACCTGGTGAAGTAAAGCATTCTTGAACCAAGAGCATACAGACAGGATGAGTTTGCTCTTTGTAGTCGTACATGAGCTGAAATCCTGCTCAGGTTGAGAGGCTGTCTGCAGGCAAATGGAGAGTTCACTCAGGCGTGATGTGGGAATTCTTTCCCGGACAAGCTGAAAGGAATGTATGAGCTCTCTTGGTGTGGAGGGATGATGGCTGATTCAGAGACCTCTGCATGCTGCCTTTCAGCTTGCTGTGCTGGAGGAGGGAGGATTCCACCTTCCAATCAATTACCAGGGTGAAATGAGTACAGCCTTCCAGAGTGTGTTGCTTTTCCCTGAGCACATCATGATAACATCAATGAAATATATCAGTTGCAAGCTCTCGCTGGCTGCTCTGGCATAAGCACAAAGGTGCTTACATGCTTCTGGATGTAGGGTTGATCTGGGGATTAGGCACTCGGACACCTGCCTGGTGCAGAAACATGGGTATGTCAAGAAGTTTTCATTAGGAAGTCCAACAGTTTGGATGCTTGTGGGATGAGGTGGTAGCCAAGGAGGTTGTGGGGCATAGGAGTCCTTGAACCAGGGATTTAGGGACCAAAGTAAATCTCCTTGTGGTTCTGAGCTTGGATGTACAACATCTACCACAGTGTATATAAATCCATGACTGGAACATCCTGGATGGTTCCCCAATACAGGTTGAACCTCTCCAGTCTGGTGCCAAATGAGAGAATTTGCCAGACCACAGGGGGTCAATACTGTCTAGCAGCATTTCCAACACTTTGACTGCTTACTGGGCTCTTAGAAGACATTTAAGGGTAAATTACAGCTAAATAACAGCACAGAATTCTGAGAACCAGGACTGGTGGCTGTAAACAACCTTTCTGGGACTGCAGAAAACTTGGCCACACACCTTATAAGCAGTCATCCGGCTAACTAAAATCATGCTGGATTACAGATGTTGCTGGATGATAGAGTGTCAGGCTAGAGACATTCAGCTTGTCCAGAAAAGTATCCGAGACATAGCCATGTTAGACATCCCCCTGTCTGATCTGACTTGTTTTTCCCTCTTTTGATACATACTACTTATAATTGGCCATTTCCACCTTACTGAATAGACCTTGTCAGCTCTGGCCTTCCCTTTTACTGGGACACCACTCTTTAAATACCGCTCTGGAACCTTCCCCCACCACTCATGCATCTGATAAAGCAGGTCTTTGCCCAGGAAAGCTTATGCTCCAAAATATCTGTTAGTTTATAAGGTGCCACAGGATTTCTTATTGTTCTTGTACAGACAGTAACTACGAAAATGATAGGCAGCCAAAATTCATTGTGTTGCAGGGCCACCTGTCTGTCTGTGCACATCCAGATGTGCAGTTGTGTTTAACAATAAGTATTAGAGGCTATGTCCTCCACTGGTGTAAATCAGTATGTTATTGGTTTTAATGCAGCTATGCTGATTTTTATATATATATATAACTGAAAAGGACCTATCACCACCACTGACTGTTTTAATTTTTAATCTAACCTGCCCCACACCCTTGAAAGTCCCACTCAAAGATTAAACTCACAATCCTAGGGTTGCAAGGCCAATGCTCTAATCACTGAGATATCCCTCTCCCAGATTTATATGACCTGGAGTTCCAGTCTTACACCTGTAGGTGATTTAGTTCCAGAAAATGGAATCTTTAATCACCAGGTCTTGTCTTCAGTTCAAAGCATCCTATTTTATACACAACACACATACTGACTTACAGTGTCCTATCCTTGATAAATCCCTAAACCTACAAACATACCTGCATAACTTTATACATGGCAGTCTTATTAACTTATCTGACACTTCATGTGCACAAAATTACATACATAATTGTTTAGAGCATTGTGGTCTTGATATAGGATCATACATGTTTAAGTTGCCTGTAATTGTACTATTGGTTGTCTCTAGAAAATAGCAAATAATATAAAAGGCACAGCATGAGGGCTTCAGAAGAACTTTCTCTCATTAGTTAGTTCCCTGAAGAAAGCCAAGAGTAATTTTATTTTAAAGTTGGACTCATGCACACAGATTTTTAATGGATTTTCCCCCTTTCCTTCATTTTTATTCTTTTTTTTTTTTTGCATAATAGTAGGCTGAAATACAGAAATGTCACCGCCTCTGAGAAGAAGCTCTAGTAATTGAAAATGTGACATGATTAGAGATCAGGACGATAATGAGATAGTTTATCTTTCCTGCTCATATAGTGCTGGATAAACCTGTGGGAAATAAGAAAAAAAAAAGCATCAATAAATCACAGTGTCTCCACCATGAAAGTAATAACACAGGCAGTCATAGGTACAATAAAAAGTTTGTTCCAACACTGGTATTCACACATCTCCATTAGATGCAGTAGATGAGACGGTGAGCAATACACCATATTACATTTTCATGAGTCTGAGCTCTTGGAGCACCCTCTCTCTCATGAATTAGGCAACTAAGGTCAGCCTTAGTAGATGAAAGCAGGAGCTGTGTGTTCAGTATGAGTGAGGCCTCCAGAGCCACACAAGGGACTTAGAAGCCCTGTTCTCATTAAGTTTACAGGGAGACTTTGCCTCTCGCAGCCTGAATCTATACCTAACAGACCTCTTTCTTATTCTGAAAAAAAGATTCTACTCAAATGAGTAGCTAGCTGATTTCAGCAGGGCTGCTTGGGCAAGTCATTGAAATTCACCTCTGGGCAGAGGGTCAGCATGAGCGGACCAGGTTCTTTTTCTTCCCCCCAGTGGATGACATTTCAATGACAAGTTGAATTCCAGAATATTTTGGCAGAAAACCAAACTGCTTTGATGTTGATATGTTCCCATGGTGCCTCATGGGAGTTGTAGTCTGGAAGCATGATACTCTTCTATAGGGGGCCGTATGTACCTTTTGTCCTTCCTGGTGGGACTACCTCTCCCATGGTGTACTACCCACTTCTTTGTAGAGAGTGAAGGTTATCTGTCATGGGAGTCCTTCACCATTGTGCATCATAACAGATGTCCAGTGGGAACGCATGGTTCAACGAGCAGGGGGAGATCTATGAGACAACTGTACCACAGCCCCCATGAAACACTGCAGCGGCAAAGTCAAATAGACCTATCTGGGTTTTTATGTGTTTTGGTTTTCAACAAGACTGAAATGTTCTGCAGAAAGAAGACACTTTTCATGAAAACTCATGATTTAGTCAAAAACCCGATTTTTCTATCATAGAAGGGTTTAAATAGAATTTTATTGACGACCCCTAAAAGAAAAGCATGAAGCCTTCAAAATATGATATGAATTGGACTTTAAATAGAATATAGGCCTTCACTTGGCACAAACTTTTTTCACACTGGAATTCTCCCCTGTGCAGTGGACGAACTCACAAAACTCCAGCTGAAATGGTCATGTTATATTTAATGATTATTGATGGGCAATATTATACCTACACTTTTGTGCCCATTAACTTCGTACCTGTGTGCCACTAAAGAATTATACATAGACACTAATACTGCCCATAAATTAGCATTGCAAAATTATCCTGTAAACTTTGCAGCTCTGGCTCAAAATCTCTCAAAATTTCATTTGCAGGTCCAACCTCCTCCAAATAGCAACTTGCCCGGTTTCAGCAGAATATTGTGAGGCTGCCATAAATAGGTAGCAAACAAATAATACTGCAACCCACAGCCATCTGCTAACAGACATATCCTGTCCAGCTGAAAACTGAAAGTAAGTAAAAGCTATAGGAATAAATGCAGCTTATAAAATGCCCTAAATGTCCAGTCTAGCAAAGGGTAAGTGCCCTCTGCACCGATTTGTCAGGAGCTGAATGTGTTCAAACACCTCAGTGTGTGGACTATAATATACCTTGTGTAGATCTTGCTGGATCACATGGCTGTGCCTTGGAACATGTGAGTTCATTTGCTTAAAGAATGTTTAAAAAAGAAATCCTTCCAGCATAATATTTACAATGTCATAATTAGGCCTAGATGAAAAACAAATAGTAACAGAGAGGAAGCCGTGCTAGTCTATGCACTATCAAAACAAAAAGCAGTCAAGTAGCACTTTGAAGACTAGCAAAATAGTTTATTAGGTGAGCTTTCGTGGGACAGACCCACTTCTTCAGACCAGAGCCAGACCAGAACAGACTCAATATTTAAGGCACAGAGAACCAAAAACAGTAAGCAAGGAGGACAAATCAGAAAAAGATAATCAACGTGAGCAAATCAGAGAGTGGAGGGGTGGGGGGGAAGGTCAAGAATTAGACTGAGCCAAGTATGCAGACGAGCCCCTATAGTGACTCAGAAAGTTCCCATCACGATTTAAACCATGTGTTAATGTGCCAAATTTGAACATAAAAGCCAGCTCGGCTGTTTCCCCTTCCAGATCGGTGCGATAATTCTTCGTCAGTAATACACATACCTTGAGGTCATTGACAGAATGCCCCATGAGAATTGCCATGAGGATGGCAATGAGGGGCCCCTTTCTCCCAGCCGACTTGGTGCCGGAGCCACTGGGGAGGGGCTCCTCCCTGCTGGCCACAACACCTTCAGGGCATGGGGAGAGAGATCTCCGCTCGCTTCAGCCCTGAGCCCCTGCACAGGGCTTAACAAGACTCTGTGCTGCTATGAAGCAGCACAGCTTATGGGGAACTTGGATTGGAGCCAAAGGCCAGCAGCCTTTTCTTCAGAGGCACTCCACCCTATCACAAAAGGGAAGACCCCCTGGCATACAGCAGCAGTCACGATCACAGACGCGCATGGCTACTGCCCCCTGTGTATCTCACCTTCTCACGTCCTTACACGTGAATCTTCTCATGCCTATTTCCTCAGTGGCCCAGTTGCCAGAACTAAGAGGCAAAAGCCATCCATCTTGCGCAGATAAGATTGAGACTCCAGGGCCACCTTATCTCATAGCGCTGTGCAGAATGGGAAGGAAATTGCTCCTTTTTAAAATAATCAGGAAAGGGGGAGGGGAGAGAAGGAGACAGAAGGTTAATCACGAGAATCTGCTTCCTCTGCTTTCTCTCGCTCTTCTGACTGACAAGTTGTAACAACATAAGCTTCGATCGATCTCTGGTGAATCCCTCCAATGAGTGCGGAGGAAAAGGATGAATGGCCAGCTCTGCTCAGCTCCCTCTTCCCCCCACCTCCGAACAAACAGGTCTTTCTCTGGGACATGCAGGGCCTTGGACTCCTTTGGCCCTAGACATAATCAATAATGTGATTATGACCTTGGTTTTTACTGTGAAGTGACATCAAGGAGGCATTCTGGCTGCCACTGGAAACACGGTGAGAGAACACCACGCCGAGCTGAATGACTGAAATGTTGGGAGGGGGTTTAGTGAAGTGAAGATGAAGGGCAAGAGAGTGTCCCACATACCCATCTGCTACCAGAATTAAGGTAGCTGGAAAGCAGATTTCATTTCTAGGTCTGTCTCTAGTTTGTCAGAAAAATCTGATTGCCAGACTCCTGGGAGACCATCCTGATCTGAGACCTCACAAAACAAAGCAAAAGCAGCTGATTCATTTTGCTGCCGCTAGAGACAAAAGAAAGTCTAATTAAGTCAGTGGCATGAAAATCAATATACAAATAACAAAGAGGAAGCCGTGCTAGTCTATACACTGTCAAAACAAAAAGCAGTCAAGTAGCACTTTAAGGACTAGCAAAATAGTTTATTAGGTGAGCTTTTGTGGGACAGAAGTGGGTCTGTCCCACGAAAGCTCACCTAATAAACCATTTTGCTAGTCTTTAAAGTGCTACTTGACTGCTTTGTGTTTTGATAAATATACAAAGTGCATCCTCAGTAGCAGAGCCCCAGACTGGAAGTTGTTAACCGCTGTCCAATATGCTTTACTTCATCCGCAGACAGAACTGAATGTACACCCAGAACAGATCCTCAGTGGAGAAAATAGCAACCAAAATTTTGTTTGTATATGAAGAAACATTCTTTTTAGTGCAGTGTAGTAGAGTGGACTTTGTCACAAATGAGGAGCTCTGCACTGCAACAGGACAGGAAAAGAGACAACTGAGATTCAAATCAAGAGAAGGAAGTGGGGATGGCTAGGCTACACTCTCAGAAAACCTTCATCCAGCACAGTCTGTCAAACTCTCACATGGAACCCGCCAGGAAAATGCAAAAGAGGAGGACCTCAGACAATGTGGAGAAGAGCTACTGAGACTGAAGGACAATCACTGGGGCACTCCTGGGGTCTGCTAGAAGTTTTGTACCAAGACAGTGTGAGGTGGAGAAGACTTGTAGATGACCTGTGCTCCATGCAGAGTACAAGGGTTAAGTAGTGGTAGTGGAAGAGGAGCCAGGATTCTAAGAGCATTTCACAGCTTAGCTCTGACTTGCACCTGTTTTTCATCCCAAACAAAGGATCTCTGGGGTATGTAGTCTATTTGGGTGTTGTAGATGTAACACCAACAGACCCAGGTTGCTGGCCCCAGGAATAGAACCTGTGAGCATAGGGTCTAAAGCCCTGCACTCTACCATGTGAGCTAAAGGCTAGCTGGCCCCCAGATGAGGTCTCACTGCCTCTGGGTACTACATAGGTATGAGTGCAAGGCTTGCTGGGACAGGAAGTGCTATAAAAGCAAGCTGTGGGCAGTGTTGTCTAGCTGCTGGTGTCTGATCAACATTTGTGGTTGGTTTTCTCAGCTGAGGAAGGTAGTGCTGAAGAAGCCTGTGCAAAAATTGAGGGAAGGGAGCAAGCGAGCGAGCACAGGAAAGAAACCTGACCTAAGAAGGGAGAGAACATCAAATTTAAGCATGAGCAGTGTCTCGGGGGGCTGGGGGTTGGCTCTTGTGGAAGGGGGAGGACATGGCCCCCTGACTGTGTGAATCCCTGATGAAAGGGGAGAAGGTTGTGGTCACATTGAGGGAGGAGAGAGGGCTGAAGCCTAGGTATGGAGATGGATGTGGCAGTGCTTTTACCACGGGTGGAAGAGTTGGATTGGTGGTGTTTCTCCTGGACTTCTCTTTGCCCCAGGATCTAGTTTGGGTACCTGTCCAGCCAGAAGGAAACTGAGGCAGCAACCATCCCGGCTTCAGAAAGGTAAGGAACCTTCCTGGTGGTTAAAATAACTCCTATCCATTCAATAAGGTGCATTCAAACCCTTTCACTGGACTTGGCCCCTAATGACTATAAGCTCTGAGGAGATACTGAGGTTGTCAGGAAAAGGATTAGCTCTTGAGTGTGGGCTGAATCTGCACAGACACCACTGGTCCTGTTTCCCTAAACACTTACACCTGAGAAAATCAGCCTTGAGTCCTAGCAGAACAAGAACCCTATTGATTTGCAGCAGGCTGTGTGTGAATGTGGTTCGCAGTGGTAAACCTACAGTATAAATAAATAACCTGGGGAGGTCCCTGCTGCAGATGTTCCTAAGATGTGCAGCAAAAGGGATTTATAAAAGGAACAGGGAAAAGGGACAAGACAGGAAGCAGCAGCAGGGATATGAAAGGATAAAATCCTGAAACAAAACCTTAATTTCAAGCATTTAAGAAAGTCTCAGAAACTACCCATGCAACAAAACCAGAAACCCATAAACAAGTTATTGACTGAGCTGCTTCAGTTGCCAAGAGTCAGAGTGAGAGACATTAATGGCCAGGCCAACAGACCTGTAATTGCTGCATGAAGTTTTGAGTCTCCACATCCTCATTAGTTCTCATTAAGTGGACTTTGCCATCTGCGTGGAAGGCTGTCAGGTTGCAGTCTTCCTTTCTGAGAAACTCCATGGAAACCAATTGCATAGGAACCAGGGTCTGACCTTTGGGAAAGGTGCCCAGTCACCTCAGCATGTCCACCTTGTGCTCAGACCTGAGCACCTAGACGCGTGGAAATGCCCAATAACCTAGAATGTAAAGGACACTATGGAAACAAACCATATGTAAGTGCCATTTTGAACAACTGCTCCCTGCCTAATAGCTGGATTCTATTGGCAGATGGAGTCCAGGGTTCATTCCCTGGCCAGCCACTCCTTGGGCAGGAGAACAACAGTAAATAAATGTGCGGCGTATCTGTTCTGAGATTCCAAGTCTAGATGGTCTACCCTGAGTGGTAAAGAGAGTTTTTATTCCCCTGCATAGTTATACAGTTCAGAATCCACCCCATACATTGTAATCCCTGCATGGCCGGGCCTCTGCCTATTCTTGTTTGTCTCCAGAGTCTAACCTGGAATTTAATCTTTTGGTGCAATGCCACCCTATTCCCTGCCCCAAATTTCTTCTGTATTCAGTTATCCCTCACTATGAGCTTCTTCATTCCAAAGAGCTCAATATCTAACCGCAGTCCGCAGACCATGTCGAGTTCTTCAGAGCTCGGTGTAGGCAATATCTTCATCTTAAACCGCAGTCTGCAACTAGCGAAAAACCCATAGATGGATGTTAGGTTCATAACTGTAGAGTTAGAATGTCCCATAGTCCATAGCAGAAGAGAACTTACTTGAATGGAAGAACCAGGCGGTGCAGAACACTCATGTCCTCCAGCCACTGCGCCATCAGTGTCCAGAACACTCACAATATACCAAATGCCAAAAGAGTGAAAAGCACTCCTAATTCCCCTGCCCGACATACACCCACACCCCTGGCAAGTCCACATTTCTGTAGCCCAAATGCAATTTTTGTCCCTCTTAGTGTGAACCAGAAATCTAGAGAGCCTAAGAAAGCTGACCCATTTTTCCAACTTGATGGATGCAGGCTGGGTGAACAGATGCTGGTCCAAATCTCCATAGCAACTCAACAGGCATGCGCTGTACCACCCTCCTTTTGGAAGTTTCTGTTTATCATAAATTTATAGTTCAATATTTTTATTCCCCCTTTGCTGTTAAAAATACAAAACAGAGACCTATGTGCTTATTTTTCATGAAAGCTGGAGTGCTCAAAGCCTTCAGCCAATTTATTTTTACACAACAGCTTTTATACATGGCCACGTAAGGGAGAATTTTTAGGGTATTTGTCAGAAAATAAGGCTCTGAGCTTCCCCGCCTATGTACACCAGGCTGATGCAGGGACCCCATGGGTGATAATTCTGCGCTAACGTATATACCGGTGATTTAAACTAACCAAAGCAGGAGAAGTCAATCTGGTTGAAGCCAAATGAATGGATGCCCTAGAGCAGTGGTGGGTAACTGGGGTTCCAGCTGTGGTCCCCAGCTGTCCTCCTCACTCATGCCCTTGTTGCACAAGAGGACACCAGAGCCCTTCTCTCCCTTGTTCCTCCCCCTCCATCCCAGCACTTTTATAGCATGACAAACTGCCTGATTTGCACTCCATCCCTGCTCCTCCTGGAATGTTTCTGCTACTGTGAGAGACATGCAGAGAAAGAGGGGCCGCAGGGCTGCATGGAACACAATGCAGAGGCTGGAGGACAGATTCCTCTAGGGCGATGATGGGTAACCACCAATCATGAATGGGCTATGTAGAATCATAGACCCATAGAACTGGAACTGGAAGGGACCTCGAGTCATCAAGTACAGTCCCCTGCCCTCATAGCAGGACCAAGAACCATCTAGACCATCCCCGACAGATGTCTATCTAACCTGCTCTTAAATATCTCCAGTGATAGAGATTCCACCACCTCCTTAGGCAATTCATTCCAGTATTTAACCATCCTGGCAGTTAGGAAGCTTTTCCTAATGTCCAACCTAAACCTCCCTTGCTGCAGTTTAACCTATTGCTTCTTGTCCTATCCTGAGGGGCCAAGAACAATTTTTCTCCCTTTTCTTTGTAACATTCTTTTAAGTACTTGTAAACCACTATCATGTCCCCTTGCAGTCTTCTCTCTTCTAAACTAAACAAGCCCAATTCTTTCAGTCTTCCTTCATAGCTCATGTTCTCTCAACCTTTGATCATTCTTGTTGCTCTTCTCTGGACTTTCTCCAATTTCTCTACATTTTTTTTGAAATGTAGTGCCTAAAAACTGGACACAATACATCAACTGAAGTCTACTCAGCACAGAGTAGAGCAGAGGAATGACTTTTCATGTCTTGCTCACAACAGTCCTTTTAACGCATCCCAGATTCATGCTTGGTTTTTTTGCAACAGCATCACACTGTTGACTCATACTTACCTTGTGGCCCACTATGACCCATAGATCCCTTTCTGCAGTACTCCTTGCTTGAGTGGTTCTCCTTCACTTCTGCAAGCTGCAGCAGCCAGTGGCCCACTTACAAATGGTGGTTGCCCATCACGACCCTAGAGGAAGCTCTCCACCAGCCTTCACATTGCTGGGGAGTTGGCTGGCCATATTAACGTGGAACAGGAGGCTTTTCGTGGGATAAGGCAAATGAGCTGATGCCACAGTCTCTAAAAGGTTTAGCACTTGCTGGTGCATGACAACGATTCAGCTGGCTTGCCTGCTTTGGGTTTGCATGCATCTGCAGGATGAGCGTGTTCATTGCAGGTTTTCTCTGGGGTATGCAGGATGATGGGAAAAAGCTTGTCAAACAGCATTTGCCTGAAGGACTCATTTCTCTAAGTGAATGTGTCAGAATAGTCAGTGGCAAAATTTCTGTTAGTGACTTCTATAATCTCTCTCTGCCCCTGCATGCACGCTTTATTAATTTGGAACAATCTGATTCTATTGAAATGTCTCTTGGCACATTTTTGAGACAGCAAAGCACAAACCGTCTCCAGTGGTTCTGTTGATTTTTTGATTAAAGCTACTGCAGTGAGTGTGGGTAATCATCTGCGCCTTTGTCAGCTGTCCTGGATGGGCAATCGAAGCTGAGACGACCCATGCTTGCTGCCGCTGGGGAGGGAATGGGGAGGAGTCAGTGTAAGGGCTGCTGACTTCAGCCATGTTACTGAGCATGCTCAGTCCGCGTGACCGTGCTCAGGACAAGCCAAGCAGCAAATCAGTGTGGAGGGGAAGGAATTGGGCCCTGCCAGCCTCCTGACACATGTTGCCTCAGTGACTGTATTAACTGGATGGCATGTATATATGTGCATGCTTCCTGACTGTAAGTTCCAAACTGCCTGTTTTCATAGGTCCTGATATGGTCCAGATACATGAGTATGTTACCCCAAGTGATATAGCCCTCGCTTTTGTGGAGTAAGATACAGGCTTTTGTTGCTCTCACGTTCCAGGTGGTGACTTCCCATCTGGAAAATGTTTCCGGTAAGCTGAGCACTTGGACAGCTGCCCAGGAGAGATTCAGGTGCCGCCCAGCTGATTAGCAGAGCGCCCACAGCTGGCAGCCTGTGTTTCTATTGGTGGTGCACATCCACACATGCCTTGGTGCACAGAACAAAATTTATTCTGCCCACAGATGGAAAAAATTAGAGAGTGCAGTGCTGACTTCATCTATTTAATGCACAGGAAGGGCTTCGAAGTCCTCCAAAGTAAAAGGCTACAGAACTGCAAAGTATTTAAGACATTAAGGAGAAACCATTCCTGGAGAACAACATGCTGGGGAATGTAGACAACACAGCAATTGCCTTCAGGTCTGGATGAACCCAAACAGAGAGCAAAAGTCTGGGTGTTGATCCAGATCTCATGAGCATTGGCCTAATTTTTGTGGCATTCTCATGGGAACAGATTCTTTTCTGCTATTTCCTGCATCAGGTTGAAATTCCTCAAACAGCAGCTTTTGTGAGTATTTAGGTACTTCTGGTCTTGTGCAGAGCCAGAATGGGGAGAGCTGGTCATGGATTGTTTTAAAACCAGCTGGAGCAGGTCAGAGAATGTAATTGTACCATGAACTCTTTCCTGTCCAGAAGCCCCGGGACCAGGAGGTAGTCAGATATTCAAATAGTCTGGATAACAGAGAGGTATCGCTAGCAATGCATAGCACTGAAGAAAAACAAGATTAGATATTAAGAAACAAACAAAAATGCATGCAGAGTACATTATTTACCAACCGCAGTAGTACTGTACACTGTCAACTTGTATAGTATTTGCTGTATTATTTGTATTTACTTTCACTATCCTGTACTTGCAGTCTGTTGAACTGTCATCAATGTTTCTGTAGCTGGGATTATTTTACAGGGTGGGGATCCTACTCCTACGCCCAACCCTCCTCTTTCTCATCCGGGCTTGGAATCAACCATGCTGGAGTTCCTGCCAAACTTCCTGCCGAAGAGGAAATCAGGAAGAGAAGATGGCGGTGGATTGGACATACCTTTAGAAAACCAATCACCAGCATCACAAGAGAAGCCTCAAGTTGGACCCCAAAAGGAAAAGAGGGTGCCCAAGAAACACGTGGCAAAGAGACCTGAAGGCAGACCCTAAAAAGACGAGATACATTGATCAGAACTGGAAACGATCGCCCAAGACGGGATGCTGACGAGTGATCGTCAATGGCTTAGGAGTGGAAGAGGCTTACTACTACTGTACTGTGCTTATGGCTATATAAAATGTAACTAAAATTTACTGATGGTTAACATGGCAGTTCTTTGAGAGTTTTGGATGATAGAATGGCAGATGTGAAAGAGTTTACTGTATGGAAAAAAATTTAAATAAAACAAGTGACCGGTTTGTTTTGATATGAAACTTCAACTTTTTTAGGGTGTGGGAGAAAAGAAAACTCTTTTACTTTTCACTGAAAAGAAGAATAAGGAATAAGAAAAGTGAGTGGAGGTGGGGTGTTTTTCCAACTCAAACACCATTTTTCAAAATTCTTTCTTTAGAAGAAAAAACATGGAGTGAAAGTTTTCAATCAGCAAAGCAAATTCTGTGATGTGGGCTTATTTGATTTTAAAAGCATCCACCCTCTCCCCAGTTTTTGGTGACCATATTAGTTGAGTTCTACTGATGCTTCTGATCTCAAAGGCCATCCAGGGTGTGTAAGAACATGCTTAGCCTTAAGATTGTGGCCTCATTTTTTTGAATGGTCCTGAGTCCCTGCATTTCCCACTGATGTCGAGTGCAGATGCTCATGCTCAGCACATGGCAGGATTAGGCCTTCATTGTAGATCTGAGTGAATCAGGATGCTCATTCATCCAGTACAAACCTGCAGGTTGGATTTGCTTCTCACACGCACCGGTGCTAATCACTGCATAAACTCGGCTGAAGTCAATGGAGTTGCACTAGCGTGAAAGTAGATTTCAGCCTGGGGAAGCCTCGCCTACTAATGAGGAACAGCAGAGGGAAAGGGTTGATGTGTTTTTTAATTTATGATGGACCAAGTGAATGCAAATAGCTACAGAGAGTTGAACGTGTGACCCAATTTCATCTGGGTGATAGATACAGGCATTGGTACGCGCTCCATAGCAACTGGATGTGCACTGTTTAATTATTAAATCCCAACGGTGCTTTCTTTCAAAGATAAATGGGTACAGGATATTCTCACCTTTCACAGCCATAGGAAGAGAAAGTGTCTATATTTAGAAGATGCTGTTCTAATTCACTCTGTGTCACGTGGCAACATGGCCTGAGGAAGGGCAGGCAAGAGCTCAATCAAATGCAGCTGGGGAACGTGCTGTTAGAGAGACCTGAAAGCTCCAGAAGTTGTTCTCTATGGCCCTGTACTTTGTATAGTCATTTACATCCAGGTAACATAGGCGTAAAACACTATGGCTACTGTTACACCGGTGAGTTGTGCCAACAAAACCCTGGTTTTGGCGACAAAACTGGTGGACCGTCCACACACAAAATGCATTTGGTCGACAGTTTGTTGACAAGACTCAGCACTTTCACCAGCAGCATTCTGTCAAAAAAACACTGTGTGGATGCTCTGAGGGGCCTTCTCTCAACAGACAGGACATCCAGAGCAATGGGCAGCCCTGTCTGCTGTGCTTATGATTGCCTGTTTTGTCAAGAGAGCAGCTGGTCAGTCCGGCAGCTGATTCAGGATGGATATTGGATCTTTGAGGCACATGAGAAATGTCCTGCCTGCACAGAGTGTAAGTTATTTTCCTATGGTCATAGCGCTGAACTAACAGCCTTAGGAACGAAAGTCTAAATGTTAGGTAGTTGGTCTTCACAGTCTGTAAAGTACTTGATTCTCTAAGTCAGCCAACAAGTTGCTCCTGGTTGCCAGATATTTGAGTGGCTCTTTTTTGAAGTGAATTGCACAGTGTCTATCAGGGCTTCGTACTCTTTCCGAGGCGGAAAGCCGAAATTTGACCTTTTGACCTCTATGTACAGTTCCAGTGCTGGTGATACTTTTAAAAGTCACTAATGGTCCTACTTACAACAGCTTCATTAACAAATAAGGTGCAGAGGTTTACTGTGTAGGTGATGGCTGGTGGCATTAGCTGGTCTTTTGTTAATTAACAGGCAGCCTGGCTTTGAGCAAGCTCCCAGCTGCATGGGGGAGGATGGGCAGGGTTGAGCTCCTGCCTCGCATGCCAACGAACATCAGCTTACGTGCCACTCTTGGCACCCATGCCAGGGGTTGCTGGGCCCTGTGTATAAGGTTAAACTTCAAGTAAAAGCAAAAGAATTTTTTATTTTTTGGTTGGTTGGTTGGTCAGTTTTTTTGTTTGTTTGTTTGCCTGTAACTCACATGACTCCCCATAATGAACTGGAGATCCTATAGACTTCTCTAGAAAATGTTGGACCCACTTACACATAAGCCAGCACAAGGATGCTCTTTTTGGCTTTCAGTTCACAGGCAGTATTATAGATAGTGCAAAAGTAAATCTCAGTTTCTTCTGTAGCAGGGAAGCGGATCTTGTACCCTAGACTTGGATTTTGAAGGTCTAGGTTCAATTCTCGGCTCTTCCACATACTCCTGATGTGATTTTGGGTCTGTCACTTCATCTGTCTAAGTCCTCTATCAGTAAAAGTTCGAGAATAATTTGTTGTGCCTATAAGCTCTTTGGGGCAGGGCCTGTCTCTTACTCTGAGTTTGAACAGCACTTTGAACAATGGAACCCCAGTCTCAGTTTGTGCCTCCCTAGTCCAGCATCCTTGGGACCTGACCAGTTCCAAATGAGGGAACTTGCTCCCCAATGTGCCAGCTCTCTCTGCTGCTGGCTCTGCTTCTGCCCCAGCTGGCCCCTTGGCCTCTTGGCCCCCCCAACCTCCAGCCCCAGTGGCCCCTTTACTGCTGGCTGTGGCTGGGCTGTCACCAACTCTGGCCCCCAGCCCCACAAATGCAGGGTCTGGCCCCAGTCAGACTTCTGGATTGATGCCAGCCCAAGCCCTGGATGCCCCCATCACTGGGCTCCCACCCAGAAGGGCTCCTAGCTGCCGGTCTTCCTCTCACTAGCCTCCTGGCTTGGGGATCTCTAGTCTAGGAACATCCACAGTCCTGCTGGAACACAGATGGTGCCAGACCAGAGAATCCTGGTTTTGGGAGGTGCAACCTATATGAAGAGCATTAGAATAACAGAGGTTGGAAGCTTCATTGTGAGGTGCAATCAAGCTTGAATGCTCCTAAGAACCTGGAAGTGCTGTGAGGACAGACTTACTCGTTGTTTTAGCATTATCTCTTCCCCTTACAGCCAAAAACCCAAAGTATGAAGCAACAGGCACTGAACAACAGTGATCTTCAGTATTTAAGTTTTTTATAATCCTCAGACAAATGTTCTGAATGAAGTGCCAAGTTAATTCTTTTGTCCCAAGTCCCCCAAGCCTCACGAGGTGCATACAATGGTTTTCTGCAGAAGAGAAGGAATGGGAGGTGGAATAATAAACAAAACATGTTGTTCTTACAGCACAGTGATGCTGTAGAATCTCTTTCTCCCCATCTGACTTATTGGTAATGTCTTGCATCAGCCCAGCTTGACTTGCTTTGGACATTTGATTTATGGGCTGGGGATACAGAGCAGAGACGAGGAAATTACAAATTAGACAGTTGAGTACAGCACAGCCAAGGAAGAAAAGTGGAGATGACGGGCACTCAAAGATAGGCTCCTCTTTCATCAAAAGGCAAGAATTTTAAGAGGAAGCTGTGGATGCATCCCCCTGCCTCTGCTGATCTCTGACCACATCGGACTGAATTGCAAAGGATGTAATGAGTGACAGTACACAAGTTACTGTCTCCGTGGGCCTCTTGCCTTGTTGTGGCACTCAGGGTTGAAACCTCGGACGTGTAACTAACAACATGTGAATCACAGTCCACAGCCAGTGCTCCTATGATACAGGGACACATACACTGCAGCCAGAACCTCAGCAGGTTTAAATCACCGGAGCGCCTTTGGTTTCAAGGGGCTGATTCCCTTCTGCACTTGTACTGGCAGAATATTAACAGGCGCAATAGGGATTATCCTTGCTTGGGCCCCCAAAGTGCCAAGTGTATTAGAAAGCTGGCCTTGCTGATAGACGAGGGGATATAATCTTAGCAGGATTCTGCATCCGTTAATGATTTTATGGCTCATGGTACTTAAAAGCTGGCCTGCTTGCTCCTGTATCGTCACAACTGAAGCTCTTTCTGCCCTTCCTTTTCGCCTTGCCCATTATAAATCCCTAGAGGAATTTTAATTGTGTCAGTAAAAATGCCCTTTGATTTACAGTGACTGGTGTTCTTTCTCCCAACACCATTAATAAAAGCCCCTTTTATTGCTTCCTCCAGCAGAATGGGATTACAATATATCTCATTAAGAAAAACCCAAGAGATCTCTTACTTTGGACTGACTTGTCACTCCAGAATATTTATTTTCTAAAGGCCAAGTACAGTATTAGTCATTGTGGATAAAGTTGGCACAAACAGGTCTCAGCTTCCTAGTGTCAGAGAAAACTATTTGTAGAAGGCAGCAAGGAGTCTGGTGGAACCTTAAAGACTTACAAAGTTACTGGGGAATCAGCTTTCATCAGATGCAAAGCTGATGCCCTAATAAATTTGTTAGCCTTTAAGATTCTACTAGACTCTTTGCTATTTGTGCTGAAACAGACTAACACAGCCACCCCTCTGAAATTTGTTGAAGAGGATCTCTTAGACAGGTCAGAATGTTTCTATAACAAGATGAATTTCTTCCTCTGAGAGCTTACCATCTAACTAAACAAGACAGGCAAAGAATGGCAGAGAAGAAACATCTCCAAGGCCTTATGCACACTAGAAACTTAGGTCAATGCAAGTTTCCTTGGCACGCAGCCACTGAAGTTTGTATTTCTTGGGCACATACATAGTTGGCACCTTGGGTCAGTGCTACATGTTGTCTCTAGGGCTATGTCTACATGACAGTTGCTATTTCGGTACACAGAGGAATTCTGAAATAGCTGCCCATGTCTAAGCAACAAACCTGTTGTCACAAAACTGTTTTCAAGATAATGGACATGCTATTTCAGCATCCCTGTACACCTCATTGCCTCTCCACGTAGATGGCACCACATGCTGAAATAGTCTATTTTGAAATCTCTCAGGAGTAGAGACAAGTGCTTAAGAATCTGGGCTAAGTTTGTGTCCCTTCACAATGTTCTCTTCCTCAGTTTACCCACCTGTGAAGAGGTGACAATCAGTGATCGTTTCTATCTGCTTCCTGGTAGGGTGACCATAACCCCCTGTCTTGAATATGGGACAGAGGGGAGGGGGGGCAGCTCTCCAGCTGCAGCTGCCAAGGACTGCCCCCCCAGGGAACGTCCCTGGCTGCCCCATGCCTTGGGGTGCCAGGAATGGGCCAGCAGCCATGTGGATGTGCTCCTGGCTTCCCCAAATACATGCAAATAACCCCTTTTAAAAAATAATCATGATGCCTTCCTGGCACTTAAAATACAGGGCTGTCCCAGTGGAAATGGAACGGATGGTCACCGTACTTCTTCGGGATTTGTTACTTTCATTTTGATGCTCGAGACCCTTGAGAGAGGGGCAAAATACAATTTGCACTGGCCGTACATGATCTCTTGAGGTCCTTTCCAGCCCTAGAATTCTATGTTTCTAAAGACGCCTCTTCTCTTTTTGCAGAGAGGTTCACAGTGAAAGAAATTGGGATCTTTATAAAATCACTTCTGTCCTCTCTCAGGCTGTTGTCTGCTAGTACAGATGTGATCTCATGGCATAGGAAAATGAGTTTAGGTGCAGACTGATTGCTCCTCAGCAGTGGCGAATATTAATCAGTAAGGTGATTAAAACACAGACTCACCAGATGCTAATAAGCATCAGCGATATCAACCTATAATGAAGGGTCCTGCATCACTGCTGGGTCACACGCCAACTCTGCAAGTGACAGGTCGCGTTAAATAGAACTCAGCTTTCCTGGGCACTGCTAAACTAGAAACTGTTATTAGATGGTCTCATTTACAAGTAGTTGTGAATTGCAGTTTACTATTGCGTCCTTTCTATGGACACAGTAATAAAGCTAGATTCATATTAGACAACACTGGTAGTGTGGTTGGATTGCTTTTTTTAAAGCATCCTTCTCTAGTAGTTCTGCAGAAGAGTTGGAAGTAGCTATAAATTATCTCAAATGATGTCCTGTAATCTCTCTGGAATAGCTGGTCTTCTAGTGACAGCATGAGACTCCTGCTCTAAGCATGAACCTAGTAGGCACGTGGTAAACACTGATCAATTGCCCTCATCTTTGGTGAGTGGAAGTTGATGTGGATCCATTGGCTTCCATGGATCAACTGAGAATTTAGCCCATTGATTTCATCTGTGTTTGAAAGTACAAACAATCCAAGAGGATATTTTGTCACAAAATACATCGAGGTCAGTCGAAGACTTTGTCTTGAGCCATCCTGGCCGAAAACCAGTCTGAGTGAACTTTCTATTTCAGTAAATTTTTGCAAAGTAGCCTTTAAACAGCTTGGGGATTTTCTGTGGTGCCAGGGGTTGCTAAAATATTGACAATAAATACCATCTGTAACTTATGAATGGATGGGAGAGCTGAAAGATTGAAGAGGAAGTTCACCTGTAACTCCAAAAACAGCAGGGATTGCTCTTCTCTTTAAGGATGCCCATCTGTCTGGTGCAGGATATTAAAATACAAAGGGAAAGCACTCCTGTAACAAAAAGACTGGCAGAGGTTAATAAAATATTTAACAGGGTATCTATGTCTGTGTGCATCTTTTAGTTTGGCTATGCCGGTGCGACCATTTAACACCGTGCAGGTGAAAAAGCAGACAATGGAAATCCCTGCACCGACTGCATAACAGAAGAAGAAGGCTGCATTATTTTCCTTGACATAGTTTGACCTGGTTGCCTTGATGAACATTTTGACTAAAAATAAAAGCAAGGGGAATGTTTTCTTATACTTTAAATGCCAGCACAGAACTAAAGAAAATATTGAACCAAAACCATGGTCATACCAGCTAGGACTATTTCCCATGGGACTAAGAATTTTTGTATTGGAAGTGGAGATTATACTCCATTTCTTCTGCTCCAGAAACACTGCCCCCCTTCGCCCCCCACACAACAATTTTTCCTAAAGGAGGACCTCCATTGGTTGTTATGAGTATAAGGCTCATGAAACACAGAGATGAGCAGTTCTGATTTCATCCAGTCAGGGGTATTGGTACGTACACGCAAACCAGATGGTGCTCTTTTGAGACACCTACTGGAAGGCAACCATTAACCCATTGAATAAGAACATAAGAACGGCCACATTGGGTCAGACCAAAGGTTCATCCTGCCCAATATCCCATCTGCCAAAAGTGGCCAATACCAGGTGCCCCAGAGGGAATGGTCCGAACTGGTATCAATCAAGCAATCTCTTTCCTGCCATCCTTCTCCAGCTTCTGACAGAAATTAGGGACACCATTCCTTACACATTAGGGACACCATTCCTTACACATGAATTTATCTAGCTCTTTTTTAAACCCTGTTATAGTCCTAGACATCACAGCCTCCTCTGGCAAGGAGTTCCACAGGTTGACTGTGCACTGTGTGAAGAAGAACTTCCTTTTGTTTGTTTTAAACCTGCTGCCCATTAATTTCATTTGGCATCCTCTAGTTTTGATATTATGAGAACAAGTAAATAATTTTTCCTTGTTCACTTTCTCCACACCACTCATAATTTTATATGCTTCTATCATATCCCCCCTTAGTCTCCTCTCTTCTAAACTGAAGAGTCCTAGTCTCTTTAAACTCTCTTCAGATGGGACCCGTTCCAAACACCTAATCATTTTAGTAGCCCTTTTTTGAACTTTTTCCAATGCCAATATATCTTTCTTGAGATGAGGAGACCACATCTGTATGCACTACTGAAGATGTGGGCATACCATGCTTTTAAATAAGGACAATACGACATTCTCCATCTTATTCTCTATCCCTTTTTTAATGATTCCTAACAACCTGTTTGCTTTTTTGACTGCTGCTGCACACTGCATGGATGGAGCATGAATCATCTGTAACATCTCACGGCTGTAGCAAATGGTCTCCTCTCCTTCCTTCTGTCATTATCCTGTGAGAGGGCCTGACTTCTGCAAAGACACTGAGCATCCTCCGCTCCTGTTGCTGACAGTGAAATGTAATGGTGCCCAGTTTCTTTGGTTCAAGGTCCATGAACTGCTGCTTGTATTCCAAAATTAACACCACCCTGATTGTAAAATGGGGAGGACACTGTTTAGTTTATCCGCTTGCCTGCTGGGCCCACAGCAAAAGATTCTGGACGCAGCCACAGCATCTGAGCAAATCCTCCTAGAGAAGAGAACTATAAATAGAACGCTTTGATTTATAAAGATGTTAAAGGGATGACACAAGGAGAAAAACAACAGATACAGCACGGAAAAAGTGGAAGGCTTATGGCTTAATGCTCCAAAATGCACAGCTGAGCAGCGAGAGTGAACCTTAAGCATAGCTGTGTGCCAGGAAAAAGAGCAAGAGCCAGCAGAGAGAGTCGAAGAGAAAGGAGTGACGAAAATAAAACCCTACAAGACCCCATTCTTCTTGTCTCTTTTCCGGCTCAGGGCAGGGGTAATCTTAAACCAGATTTGCAACTGGTGTAAATGGGTGATGCCCTGTTGCAGGGGTCTGCAACCTGCGGCTCCGGAGCCACACGGCACTCTTTAAGGACTTCTTTGTGGCTCCCAATTCTATAACTGCAAAGTTAAAAAAAAACCCTCCTGATTATTTTTGATAAGCGGTGAATATGTAAAAGCCCAACAATGACCAGCTCCTATCTAAATATCAAACAATATGCAATCTCGAAATGGATAATTCTCCTTTAATATGTGCATTGCATTGTGGGATATGATAGTGTACCTGTGTGTTTGGTCATGTTGCTCATAAAGTCTTGATTTTGAAAAGGAAAAGGAAGCTTGCGGCATTCCTGCTGTGAAGGGCGACACAATTTAAGAAAGAAAACTGAAATTAAACATGAAGGAAAATTGGTTTAATTATAGTGGGTTCAGGAGTGAAAGTCAGGAGGACAGTGGTACAAACACGCACATGAAATAGAATACACAAAACCTTTGTAAATGTCCTGCAATAAACATGTATCACATTGCAAATCATTGTGCACTGTCCTGCAGTAAACATGTATTGTATTATAAATCTTTGTGCACTGTTCTTAAAATAGGGGTTACAAAAAGTACAGTTTGATGTTATTTATTAAAAACTGTCTCCTATTCACATGCATTGCGGCTCTTGAATTATTGAGTTTTTTTACACAATTTAAAAAAAAAATGTTTCTCCTTGCTATTTTGGTTGCTGACCCCTGCCCTATCAGCTTCAAACCACTTTCTGATGTACACCACTTAAGGTCCTGACTCCTGGATTTTCAAAGTGTCTATGCACGCATTATGGATCAACCCCCAGACCATTAACTCTGGAGGACTCTTCTGTTATTAATCAAATTAATTTTTCATGGCTGAGGTGTGCTGTGTATCCTCTTCATTTCCCATGGACAATACACTGAGATTTTCAAAAGAGATTAACAGTTTTTATATGCCTCTGGTTCATGGTGCTGGACTTGTGGTCCCTGATATTCAGGAGCCAGGTGCTCAGCATGTTCTAGTCTATATAGAATATGTTTATACCACACTCGCCAATGTAAAATCCGACCCCTTTCCAGATCTGCAATATGACTGAATCGGTCATGGGGGATGTATTCGTTCAGCCTCACCCCAGGCAGAGCGTACATACAGTGGAATGTTTTATTTTGGTAGGGTTCTTTATTTTTTAAGCCTAGGCCACCCTCTGTTCATGTTATAGATTAGAAGTCTAGAAGAGACTGGGCTGGTCTTCTAGTCTGACCTGTAGAGTTGAGGCTCAAAGGAACCTTTTCATGGGGGTGGGGCTAGCAGCCACGTATACAAGGATGCTGCCAGCTCTTCTCCTTCCCTTCACTATCGGGGAGTGAGAGGAAAGTACACAGCTTGTGCCCACTTCCCTTATCAGCTGGAGAGTGAAAAGCTATGTACTTTCCCCTCGCTTCCTGCTAGTGAGAAGAAGAGTAAGAAGAGCGACAGTGCTTTGATACCTGAGGCCAGGCCCACAGGCCGGGGGTGGGGAGAATTGCCCTGGGGACCAGTGATTCAAACAGGCCTGGAGCTCCTGGCCACTGTCGCTGCTACTGCAGCAGTGGTGGACAGAGCTCCTGGTCCCTTTGAATTGCTGCTGGAGCGCCACTCCGCATGGCTCCCAGGGATGGGGAGGCGTGCCGCGATCTGGGTGGCACTAAGGGCTGACTGCCTGAGATCCCACTCCTTCTGCAGGAGGCCTCTGCCTCTTCTTGGGGGTGCAGAGCCGCCCCCCCGACACACACAGTGGCTGTCAGCCCCGCCGGGTGTGGCTCACCCTCTCAAAACAGCAGCTTTGCTCAGTCCATAGGACTTCCCCAAAATAATTCCCACAGCAGGCCTTTTAGCAAAACATCCCATCTTGATTTTAAATACTGCCAGTGACAGAGGTTTACACTCACTGTTAAAAATGTACACCTTATTTCCTGTTTCACTTGGCATACCTTCAGCTGCCAGCCATTGAATCATATTAAGACCTTTCTCTGATAGATGGAAGAGTCTATTCTCAAATGTTTGTTCCCCTGTAGATATTTCTCTGCTACATGGAAGAGTCTGTTCATTCCCCTGTAGATAGAAGCTAAGATAAATAGGCAGACTCCAGATGATCCATAACTATAAGGTGGATTTCTAACCCTTTAATCACTTTCAGGGCTCTTCTCTGACCCCTCACCAATTTAGCAACATCCTTCTTGCATTGTGGACACAGGAACTGGACACTGGTTTCCAGCAGTGGAGACACCTGTATCAAATGCAAAGCAAAAATAAACTCCTAGTCAATATTCCCCTGTTGATGAATCTCAGGATTCCATTCACTCCTTTGGCCATAGAATTACACAGGGAGCTGATGTTCAGCTGATAATCCACCACAATCCCCCAATTCAATTATTTTCAGACTCACTGTTTCCTCGGTTAGAGGCCTTCATCTTTAGGTATGGCCTATGTTCTTTAGAGAGAAGGGAAGTCTTAAGTTATGTCTCCCATAGTCAGCAGATTAATGCTGAGGTGATCAATCTACTGGAGCTTGATTTATCAGGTCTAGTGAAGACCCACTAAATCTACTTCCAATTACTCTCCTCTCAAGTCCAGTACTCCACCAAAATGAAGAGAGTAAAGAGAGCTGATGGGAGAGTTTCTTCTCTCAGCCCAGTGTGGTGTGGACCCCATGGAAAATAGATTTGAGTTACTTTGATTTGAGTTAGGCTACTAACATAACTCAAATTGCATAGCTTAGTCCAACTTGTGTCCATGGTATAGATCTGCCTTAGGAAGTGTGCCTTGCATTTGGACTGGAAGGTGCTATATGTTATTTCAGGGAAGACTGGGGTGGAATCTTCGAACTGGTTATTTTGACCCTTTTGTGAGAATTAACTGTGGCATACTTGGCTAAGAAGTATTTTTCAAGAACAAGATTCTGCAGCTCTAACCGAGACTGGGCACCTCTTATTCATGTCATTTTTCCCCCTGGTTTAAGTAAGTGCTGCTCCAACAGATCTGATCTTCACATTAATAGAATTATTTAAATTTCCCTCATTTTTTCTGCACTATAATGAAGGGTGCCAATAATAGCCTCACACATCATAGTCACTGGCTTGGTGTGGATTGTTCAGCCACGTTAAATAAAATCACTGGAAAACCAGGTACAGTAGCCCTGTGTCTACACGTGCCCCTTCCTTTTGAAAGGGGCATGTTAATGAGCCGGTTCAGAAGACGCTAAGCTCATTAGCATAATTGCAGCAGCGGTGATTCGAAAGTGCGACTTTTCAAATCATGTGCCACCCATTGAGACGGGACCTTCTGAAAGGACCCCCCAGTTTTTGAAAGCCCTTCTTCCAATCACCAGATAGGAAGAAGGGATTTCAAAAACTGGGGGGGTCCTTTTGGAAGGTCCTGTCTGCATGGGCGGCACGCAATTCGAAAAGCCGCATGTTCGAATCACCATGGCTGCCATTATGCTAATGAGGCACTGCATATTCATTGCAGCGCCTCATTAGCATCTTTAAAACCCACTCATTAACATGCCCCTTTCGAAAGGAAGAGGCACATGTAGACCCAGCCTAGGAGATTGAAACTGAATTTCGAGGTGCCTGTAACTATGGTATTCATTAGGTTTAGCTAGTGAACTAGTCTTAAACTCATACCTCTTCCAGATCTGCCCAACTATCCAGATTTATGCCTCTCCATCTGGGTGTTATGTAATTGAAAAATTGATTAATTGGCCCTAGTGATTACATATTTTCTTTCATTGTGGACTAATAGCATTTACATTAGCTGTCATCTTACCATGCAGTCTCCTTTGCCATGAATCATACTTTTACAACTTGGTAATAATATATTTAGTCACAAAAGTGGTCTAGTTTTCCATAAGCTGGCATGAAGAAGAAGAGAGACAGGAAACCAAGGAACAGAGTTAGCTGGGAAGTGGCTCGCATCAAAGCATACTTCCACAGGTGGGTGAACACGATCGCATGAGATGCCACAAGGTAAATATGGTTGAGTTGAGTGGTACTTGGATGTTCCAGTCAGAAAGAAAAAAGTTCAACATTCACGGTTGAATTGGAGTTGGGCATTAAACCAGACATTTATTTGTAAACTGGGCAAATCTGACAGCGCAGGCTTTGTCCATTACTGAACAGGGTGCCGAGTAGATTCACAGGGCAGAGTGGAACCACACTTCAGATGGTGGGAGTGGAAGGAGGGTGAAATTCCTGTGATATTCCCACTCATTAGGCCAAACTTATCCCTACTGGCAAGGAGGATGGCAGCTTCCACAGGCCTCCAGGCAAGGTGTATGCATGAAGGCCTGGCTTCATGCCCCTAGAAAGGTTGGGGCCTGAGGCCAAAGGAGCGTGGCCAGTGGCAGCCATCCCTCAGCAGCGCCCAGAATGATGGGCTTCCTCCTAGCCCTCAGAGCCACCTGGAGTGATGCTATGGTGGCAATTCAAAGGGCCCAGGGCTCCAGCCACCACCACTGCCACAGTAGCAGCAGAGGCAGCTGGAAGCTTCATGCCCCTTAGAATCACCAGGCGCCGGGGCAGTTGCTCCATATGCACACCCCACCCCCATCGGTAGGCCTGCTTGGCAGAGCTGCATTGATCTGTGTGGTGTCAGAATAAAGCAGGATGTAGCTCTCACCAGTTCTCTCCCTGCAGTCCATTAGGCTTGTTGCATTCTGCCTGCCATCTTTGGCAAGGATGTGTAATGAAACAACTAATGTGTTATGACAAGTAAAAGACTGTCAATGGGTAGTTAACAGCCTTATGCACTGGTGATGAATCCCTCATTGGGTTTTTTCTTTTCCCCCATCACAATATATGGTCTCTGTGACAGGGATGCGGTTTCTGGCATTTCACTGCAGAGCTCGTTATTATAATTATTTAAAATGAGAGGGTGAGTTTAAATGTGCCTGACAGTGAAGCATTATTAGTGCTGATGAAAGCCAAAGACAGTACAGGCAAGTATTATTAGATTGTTCCCCATACATTTCTGTTGATGTGCCTTACTCCTGACTTGAAGCAGTCGCAGCTGTTCGAATGCTCCCAAACCTCTATTGCAGCATTGCCAAATATGGCCCTCCATACCTTTCACTCGTCTAGCCCTGAATAACTTCTGAGCCAAGATCCAATGGACTGACCACATTGGTGGATGCGTGTGACATGCCCTGCTGTGTGCTGAGTCCCAGAAGACATGGGCCTTTTAAAGGAAGGCCACCTTTTTAGCTCAAGCTGTAGCAGCTCACATTTCAGAGCTGTAGGGCTCCAGTGCTGTCCTTGTTGTGCTGACCAAAGTGGCGGCCACCGTCGCCCTTGCACTGCAGTCAAAAATTCACCTGGAGTGAGGATGAAGCTAACAAACTGATTTCACTCATGAGCTGAACCATCTCTGATCTGGCTCAGTCAAGCTGCTGTGACAAACAAATGCCTGTAAAGGGTGAAACCCAGAGAGGGTGGGTTCTTTGTTCGCAGGAAGCCAAGAGAGCCAATGGGAAGGGAGAGGGATCTTTTGAATTGAAGCAGTTACCCAGTTACTTGTTGGGGGAGGGTGTCATTCTTTTGTGTGGCCAGAGCTGATGTACCCCCCTGTACACTGTAACTTTAAAACTGAATCCCAGGGAAGTAATTCTCTGTGCTTGTATCTACCTTTTTTTTTTTTAAGTTGCTCTGTAACATTTAGCAACCAAGTATGTTTTGTCACTTTATTTGCATACTTTCTCTTTTGTTTTGTTAATAAATCACCCTTTTTAAACCAATGATTTGATTCTTGTGTCCTAGGAAAATGTCTGTGTATATGCATGCCTAAGACTGAAAGGTCAGCTATCAAATTGCAGCTTAATTTCTTTCTCTTTGTTTTCAGGCTGTCTCCTTGTGAGCTGAACCATATTTGAATCAGAGCTCAGCAAAGGTGCTAATGTTTTTCTTGCAAATATTCTGTTGAAATAAAGTCTGATATTTTCAGGAACACTTCCGTGGGTGTCATTGCCTGGTTTGAAAGTGCAATTGAAGAATTAGCATGTGCAAAATTTGCAAGTACAATTACAACCCTAATTTGTTAGCATATACATAAATAAATCTGGCCCTTAGCTTTATTCCATCGAGTTCAAAATCAGTAATACATTGATTTTGGAATGGTCTGGTTCAGTAACCACATAAGAACAGCCATACCGGGTCATACCAAAGGTCCATCTAGCCCAGTATACAATGCCAGGTGTCCCAGAGGAAGGAACAGAATAGGTAATCATCAAGTGATCCCCTTCACCAAATCTCAGTCTCTGACAGAGGCTAAGAACACTATCTCTACCCATCCTGGCTAGTAGCCATTGATGGACCTAGCCTTCATGAATTTATTTTGCTCTTTTTGAACCCCATTAAAATTCTGGTCTTCACAGTATCCTCTGGCAAGGAGTTCCCCAGGTTGACTGTGCATTGCATAAAGAAAATACTCCCTTTCGTTTGTTTTAAACCTGCTACCTATTCATTTCATTTGGTGACTCCCTCCTTCTTGTGTAGTGGGAACAAGTAAATAACTTTTTCTTATTTACTTTTTCAACAACCATCATAATTTTACAGGCTGCTGTCGTATGCCCCCTTCGTCTCCACTTTTCTCAGGTGAAAAGTCCCAGCCTTTTTAAATCCCTCTTCATATAGTAGCTATTCCAAACCCTTCATCATTTTTGTTGCCCTTTTCTGAATTTTTTCCAGTGCCAAGACATCTGTTTTGAGACGAGGTGACCACATCCGTACACAGTATTCAAGATGTCGTGTACCAGAGACAAGACGGGAGTGAGCAAACTTTTTACATCAGGCCCCGCTTTTTGTCCCTGCAATTAGCAGTGACCTCCAACCTGCCCAGTGTCATCCAAACCAGCATAAATTTTGGTGATGTTCATTTGAAAAAAAACCCTTTTGGTGCATCTAAAAAAATATGTCTGCAGAATATAAAACGTTACTAATTGGCATATACATGTGAATACACAGGCATAAAAATAGTTACATATTTCAACATTTTCAATTAGACTGATGAGCCTGGGGCCTAGCAGCCAATTGTGCTGTGCTCCCCTGTAGGGTGCGAGAAGACATTGTAACGGTCGAGAGTGCAGTCCGACCCCTCTGTGAATCCTCAGGAGAATCTAAACAGACCAGTCCGTGCAAGGTGAAAAGCTGCAAAATAACTGCCATGGGAACTACTGCAGAACAAGGCGCGCTTGTCAAGACTTCAAGGCTACGCTGGCAGTAGACCACAAGAAATAGTGATAGGAATGCATAGGCAATTTTAGGCAAACTTATGTTAATAAGTTGAGCTTTATCAGCTAGTGTTAGGAGGCCTGTTACAGAGCCTCTCCCCGAGCGAAGCTCCAATGCGTCGGGTTTTCCCCCACTGGTGACTGCGGCGTCTCCAGGGCTCCTGTCGCGGGTATCATGCGCTTTCAATAAACCAAAGATAGCACTTGCCTTCTGGGTGCAGCCTTGTTTCTGGGGAACCTGAGCCTGGTTGGCTACATCCCCTTACAAAATATCACACCTCCCGGGGGGGTCCACTCCGCCCTTTGCTCACCCCTGCAATAAGATATTGTCTGTCTTTATCTCTTTTTTTAATGACTCCCACCATTTAGTTTGCTTTTTTGACTGTTTCGGCATGTTGAGTGAATGTTTTCAGAGAACTATCCACAATGACTCCAAGATCTCTCTCCTGAGTGGTAATAGCTAATGCAGTTCCCATCATTTTGTACATATATTTGGGATTATGTTTTCCAAATATGCATTACTTTGCATTTAGCAACATTAAAATTCATCTGCCATTTTGTTGCCCAGTTGTGTAGTTTTTTGAGGTCCTTTCGAAGCTCTTCACAGTCTGCTTTGGATTTAACTGTCTTAAGTAGTTTAGTGTCATCTGCAAATTTTGCCACCTCATTCTTTACCCCCTTCTCCAGATTGTTTATGACAGTGGTTTTCAACCCTTATTCCATCACATGATGGTATGTCATAAGAACTGCCCAAGTGTGCTGTGAAATTTCATGTTTCCCCTTACTGTCGCTCTTTGATGACCCCATGCCTGCTAAGGCTCAAGCAGCAAGGCAGAGCCACCATGAGGAGAAATTGGCCAAACTGGACAGTCTCTATGTAAAAGAATAAATGGACATCAATCAGACATCAGAAACGGCAACATACACAAACCTGTAGGAGAACATTTCAATCTCCCTGGACACTCCGTAATAGATTTAAAAGTAGCAGTCCTACAATAAAAACATTCCAAAAACAAAATGGAGAGAGAAATCGCTGAGCTGCAATTCATTTGCAAATTTGACTCCATCAACCAAGGATTAAACAGAGACTGGGAGTAGCTGGCCCCTTACAAAAGCAGCTTCTCTGTGAAGAGTAACAGTGCTACTGGACCACTAAAATAAATTATTTTAGTCAAGTAGCACTTTAAAGACTAGCAAAATAGTTTACTAGGTGAGCTTTCGTGAAACTGAGGAACCACTTGATCAAAACACGAAAGTTCACCTAATAAACTATTTTGCTAGTCTTTAAAGTGCTACTTGACTGCTTTTTGTTTTGATAGTGTATAGACTAGCACGGCTTCCTCTCTGTTACTATAAATTATTTTGTTAGTCTTTAAAGTGCTACTGGACTGCTTTTTTGTTTTGATAGTTTCTCTGTTCTGGAAGTTCACACCTCCACCTTAGAATCTGACAATGGGCCATATCCCCCCTGATTGATCTGACTTGTTTTTTCTCCTCTCTTGATGTATACTACTGATAATGGGCCATTTCCACCTCGACTGTATAGACCTTGTCAGCTCTGGCCCTCTCTTTTACTGCGACCCTCCTCTTTAAATACCCCTCTGACCCACCACCTCCCCCCCACACACAGACTCATGCATCTGATGAAGCAGGTCTTTGCCCATGAAAGCTTATGCTCCAAAATATCTGTTAGTCTATGAGGTGCCACAGGACTTCTTGTTGTTCTCGAAGATACAGGCTAACATGGTGACCTCTCTGACACATGCGGAGAAATGCTGATCCTACAGGACCCCATTCGTGTTTGGAAGGCAGCTGAAATGCTGCTTCCTGGCTTGAAAGACCTGGCGGGAAGCACTCCCTCAGTCCATGTTGCAACAAGGGGGAGGAAGGGACGGCAGGAGCCTGCTGGGGCTGGAATGTGGTATAAATGCCAAGTCCCGTCTCCAACAGGCTGGCAGGGAAGGGAGCTGCTTTCAGTGGTTTCTCATTTACTCAACATCCCTGGGATGGCGTTGAGCAGATTTTGAAGATGTGTCTGTGCTCGCTGTCTAAGAGGGTGTTTTCTGTGGTGGATTTGAAACACTAAGGCATTTGATCCCTGTTTAACTTGTGTGCACTACTATGTTGCAAACTTCTCTAGTAAGACTGTAACCATAGTAAATACAGATAAATGTGATGTTTATGGGCAGTTGAGTCAGCTGCGTAAAATGGTTGTGCCTTGGAGTTGTTTGTCTCACTGGAGTGTGCCATGTTGGGAACCACTGGTTTACAAATATGTTGAATAGGATGGGTCCCAGTAGGGATCCCTGCAGGACATCACTAGTTACCCCTCTCCGTTCTGAAAACTGCCCGTTTATTCCCACCCTTTTCTCCCTTTCTTTTAACCACCTCTCTCTCCTCCTCCACACACAGAATTATGTTACCAAGGCAGGGAAAACAGACTGAAGTGAAAGAAAAGGCTATTGTCCTGTAAAAGAAGCTGACAGAATGGTATTTGTGTATTTAGAGAGAAATATACAGTACTGTCATTTTGTACCTAGGCTCTTAAATACAGATTGGCCTACTCAATTACCTCCATTTGATGTACATGATAATGTCATTCATGGGAGCCGGCAGATGACAATATGGCCTAGAACAAAATGACAAGTGTGTGTGTGGAGGATTTAGATGAAAGATACAAATAGTGCAGCTTGACGATAGGCATCTATTACAGGTTTCGGGGCAGAAAGAATGAGGATGCACATGATTAATGGCTGCAGCAAGAGACGTTTCATCCATCACGAGGGACTGCTTTTATTCAGCTAATGGAAGGGATGCGAAATGGGCAGGGGTGTTGGTTGGGAAGGGGCAGAGGCAGGCTGCGGCTGTGAAGGTTGGAAGAGGTCAGCTTCAGAGAAAATGAAGTGATCTGACAGGGTGCGAAGTATTCCTAAAAAAGGAGCCAGCTTTTGCAATTGAAATAGATGAGCCTGAACTTGAGATGCTCAGAAACAACTCCACTGAGTCTAGGGGGACATAGTGATGTGTAGGGGCTGGGTCCACTTTGGCAAAGATTCTTATTGAAGGCCAAGGCACAGCTGTGCAACAAGAGTTCAGTGGAGGTTCAGGACTAAAGACCAGAATTGCCCTCTTCAGGTAGGATCTATTGACGGGATGCTGAGTTATTTCAAACTGATGCCATTTCGACAGATCCCTGTCGGCTGAAGTTCCTCCCGCACTGATTTACAACAAGCAGCAAACTCACAGGTCACAAAGTGTGGGTGCATTTTTCTCCCCCCATGCCAAGATCTCTGCACTGCCTTCTGATCAGCAGTCCCTGTTTCCCTAATCCTCAGAAACAAAGACTCCCTTTTTCTAAGATGCGAACCCAAAGGAACACAGCGTTTTTAATTAGTTTCCAGTTTGGTACTGTCTTTCGGAATCTTGGCTAGGAATTAACCAGCCGAGATCTCATGCCATTGGAGAGATCAGAAAAGCATCCTCCAAGGGACACCCCTGTAGGACAGAACAAAGCTCCTTGTATACCGTGTAGTGGTTATTCCAATGCTACTGTACACATGTGGAACCTGGACAACATACAAGAGTCATTTGAAGGCACTTGAACAATATCATCTTTGCTGCCTCAGGAGAATCCTAAATATCTTTTGGGGGGATAGGCGCACAAACACTAGCATCCTGGAAGAGTCAAAGATGACCAACCATTATCATTTTCCAATAACTTTGTTGGACCGATCACATGGTTCAGATGTCTGATCAGCACCTCCCAAAAGACATTCTGGTTTCCAAGTCGAAGGAACGAGGAAAAGCATTGGGGGCCAGAGGAAGAACCTTGTAAGAACCTTGCTTAGAACTGTCCCCAGCGGAGACCAGTAATCCCTGAGGGGGTGGCACAATTTGAGAGCTTCCACTGCAATGCAGATGAGAAGAGGCATAGAAGAAGAAAAGAGGATCAAAAACTGTCCCGCAGCCCTCCAACAGCTGCCAACATCTGGCCCTTCTGTGTTAACACCTGCAGCTCCAGAATAGGGCTAGTCAGCCATCAACGGACTCACAAATAGGAGGGTGACAGGAAGACGTCCTATTCTTTATCAAGTGACCACCAAGAGAAGAAGAGATTAAAGCTTTGGGACTGTCTCTAGGCTGTTGTCTTCACTAAGGAAAGAGATGTGCTCTTAATGTGAGTTATCCAGCACTTAGCAAAACCCTAATGAACACAAGGCATCTTGTAGTTTTCATGTGGTTTAGCAGAGAAGAGTAAACACTTAACGAGTCCCCCACAGCCTGAACTGATAATCTGTGGGAAAAATACAACATGCCTTGTCTTCATTAGTGTTGTACCTAGTCCTGAATAACTCATGTTAAGAGCACATCTCTTTCCCTAGGGAAGAAGAGGTTTAAGATGTGCTTCGAAAACCTGTCCCGGGGCCCCTGTCCCAGGGCCGAGCAGCTGGAGATACGCTGGAAGACTTGGTGAGGGAACACACGCAGCCTGAGTTGAGTGCACACCTAGCTGTAGAGAGACAGCGTGTACGTGTGGGTGGGTGTGAAAGAGCATCTGAAGTGCAGTTGCATAAAACAAGCTGCCTCCAAACCAAGTAGCCAATCCCTGCAAAGCTTTCTCAGGTCCCCGTTCAATGTGGAGGAGTGGCTGAGCCAGCTGACTGACTAATCCAGGTTCACACTGGTATAGCTGACAGTAGTCATTTGCCCCCATGTCAGAGGACATTTGTCTAACTAAGGATGGCTGGAGCAATCAGCTAGCCAGTTCCTTCCCCTACAGCAGGTATCAGCAACCCCCGGCACTCGTGCCAAGAGTGGCACAGGAGCTGATTTTCTTTGGCATGCCAGGCAGGAGCTCAGCCCTGCCCCTCCTCCCCATGCAGCCAGGAGCTTGCTCAAAGCGAGGCTGCCTGTGAATTAATAGAAGACCAGCTAATGCTACCAACCACCACCTACACGGGGAAGCTCTGCATCGTCATTTATTTATGAATGAAGCTGTTGTAAGAAGGATTTTTAGTGACTTTAAAAAGTATCACCGGCACTCGGACCATACATAAAGATCCAAAGGTCACATTTCAGCACGCCAACTCCAAGAGGTTGCTGACGTCTGCCCGAGAGACTCACGCTGAAGTTGTGGTATGACTGTCAGGATAAAGACTTGCTTTAACCCCCTGGGCTGTCAATGGAACGATTCCTGTTGGCTGCTGTGGTGCTCAGGATTCAGTCAGGGATGCTCCTTATGTTTGGTGGGAACTGCCTCTCCAGAACTCCCAGGCTTTGCTGCATCGAGATACTAGATACATGTGACTTCACACAGACGCGAAGGGAGGGGCTAGGGAGCCCAGCCATTAACGCCTTTAACTGTTTACGGAGTGAGGAGCCTGGACTAAGCTGTCACACAAGGCTGTACGTTTTGAACTCCTTCCTACTTTCACAGCTGTACACACTCACCTCTTCTCCATGCTTGGTAAGGGATTTGTTCTAAGCAGTGGCTGGCAGGAGAACACCAGGAAATCTGGCTAATGAGAGAAAGGGGGAGGCTGTGATCTACCTGGTCAGCAGCAGTGTTCACTGTAAGCTGAGTGCTTGGGTGGCTGCCCAGGAGAGATTCAGGTGCTGCCCAGTTAATTAACATGGGCGGCATGTTTTTGTTGGTGGTACACATAAGCACATGCCTCGGTGCACCTAACAAAATTATTCTTCACATGGAGGGGAAATGTTACAGACAACGCTGGTCAGGAGCAGGAATTCTAGCAGCACATAAGTCCTTCAGAGTCTAGTACCCACCAATAGCAAAGCCTCTCCCCTGGTGAGTGCCTGCCTCTGCGCAAGAAGGAAATGAATGTATTCCTGGTCCAGTCTGTCATTTTAATGCTGCAAACAGCTGCACTGTCAAATCCAGAGGAGCAGCTTCTAAGTTTTGGCATTTTCTGAAAAGGGGAGAGGGCTGCAGGACACCCCTTACATGCCTCAAACGCTGCTTGCAGGTGTGGGCCCTTCTGCTCTCAGGCCTCATTTGAACAGGGGTGGGGGGGAATTCCACAGCACTGCCTTTGCTAGTGGCACATGCGTGTCCCTCCTGTGGGTTGCGTTATGGAGTATTTTCATTGATGCAGAGGTCTCTTTATGCTCTTAGAAACATAGACTCCAAGGGCTGGAAGGGACCTCAGGAGCTCATCGAGTCCAGCCCCCCTGCCTGAAACAGGATCAACCCCGACTAAATCATCCCAGCCAGGACTTTGTCAAGATGGGACTTAAAAACCTCTAGGGATGGAGATTCCACCACCTGTCTAGGTAACACATTCTGGTGCTTCACCAGTCTCTTGGTGAAATAGTTTTTCCTAATATCAAACCTAGACCTCCCACACTGCAACTTGAGACCATTGTTCCTGGTTATGCCATGTGTCACTACTGAGAACAGCCTCTCTCCGTCCTCTTTAGAACCCCCCTGAAGGAAGCTGAAGGCTAGTATCAAATTGCCCCTAACTCTTCTCTTCTGCAAACTAAATAAGTCCAGATCCCTCAGCCTCTCCTCATAGGTCATGTCCTCCAGCCCCCTACTCATTTTGGTTGCCCTCCACTGGACCCTCTCCACATCATGCATCCACATCATGTCTATACTGGGGGGCCCAGAACTGGATGTAATACTCCACACATACCTACCTCTCCCCCTAGCTTAGTGTCATCCATAAATTTGTCAAGTGTGCAATCCATCTCCTCACCCAGGTCATTAAAAAATGTTGAACAATACCGGCCCTAGAGCTCCCAGGCCCGATCTTCAGGGCACTCCACTTGAAACCAGCCCTCTACCTCCAGTCATTCCCCACTTCACTGCAAAGCACCATTGAAGCAATATTACTGGAACTGAGAATTCACTCCTTAGTACAAAGGCCTGATTCTGCACTGCACCAATGTGAAACCTGGTCTGAGTCTCATTTCTGCTACAGTACGTCCAACAGCAAGACTTGGTCACAAATGAGGACCTTTGGAACAGATCAGAACAAGAACCACTTGATGTTCAAATCAAGAGAAGAAAGAGGGGATGGCTAGGCCACACTCTTAGAAAACCATCACCCAGCATAGTCCATCAAGCTGTCACATGGAACCCACCGGGGAAATGCAAAAGAAGATCTCAGACAAGGTGGAGAAGATCTGCTCAGACTGAAAGACAACAACTGGGGTACTCCTGGGGCCAGACAAAGGTTTTCCCCTGAGATAGAGTGAAGTGAAAGAGACTTGTAGATGACTTATGCTCCACCCACAGTACCAGAATTTAAGTCAAGTAATTCACCCAAATAGTGTGAAGAAGTTTTACCTCCTCTTTATGTCATCAGTATAGTATTTGGGGAGCTTAGGGCTTGTCTACACTACCACCTTCCTTCGAAGGAATGGTGGTAATTAGGGTGTTGGGAGTTTACTAATGAAGTGCTGCTGTGCATTGGCAGCACTTTATTAAGCAAATTCCCCCCCACGGCAAGTTCGAAGTTTTAAACTTCAAACCCTTACTCCTCAAAATTTTGAGGAGTAAGGGGACTTGGAAGTTGTCCCGGCACTTTGAAGTACCGGTGGCTGCACCGCAGCTAGACGTGTGCTGGTACTTCGAAGTTTAAAACTTCGAAGTTGCCGCTGGGTGGGGGGGTTGCAGGGGGATTTGCTTAATGAAATGCTGCCTATGCATGGCACCACTTCATTAGTAAACTCCCAACACCCTAATTACCATCCTTCCTTCAAAGGAAGGTGGTAGCGTAGACAAGCCCTTAGTGTAAATTGGGCCCAAGACTTCAGAGGACTTGCTCTTGCTTTGAGTGACAGCAGTTGGTGCCTGTGTCCCAAATACGTGACGGCATTTGCAGAAAACGACAGGAGAGCATCAGGCACTATCATCTTCACAGGCCGCAGAATAAAGATGAGTCATTAGCCATAAAAAAGATTTAATATAGTCAAAATTAAACTTGCTCTGGAAGGGCAAGGATCCTTTCTCCACAAGCCCATTATGCGTCAGCTGCGTGAGCTGTCTTATGAAAATTCCAACTAGTGAATCACATGAATCACCTAAGGGAGAGACATAGTTGATTCCCCAGAAAAGCAAATTAAATATCACAGCCCATGAAAGCACCACAAAGAAGAAAACTGAGTTCAGCTTCCTGCCTAAGAGGTATGATTCAAATGTCAAATTTGTCAGTGGTCAAGTGAGGTTACATTCTATTGCAGATGAAGTGTAAAGTAAGGGAATCCAATCTCATGCATTAGGGTGAAAGTTATTCATTTGCAGGGACTGGGACAGAACTGGCGCAGATGCCTGGTCTTTGTAGGAAAGCTGTATCTGTTTAACTAAAGATATGATTTTAAATTAATTTTATTTAGCCTGGTGCAAATCTCTGTGTAGATGCTCTTGTTTTGGTTTACAAAACCCATCTCTACCCTCAATTATTGTGAGCCAAACTGCTTTTTTCAGATATGTTTATTTAACTCCCCCATCTCATTATTTTTCATGCCTTTAGTTGATTTTGGTTTCACTTAAGCCAATTAAAAATCAGTTTAAGTTTAGGGAAAACTGAAATAAGCCAATCTCAAATCAAAATAAGTGACCAGTTTAAGGGAATCAGTTTAAAATCAACTATGTAAAATCTTCTGATACAATATGTACCTGCCCACTCAACTTGCTGACATGTTCGACATTTGAATTATACATCTAAGGCTATGTCGACACTAAGCAAAGTAAGTTGCCAGCAGATGTGCAATTCTAGCTACGGCAATTGAGTAGCTCGAATTGACCTATCTGTGCTCAGCTTTCTTGGCTGTCCTCTTTGGTGTTCCCCAAGTTTCTGCTCTTCTAAATGGCATGACCGATCCTTCCTTGTATAGCTGACTTCAAACATTGAACACACACTCGAGGAATTTGAATTTGGATGTTGGCTCATCTATATCTTCAATTAATTGCGAACCAAAAGACTTTTTTAGATATGTTTATTTAACTCCTCTTAGCTCATTATTTTTCATGCCTTGGGCTTCACTGTTGGGCTGGTTCCAGAAGAGCTGAATAAACTCAATACAGACCCTGCTTTGAGGATTCATATCTTAGGGGGAGGTCAATTTCCCATAGAGGTTTCTTATATTTCTCTGTAAAAAGCACAGGTAGCAAAATTATCCTTTCATCTGTTACCTTCCAAAACAACTGACTCCAAACTCCCCATCTGATCCCTGAATAGCACATGTAAAAAACCCAACATACCGATAGTGGTCAAATGCCCCCATCCATTTTCCTATCAGAATATTATTCCCTGCTTCGTCTTTTATCCTGTGTGACAGAGTCAGGCCAGAGGGCTACAGGAGGCGGGTGGAATGGAAATATATTAGCCCCAGACTAAATAGGTCCCTGCTCCCAGGGTAAACTAACAGATGCTAGTGTAGAACTAGCAGGAGTCTGCCAGAACCAGTCAGGGCAATCAAGCCCATTAGAACCTCTGGGGCCAATTAAGAACCAGTTGAGACTGGTAACCAAGGGCTGCTCTCTTGGTAGCTGAGTGTTCGCAAGGAGCTGTGAGAGAAGCAGCTGTGGAGGATCTGGAAGAAACAAGCACAAGCAGATACTAGAAAGATGAACCTGCGGGTAGGGATGTGCTCAGGAGAACTGTGGGAAAGTGGCCCAGGGAATCACAGCTGTCACTTGGCTATTGCTGGAGAAGTCTGCAGGCAGCTGCTTTCATAGGGTCCCTGGCGTGGAACCCAGAGACGAGAGCAGACCCAGTGGGCTTAACTCACCATACTCTCCCCATGACAGCATGGGAACAGGCCTGGTTTTGGCAAAGGGGTTTGTTCTGCCCGGTACCACTTGGAGGGGCCATAGGCACCATGGAAATTTGGTTTCCCCACTTGTCCCCACACTGGCCAATGATGAGAGGAGCTCAACAGTAATCTGACACCCTAGAGAAAATGCCTAAACTGGGGGCTACTGTGTGCCTCTGGGGCAAGCAATCTGCCTAAAAGCATGGGGCTCACTAAGGCTGAGGAGGAGCTTCATCACACCCGATGGTGGCACGTGCTGGGAATCAGCCATCTTCCTCACACCAGCTCAAGAATTTGGCAACAGCTGACATAAAGATGGTTTCGCTATGGGCCTGGCTGGTCTAGTAAATGGATGAAGAGGTGCAAAATCCACCCAGCAATGATGCTGCTGCCTCTCACCTGTCAGTGCTGCTGTTAAGCAACCACATGTGTCATGATACGTGGGGAGAAGAAAAGTCTAACAGCAAATTTTCCGCCTCCCAATATCCAAAAGCTTTTTAATTTGGACCCCATTGTTTCACCTCCAGGTAGCCGGACTTTCAGGAAAAACAACGGCCCTCTCTTCTGGTTTGTTTTCATTTTTCTTCCCCTCCTGGTTACCGGCTGTTGGTGCATGGTCAAAGAGGGCCAGAAAGCCATCCATCATCCTCAGCATTACAGAGAAACCTTGGGTGTGAACATCTAACGTCATTGGCTGGGTCAGAGCAGGTGCTGTGCATCAGGAAGCTTTTCTGCACGGATGGCATCTGGGATGAAGTGCTTGTTATAGCCTGGAGATAGAGAACATAAATCTCTTGCCATGTGGAGTCATTCCTTGCTTGCAACAAGGGATGACTTTATTGTAGGCCATAGACCAGCAATGGGCAACCCAGGCCAGTGAGTGGCCATCCTTCATCTCAGTGGGCCACAAGATTGTCGGACCCAAGATGTTCTCATGGAATAGGGTAGTTTTGTTGACTGAGTTTGGTACCTAGAATTTGCAGGGTGTGCCAACTGTGAACTGTAGCAGTGCTTTGTTTGGATGCAAAGTGAGCACAGGATTTCTACAGTCATTATGGTGTACAGCCAGCATGCACCTCATTCATTAGCCAGATGGGTAGGAATGGTGTCCTGAGCCTCTCTTTGCCAAAAGCTGGGAAAGAACAACAGGGAATGGATCATTTGATGATTATTTGTTCTGTTCATTCCAGCTGAGGTCCCCTGCAATTGGTCACTGTTGGAAGACAGGACACTGGGCTAGATAGATGAACCTTTGTTCTGCCCCAGTGTGGTCATTCTTATGTCCCTATGTTTTTAACTCTCCTGGGCAAGGGACTGTCTATTGCTTTGTGTTTGTACAGTACCCAGCACAATGGGACCCAGCTCTCACTTAGCTTGTAGGCACTATCAAAATACACATAACCCCATGGCACTTGTTTTAGCATAGAGCCCTTACTTTGTGCCAGGTTCCATCTGAGTTCTACTTCTTACTCTTTCCCCTCTCTTTCCATTGAGATATGACCTGTAAACTGAATGGTATGCGTATGTGATTGGACTCCTATGTGTGCCCAAAAGTCAGAACTAGGATTCTGAATTCACCATTTATTCTCTGCAGCCCAACATTGTGGGATGGATAATTAGAAGATGGCATACAACTCCTTTCTCCCCTATATATTCTTCAGTGGTGGCCTGAAAATTGCGTGTTACATTCAGAAATTAAACTCTCCCTTTTAGAGTCTTTCATCGTTACCCGTTCATCACTTTCAAGTGTCTTCTGAGGTCGAGAGCATTTCATCAGAACCATTCATCACCCAGACATTTGATGTATTGTGTGGGATTGTCTCTCAGGGAAGCAAAGATCATGCCAGAATACACCAGTGAGGTGCCCCGCTCATTATTTTTGGAAATGCTTTTGTCAATGAGCAGCCCTAAGTGAGCCTTTAATTTAGATTTAATAAGGCATCTAATGTTTGTTAAAAAGGACACTACACCTTGAAGGTATTTGTCATAAGAGGATTTTTTTCTCGCTCTTTATTAATGAACCCCTTAGATGATGGAAATTGGAATCAGTTTCATGAACTATATTTCTCTCCCTCCACAATAACTCCTAGAGGTCCCATTACACTGAGCACTACAGGAATTTATAGGACGATACCCTTTCTCCAAACATACAATCATAGGGCCTGGGCTTGCAAGTTGCCCCCTGGAGTTAGAAGCTGCTCTTGCACCGAGCAACTTGCAGAATCAGAGTCTACATTACAGCCATTTCAGCAGCTCAGCTAGGGAGCTTCAGTTGAGCTGCTTTTGAGCTGTACTGTAAATGCTTCCTACATTGACAGAGGAGCTGTTTCCATTGCTGCAGTTAATCCCCTTCTCCCGGAGGTTTACACAACGAGGGGGGCATCAATCTAAGTTTTGCAACTTCAGCAGTGTGAATAATGTAGCTGAAGTCAATGTACACATTGTACCTCTAAAAACTGTGATTCTGTGGTCCAGCAACATGTTTCCAGAGCAGAGAACCCTGGGCTGAAGCCTGTGGAGCCGGCTAGAGCTGGGGGGGGCCAGACCCTTCACAGAGGGTGGCAGAGACAGTGGAGCCACAGGACTGTATCCAGGGCCAGGGCCTTGTCATCAACAGTGGAGCTGCAGAGCCACGGCCAGGGCCAGAGCCCTCATTGGCAGCAGAATCATGGCTGGGGCTGGATCCCTCGGCAGTGGGGCTGCATTTGGGTCCAGAGCCAGGGGTCTGTGCTGCATCCAGGCAGGGGCTGGAGGTAGGTGGCCAGGAGGGGGCAGAATCAAGGCTGAGACGGACTGCGGGGTGGTGGCAGGGACCTCTCCTGGTCCTGCAAATTCCCTCTTTCGGGACCAGTCAGATCCCAAGAGTGCAGAACCTGGAAGGACCAGCCTGTACTTAGACCTCCTGCAGAGTATCAACAGGAGATGATCTCCAGTCAACTTCTCTTGCTCTTGTTCCACCGGAGTACTCTATTAGATGGAGGAACAATCGGCGATCAATTTATCACATCGATATCAGACCCAATAAATCAACCCCTGCTGGATCAATTGCTGCCCCATCAATCTGGCCAGTAGTGGAAAAATCCTTCTGTGGCCCTAGCCTAGTCTACACCCAGGGCTAGGTTGATTTTACTATGACAGAATTTTTCATAGCCCTGAGCAATGTAGCTAATTTGTAGCTAATCTAGTTTGTAAACTGTAGCTCAGGCCTTAGGTTTTAATAACGCACAGCAAGAGCGAGAAATAAAGGTGGAGCGGAAGAGGGAGAGGAGTCTATAACACTGGCTTAATTTTGTTCCTGCTGGATACTGCCATAGGTGTCAATGGCTCCAGTGGAGTTACGACAATGCACACGAGGTGAAGATGTACCTGTGGGTTCCCTACTTGGCAGGATCGAGAAGATTTCTGGTGATTGATGGAGATAAATAATGAAAATGCCAGAAGTCCATTTTTCTCATAATATTTCACTGTGCTTTAATGTGCCTGCCTCCAGTGTTCAGTGAAGAATCCATTCTGGGTTATGAATATGGATAAAAAAGTCAGCTGGTGTTAAATTCTAAAACTCCATTGGAAAACAGGAGAAATTCATTTTAAAGTCCATTAAGAAGAGGCTTAAAATGAAATGGGCTAATTTCACATCGAGTCTTTGTTCTGTTGTTTGGGAAGAGCTGACAATGAGATAGATGTGAGCGTTAGGCTATTAGAGAGTGCAATTCATTTTTAATCCGATTACCTTGACACACATCAGCTTTTAAATCAAAGGAAATAACTTTTCAGATGATCCTGCTTTTATTAGGTAGTGTCTCCTGCTTAAAAGAAAGTACAATTAATTCTAAATATGAGCCATAACATTAGATTGATCTCTTTATTAGCAGCTTTTATGGTAGTTCTCTTCATTGGAAAGCTCTGTTATATCTCCCGCTGACATAAAAAGACAGACATGATGTTTTAAAAGGAAGCCAATAAATGTATACATTTGTGAATGTAGGATATTTAACAGCAAATCATTGTATATTGCTCACCAAATTGGGGGAGCAGAGATTAAATTAAGCCACTTGAGATCTGACATCTTATTTGCAAGATAAAAGCTGCCAGCGGAAGCCGGCACTGGGACTGATGAATAAGTCTGATGTCTTATGCTACCCTTCTTGCTTGTATAATGACTCCTTCTGTGGAGTTCTGCATTGTTTCAAATTTGTGTGTCACTACAGGGTTTCATGGGCGAGCTCCAGCTCAGCAAGTGGCTTTGGTTTTAATCTTTTTCTTCAACCACCACCAAAGAAACACACTAAATCCCCTTTGAAAGTAAGCTGGTACCCCTCAAACAACCCAAAGGTGAAAAAGCAGCTGAAATTCATGATCAAGCCCTCTATATTTCCCCTAAGGCCAATGAAATTGTTACAAATCCATCTCCTCCTTTGCATCTTTAATACAAGGTTAGCAACAGACATGTTCTAACTAGAGCTGAGGAAAATTTGGAATTTTTATCCCATAGGGAACTCCACTGTTTGTTTCTGTCCCCAATCAGGATGGAAAGTTGAGATTTTCTGCAAAACGGAAATAAAAGAAAACGTATTTGGAATTGTCAAAATGTTTCTTTTCAACATTTTTGATCAAAATGAAGCATTTTGAGATTCCAGAATCGAAGTGTGAGAGGGTGAGTTCATTTGATGGCACCAAGGGGAGGGGGAATGCCTAGAAAGCTAGAGCCATCTCCCATGCCCCAGAGGCTTTGGCGTAATTTCTCTTCAGCTGTGGAGACTCTGGCCCTGCCACTGCACACTGAATTTGGCTAGATAAACTCTTCTTGCCCCTGTGCTACCTCTGAACCTTGTGTTTATTTATTTTGTACATTCAGAAAAGCTTTGGTAACTTCTCTCTTTGCTTTTTTCTAAAGTTTCCCCAGGATCACCAGGTCCTCTTTGGGACCCTCCAGCAGTGCCCACTACAGTCCCTTGCCCTCTTCCAGGGGGGATGTCAGCAGCCTTGTTGAAGCCACCCACCCATATAGCCAACTGTAGCATCTATCTGGCTGATCAGCTCGGGTGCCAGCTACAGTCCATACTGGCCACAGATGGTGTGGTGAGGTGCAATGCAAGGGGAGACAGAAGGGACTCAGGCCCACCCACTACTGAGTTCCTGCCTAAGGACCCTCTAGCAGTAGCCTATCCTGCCCTCATCATCTCTCCGCTTCATTGCCTTGCTCCCCAGGCTCCTTCCCCTGTGACTCCTCACACCTCTCTCTCAGGGACAGCAGCCTTGCAAACATGAGGCTAGAGCCTCTCCCTACTTCGCCTTAGCCAGCCCAGAACTGCTATCCTGAGGTGTTTGCTTTTCCTGAAAGCTTGTGCAGCACCTTCCATGGTCAGAGTCTGTCTAACCCAGCTTCACTGGAACAGCTCCTTATATACAGGGCTGCTTCAGCAAGCTGCCCTCTGATTGGCTCCCCCCTGAGCCCTTCACTCATTGGTTGGGGATACTGCTCAGACTCCTGCCTGCCTTAACTCCTTCCTTGCAGGAGTCAGGCTACTACAGGCAGCCATCCAAGAGAGATTCAAATGCTGCCCAGCTGATTAATAGAGCACTCACAGCTGGCAGCACGTGCTTTATGGTGGTGTATGTCAGCACATGCCTTGGTGCACATAACATTTCTTCTGCAAATGGATGGAAAAAAATTAGAGGGAACATTGGTTTTCAGTAAAATAAGCAGGGGTGAGTCCCTGTGAAACTCATCACAGAGGACACAAACGTTGATGGGAGAAACCAAGTCACACAGCAGCACCATCCCTTGTTAATGGAGTTACTGCATGTGCGGAAAAAATAGAAAGAATAAACTGTCTAGACTTGATGCTTCAGCACTGTCATGGGGATATCAGCCGAGAGCAAATGCAATCGGGGAGCTCTAATACACGGCAAGACTGATAAGGGATAGTTCTCCAGTTGCTAGGCAGGCTGACAAGCACTAATGAAACACAATATTTTGTAATCTTTGTATTTGTCCTGTAAATTAGTGTCCTTCTTGGGCTTCAACATGTGTCTGAGTTTTTATTCCGGAAGTGAACAGCCACATAGTAGGAAAGGACATTCATCATTTTGACTAATGGATTTTCTATGACTAATATACTTGCCACTGCATTCTTCAAGGGCAAAGTTCTGATTCCCCCTCCCCCTGCATGGAGTTAAATACTATGGATTTCCAGAATTAGCAGGAGCAACATGGAGATGAGAATACAGTTATTCTGTATTCTATGGTTTACATGGAGATGAGAATACAGTTATTTTTCTTCCCAGTAAACAGGGATGCAGCAGCAGGAATAGAGCTCTGAAAGGCTGGCATTAGGGTGTTTCTTTAATGCTCTCAGCAAGGTGAAGCCCCCCTGGGGAATAAGGAATAGGTGACACTGGGTCATTGCACCAGCCTATCTCAAGCCATCTAGTTGCATCCTGACCAGTGTTCCCTGTTCGCTGAGCATTTTGGTGGCCAACCAGGAGAGATTCAGGTGCAGCCCAGATGATTGGTCAGAGCCGGCAGTATGTGTTTCTATAGGTGGGGCACATCTGCCCATGCCTCCATGTACATAAGAAAATTTATTTGACACATGGATGGAAAAAAAAATAGAGGGAACATTGCTCCTGACCCTGAGCCTAATTCTGCAGAGATGCAACATTCCTTCATCCCATCAGCATCAATAGCAGACAGTTCATAACCTTGCAGGGTTGGGCTCATAAATTGATTCTACTCTCTTTTAATAAACAAGTGGCAGGGGATGTTGCTTCAAAGGGAGTAAAATCAGACTTCAAATTATTACTCAAGTCATATATGTCTCCCTCCACCAAAGCAGATTCATTCTCAGGAAAATGGGCTGGAACAATGTTCCCTGTAAGCTGAGCACTTGTGTAGCTGCCTGAGAGGGATTCAGATGTCGCTCAGCTTATTAGCAGAGCACCCACACCCAGCACCCTGTGTTTCTATTGGTGGTGCACACCTGCATCAACCTTGGTGCATATAACAAAATTTATTCTGATCACAGATAGCAAAAAATAGAGGAAACACGGCACTGGAGAGAAAACTATGGTATGTTTCAAGGCACTTTGTATGAAACATTGTATTTTCATGGTATTTGGGGGAATTTAATTAGGGAGATGAATTACAATATCCATGTCTTATCCTTTCACCCCCATTCCTCAATACCAATAGTAGTTAAGTTGCATAGAATCATTATACTCTCAATCTGAGATTCGGGGGGGGGCAAAAAGGTTTGGAAGGATTATAGCTATTGATAGGATTGGCAGCTAGTCCAGAGAGCTAGAAGTCAGAACTCCTGGGTTATGTTCTGGATCAATCACTGCCTTGGGTAAGTCATTTAATGTCTCTCAGCCTCAATTTTCCTGCAAGTAAAAAAATAAATAAAATGGGAATATTAATACTTACCTGCAAATGAACTAATATTTGTAAAGAGCTGCTGGTGCTTTGGATAAAAGGTGCTAGCATAAATGCAAAGCAACACTATTATTACTAAGTGGCAAATTAAATAAAAGCCTTTGCAAAAGGAACGGTTGCAAGACCTTGCATTTCCATCGTTCTTTGTAAAGTGAATCCACTTAGTATTTCTTGCTTTCATCCTAGTTCTTAAAGAAGATTTACAGTCGCACAAAGGCAGGAAAGTCAATGTTGAATTATTGTAATTTATGCTGCATTTTGTTACATTAATACATGTCACATATGGTATGGTATGTTAATTTAGGTAATTTATGCTAATTTAACGCTGAATTTATGTTGCGGTTCCCAGCTAGTCTGGAGATTGATGCTGTAGAAACTCATGTAATAATAGTAATAATTAATAGTGATAATATAGGGACTCCGTTTGCCGCAGCTGAGTTGGAATCCCTGAATGCTTGGATTGGGTTTATTGCAATTCTGTGTTAGGATACAGTATCTGCAGGTAGAGAAGAGAGCAGTGCTGTCTCTTCTTCAGAGGCTTACCTAAAGCATCAGCCCCATTTTGGATTGCCTGCATCCAAACAACATAATTTCTGAGACATGGGGTCTCTGAGCAACCATGGTCCCAGGAAGCTGGGCGCCTGGGTGGCTACCCAGGACAGATTCAGGTGCCGCCCAGCTGATTAGCAGAGCACCCACAGCTCGCAGCATGTGTTTCTACTGGTTGGGCACATCTGCACATGCCTTGGTGCACATAACAAAATTTATTCTGCCCCGAATAGAAAAAATCAGCCAAGCACAATAATCTTTTGCATCTGTAACAACCTTTGTAACATCCAGACTTGAAAATCTCTGGATTAACCCAACATGTTTTTCTGACTCACTTTTGCCCATAAACAAGGGTTTCTTTCTGAAAGAAGGTGCTTAATATTTAATAGAAGCGCATGAAAGGAATTTTTTCCACACCTCCCCTGGGAATTCTGTACTGTGTAACTCAACAGAGCTGAGGTCTGGTGGCTACGCAGTGAGGGAAAGTCAGCCATTACAATGGATCAATAAGCTTTCCCTGGCCGGAATAACTTGATTTTATTTATTTATCTTGCTCCTTTGCCACTCACTGTGCTGGAGCCTGTCTCCGGGCTTGGGTTACTCAATGTACCCAAGCTTAGGCATGTGACTTGAAAACAAAATTTGAGCCTCTGTTGCTTTTCTCACACTGCTGTGAGGCTGGAGGAGCATATAGTGCAGAGCACAAATGACCCTTGCAACATGCACTGAGGAGAAAGCTATGTCTCAGACCGCCATAGGATAATGTTCACGTAGGATAACATTTCCTGTAGAAAATTACTCCTACTTTTCTCTGCATTTTCCCCCCAGCACATTGCATGTTGTACATGTTATACTCCTGTTCTTTCTGGCAAGCGTCTCTCACTGTATACAAGTGTCATGACAAGCCTGCTTTATCACAGTCTTACCTGGGGAGGTGGCCTACCCTAAGCTCAAAATTCAATAGAAAACAATGTAGTCTGGTGGTTCAGGGAAGACACTGGGGCTATACCTACAATAGGCAAAGAAAGTTGACTGCATATATGCAATTCTAGCTCTAGCAGTTGTGTAGCTAGAGCCTACATATCTGCACTCGGTTTCCCTGTCCATCCTTACCGGAGAAGTTAGATCGGAGAGTTTCTCCCATCGACCTCCCTTATGTCTCACATCTTGTGAGGATTACAGGGGTCAACAGTGAACCCTGAGAGGTCGATTTCCCGTGTCCCTACCAGATGCACAAAATTGAACCCCTGAAGATGGACCCAGAGCAGGTCGATCTTTTGTGGTAGTGTAGACATAGCCTTAGAATTGGTGGGGTAAGGGGGCTATATTTAATTCCTGGCCCTGCAACTGAGTCACTCTGTGACCTCAGGCAAGTAACTTCACCTTTCTCCAGCTGTGAAACCTGGATAATGAGATTCACGGTGCTTTACAAAGGGCTTTAAGAGCTATGGCCGCAGAGAGTTACTTCAGAGCTCAGATCGGTTAATGGGAGCAGAGAGGAAGTCCTAATGTTCAAACATCATGACATCAGCTTAAAAATCACCAGCTTTTTAAAAGGAGATAAGTCTGGGGAGCTTGTTTGCTTTCTGTTTTTTGAGATTTTAGCATTCATATTTCCAAGTCATTCTTTGCAACCATGATCAGTCTTCCCTGTAAACTGAGCATTTGGGCGGTCACCCAGGAGAGATTCCAGTGCTACCCAGCAAATTAGCAGAGCACCCACAGCCACTCACAGTGGGCAGCATGTGTTTCTCTTGCTGGTGTACATCCACACCTGCTTTGGTGCACATAACAAAATTTACTCTGCCTGGATGGAAAAAAAATAAAGGGAACCCTGCCCATGAGGGCTAGACAGTCAGGCTGGCTGGCGCTTTCACTTCTTTCTTAGACAGCTGAGATTCTCACTTGCAAGACTCCATCTTTAAGAGGAAGCTAACAAAACTTTCAAATAGCATGAGAGTCATGATAAAATTTAGTGTTCACAACATTGCAGTAGGGGGGATTATCAATTTGTAAGTCTGGGCCTCCTGCCAGAAACATTTGGAGTTGTATTTTCTGACTAAAATTCCATTTTCCAGGTTCTTCATGTTAAATCTGGCTGCCTTTCAGGAATTTTTAATGTGTATATTAACAAGCAATGATTTGATTAGAGGATGGGGTGATAGAAGCAGATTAACATCCCCCTGAATTCAGCTTTCATGCAAAATTATGTATGCACCAGCTTAAAAAAATAATTATCAGGACAATAATGAAATGAGCTCTTCTCTTGCTTGTGGTTAAAGCCCTAACTCTGGCCCCTCCCTTTAATCTCATGGCTCATTTTTAGGTCTTCACTGCGGATCAGAAAAATTTCATTAGTTATTCTAAAGGGCTCTCTTTTGTTGTTACTATTTAGGAATATGTAATCTCAAGGCAAACAGATAAATATGAGATCACACTGTGTCATTTTGTCCTATGTCCATGGCTAAGATGTCTTTATTACAGCAGGGGAGAGTAACTGTGATACATAATGACCTGGAAACACTGTTTAAGAATCGACATCTGCCATTGTAATAGCAGAGCAGCATTGGGTTCAGTTCTGAATGCTTACATCTATTCGTGCACAGGAGTAAGAGCAGCGTTCACAGTAAGCTGAGCACTTGGGCAGCTGTCCAGGAGTGATTCAGATGCTGCCGGCTGATTAGCAGAGCACCCACAGCCGGAAGCCTGTGTGTCTACTGGTGGTGCACATCCACACATGTTGGTGTACATACCAAAATTTGTTCTGCACATGGATGGGAAAAATTAGAGGGAACACTGAGTGAGAGGGGTAAAGACCAACATCCCTCATGGGCTATTGCCCACAAAGCCAGAAGCCTCTGTGCTCAGGCTGCTATCCCCTGGTCCCATGTAAGTGAGAAGGGAGGGGTGAAAACATCCTTCACTTCCTTCTTCCCAGTGCATCAACCCAGGCCCAGAACTGCTGAAAGAGAAAGACACCAGCCTGTGACTCAAAAAGTGGTTGTTGACTTGCTGCTGGGGCAAAGTAACTGCCCATAGGTGGACTCGAATCAGGGACTTCAGGGCAGGTGCCTCTACACTTTGAGCTAAAAGCCATCTGTCTCCTGGCTAAAGCTGTAGAGGAGATTCAGACTTTCTCTGTGTAAGTAGTTTAAGTGTCACTACGTGGAACAGTGAACCACACCCCTCGATGTGTGGGTTACAGCACCACAACTGTGTGCTGTGTCATCTATAGGCCAGATTGCCCAGTTACAGTCCCACCCACTGTGATCAGAAATGAGGACAGCTGGAAGCCTGAAACTCCATCAACTTGTACACCAGGGTCACACCCCCCACGAGTGATGCCTGATTTACATGGGGATAAGGGAGCAGAAAGTCCAGGTTTAAGGTCTGGGTGGTGGGAGGAGGAGAAAGATGAAAATTGTTTTCCCCACACCCTTCCCTAACACACATCAGACTTCCTCACTCAGCCTTGAAAGGGACCTGAACGCTGGCCAGTTGGGAAAGTGATTTCATGACATGACTGTTAGACCACATTACCAGGCTGCTGTAGATCAGCTCCCTTGTATACATATTTTTTTAAAAGAGGAAAAATGATTTCTCAGGGAGCTTTGCTAAGGAGGGTATACAGATCAGCTGACTGGCAATTACATAATCCCTGCACCACTGACTTGTTGTATCTTATTTCCAAGAGCTGCAGCTTGCCGGGTGGCAATTATGGTGCCGTGTTACTGCTGCCAGGTATCTGATGTTAAATGACTTGAGGGGGTCTCTAGGCCCACCAACAGAGGGAGCAAAGGGGGCAGTTGCTCTGGGGCCTGCCACAGTGGTGATGACCAGCATTATGGTCCCCTTTGAAAGGCCGTGGCTCCATGGGGCTGTGAGGCAGTGAGGAGGGCCCAGAGCCATGGTCTGAGTAGTGCTAATGGCTGATTGCCCTAGGACCTGCCCCTTCCTTCCACTCTGACCCCACCCCTTCTGGGCATGGAGTCAGCACCACCTTCCAACCTTGCCCTGGGGTCCACAGAGGCTGTCAACCCCTTTTGGGGGTGGGGGTCACAGTTCAGCTCCTGCTGGGTTGATAAGAACAAAAAGGACAAACAAAAAAAATCTCCCACTATAACTGTCATTAATTGGCCATCAAAGACCGTATTGCCTATGAGAAATGAAGCAGCCTCTAGCCAATGTTCCCCACAGCTCATGGGAGAGGAATACTGTTGGAGTTTAACTTCTGATGCTGCTGTAAAGGGCAGGCCGAGAAAGCCATTTGGGCTGCGTCTACACGTGCACGCTACTTCGAAGTAGCGGCAGTAACTTCGAAATAGCGCCCGTCACGTCTACACGTGTTGGGCGCTATTTCGAAGTTGAAATCGACGTTAGGCGGCGAGACGTCGAAGTCGCTAACCCCATGAGCGGATGGGAATAGCGCCCTACTTCGACGTTCAACGTCGAAGTAGGGACAGTGTAGACGATCCGCGTCCCGCAACATCGAAATAGCGGGGTCCTCCATGGCGGCCATCAGCTGGGGGGTTGAGAGATACTCTCTCTCCAGCCCTTGCGGGGCTCTGTGGTCACCGTGGGCAGCAGCCCTTAGCCCAGGGCTTCTGGCTGCTGCTGCTGCAGCTGGGGGTCCGTGCTGCATATACAGGGTCTGCAACTAGTTGTTGGCTCTGTGTATCTTGCACTGTTTAATGAAAGTGTGTCTGGGAGGGGCCCTTTAAGGGAGCGACTTGCTGTTGAGTCCGCCCCGTGACCCTGTCTGCAGCTGTGCCTGGCTCCCTTATTTCGATGTGTGCTACTTTGCCGTGTAGACGTTCCCTCGCTGTGCCTATTTCGATGTTGGGCTGAGCAACGTCGAAGTTGAACATCGACGTTGCCAGCCCTGGAGGACGTGTAGACGTTATTCGTCGAAATAGCCTATTTCGATGTCGCAACATCGAAATAAGCTATTTCGAAGTTGGGTGCACGTGTAGACGTAGCCTTGGAGTGTATAATCAGGCTTTTGCTCCTACAAAACCCAAGGACTGGGTTATATATTTCTAATTGCCATCTTCAAGCACTTGAGCCATCCTCTGTTTACCTGTATACAGCTAGCACTCGCCTGTAACCTCATCTTTCACCAGCAGGAAGTTCAAATAAAAGAATAATTTTAACGATTTGAGCCAGGGAAGAGCAAGGGGCAGAATGTCCTGCATTCTGAAACTACTCCCCTTAGTAAAACTGTTGCAGGATGGTCATTCAAGAAGCAAAGATTACCAGGGAGAGCTAAAGAACATGGCAAGATCTATTTCTAGGAGTGCATTCTCACTGCATGCATAAAAAATCACTCCTAGGTTTAGAGAAATCCGCCAGCTCCCATACAGCCAAGGCAGCACAACATTGGTTGATATTATGTTAATCTCTGACCCGTTTATTTGCAAAATGTTTCTTGCCAATTGTTTATTATATGTGCCTCTGAGGCAGTGTTTCTCAACCGGGGGTGTGAGTACCGTTATGGGTACGTCGAGGTCTTCCACGGGTACATCAACTCACCTAGATATTTGCCTAATTTTATAATAGGCTACATAAAAAACACTAGTAAAATCAGTGCTATCTAAAAGTTCATTCAGACACTGACTTGTTTCTGCTGCTTCATATGCCTTATGCTGAAATGGAAGTACAATATTTCTGCTCCAATTTATTTATTTGATAATGAGATGGTAGAAAGTCAGCTCACTTTCAGTAGTCGTCTTCTGTGACAGTTTTACGTGGTTTTGTAAGGAAGTCGTTTGTAAGTGAGGTGTGATGCGGTGGGATGCAAAACAAATCTGACTCCTGCAAAGGAGGCAGTAATCTGGCAAGGTTGAATGACACTTGTTTCAAGACCTCGGATTACCTTAGGACCATGTTTCTCAACTGGTGGTACGTGTACCCTTAGGGGTATGTGAGAGAAGCCTGGGGGTACTTATAATTTTATTTATAAAACAGGTTGAGAAACACTGCCCTAAGGGAACTCAGAGTGACTCTCAGAGCTCCGAGACACAGTGTCCACTGTCTGCTGAATATTTCTGCTTCAAATATAGTTTTATGACTTACTCCCACGCCCAGGGGAGTTATATACAGGACTCCCATTGGCTTCAGTGGCCCTCAATGACAAGAGAAAGACCTACAAACTCACTAACCCACAACCTAATCTTGGTGTTTGAGCTCTGTATACTCTGTACTTCCTTTCTGGTCAGTATGGCGGGTGAAGCGGGAGGGCAGGGGAAAAGACAATATATTCACTTTCAATACTAGATTTGCAAAACCTTGGATATCTGCTTCCCCAAATCCCACTCTTTAAGTGAAAAATAAATGTTTGGAAATTCAGTGGGGGCAGCACACTGCTGACTGATCATAAGGAAATGCGACATGGCAGGAGGTCCACTTTTCAGGAGCTCTGACAACACTTTGCTCGGTGACAATGATGGAGATTTTGTAAATGAATCAATTTATTATTGGCAGGCAGGCAGCCCCTTGTCACACTAGATGCGCCTTAGATGAGGACTAGGCAGTCTTTGCCATGTTCCCTGACAATAATATGGCTTTCCTTATTTGCAAAAGTTTGCAATATCTCCTCTGAGTTGCGTCCTGCCTTCTTACATCCTTCCTTCAAGGATCCAGGGATATAATCCAACACCATTACAAACACACCTTCATTTTCTCTAAAGAACAATGCTATGGCAGACAGAGTGGTTCGGTGTGACTGGGTTTTGGGCAACCCATTTTTGAATTTGGAAGAGCCCCCCCCCACCGGTCTGTCCCTGAGTTTAACCAGGTTTTATAAATTCCGTAGGTTGAAAAGCCAGAAGAGACTATTCTGATCAATGAGTTTGTCTTCCTGCATGGCATTGAGTATCAGAACAAAAAGCAGTCAAGTAGCGCTTTAAAGACTAGCAAAATGGTTTATTAGGTGAGCTTTCGTGGGACAGACCCACTTCTTCAGATCATAGCCAGACCAGAACAGACTCAATGTTTAAGGCACAGAGAACCAAAAACAGTAAGCAAGGAGGACAAATCAGAAACAGATAATCAAGGTGAGCAAATCAGAGAGTGGAGGGGTGGGGGAGAAGGTCAAGAATTAAACTGAGCCAAGTATGCAGACAAGCCCCTGTAGTGACTCAGAAAGTTCCCATCACGATTTAAACCATGTGTTAATGTGTCGAATTTGAATATAAAAGCCAGCTCGGCTGCTTCTCTTTCCAGAACGGTGCGATAATTCTTCTTCAGTAACACACATACCTCTAGGTCATTGACAGAATGCCCCATTTCATTAAAATGTTGACTAACTGGTTTGTGGATCTGGAGTGTTTTGATGTCTGTTTCGTGCCCATTGACCCTTTGTCTAAGGGAGTTCGAAGTCTGTCCAATATACAAAGCATCTGGGCATTGTTGGCACATGATGGCATATATGATGTTAGTAGAGGAGCATGAGAAAGTGCCCGTGATTCTGTGAGTAACCTGGTTAGGTCCAGTGATGGTATTTCCAGAGAAGATATGTGGACAAAGCTGGCAGCAGGCTTTGTTGCAGGGAAAGGTTCCAGGACTGGTATTCCTGGGGTATAGACTGTGGCTGTTAGTGAGGATCCTCATGAGGTTGGGAGGTTATCTGGAGGAGAGAACAGGCATGTCACCCAGGGCCTTCTGGAGTGTGGCATCCTGATTAAGGATAGGTTGTAGGTCTTCAATAATTCGTTGCAGTGGTCTGAGTTGGGGGCTGTAGGTGATGACCAGCGGTGTTCTGTTCTTGGCTTTTTTGGGCCGATCTTGGAGTAGCTGGTCTCTGGGTATTCGTCTGGCCCTGTCAATTTGTTTTGTTACTTCTCCTGGTGGGTAATTCAGGTTTATGAATATTTGGTAAAGTTCTTGTAGTTTTTGGTCTCTGTCAGTTGGATCAGAGCAAATGCGATTGTACCTAAGAGCTTGACTGTAAACAATGGATCTAGTCACGCGTGCAGGATGGAAACTAGAAGGGTCTAGATAAGTATAGCGATCAGTAGGTTTTCGGTACAGTGTGGTACTGATCAGGCCATCATTGATTAGTACTGTAGTGTCCAGGAAATGTATCTCTTGCATGTTGTAATTGAGGCATAAGTTGATGGTGGGCCAGACGAATACCCAGAGACCAGCTACTCCAAGATCGGCCCAAAAAAGCCAAGAACAGAACACCACTGGTCATCACCTACAGCCCCCAACTCAGACCACTGCAACGAATTATTGAAGACCTACAACCTATCCTTAATCAGGATGCCACACTCCAGAAGGCCCTGGGTGACATGCCTGTTCTCTCCTCCAGATAACCTCCCAACCTCATGAGGATCCTCACTAACAGCCACAGTCTATAACCCAGGAACACCAGTCCTGGAACCTTTCCCTGCAACAAAGCCCGCTGCCAGCTTTGTCCGCATATCTTCTCTGGAAATACCATCACTGGACCTAACCAGGTTACTCACAGAATCACGGGCACTTTCTCATGCTCCTCTACTAACATCATATATGCCATCATGTGCCAACAATGCCCAGATGCTTTGTATATTGGACAGACTTCGAACTCCCTTAGACAAAGGGTCAATGGGCACAAAACAGACATCAAAACACTCCAGATCCACAAACCAGTTAGTCAACATTTTAATGAAATGGGGCATTCTGTCAATGACCTAGAGGTATGTGTGTTACTGAAGAAGAATTATCGCACCGTTCTGGAAAGAGAAGCAGCCGAGCTGGCTTTTATATTCAAATTCGACACATTAACACATGGTTTAAATCGTGATGGGAACTTTCTGAGTCACTACAGGGGCTTGTCTGCATACTTGGCTCAGTCTAATTCTTGACCTTCCCCCCTACCCCTCCACTCTCTGATTTGCTCACCTTGATTATCTTTTTCTGATTTGTCCTCCTTGCTTACTGTTTTTGGTTCTCTGTGCCTTAAACATTGAGTCTGTTCTGGTCTGGCTATGGTCTGAAGAAGTGGGTCTGTCCCACGAAAACTCACCTGATAAACCATTTTGCTAGTCTTTAAAGTGCTACTTGACTGCTTTTTGTTTTGATAGTGTATAGACTAGCACGGCTTCCTCTTTGTTACTATTCAGCATCAAGTATGTAATTTTAGCCAGAGATTCCTGCAATAACGTTTGGTAACATCTTTTAGAAAGACCTCCAGTCTGATTTAAACAGACCTAGAGATGGATATTCATTTTCCTGGATAAAAAAATTGAACTTATTTTATGTTCATCTAATTTTATTTATTTATCCTTTTTGCAGTTATAAGTACAATAAGTGCAAGTTTCTTGCCTGTAGGCAATTTCTTCCAACCAACCAGTTACCACTAAGTTGTTTAAATAAATTTGTTGCAGTAGTAGAAAAAATTGTGTGTGTTAGAAAGTTGTATGCACTGGAGGTACTTAAAATTTTTTTAAAAGGGGTATTTTATAAAAAAAAGATGAGAAACATGGCCATAGTCCATTTCATTTTTCTCCAGGCCATGATGCAAGATCAATATAATACAAAAGAAAAGCCTTGAAATTTGCATTGAGGCCCTTCTATAATAGCTATCATTATCAGCCATAGTGAATACATACATGGCATGACTGATCTCAAAGGATCTCTGTATTGAGGAATTAGTTCATGCACCACTGAAATGCAGCCATCTCGAGGGCTGAAAGTGACAGTTTGAAAGTGAAACAAAGAAAGCAGTCCTGTAGCACCTGAAAGACTACCAATATAATCTATTAGGTGATGAGCTTTAGTGGAAAAGACCCACTTCTTCAGATCTGGAGAATTACAGAATTCATTTTCAAGTCTGATACCTACCACTGTGGACTCACTAAAGATCTCAATTGTCTTGTGCATTACAAGGACAGTTTCCCTACCTTTGGTATTCACAATGTTGGCAGACATCCCACTTCACTTAATAGACACTTGCAGGGTGTTTTTTTCTCCCCTGCACCTTCCCCACTCATTTAGCTGATTTCCCAGGGTTTTTTTCCTCTCCGTTTTTTCCTCTCAATTTTTTTTCTATCAGTTCTTTTTCTTGCAGTAATTCTCCAGATCTAAAGAAGTGGGACTTTCCCACAAAAGCTCGTCACTGAATAAATAACACTGTGGCTCTATGTACACTTGCTTTCCTCTTTCAAAAGAGGAATGCAAATGAGCAAAATCGAAAATGCAAATCAGGCTCTGATTTACATATTTTGTGTTTCATTTGCATAATATCTTTTCAGAAGAGATTCTTTTCAAGGAAAGAAAGCAGTGTAGACGGGGCTTTTTCGAAGATAAACCCCATCTTCAAAAGAACCATTCTTCCTATTTTATTTCAGGAAGAAGGGCTCTTTCGAAGATGGGGTTTGTTTTCAAAAAAGCCTGTCTACACTGCTTTTTTTCTTTCAAAAGAATATCTTCCAAAAAGAGATTATGCAAATAAAGTGAAATATATGTAAATCAGTGCCTCATTTGCATTTTAATTCCCCTCATTTGCATTCCTCTTTCCAAAGAGGAATGCTCGTGGAGACACAGCTTGCTAGTCTTTAACGTGTTATAGGACTGCTTTCTTTGTTTCATTCAAATCAAGATCCTCATCACTTCTCAGTGTCAGTCTCTAGCAGCATCTCAATTGCTATAGGATGCAACAGGTTAGCAAAAGAATGGAAGAGAAATACCTCTGCTCCTTGGAATTGCTTAACAATCTAGTGGGGTGTTTAGCCAAATGATAAAGTCACCCTCGGGGAGTTTTCTGAACAAGCTAGTACCTGCTGTGTTTGTAAACTGTCATGCAAAATCAGTTCACCAAATACTGCCTACTGGAGAGCCCTACTTCTCATGTCTCATTTGATGTCTTAAAAGGGGATTTTTATCCTGAGTTGTACTTGAGGTAAAAGGACATTTATCCAAACAATAACTGGGTGTTTGCTAGTTATTTTTCTCTATTCCCCTGACTCTCACAGGAGATGTTTGTGCTTCAAGAAAGGTTCCGTCTGCACTTTGATCCTGCCATGAAGTCACACTCCTGTGTTTATGACATCAATCCAGGGCTACGGCTGCATTATCCAATAACCACGGTGGGCTTTGATATTGTTTAAAGGGAATTATTTAGTGCTCAAGACAATGCCACATCAAAAGCACTAGAAGCGGCGGCTGTACTTTTGAGTTCCAAGGAATCCAAATAAAGCCAAAAATAGCAATATTTGGGTAAACTCAAATACTGATGAATCTCTCTGTATTCCTGCTGATGTTTATATTGTTCTGTCTTTTAATTCTGTGGGGAGCTAATTAGGGTTTCAAAATAACCTAAGTGCCTATCCTGTCTTGGAATTTCAGCTTCAAGGCACTAAAATACTGTAAGGCGGGGCAGGCAAAATATGACCTGTGGACTGAATCCGGCCTGCCAAACTGCCCCAGAGTGAGTCTCAGGCGGGTTCCTTGCCAGTCCCACACCCCACCCCTCACCACAGCCATCTGTGGGGGCCACAAGCTTCTCTGAATACTGTGAGCCTCTCCTGTGCCTGAAATTCAGCTTGTGCATAAGTTTTGGAAGGATCTAGGCCTAAGCCAAGAATGAAATAAGGCAATTTATCCCACTCCTTCTGGAAACATGCTAGCTAATGGGTAAAGGCAGCATTATTCTATGGATCTGAATGAATTGCTGTTGGTATCAGCCCGTTTCTCTTGCTGCTGACGTCTTGCTTTGCACAGGGTTCCAAATGTACCTCACCTCCACGAAATCTCACCTGATGTTTTGAGTCAATGGGACTGAGCCAGGCAGATGCCAACTGAACTGATATTTCACAGCTTTCTCAAGCTCCTGACCCAGGCATGGCATGTGGCTTATAAATCGACACCACAGAGGTCTCCAAAACAGCTGGGATAGCTCAGCCCTGAAATCTGTCCCACCTTCATGGTCCAATGCGCACGTTGGCGATTTTAGTAATCGGCTAATGATATTTCATAAATGAAAGGGTAATTTCTTGGCAGAATAAGCCTGGCCCACTAGGAAAATCCTGTTTAAGACTGCATGTAAAAAAACCCAAGCTCCAGCGCTGGAATTACAAGTTGTCATAAAGTATCGGAAGCTGGGTGTCGGCAGCAGGTGAGAAAATTGCTTTCTCTTATTGAATATATTACCTAGAAACTAAAGAAGGAAATAAATAAGGAGCTTAGTAAGATATCTGCATCGCGGGCCATGCACCACACACACCACCTACATGCTCCTGCAATAAATCACACTCGTAGTCACTTGCTCCCTTTCTTGTGTCAGTATGGGCTGTTTTTTTTTTGTTTGTTTTTGTTCTGCATTTTGGATTTCCTCCCACTTTTGGAGCCTGATAGGTTGAGGGGGAGCAAAAGCCAAAGGAGTTCCCCTATTTTTTGAGTGACCAATGACAGCTGATTTTCTTTCTCTATGGCATGGCCAGCAATAATGACCTGAGTTTGTGTTCCCAATTGAGCTGTCCCTGGCAGGCCAGAGATTGCCAGTAAGGGTGTATTTCATAGTCCTGCGTGCACACTCAATCTCTACAATGAAGCACAAACCGTACAAAGGAAGGCTGTAGAGAAAGGATGGAGCCATATGCATGGGTCTGTTCTGTAGCACTGTTGGCGGAAGCCGACAATGGGCTGCCATTGTATGTTGATTAGGGTTTATTTTTAATCTTACTTGCCATCATAGAATCATAGAATACTAGGACTGGAAGGGACCTCGAGAAGCCATCAAGTCCAGTACCCTGCCCTCACAGCAGGACCGAGTAATGTCTAAACCATCCCTGATAGACATTGATCTAACCTGTTCTTAAGGTTAGATATCTCCAGCGATGGAGATTCCACAACCTCCCTTGGCAATTTATTCCAATGTTTGACCACCCTGACAGTTACGAACTTTTTCCTCATGTCCAACCTAAACTTCCCTTGCTGCAGTTTAAGCCCATTACCTCTTGTTCTACCCTCAGAGGCCCAAGAAACACAAGTTTTCTCCCTCCTCCTTATGACACCCTTTTAGATACTTGAAAACCGCTATCATGTTCCCCCTCAATCTTCTCTTTTCCAAACTAAACAAGCCCAATTCTTTCAGCCTTTCTTCATAGGTCATGTTCTCTAGACCTTTAATCATTCTTGTTGCTCTTTTCTGGACCCTGTCTAATTTCTCCACATCTTTCTTGAACTGCGGTGCCCAGAACTGGACACAATACTCCAGCTGAGGCCTAACTAGTACACAGTAGAGCGGAAGAATGACTTCTCGTATCTTGTTCACAACACATGTAAATCATGTAAATTAAAGTGATTTTTCTGCCAAGGAAGTGCTAGGGGCTTGTCTATGCACAGAGCCATTCCATCCTGAGGATAACTCAGGGTGCCCCCCCAGCCCTGTGCTTTGTAGGGGTGCCCTGTTGTAGCATCCTCAATCGTCCTTTGAAGAGGAGGGACCCAGGGCACAACAGGGGCCAGGTGTGGAGTGGTAGCAGGGGCAGACACTGTGGAGAAGCAAGTATAATGGGCTGGGAGAAGGCTTCTGGGTTGCTCTGGATCCCACCACCCCATGCCAGGCCCCCATAATCCTCCATCTTGCATTGTTCAGGGAAGGAACAGAGCAGGGATAGGGTGTGGGTGGAGCAGGGACGGGGCTTGGGAAAGGAAGGGGAGGAGCAGAGGAAGGACGGGGTGGGGTCTGCAGCAGGGTCATTGCCCTAGGCCATACACCTGGGGTATGACTGGGGGGAAGTCTCAGGTACTACACCCTCGGCCCTATGGCCCCCTACGGATGGCTGCCACTATGTATATACCACGCTGCATCTGTGCCACTAATCTGTGGGGAGAGCTTTTCTGCTAATCCACTTCCTTGAGGGGGGCTAAGTAAAACGATCAGAGATGCTCTCCTGCCAACACAGCACTCTGCGCTGGGGATTGGGTCAATGTAACCCCAGCACCCAGGGGTGTGTATTTTTCATTTCCTGACCCTTAGACCCAGGGCCGTGGTTCTTAACCTTTACTGCAGCCTGCAGCCCTTTGGTTCTCAAAATATGTTCTCACACCCCTTATCAAAAATCAGAAATGGAGATGGGAGGGGCCTATACACTTTTAAATGCATATTAAATATATGTAAAATAGTTTTATGCTATTACTCATCACAAATAATAGTACAGGAGGCATACAAAAATACTCAAGTACTACATGGAGATGTTGCATAGAAGTAAATTGTAATCGACGCACTAACAGTTCGCGGCTAATTGAATCCATACATAGGTCTGATAAAGCAAAGTGGTTGTACTTACAGGCCTGTGCTTAATTTGTGTTTTCCATGATTTGCCTTCTAAAAAATCTGGCAAGTCTCACACCCCAAGAAAGGGCATCGCCGCCCCCTCCCCCCGGGGGTGTCTGCATCTCAGGTTAAGAACCATTGACCTAGGCTGAGGAGAAGACACCATTACCTGCTGCAACAGGGCATTTCTACGGTTGCTATTTAAAGCTGAAAAAGTCCCTTTTTTGTACAAACACTGCAGGAGCATCTACATTTGCCAATGACTTTTTGTAGTGAAGCTTGGAAGCTGCCCCACAAAAAGAAAACTGCCTCCCCAAGAGGTGAACTTCTCTTACCAGTGTTGTCTTTTAGTGAGGTTACTGAGGAGACAGTCTTGCTGTATCCAACCTGGAGTTCTGGGACAATTTTTATAGTAGGGGTGCTGAGAGCCACTGAACCAAACTGTGAATAATGGACACAAAATCAGCAGTGTAGACAAGCCCTTGAAGTCGGGGGTGCTGGCAGTAGAATTAGCCAGAATACGCTACTCTGCAATAACTTTTTTCGAAATAACCCCTATTCCGTCTACACAACCCCTCGCAGAATGAAGTCTACCAGATTCGAAATAAGCCATCCGCTCTTTGGAAATCATTTCAAAATAGAAGTTGCATTGTGTAGACACTTTGCTGTGTAGACACACTCTTGGAGCTCACAGGTATGTCGATACATCAGATGTCTGCACAGCAGTCGATCTTCCAGAGTTTGATTATGCCACGTGTGAAGACATGGCAAAATTGATCTCTCTGAGCTCAGCCATCGACCCTAGTACTCCATGCTATCATGTGGAGTAAGGATATCGGCATGAGCCCAAAGAGCCCCAATCTAAACTAGGACAGAATGTCAATTCTGATTCATCGATTCTAGCTATGCTAATGGCATAGCTAGAATTGCGTATGTGAGATTGACTTTGTTCCCCAGCCTACAATCTGTAAGACAAAAAAGAACAGATGGGAACAGCCCAACCAACAGAATACAAGGAAAAAGCTTTCTTACATCCAGACATGTAGGGCCAGTTCCTTAGTGGGTGCAAATCAGCATATCACCACTGATTTCCTCCGGTGAGGGGCTGGCTTGAAATTTGTTTTCTTCTGCTTTGCAAATATATATATATGAATATTTTTTTAATCATCAGATGCAAAATTCTGGGGTCTCAAAATGGCTGGGCGATGAAACTGTTTGTGAAATGTCTCCTGAAACTGCCAAATTCATGCTGGGGTAAAGAGATTCTAGCCATTTCTGCGACGGTTACAAAGTCTGAAAAATGTGCCCCCAAAAGAAAAAAAAACTTTAACTAGCTAAGTAACTAAATAAATAATTAAACAAACAGAATGTCAAGAGATCTTAAGAAGTTTAAATTGAAATACTATATATAACCTGTGTTAATCCTCCCCCGCTGCCAGATTTCCATTGCCCAAAGCTATTAAGAAAGCTGCACTTAAAATGCTTTTTTCGCGTGTCTTAAAGGGATGGTGCCAGGGAAGGAGTATGGATTAATCCACTGAAGGTGTGAAATGAAAATCTATTTCCTCCCCCATTCTTTTCTTTATTCATTGCACATGTACTTGTCTTTGTATCAATGCTCCTTCAATGAATATTGAGCTATTGGCATTGATTTTATTTTCCAGAGGTGGGGAAGGACCACTGCAGCATTTATTTTGAAAGGGGGAAAATGCCACCTTTGGGGGAAAAAATTGCAAGGATACTTGAACAGACTAAAGAAGAAGTGTTTGTATTTTTGGCAATTTGACCTTTGCAATGTTGATATCATTGGAATTGCTCCAAATTTACAGGAAAACAACTGACAGCAGAACTTGTCATTAATTATTTGTAATACAAACAAGAACAGGGTTCCATTGTGCCAGGCCCTGAACATACAGGTAGTAAGAGACAACGCTTGCCCTAGGAAGCTTACAGTCTAAATAGTGAAGACAGAAAAAAGATGGGAGAAAGTGACACATTTTATTTCACATGTGGGGCACTGAGACATGGACAGCTTAAGTGACTTGAACAAGATAGCATGGGGAGTCAGTAGCAAAGCTAATAATTCAGCCCTGATTTTCCAAATTCCTGTCCTGTGCTTTAAGCACAAGACCATCCTTCCTCTTTACTAGTTGGGCCACTGTACTGGCTCTGTGCATTTCTGCTTTGCCATTGATGTCAGGAAGAGCAGGATCACACCTGTTAGAGCAGATTAATGATCTGTGGAGGAAAAAAAGATTTCTTAAATATTTTGGCATTGGGACTGAGGGTTTCCTGAAGCTAAAAGCACATGCCAAAAATATATTAGAGCTTAACTAACTTAGCTCCCAGCTTTTGCCAAGAGATTTCATGCCAGTTAGCTATATTTTATCATCAATATATTTCAACCCTATCTCTAAAGCATATTGCATCCATCTGCACCTATAGATGAATTTGGACTGGAAATAACAACCATCTGCCCAAATTTGTCCTCTGTACATAATACTCTGTGAGGTATAGGTAAACTAAGCAGCCTTTGGGTCCTTATGCCTTGAGCTGTGCAACCTTTCCTTATGATCCTGGCTGCTCTTGCGAGCTAAGCTGGGTTAGAGCAGCTCCACCCTCAGACTGGACACTTCTCGGGCACCGTAGCAGTCAGGACATGGCGCTGATGTTTTGGGGGAGGGAAGCATTCTGAACAGAGAATGAAAGGCTTGAGATATATCTGGGCACAGTTAAACAGCTGCCGCACTCCAGTGTAGGTTGAAGGGATTTCTGTGTAAAGCAGGCATGTCAGTTTCAATGGGTTAAAAGCTATGGGCAGGCCCACCCACAAGGAGGGGTAAAGAGGGCAGTTGCCCCAGGGCCAGAAGAAGCAGCCATGGTGGCCAGATCTCCAAGCCCCTTTGAAATGCTGTAGCAGTGCTCTGCACATGGCTCTGAGGGACCATGGGGGTTTGGCCCAGGGCTGACTGGGCCAAGGCCTGCCCCTCGCACCATTGAAGGCATGGGGAGCTGGGCCCCGCTCCAGACTTGCTCCCAGGCCCAGAGTAGCTGTCGGCCCTGCTGGCTATGGGACACTCGGAAAGCAAAGAGGAATGCTAAGCAAAGTTGTGTTGTTAGTCCTTTCTCATTCCTTCTAGGAACAGTACATGAAAGGGGCCTTATCAGGACAGTACTGACTGGCTACGAAGAGATCACTGTGAGCTCTGTCCCATCCCTCTCGTCCCTCTGAAGCCAGCTCTTGACCTTACACTCGCAACCTGCCCAGCATCATCCTCCCCATCGTCTGCAGCAAGGCGTTCGGAGACATAGGCATATTCCAGAAACTCAACAGACAGTGGGCAGATTCCCATTAAATTCAGCAGGCACAGCATTAGGCCCGAGGTGCTAGGTGTAGAGGATGGGAAGGCTGCCACACTATTTACCTTCAGGGTGTGGCTTAGGGCAGGGGGCAGCAAGCAAAATAGCAAGAAGAGCCATTTTCTTTCTAATTTGGGAAAAACATCTCAATAATGCAAGAGCCGCAATTCGTGGGAATAAGAATTTATTGGCAACATGATCAAAACACAGATAGAGTATCATATTCCACAGTACACTGCACATATTAATGGGGGAACCTTTGGAGATCATATATTTTTTGTTATTTAGATATGGGTTATTAATTGCTGGCTTTTAGATGTTCACTGTTTATTAAAAATAATCAGGAGGGTTTTTTTTTTATTTTTACTTTGCAATTACAGCATCAGGAGCCACAAGAAGTCTATAAAGAGCTGTATGCAGCTCTAGAGCCACAAGTTGCAGATCACTGGCCTAGGGATTATTATTTTACATTGTTTCATTAACGCATCTAAGTTCCCTTTTCCCAAACGGGCACATGCATATGTACAAAGAAAATTCTTAAGCTAAACTTCAGCATCCCATTCTCTTTCCATGTTAATTGCTAAATTAAGCTGCTTTGAGCTGTATAATAATTACAGACTTTCTACCTGGAAAAGGTTTTCAGAGTGAAGCAAGAAGTGACTAAACATTCATGCTCCTAAGAGAGCTGTTTGTCCCTTTTCCATGTACCCATTTGCTATGGAAAGTCTCTATCTTTTTCTGACACGCCTTATTTCTCCTAGATAGGAAGGTGACAAGAAACCATCAACCCACGAGTCAATCAATGCCCGGGAAGTGCATGAAAGAAATCCAGTCATCACAATTTTCTCTGCCCCTGGAAAACAGGTAGCGATGGAGGGCAAGCAAGAAATACAGTCAGCCCTGGATTTGACATCATCTCTGAGGGTAGGAGGTAGTTTGGCAGCAATAAAAACTAGATTTAATAAACCTGAACAGCAAAATTACAATTTTTAAAACAAGGCAATAAATATTCATTTGACGAGCCTTGAGAGTGTGTTGGGGTCAAGTTTTAAGCATAGATCAAAACCCTGTGTACAGAGGCTTTCTGCCTTTCTAGAGGAAAACACTGATTCTGTATTACAGTTGAACAAAGAGGGATGTTATCAACTTGGCGTATGCATGGCATGCGCATACATGTTGTAAGACTTTGAATTGAGGCTTTATGGGGTAAGTTACATTTCTTACATGTACTGTTGTATTGCAACCCCTGCTTGAGGGGGAACTCAGGATAAGGTTGGAGAGGGTTGACATACCACAGTACTCATAAGAAATGTGGGGTTTGGAGTGCCAAGAGCTCAAGGCAGGGTGTTGTGGTTTGTGAGAGCATGGGGAAGCTCAGTGCATGGTGTTGGGTTTGGGGTCTGGGGGAGGATCAGGGCATAGGGCGAGGATGTGAGGGGCTCAGGAAGCAGGACAGGGTGTGAAGGTTTGGGAGCTCAGGACAGAAATGTGAGGCTGCAGGAATCAGGGCAGGAGGTTGGTCGTATGGGTGTCCCAGGGTAGGGACTGACTGATTTACCTGAAATTCTTTAGTATCTTACAGTGAAATCTCATGGTGGTGGGCAGACAAGCCACAGTAAAAGATTTGGTAAATTTTCCCCAGAGGTTAATCATTCTGGCTATTGCAATTTTGGGGCTCAGTTTTCACAAAGCACTGGGCACCCTGCTTCTGAAATGAGGCCCAAAATTTGAGCATCCCAAGTCAATAGATGTTTTTGAAAATTGTGACTGTAATTTAGTGCTATGTGAAGGCTGCCACTGTGCAGACATGATCAATAAAGCTGTTGACTTTTATTTTGTCTTCACTTATGCATCTTCTGATAGACTGGGACAGAAGAGTAAAGCGGACTAGAACAAGCATACTTTACCGTCAGTTATACAGACATAAACTTACATTAACTTCACTGAAAAAACTCTCTTGCCCAGCAACAGCCATAATCCAGCATGATTTTAGTTATTTGGATGACCACTTCTCAGGAGTAACCAAGTTTCCTGTGATCCCAGAAAGTTTGTTTCCAGCCACCAATCCTGGCTCCCAGTGTTCTGTGCTGTTATTTAGCTGTAATTTACCCCAAATGTCTTCTAAGAATCCTGTAGGCAGCTGAAGTGTTGGTAATGCTGCTAGACAATATTGACCTCCTGTGGTCTGGCAAATTCTCTCATCCAGGCCCAGTCAGGACCCAAGGGCGCTGGATTAGAGAAGTACAATCTGTAGTCTCATAAGAGTATTCTGTCAATTCATCTACAATTGCTGGAGCTGGCTGGAAAAAATACAGTTTTCCACTATTTTTAAAAAATTAACTTTTCTTTAATTTTGGGGAAAGTTAATAAAAAATTTCAAAAATAAAATAAATTACCCTTAATGCCTTACAATGTTTTTTATAAAACTCCATCCTGCTGCACTCAGATTTTAAAATATGACCTCTGTTCTATTCCATTCAGTTACATCCATTATTCTGTGAAGTGAATGTTGAAATCCACTTATCTTTTGAGAAAGAAAGAAAGAAACAAAGAAACAAAGAAAAGTTATTGATTTTTGGTGGCATATTTTACTGGAATCTGATCTTGGACTTTCTGTATTCATCCAGCAGCATTTCTCCTAATCATCTCTTGACCGTGACCTGCATTGAACTGGTGGGAAGTGCAAGAGTTCAGTGGGCAGTGCATTTGAAGGGCTCTTTTGAGTTTCTTATAATGACACTTAACCATTAGGGTCAAGAGTTAGGGTGGGTCTAAACTAGACCTGAAAGTTGATCCTAGATATGAAATTTCAGCTATAGCAATTGTGTAGCTGGAATAGATGTATTTGTGATCAACTCATTGGCTGTCCTCACTGAGGGAGATCGACAGGAGAAATTCTCCCTCAACTTCCCTTACTCCTCACGAGAATGAGAAGTACAGGGGTCGATCGTCAAGCCCTGATCGTTCAATTTCACAGGTACCCACTAGACATGCAAAATGAAACCCTGGAAGATTGACCCTGACCAGGTTGATCTTCCACTAAGTGTAAATGTGCCCTTACATTTGTTTCTACAAAGAAGGAGTTTAATTTCTCTGCCACTTCCAGATTTTTTTCAGGAAATGACTTGGCTGAAGTTTATAATTAAGGAGACCAGCCGTCCTGTATTAGGCAGAACAGTCCCATATTTCGGGCTCCAGAAAGCGTCCCTATTTGTTCTTTAAAACAGGCTAATTGTCCCGTATTTGCCCCTCCCCATCCTCCGCCAGCTGACGTTTTCCCACACAAGCTGTGAGGGTGCAGCTGCTGGCCGGACCGTGCTTCCAGACCCATACACCTGTGCTTATTTCCCAGCTCCACAAGGCGCGGGGAGCGGGGAGCCCACCCATGTGACTGCCGCCGAGATCCCAGCTCCCCACACCTCAGGGGAGCTTGGAGGAGCACAGGTACCGCTGCTGCTTTCACTCTGGCTCCCCAAGGCACAGGGCAGCTGCAGCTGCAGCCTGGGAGCCCCCCGCCACCCCCATATCTCCCTGTCCCATATTTGGGATAGGGAAATATGGCCACCCTATTTATAATGCTAAGTTCTGACTTTCAAGGTGCCTTCAGAATAAATTTCCTTTCATTAGACACAAAGTCTCTCATGATTGGATCTTTTCCCTGATTATTGCTGAATAAGCTTCTGTATAACGGACCTCATGTTCTGTTTCTGTATTCAAAATCCCAAGTCTCTTAAGGCTCCTAGTCATGCATATGTAAAAATAGGAAGGAACAAAAAAAAATCCTTTGGAGGGTTCTGTATCAGCCGCCTGCCCTGAGTATACTGCTGGCTCTGTCTTGAGAAAACAAAAGGTACCATAAATACAGTTGTGCAATGAAAATCCCTCCCTGTGGTTTAAATAAAGATGTGGTAAAAATATTTGCCCAGATACATAAGGCAGGGAGAGAACACATCACCCAGAAGTGTAAAATCAAGGAAACATTTTTAATCGTCTCCTCGTGTTTTCATTGATTTGGAAGGAATCATTGTGATTGTGTGTCAACTAAGGGAAGATATGACAAAGGTCTATAAATTCATGACTGGTGTGGAAAAGGTGAGCAAAGAAGAGTTATTTACTCGTTCTCATAACACAAGAACTAGAGGGTCACTGCATGAAATTAATAAAGCAAACAAAAGGAATTACTTTTTTCACAGAAGGGACAGTCAATCTGTGGAACTCCTCGCCGGAGGATGTTGTGAAGTCCAAGACTATAACAGGGTTATAAAAAGAGCTCAATAAACGTATGTAGGTGTCCCCGGCCTCTATTTGTCAGAAGCTGGGAATGGGCAATGGAGCACTTGATGATTCCCTGTTGTGTTCATTCCCTCTGGTGCACCCGATGTTGGCCATTGTCAGAAGACAGGATACTGAGCCAGATGGACCTTTGTTCTGATCCAGTATCAGTGTTCCCTGTAAGCTGAGTGCTTGGGCTGCTGCTCAGGAGAGATTCGGCGCTGCCCAGCTGATTAGCAGAGTGCTCACAGCCTCCTAGAGGAGGCAGAGCATTTCTATTGGTGGTGCACTTTCACTCATGCCTCAGTGCATATAGAAAAATTTATTCTGCCCCTAGATGGAAAAAATTAGTGGGAACACTGGTAGAAACTTGCAATTTTATCCTGGCTCACAGATGTCTCCCCAGACATCAGTTTTTATATGTGTAATAAACACACAGCAAAAGTAGGTGGCTTAGGGAATCTCTGAATAGAAGTGCCCAAGTCGGAATGTAATAACAGAGGGGGGATGTGTTGGTTCTGAAAAGAGATACAATCCAAATGAAATGCTAATACACCACAAGCTTTTCAGAGAGAGACACAATGTGAGAACTACAAGAAGTCTCGTGGCACCTTGCAGACTAACAGATATTTTGGAGCATAAGCTTTCATGGGCAAAGACCTGCTTTGTCAGATGCATGAGTGAGAACTGTTGCTTAGCATAGGAGTGAGATCCTTAGCTGGTATAAACTGGAGTTGCTCTGTTGAAGTCAGACTGTTCCTGCTGCACAGGTCCAGCTGCCAGTAAATTAACCGGTGCTCAGACTGAAGATTAAATAAGCCTTGGGAGGCCTCTCAGATAACAGGGAGTGGGGATTTCCTTTGAAACAATCCCACAAAGCCTTCAAAAATGTTCACCTTCCCGGTGGAATATCTCGCCCTTAGTGCTGCTTTAACTTCATGATACTTCTTTGGTTTCCAGGCGATAGGCTAGGAGGGATGAGATAATTGCTGTCTGTGTTGCTCCTGGGTGTTGTATTAAATCCAGGGAAGCTGTGGGCTTAGTTCAGACCATGTTGTCTGAATCTGGGAAAGGAGTCAGAGCGGGAGTCACACTCGTGCACCTGAAAAACAGTCTGAGTGCCTGCCCCACACCAAAATCCTGGAGGTTGGATGCTGCCCTCAAAGAAATCATTTATATTCCACTATGATGAGGCCAGGCCAGAAGGCTAGCAATACTAAATAAGCAGAGACGGCCAGGCTAGTTAACAGAGGGCTACTTCAGGGCAGTGAGGAGCAGCTGACCTGGGGAAGCAGCCAAGGAAGAGCTGCTGGAAATCAATTAGGGCCAGCTGAGCTCACATGAAGCTTCCTCTGGGCTGTTTAAAAGCTCTCCCCTACTGGAAGAAGGGGAGGAGAGCAGAAGAGGAAGTTGGAGGGAGTTGAGAACGGGGAAGGTGAGAGCGAGTCAGAAAGCAGAAAAGAACACCAGCTTTGCCAGAGACTGTGGGGGAGGTGAAGGGTTCCCACAGGAAATGTTTGGATTCCCCTCCCCTCAGGCAGTCATGGGGCCTTACCCCAGACCCTTCAGCCAAAGGGCAAACTGTGGCTGGCACAAGCAGGGCCCAAGCTCCCTGTGGGCCAAACAAGGGACTGAGGTGCAGGAGTGAGGCTAACCCTGCCATTCTACCAGTTAAGATCTTTGTTTGTCTTTCTGCAGAGGCATCTGAGGAACCAAAATAGATACAGTCATCATCTGCATGTGTTGTCTTTTTCTAAGACATCCTTTGATTTTTGCCTTGCCACCCCATTGAAACAAAGAGTCACACTGAAGTCCCTAGTCCTATGAGACTCTCTGCCTTGCCCCATCATGCAAAGAGAAAAGAAAGACTATGTGAGAACTGAATAGTTGAAAGGATTATACACAGAGTACAGCAAATTGCTTATCATGATCTGGGGGCTATCCTTAGGTATACTAGGAAAGCAAAGGAAATTCTGAGCTAAATATCTAGACCCAGGTCTAGTAGAACACAGAATTGTTTCCTAAGGGAACAGAGGAGTGGCCAAGTCATTTAAAAATGTGTTGAGCATAATATTAGAATATAAAAGGAGACAATAATGCGATAGCAGATCACTAACAGATCAGTTTCGTTGCCGTTATTTTGTTCCACGGAAGGCAATGTTTTTCAGGGAAGAAGGCTTAGCATCAAAATATCCAGGACTAGCTAATTTGGTTATCTTGCTGTGCATTCTGTGTCTTGAAATTGCAATAACATCTGATGATCAGGCAAAGCTAATCACCATAACTTCGTTGCAACCCGGGTGCAAAGAAAGCCAAGTGCAAAAAAAAAACACATGCTATTTTTTAAATAACAAAGTTTAAAATGGTTCAAATTAGATTGTTCTGGGACATGCAAAGGAGGGGAGAGATTATTTCCTTTTTTAGCAAGACCTTTCTTTGCCAGGCAGAGAGGAGTTGGCTGAAATGCATGCAGAAGCATGAATGAGCTTCAGGAAAGAAATATTGTATTCCTATCCCGAATGAAAGGAGGTTGGAAAGGGGAGGGATAGAAACGTACAAAATTGAACTATCTGGGGTCAGCAATCAGCACCTGTACTCCTTGTTATTGCTATTGCGAGGAGTAAAGGAGGTTGATGGGAGAGTTTCTCTTATCAGCCTCCCTCTGTGATGATGGTCAGGTAAGTCAATTGCAGAGAAGTTGATTCTATCGACGCTATTGCCGATGCTAGAATTGCATATCTGTAATCGACTTACCTGACTAGTGTAGACCAAGCCTAATGCTCCACAAGTTTTTCCAAGGTGAAAAATGCTTTGCACCAGGCAAGGCTCTTGCCATGGGTTGTCAAAGTTTCGGCTCAACCTTTAGGGTGGTTTTGGAAAAGCTGCTGCATATTTTCCTTCTGTGAGATGGGCCAAGAAGGAGGCATGGCCCAAGAGATATAGACAGCCCAGCCACTCACATGAAAGACCCAGCCAAAGTGAGTGCGTCATAGGACTCTGTACACATCCTCCACCCAAGCGTTAGCAACATAGCTCTCTCCTGCAGAGTGCTGTCACTACCCGTATGATGGAGCGTGGAAGCTGTGGAGGGAGAATAAACGACATACCTACCAGCTTAAATTCTTGTACTGTTCAATGACCTACAGAATGGGTCCCACAGGTGTCTGCATTTTGACAACAGTACTTTGCACGCCTATGTTACCGTTGTGACAAAGCTCCTCCTCTGGCTTAGTGGGTCCCATGCTGTTTGCTGAGCTAGTCTCATCATTGGCCAACGTAGGGAGAAGTGAGGGAAACAGACGCTGTAGCCTTTGCTGTCCGTCCAAGTGATTCAGGCAAGACAAACGCCTCCACCTGGTCACCTCTTCTCCCATTCTCTATAGAAGATGGGGGTAATGGAAGGGGAGCTCAGGCCAGCCCTCTACTCCAGCCTCACCCCAGGAACTTCTGTGAGAGCAGCTGCCAACCATGTCTCAAGTTCCATCTGCTTGACAACCATGATTCACTGGGCCATCTCCCTACAGCGGTTTCCAGCACACTCCTTACCACAGGCTCTTCCCTCTGGTACCTGCTAACACTTACTCCGCCCAAACTCGTTGCACTGCTTCTTATCTCTTCCACTCCTCACCCAGCACTGAGCCAGCAGAAAAGAATGCTTTTTATAGGTTCCATACCAGAGCCGGCTGCATCTGGAAGTGGTATCTGATATCTTTCTGCCTGAATGTAATGGGCCCCATGCTCATCCAGACCCATACACCTGTGCTTACTGAAGTCCTCCTTATTTGTGTGAGGTTTGTGGGACTATATACACACCTATTCTTTCGCACTTTCGGCATCTTCCTAGGTAATCCACTGGTCCATTGTATGCTGCAGTATATGGCCATGAAATCTCAGAGAATCAGCATAACTATCTGATTTAGTAACAGAGAACTTTGTGATTTAGATCATCTGAGGATCAGGTCTCAAATGTTTAATTTGCAAGCCTTTTTTAAGCAATCCCAAGAAGCTGCTGCCTTTTGCAGTTTTCCAGCTATGAATCTAATCTATGTTCTACCTGAGAAGTGACCACAAAGCTCATGGAATGACTTCTGGCAGGTGAAAGAGACGCAAACCTTTTAGACATGTAGGCCTCAAGAATACAAGAGCTAAACCATCTGCAGATGGTCATTTTATTAGCCCAGAGGCCTTTCCTGCTCAGGTGCTGGAAACCAACAAATCTTGCAGTTCTATAAAGATAAAACTTACTGTAATAGCTCTGCCAGCTTCCAAAGTGTGGTCTTGCTCCTCTAGGGAGCTGTTAAAGTTCAGACAAAAGGATGGCTGAGCTGGTTTTTGACTCAGGCAAAAAGCTAACGTTAACCTTAGTGAAGAGTTCTGGGGGTATTTTAGGAAAAAAATCTGACCTGGTCTGACACTGGATGTCTGGAGGAGTTATAGGCTCCCACATAATTAAGTCTGGAAGCTAGATCCAGTGGGGAGAAGAAAAGTAAGCTGTTTTCAAAATGCAGCAAATGTGTGCCCAGAGGGAAGGAAGAGAGACACTGACCCGGTGCTGAGCTGTAAGATTGCAGGGGATCATAATGTCTTGTGAGAGCCTAGAGCGGAACATAATCCAAACATTCAGGGCAAGTTTGGAGGGCTGCCTCCATTAGTCTTACAGACGGTTGAACTTCATCTAAAGATTAAATATATTTCACTAACATCTTGGTCTCCCTGGTATGAGAAATGCCTAAGAGTACTTTGAGAACTCAGGCAGGAAATTGGACAGAACTCACCACATGACTCAATGTGGGACCAGTGTTCCATCCAGGGAAGAATAAATTTTAGTGTGTGCACCAAGACTTGTGGTGAATGTGCACCACCAATAGAAAGATGCTGCCCACTGTGGGTGGCTGTGGACACTCTGCTAATCAGCTGGATGGCACCTGAATCTCTCCTGGATGGCTGCCCAAGCACTCTACTTACAGGGAACACCGTGGGGGACCCAGCACGGTGTGACTCTCATTTGTACTCCCCTATTTCCCAGGATCATGAGAATTTGTTCAGTCTTTGGCATAAATTATGCCAGTTGAGGACTACTATCCAGGCCTGGCTACTCTAAGCACAGACCCACTCTGTCCCTGTGAAGGGCTGACCTAACCCCATGCCACCTGCGGGAGGCCGGAGGCTTGCCAACCCCACATCAGTGAAAGGAGCAGACATGAGATCCTCCAGGGAGGATAGAATGTCTGTCTCTGCTGCAGCCAATGAGGGTCCAGCAGGCCAATATAAAAGAAGTTGCTGGCTCAGTCCAGTCAGTTCCTTACAGAAGCTCAACCCAGGCAGATTTGAATACTGCCTGGAAAACCAGTAGCGCCTGGGACAGCTGCCAGTGTGAGCTGAATTTAGACCTGGGAGAGGCCAAGGCCCTATGGCCAGAGACAGGCTGCAAGCCTCAATAGGGGACCTGACAGCACCTTGGCCAGGGTTAGCCAGATTCTACCCTCTGAACCTTGAAGACAACAGGCAAGACCTCATGCAGTACCCTAGAGCCGGTGGACCCCATTACAGTCTTCTAGTCTAATAAGGTACAGGAAGGGGTGAGGGTGTAAAGCTGCTTCCCTTTGGTCTGTGTCTTCCTGGAATTTCCTAGGCCCAAATATGGCAGATGCCTGCTCTCTTTGGGTATGGCTACACAGCAAAATTATTTTGAAATAACAGGCATAATTTTGAAACAACCACCCTAGTGTCTACACAATGCAACTGTTATTTCCAAATAATTTAAAAATAGGAGTTGGCTTACTCCAAAATTGGCAAACATCACTGCACAAGGAACAGCACCCATTTCAAAATAGGGGTTGTTTAGATAGGGAATAGAGCCCGTTTTGAAACAAGCCATTGTGCGTCCAATGACTGTTTCAAAATAGACTCTGTGTGTGTAGAAGCTGCTTTCGAAATAGCTATTCTGTAATGCATTTTGTATGTAGCAGAATTATTTTGACATAAACTAGTCCCGAGTAGCTCTTCCAAATAGCTTATTTCAAAATAAGGCTGTTGCGTAGACACACCCTTTTGTGTGTCACTGGGGTTAGAGGAGGGAGCCAGGTGAAGAGGCTGCAGGATCTACCCCCAGTGGTTGTAAAATGCTACTGGTAGAGTTCATACAGTTACTGAGCACAGGGTAGAAAGCAGGCAGAGAAATAATTTACTCCCCAGGAAAGAGCAGCAACGATGCCACTGTGTAAGAGAAAGGTTTGGAAGGAAATTTTACATCTCTGTTCCTCTCTGAATTCATCCATCCTCCTGGCAGCTCAGAGGGGCGGGTCCTCTAGGGGCCAGTGAGTGAGTCTACCCCATAACAAAAGCTTTCCCTCTGAAGGTGAGTCTGACAGAAAGCTCCTCCAGCAGGTGATCTGAATAAAGAAGCACCAGCCAATGTGCAGTCATGGGGATTTACTCCAGCTTTAACTTGCAAGGCCTTTTCAAACCCTCGCTAACAAAGAAGGCGGAGGAGGAAACATGTACATCAAAGGAGCTTTCCATGGTACTGAAAGGGGTGGGGAATAGTTTCCAACACATCACAAGCAAATGCATCTTCTTGAGGGGGAAAAAGTAGAGGGGCCGTATTCTGATTCTTCAGGCTGGCAAAGGGAAAAGATTGGGCAGTTGGTTGAGAAGAAGGAGCAGACTGAGCGAGGCTGGACTTTACTGACTTGACTTAAATCCTTGTAGTCCAAGTGGAGTGTAAGTCATCTACAAGTCTCCTCCACTTCACTCTGTCTCAGGACAAAATGTCTAGCTGAATAGAGGAGAAGCCCGACTGTTCTTTTTTAGTCTCACTAGATCTTCTCCACATTGTCCAAGGTCTTCCCCTAACTGGCTATCCCCTGAGTAACCTCGCTGCCTGGCTGTTTGTTCTGTCCAGTCCTCACCGCAGCCTCGCCGATCTCCCCTGGTAGCTCCAGTCATGTTCTGGAGAAATAAGCACGTGATGTCTGCAGATGGGAACTAATTTGTCAGGCTACATATCTCCGAACTCATCAGGGGACTTTGTGGCCACCACTGAAGCTGATCAAAACCCTGATCCCTTGGGAATAAATCAACCAGTGGCTTGAGCCTTTGTGCGCTGCTCACAGAAGGCCAGGGCTCTAATCTGCTTTCATTATTTGCTGAATAGTGATACAAACAGATTTCAGCTTATGGGTGATTCTCTCTACTCACTAGAGACATTCCTGACCCCATCATGAGTGGCAAAATCCAGGAATATTGAGGGCAGGAGGAAGTGGAGCGAGTGCTCCATTTCTCTGCGGTTCCCAGCTGCCGCAGCAAGTTCCCCACAGCTCCTGTCTACTGCCATTCAACAAGATGCTCCAGTAATCCCTTAGGCCGTGTGTCTCTCCCCACCCCCTGAGGGTAGGGGAGGGCAGACCAGATACCAGATACCAGGAGAGATCTATGAATATGCAAAATAGCAAATAGCAGTTCTGCTATTTACTGTTCCTGTGGGATGAATCCCACCCAGCACAAGTCCTGTTCATTATTTAAGCCCAATATTGAGGACTTACACAGGACACAAGCACAGTGCTGGCCCTCTGCATGAGGAAGACTTTTACCCTAGCCTCCTGGTCACTCTGCCCTAGAAGAGGCTACTCCCCACTCCCGGGAATACCAGCGGGTCACTCCAGTTCAGCTTTCCTCTCCTATTACCCATATGTTCAGGGGAAGCGCTATGGGATCAGCAGGCTGGGAAGTAGAATGCATTTCAGTGCTGGCTTATAACACGCACCTGAGGCTGTGGTATAAAAGTTCTGGTCAGGTGCCACATCACCTGTGAGTGTTCCCAACTCCACGGGAACTGATCAGCAGCAGGGAGCTATAGTCTAACTAAATGGCTACGTGTCAGGTATCATCACCATAGTTCCAGAATGATTCCCCACCAATCATGCGTTTATCCTCACAGCACCTCTGTGAGGCCAGGAAGTACCTGCATTCCCATCAAACGGAGAGAGAACTGAGAGAAAAGAATTCTCCAGGAAATTGGGGGATGGAACTGAATGCTGATCTTCTTTTCCTTAGACCAATGCCTCACTCACAGACCCATCCTTTGCAGAGCAAACACTAGTTCAGAGTTCCCAGCCTTGGGGCCATGGACCCCCAGGGGGGTCCAGTAGGGTATTGCAGAGGGTCTGTGAAAAATAAAAGGTAAATAGAAATGATCAAAGAAAATAGATTTTAAATAAATTAGAAAGTTGCTATCTATTATTATTTTTAAATGAAATGTCTTCCAATAATGTTACTAATTGCTGTCTGAAAACCTCTGCTGTGGTTTCCTTTTTCATTTAATGAAGTGTATGTAGCAGCTGGAATTGGCTTTGAAGGGGGTCCATGAACAGTTTGTGGGGGTAGTGATTGGAAGTCCATGCTAGGGAAAAGGCTGGGAATCACTGCTTTAGAAAATCCAGAAGGTCTTGGAGGTCACTTGATAACAAGTAGGATGTATGTTCAAGTCACCCTCCTGTTTGTGAGTCTGTGGATGGCTGACCAGCCCAATTCTGGAGCACAAGTCTTATCACAGAAGGCGTTGATGTTGGTAGCTGTTGGAGGGAGGGGGCAGGGCAGTTTTTTCTGCTTTTTTCTTCTCTGCCTCTCCTTGTCTGCGCTGCAGTGGGACCTCTCAGATTGTGCCACACTCTCACATGATTACCGCTCTGCCCTGGGGATGGGCCTGGACAAGATTCAGAGCCAGAGACAAATAAATTGTACTGTCTACAGTGGCTGTGAAACAGAAATCTGCCTGTTAGAACAGTAGTTGTAGTGATGTTTACATTACCATGTAGCCCATCTAGATCAATCAGATCACTGCCCCATTGTGCTGGGTGCTGTCCAGACATTGGAAGAAACAAACTTTCTTGGGAGTCAGGTAGGGAGGAATTTCAGACTTCCAAAGCCAGTCCCAAATTAGTTCTTTTGTCTGCGAACAAAGAAGAAAACTATTGTTGTCTCCTGGCACAGTTATTATCCAGTCAGGTGAGAACTGATTTTCTAAATCAGACCTTTAGCATTAAAATTCAAATAGGGACACTGGGGCCAGGAGTGTAGCACAGAGGACAGAACGGATGTCTTTGATTGCTTCTGCTTGGGCTTCGTAAATCATCTCTCCTTAAATCTCACATCCTGCTTCCTAATTCTCCGCATCGCTGCTACATTTATCCACTCATGTACTTGGTTTGAATTCCAAATGTCAGCTTAATATGGTGTTAATGAGACAGCATATACTTATGAAGAAGCACAGTGGCAACCTGGTATGTAGAGGATAAGACTTTTATACACGCATAAAAAGGAAATCTTATTAAAATCTCTGGCTGTAACTTCAAAGGAAATGGAAAGTTTAGCAAAAATGTTGTGCTCTCTCTAGTCATCTACTCACTTTCATTCTCTTGATTTCAGCTTTCATTCAATATTAAACCAAAGAGCCCTACCACTTATTTGAAAGCCTTTATTTGGTGACATGGTCTTTGGCCCATTTTACATGCTGAGATTATATGTTGGACATGCAACTGAAATCTGCCTTGGTTTATTTTTTTCCTAAATGCAGAGAGTGTCTCATGATGTGGTCCATACCAAGGTCTTCTAAACCACACACACACACACACACACACACACACACACACGTCCAGTTTCGATCCCCTCCTCCCTGCTGTGTTGTGCAGGGAGAACTTGTAGGGCATAATGGGGGAACCCAAGGCTGAAGTTCCTTGGCCAGCTCCCTGCCTTGAGAGCTGACCCTGGAGCGGGGAAGGAGCTATATTTCCCAGTATGACCTTGGCTGCTAGCAACAGAACAGAGAGGTGGATGAAGGGGAAGCTATGAGACCATGGTGTTAAGCCTGGGGTTAGGGGTATAGATACAGTCTTCACTGAAAATCTGTGAAGATGAAAACTGGAATATTTTGGAATATTGTTTTTTTCATATAGAATGTTACTGCAAGATTCCAGGAAGTAATTGCTATAAAACCTTTACTACTGTATAATTTTTTAGTATGTTATAAGAAAATCATTTACCAATCACTGCTTCCACTCAGTTTTTACATTAACCTCTCTTATGCACATGCATTGCATGATTATCTTGAACTCCTTTATGTTTAAAAAAATTGCAGTCCACTTTTATAAAAAAAAGTACACACACAAATTCCTGCCTACAGACGAGCCATGGAATCATAACATGATCGATTATGATCCATAATCCCTCTCTGAGAAATATGAGGCATGCAGAATAGAAGAATACAAAGCAGGAGAGGTGTTATCTGAACGAAGGAGTTTGTGTGAAACTTGGAATCCAGGATTTGGGTTGGTTCCTGGCTCATCTAATATACACAGTGCATTTAGATCTGCAGCCATAGAGTGTTGGCTGGCGGGTAAACAATTCCCTCTCCTTCTGTGCATGGTGGACAATACATTTTAATTGTCTCCTGGCTAGTTACAGATCTCTCCTACTGCCTCTGAGATGCACATACAGGAGCTGTGTACGAGCAGCCCAGAGTTTGGCAGATTGGAGTATTGTGTGCAATGAGAGGGACATAGTCAAACGAAAAGACAGGTTCATTCCCACAGTAGAGGTGTGTGAAAGCAGTGCTAATGAAAGGTGCTAGATTGGTGTCCCCTTGCCTGAAGGATTCCCATGGGAGGGGAACAGATTCTGGAGCAGAATCTGAAGAAGTGGGTCTTTCCCACAAAAGTTCAGTACCTAATAAATAAATTGCTAGTTTTCAAGATGCTACAGGACTGCTTGCGCTGTTTAACAACCTTGCCAGTTAGGCCCAGTTCTGGTGGTGGCTTTTGTGACCTATCATCCACAGGAACAGGCGTGAGACCATCAAATTCATTGTGTTGGATGCGTAACAAGTGTTGGTCAGTACAAACCTAAAGGCTCTGTATCCATTTGCCAATCCCCCGATACATCAATTGGAATTTTTAAATAGGCTAAAGGTATTTGTGGGATGGTATGCAACTTAAAATCCAATATGGTCCCCATTACTGCAGTAGCTGAGCAGCTCATAATCTTGAATGTGTTTTTCCTGTGGGAGGTAGACTAGTACTATTACCTCCCTTCTGCACATAGGGCATAGGTAGACTAAGTGACTTGCCCAAGTGTGATGGTATGCGGTCACAGAAGACCCCTGGCATGTCCAAAGGTGTGCTGATCATGCTACTGACACCCGCCTTCTCACTCTCTGGGGCTCTCCATCACCCCATTCTGCTGAGCCAGATCCTCGGGTCTCCCCCAGCCAAGGCAGAGAGTTGAAGTTACCAAAGAGCAATGCAGACACTGTTGAACCACAGCCCAGTGTGGATGCAGTTCTAGAGCACAACATCCAGGAAATCAACCTCCAGAAGGGATCAAACCCCCAAATAAATCCATCTCTCTCTGCATTCTCTGAGTTTTTGAAGATACAGAGTAACTTAGCTATCCCTCTGACACTTGTCTCTGTGCAAAAGGTTTGCACAGACGGGGGTCTTTATAAGATGAAAGGGAAGTAGCCCTCCCCAGGTAGCCCTCCCTTGGTAATAACAATTTACACTGGGCTTGATTATAAAGAAAAGAGTTTTTATTAAGTAAAACAGTAGGGTTTAAGTGGTTATAGTTAAGAACAGGCAGATCAAAGTGAGGTAGCAAATCAAACAAAAGAGAAAACACTGTTCCCCTAAAAATATAATTACTTGTGAGTTCTTGTCCTAAACAACTGTCTTTATATCAGGTGAAGTCTTCAGGTCAGAAATGATCTATCCTGACCTGGGTTTCCAGTAAAGTTCTCTGTCTTTCTCTGGGTGAATCAGGCAATTTCCAGGGCAGGCTGAAGACAAATGATGAAGGAACCCCAATGTCCTCTTTATACCTTTTCCCCCATGGAAGGGATTCCATTGTTTTCTTTGTGTAAATGTATTCTCCAAGATGGAGATGGTCACATGACCAGGACAGCTGTCAAAGTCCTTTTTAGGCAATCAGCCATTGCCTGTCTGCTGGATTGCATGTTCACAGCCACACCCATTAAAGGCCCTTTTGTTGGCTAAGTACTGGTATCCACTCACAAGTTATACTCTCAGAATAAGGTAGGCACATCCCCTGTTGAGGTCTTCATAGAGACAGCCATTCAGCACACAAATACGTAGACAATACTTGTAACTTCAACTGTAAAAATGATACATGCACAAAAATAGGATTTACAGACCCAGTATATTATACCATTGAAAATGACATATTACAAAACACACTTTGACCAAAGCATTTCTGAGTTATGCATATTCATATTCCATAAAGCATGGTGTCATGGGGGGCGGTCTGTTACACCAAGGTCACATAGGAAGTCTGGGGCAGGCTTGATTTAGGACAATCTTCACCCCACCCTGCCCCAAGACACAGGCCTCTCCCCAGCCACTGAGCCATTGGTCGTCAATAGTCTCTCACTTTTCAGTTTGCTGCTACAATTCAAAGGCAAAAAGGTATTTGGACATTTCTGAGTGTGTGCTGGACTGATGTTTGATCAAAAAAATTATAACATCTCCTTCTGATGTCACCCAGGCGGCTGAGAACATGTCTATTGCTGTCAGAAAGCCCCCTTCCAGCTAAAGAAATTAGACTTTAAGCACAGTTAATTTCCCATGAATTGCTGTCGGTAAGTTCCCCCAGGGTGGCTGCTAAATTAACTAAAGGCTTTTGATCAGAAATGTCAAGAATCCACATCATGCAGAAGTGCTGAAGTTAATCTTTTAATATATTGATTGCATGTCCAGCCAGCGTGGCTAATTCCACTTAGAAAGGAGTGGCACAGGGGATTATTTACTGGCACAAACTTTGTAGGATTGGACTGAGTTTTCATACAAAAGGTGGGGTTTCTTTTATTAAATAAGTAGCTGAGGCTCCCTAGCTTGTATTGTGAGCCCTTATCCTAAACAACTGTCTTTATATCAGGTGAAATCTTCAAGTCAGAAATGATCTTATCCCATTGTTCCACCCTTCTGTTAGCATCTGAAGGGCTTATCCTCAGATGCCCTGTCTACTCTAGGAAAATTGTCTGACATTGTCTGCCTTTGCTCACATCATCTCAGATTTGGAGAGAATGGTACCACCAGGGCTGAGAGGAGGTTGGTAGCTTAGGGGGGTTTGTAGAGCAGTACAGAATCTTCCACCTAGCTAGCCCATTACCCCACATCAGTGGTCACCAAAAGCTGTGGCCATTTTATGCCTCTGAGGCGATCAAAGACCTCGATGTTGACTTGTTACAACATTGGGACTCAGCAATGGGTCCCTGTGATGAGGTGGACTGAGACCTGATGCCTCCTACAGAAGGCCAGAGGCCTTGCCCCATCCCATCCCAGTAAGAGGAGCAGAAAAGAGGTCCATGCAGTAGGACAGAGAGGCTGCTCTACACAGCCAATCGGGACCCAGCAAGCCAATATAAAGGAAGCTGCTGGTCTAGGGCCAGTCAGTTCCTCACAGGAGCTTGACCCAGGCAAGTCTATATGCTGCCTTTGAGGCCAGCAGCACTTTGATAGCTCTGAGTGAACGCTGAACCTAGACCTGGGAGAGACCCAGGCCCAGTGGCTGGAGACTGGCCACAATAGCGTAGGAACTGACAGCACCCTGGACAAGGGCTACTCAGATCCCATCCTCATAAACCTGAAGAAAAAGAACACTGAAAAAGTTAAAGTGCCACTGGACTGCTTTTTTGGTTTCGATAGAATATAGACTAACATGGCTGTCTCTCTGTTACTATTGGTAAACCTGAAGACGACCAGAAAAGACCTTACATGGTACTCTTGGCTGCAGAGGGGTGCTCACAAGTGGGTGGACCATCTTACAGTCCCCTAACAGGGACCACATCTTAGATGCAAAATGTGACTATGTTGTGTTTGGTCATGTATCTGATTGTGGTTGTCCGAGGCAGCTCCTAGGTCAGCCACTGTTGACAAAATGATGGTGAATGTGGTTTGGGCCTGTCTATACTCACAGCTGAACCGTGTTCTGCACCAGTTCAGCTGCACCCATTGTGAATAATGGATTATGTCACGTAGACACACAGCCACAGGGAAATGTATCAGTGGCTTCAGTATAATTCCTAGTAGAAAGGAGGAACACCAGAATGGATACCTAGCTGGCATCTTTGCTGATAATCCCAGAGGAGACCAACAACAGAAGAGACCCCTTCTCCTGTCTACATGTCAAGTTGAGTCCTGTACCCTGGGACCCATGTAGAGGAAGCTGGTGCTGCCTTCACACTTGCACAGTGAATAAACTGGGAACCCTAATCTCTTGTACTGGGGCACTAGACATGGAGGGACGGTGCTCTGATGTGGTATTGTCTAGAAGGATGATGGATGGGAAATGTCCATGGGGAAATTTTAGTTAGGGTTGATCCTGCTTTAAGCAGGGGCTGGACACGATGACCTCCTGAGGTCCCTTCCAGCCCTAGGATTCTATGAAATTGCATGTTATTGGTGCTTCATGTTGCTTTCCTGGCAATACTGAAAGTTCCAAGTCTTTCAAACCCATGACTTGGAGAGAAATGGGTCAGAAATGTCTACTGGCAAATATCACAGTGACTGAACACTTGTTCTTATACAGAAATGTACACAATATAGTTGTGGAGCTCCATATTTGAGCAAATGTACTGCATCTGAGTCAAATCTCAGATCCCATGTGCAACTGATTAGAGATTCACATCTGCAGTGAAAATGTTTTTCCTATAGCACATGCAGCAGAACAAGACAGACAAAATAACATTTCATTTCTGTCATTAAACCTGAGTGTCATGTAAAATGATTTGAAAACAATGTCAGCTAGTAAGCAGAGCTGAGGACGGAAACGTTCTGGGTAACGCTGGGCCAAGCCACTGAGGTAAACTAAATCTATACATATTCCAAAGCGGCATGTAACTTCTTATTTCGGTGTCTGTTTCTGGTTGCCCATTGTGGAAAAACCTCAGGCCAGATCCAGAGCTAAAAGCTCTGTCAGCTTCAAAGAAGCTGATGATCTGTTCTGATGCCTCCTACGGACTTTCTAGCATTCTGGAGACCTACTTAAGGGCGCATCTTTATCACAGGGGAGACTGATGTTGCTGCGATCAATCTTCTGGAGTTTAGTGAGCCGGGTAGGGACATGCTAATTGAATTCACCGGGGTCCCTGTAGGAGCTGGTATTCCTGATCTTGCCCCTATCTCCTGCCCCTCATCAACCTCCCACAGTGGAGATGGAGTGGAAACTCGAGTTCATGCATGCCGACTCCTGCTAAGTAATTAACATAGCTGGAGTTGCAAATCTTAATTCAAACTTCCCTTTTAGCGTTGACCTGGCCCCAGTTTAAGGAAGGAAAGTGCTCAGCAACTCTGAAAGATCCATTCGGAAAGAGTCTAAAGCTAAAATGCAGGTAAAGGTTGAACCTCTGTAGTCCGGCACCTTCAGGACCTGACCAGTGCCAAATGAGAGAATTTTCCAGCCCACAGGAGGTCAATATTGTCTAGCAGCAGTACCAAGACTTCCACTGCTTACTGGACTCTTAGAAGATATTTGGAGGTGAATTACAGCTAAATAACAGCACAGAACACTGAGAGCCAGGACTGGTGGCTATAACCAAACTTGATGGGGCTACGGGAATCTGGGCCACATCTCTGACAAGAGGTCATTGGCTAACTAAAATCATGCCAATTGACAGATGTTGCTGGATGAGTGAGTTCTGGACTAGAGAGGTTCAACCTGTACTACCAGTTAGAGGCCACTTTGAAAATTCAGGCCATATGTGTGTGTGTGTGTATATATATATATATATATATATATATATATATATATGAACCTTACAGTGCTTATGTGATGCTGGATGTTTGCACAGCACCTTGAGATCGGTGCTGCATGAATGTCAGGCACGATTAATCACTATTGTTCTGTTATTTGTTTTCTATCGGCTTCCCTGCTCTGCTCATCTTCTCAAGATGAACCCTAGAGCCGTGCAGTGATCAGTCCAGAAATGAGGATTATATAATATTTACAGCTGTCTCACTTGTTTATTCCTCTTTTGTGAGTTCATTGTATTACCACAGCCCGCCCCCTAAAGCTGTGATTGGCAAAGCTGAAACCGTGTCATTGTTTTTAAGGACGTCTCAGTTTTAATCACTGGAAAACTGCTCCATTCGGTCTGCACAGACAACAATGAGGGATGACAAAGCGGTTAGTGTCTCATGTCGTGTGCCAACCAAGTGCCCCAGTATAGTCTTTGGTCAAGGTTCTGGGGTCAAAATGTCCTCTTCTCAGAGCCAAGACACACCTCTCCAGGTAAGTGGCAGTAGAAACAAGAATGATGCTTCCCTCACCTCTCGGATTGAAGTGCTGCGGGGACGGATTCTGTACTCTCACCCAAAGGTGACATTATGGTTAAGGCACAAGAACGTGGGAATCAATACATCTTGGTTCTGTCCCTAGCTCTGCCACTGACTTGCTGTAGCCCCAGGAAGCTGCTTATCCTTCCTATGTCTCAGCCCACCCACCTGTAAGATCAGGATAATAAACCAAGTGTTGGGAGACATGACACAGTAATAATGAGGCTGAATTCACTAGTGTTTGGGAAGGGCTTGGAGATCAGAACTCACTGGAAAACAGTCTATGTTTTCTGCACATGAAAACACTCAAACAAAATGAAAAAAAATAGTTTCCTTACAATGTACTCATTTTTGTTTCTCAATTAAACAAAAAATTAATGTTTTGGTTTCTTTCTTTGCTCTTTCTCTCCTTTTTTCTCCATTGGAAGAGAGTGACAACAATAGAATAAAGGGGAAATTTTAGAAAAGAAAGAAAACTGGAAATTGTTCGGGGTTTGATTGAGCTTGGATTTTTTTTAATTTTAAAAAAATGAAATTTTGAAAAAAAATGATTTTTTTAGCCAAAAAACCTGTTTTTATTGGAAAATGCTTAAATGAGAAAAATGTTGACCTATATTTGAGTGTACTGACAGGAGGTATTGTCAAAACACAAAATTATGTCTCTGCCATTGTTTTTTGCCTCTGCCCCGTATGGAAACACAAGAGAAAAGTCTTGAGAAATTGCTGAGGAAAACTCATGTATGTATTCTAGGTAGATTGTTTTCAGTCAGCATGGTTTAGAAACCGACCATGGTTTTACATAACTCATCACTAGTCCCTTCATCCACTCCATGGGTTACTTAAGTCAAATATGATGTTGGGTTCATGGCAGTGAAAAGAGGTTTCCCACTGAATCCACTTAGCACATAACACAGAGATGTTATAAACAGACAAAGGCCATATTTGGGAAGGACCCATCTTAGACCAGGTCTACACTAGACATTGAAATTGATTGTAGATACACAATTCTAGCTACAGCAGTTGCAGGGCTAAAATTGACTTATCTACAACCGACTTACCTGGCTGTCCTCACAGAGAGAGGTCAATGGGACAAACTCTCCCATTGACCTTCCTTACTCCTTGCAAGATTGAGGAGAACAGGGGTTAACTACTGACCCCTGATAGTTCGATGATGTGTGCCCCCAATTAGGCATGCAAAATCGATACCCAGAAGACACACCCCCAGTAACAGGGGAGAAGTAGGAATAAAATACCACCTATGTCCTCAAAATAGGGTTTAAAGGAATCTTAAGTAGTGCACTATCCTTTTGCCAGACTTCTGTAGCAGGTTAACATTTCTCCTTCTAGGACAATTCTGGGTTAATTACAGACAATGCCATTTGAAAGTCTTCTGGATTTGTCACTTTGTAGATGAAGATTGAAACCATCTGGAGAGGAGGATGTTGCAAAGGCGTTTACAGACTGGAAAATCAGAGCAACAGTTGCCAGATCTCTGCTAGAGTGGCTGGGTCACAGAGATAAGAGAGTGAGACAAATGGCAGATAAGCAGAGGCTCGAGCAGAATGTTCTCAAAGGGGACAGGCTGCTGAAAAACAGCTAGTGTTATGCCATGTGTATTAGGTGTGGCATAACCCTGCTTTGTGGTACATCATCTCTCACGTGTCTGGGGTGCTTTTGCCTCCGGAAGGGCAAGCTGGATACATGAACATTTGTGAGTGGTGCCTGGATCTGGGATAAAGGACCACGGTTGGTGTCATTGTTCAGAGAGGGGCAGCACTCAGGAATGAAGTGAGTAATGCAGCGTCATGTCAGTTTGGATATATCAGGATAGCGTGAAAACCATCAACTCATCCATTTGTGCTCACTGTCACAAGAGCAGCATCACAGTGGTGTCTGAAAATACTACTCCCAAAACTAAATTAAAATAAACAAGTTCAACTTGCATCCATCTGGCCCAAACCAAAGCTTGACTTTGCAGAGGATGCTGCCCAGTTCTAGCTGTGGCCATAAAACACTGCAGAAAGAAGCAGAAAGTTAAAGGCTTGGCCATTTGGATCTTGCACACTAGATCCTGGAAAATGCAAATATAAATCGATTATTTGTCTTCTTTCAACCTTGCCACTCTAGACTCAAGTCTGGCTCTTGCTTGCTTATTAAACCAAGTCTGTTCCTTTTTAACAGCTCCAGGCATTAACCTCCAGGACTTAACCCAACTGCTCCTTACCACTCCAGAGGCCTGGTAGATAAGACATCCCTCCCTTCCGCCCTGCCTGTACTCAGAATCTGTGTTTGCTAGCAGTCCTACACGATTCACTCTCTGATAACCAAAGAAGTGTAGCACAGGGGAACAAATAATAGCAAAAGGTTAACAGCATGTAGTAACAAAAATGGCATAATTGTCACATCTAGGCAAGGAGACTAACTAGCATTATCCAAAGAACATATACACCATACAAACTGACATGTATAGAAGGGACTTGGGGTCATACAGCAGGAGCTATTTCTCTCTGGTCTAAGTGCTTTGTGCTTTGCCAGATGAGCAGATGTCTTGGCTGTAAGAAATGGGGAAAGGGGATTTATTTATTAAGAGAAACAGATCAGCCAAAGGTGGGAGGCAAAGAGGGCATTTGCTCCCAGACCTGGTCTTTCAAAGGGGCCCAGAGCTCCAGCCACTGCTAAAATAGCAGCAACCGTGGCTTTGAATTGCCACAGCAGCACCATTCCATCTGCGCCTAGTTGGGGGTGTGGGGAAGATGCAGCACTGTGGTCCCAGCAGCACTGAGGGCTGAATGCTCTAGGCCACACCCCTTCCACCATGAGTCCTGCCCTTTCCACCATTGGCTCCTCCCCTTCCAGACCATGGAGTCGGACCCACCTCCCACCTTGCCCCAGGACCCGTGGTGGCTCTGAGCAGTTCTAAAGAAAAATAATCCCTTTGCATTGGCTTTGGGACTTTGAAGAGTCCTGTCTGATCTGAGTCCCCTCCTAGTGGAAGCAGCAAAACCAGTTCAATTCCTGCTTATATAATGCTGAGAGACCCCTCTGTGATCTGCAGGCAGAACCGAACTTGTGGTAGAGGTTCAATCACTCATCCATGAGCTAAAAGCCAGCTGTAGAGCAGACTCCTTATTCTTTCTGCAAACTAAGCCAATCACTTCTTCCTGAATTGATCCTCCTCCTCTTTGTAGCAATCACTCATATATGTGAGTCAGGGTCATTGCTTCATGTAGCAGGGTCATTGCTTCTTTCCTCAAACTTTCTTGGAAACAATAAAATCAGTTGTACAATTATTGTACACTACACTCCTATCTCTGCTATGGTTATCTAATATGGTTAGTCTATTTCCGTTGTTGGATTTTTTATGTTACATTAATACATACATCATACATACATACATACATACATATATAATTAATACAGATAGCCCCTGCCAGGATTTATGTTCCATTACGCTGTATTAGGTACAAGTTCAAAATTAGACTCTTGACTTAAACCCTTGTACTCCAAGTGGAGCATAGGTCATCTATAAGTCTCGTACACTTCTCTCTGTCTCAGGACACAACTTCTACCTGACCTCAGGAGTACCCTAGTTGTTAACTGTTCAGTGTCAGTCAATCTTCTCCACATTGTCTGAGGTCTTCCTCTTTCATGTTTTCCTTGCAGGTTCCCTGTGAGAACTTAACAGATTCTGATGGATGATGGTTTTCTGAGAGCGTGGCCTGGCCATCCCCACTTTCATCTCTTGATTTGAATGTCAAGTGGTTCTTGTCCTGCTCTGTTCCAAAGCTCCTCATTTGTGACCAGGTCTTGCCATTTGATGTGAAGGATGTACCTCAGGCATCTGTTTATGAATGTCTGAAGCTTGTGATGTAAAGACTTTTTAATACACCAGGTCTTGCACCCATACAAGAGCACACTTCACATTTGTGTTGAAGGTCCACAGTTTCTTCTTCACAGATATTATTTGTGATCTCCATATGGGATGAAGAGTCTTGAATGCAGCTGTTGCTTTCCCTATCCTGGCATCGATATGCTTGTCTGTCCTCTGTCTCTGGCCATAATACTCCCCAAGTAGGTGAACTGTTCCACCACTTCCAGGTCAACCCCTCCCAGTGTGATGGCATTGTTATTGGACTTGTTGATTCTCCTTATCTTGATCTTTCCCTTGTTAATGCTCAGTCCAGTCACTGAGGAAGTGTTGCCTAGTGTTGCAACCTTTTCTTCCATGCTTTCATGTCAGTGTGAAAGGAGGATGACATTGTCAGGTTAGGGTGTAAATAAATGAGACCAATAAATAAATAAATAAATCCAATTTCACCAATGGAACGCTGAGTCATAACAAGGTCCAGAGTCCCAAAAGAAAGTCTATGGAAGAACCACAAAATGTGTCCTCATTGCACAACCTTACTCAAGCCTATCCTTTCCCTCCTATTTAAAATACCCTTTTTCTCCTACAAGTCAATTTTTAAGGGCCATTACAGCTGAATCAGCTCCAGATGCTTCCAGTCCTTTTCCTGCAGCTTAAAACATACTGCATTCCTGGGAGCTGACTGGAAACATAGCTCTATGGCTTTCAGAAGGTAAAGCATTTCTGCAAATTTTTTGACATTTGACAGATCAAATGAAGTCTGCCGGATGATACACTTGCTTGTCGCTTTATATGAGAACGCTGATCAAAATGACTTGCTGGCCTGCAGCACAGCACTCAGAATAAGGTAGCGATTTCATGTTAGAGCAGATGATTTAAAAAAACAACAACCTCATGACTTCAGAATGCCCTCTTCATATATATTACATGAGAAATAAACCAGTCGCTTCAACAAGAAATAACTGTAGTTGACACAACACTTCAAAAACCGCTGAGTACGGTTCTCTCTATCTTCTGAAAACAATGCTGTGTAGCAATAGGCGCATACCCCTAATCGATGCACACATAGGGAGCAGGCCATATTTCCTGCTACAATAGTTCCAGCTCACCCTGGCCTTTCTAGATTTTTTTAAGCCTCTAGGTGAAAGCTACCATAGCAATTAGCACAAAGAGGTGTGAAAATATACCATAAGTGTGGAGGTGATGTCTTAGGCTTGGTCTATGCTGGACCTTGCAACCGAGTGCAGATATGCAGTTCCAGCTATGGCAGTTGTGTAGCTAGAATTGACGTTTCTGCAGTCAACTGTAAAGTCTGTCCTCACTAAGGGATCCAGTAGCGCTTTAAAGACTAACAATAATTTATTAGGTGATGAGCTTTCGTGGGACAGACCCACTTCTTCAGGCCATAATCATATCAGAACAGACTCAATATTTAAGGCACAGAGAACCAAAAACTGTAATCAATGTGCACAAATCAGAAAAATATTATCAAGGTGAGCAAATCAGAGAGTAGAGGGGCGGAAGTGTGGGGGGGTAGTCAAGAATTAGATTAAGCCAAGTATGCAAAAGAACCCCTATAATGACCTAAAACATTCCCATCCCGGTTCAAACCACATGTTAATGTGTCAAATTTGAATATAAAAGAGAGATCAGCAGCCTCTCTTTCCAATCTGTTGTGAAAATTCCTCTTCAGTAAGACACAAACCTTCAGGTCATTAACAGAATGGCCCACTCTGTTAAAATGGTGGCCAAACACTTTGTGGATTATGAGTGTTTTTATGTCTGTTTTGTGCCCATTAATTCTTTGTCTCCGAGAGTTTGAAGTCTGTCCTATATACAAAGCATTTGGGCATTGTTGGCACATGATGGCATATATGATGTCAGTTGAAGAACATGACAATGTGCCTGTGATTCTGTGAATAACCTGGTTAGGTACAGTGACAATATCTCCAGAATAGATATGTGGACAAAGCTAGCAACAGGCTATGTTGCAAGGAAAAGTTCCAGGACCAGTGCTCCTGCGGTATAGACTGTGATTGTTGGTGAGAATCCTCATAAGGTTGGGAGGTTGTCTGTAGGAGAGAATAGCCCAGTCACCTAGTGCCTTCTGGAGTGTGACATCCTGATTAAGGATAGGTTGTAGGTCTTTAATAATGCGTTACAGTGGCTTATCCCTCACTTTTGACCTCCTTCCCTGCCTTCTATCTCCTAAGATCCCAGCAAACATTCCAAACCATGGGGCTGTTGTGCTTCAGGGGTAAGCAGTGTAACTCACTTGTGGTTTGCACCAAATATAAGCAATGACACCAGCCAGCATAGCCTCTGTGCTGCACCATCATGAGTTCTCCATATATATGTAGAGGAAGCATCCAGGAGATCTGGGTTTTCTTCCTAGGTCTGCCCCTGGTCTGATGGGTCACTTTGGGCAATTCATGGCACCACTCTGTGACTCAGTTTCCCCATCTGTTAAGCATGGAGGGTGGCACTGACCAGCTTTGTAAAGCACTTGAAATCTACTGATGATAAAGTATTACGTAAGAGCTGGTGTTTTCATCATCATTGTCAGGTGTAGAGTCAAGCATGCAGCCTCAGCTCTCTCTCTGTGGATTCATCCTGAATACACAATCACTTGGCTGACACTCCAATGAATGGAGAGTCAATATCGGAAACAGGCATGTCTGAAGCACTTTCAATACACCACAGCCGAAGTTTCCTTCAACAGGCAGACAGAACCTCTCTCTCTCTCCCACACAACTATTCCATAAATCAGTTAAACACTTGATCAAGTGTATTGCAAATATATTTGCATATTCATGTCTTTCTGTAAAGACTCTCCCTCCCCTCCCTCTTTCTAATAATTAGAGTTGATCCAAAGCCATGAGTAAGTTAAAACTAGGTCTGAAATGTTGGTGTATTCACACTTAGGGTTATATGCTGACCCATTACAGCAGTGGTCTGTGGGCTGCACGTGATAAGCTGCTGGTGGGATGCCAGATAAGATGTGTATTTTGTGTCCACAAGTGGGGCTGCCTGCAGCTCCCATTGGCCACAGTTTGCCATTCGCAGCCAATGGGAGTTCCAGGAAGCAGCAGCCAGCAAGAACCTGCAGCCTACATCACTTCCCACAGTTTTCATCGGCCAGGAATGACAAATAGCAGCCAAGAGAAGATGCAAGCAGCCTTACGTGAGACACAAGGTTACCAACCCATCTGGTGGCCAACTAGTGGTTTACCATGGACCACAGGTTGCCCACCACTGACTTAAAGGGTGAAACTTGAGCTGGTAAATTTGGATCTGAATCTGGATTGAAAATTCCCCAGTGCTTTTGGGTGTTTGAGCATGGGAGTTTGGTCGGTTCCCATTATACTTTGTGGATTTTGAAAGCTTTTAATATTGAACTAGCGCAAAACCAAACCAACCAACCCCAAACCATTCAACAAATATGGCAACAGTTGTATTTATAACATATCTGCAAATTAACCCATTATTGGCATTTCCTACCTGAGGAAAGAGTACATAAATAAGTTACATATTAGTAATGAATGAGTTGATAGTTGTCTTTGTCCTGGCAAATTGGTGCAGCTCCAGCAAATCATCAACAGATTTTACATTTGTTTGCAGATAATCTGCCTGATTATATCCCATGGCAACCAGGTCATGGTGTAGTTCAGATCTAAGGTCTTATTTTTAATCTTCATTTTAAGGTCTATACCACATGTGTTAGCTTAACTTTAGTGAAAACAGCCCCCCTCTTGCTCTCTTTCTGAGGTACTTGCCATCTGGGTGTCTGGTCTTATTGGCTTAACCTGAATGTAGTAAGTGACATTTCAAATTATAGTACATCCTCTCATATAACATCATCAGTAGATCTCAAAGTGCTTTGCAAAGGATGGTCAGTATCATTTTACCCATTTTACTGATGGGGAAACTGTGGCATGGGATGAGATAGTGATTTTGTATAAGGTCAGTGAGGCTGACAGTCTCACCAGGCCCCTGGGCAAAATGGAGAGGGGAGGCCTTGCTCTGCACCCCTAGAAGAGGCAGGGCTTTGGGCAGAAGGGACAGGGCAGAGGGCAGACAGCCTCAGTGCCAACCGGATAGCAGCATGCCCTCCCCAGCCCCCAGTGCTGGCCAGAGCACATCTTTCCAGCAGCAATGTAAAAAGCCCTCAGCAGGCCTGCACGAGGTCATCCTGCTGGCTAGGGACAGAGCTGGGAATAGAAGCCAGGAGTCTCCCATCCCGGCCCTGTGCTCTGTCCACTAGGCAATAAATTACCAATTCACTCACATCTCAGCCAGCTGAAAGTAACTGTTAACCTTTAGAAAAAATACAGAGGAGGGGGAAAACGCATCAGCTGGTGTCAGCAAACATTAATTCTGATTTTCACCAGCTAAGGATCAGGCCCGTAAGGTCTATAAGAGGTTCATTGGCAAGGACATAACAGCCGCCTCATCAAACATATCTGACAACTCATGAAAGGGGCACTGAACTTCAGGCAAAGAGCAGTTCCCAGGCCAGTTCATGGGGTCTGGCCTTTCAGTAGAGACAGTGTGAGGACATTTACCCTAGTAAGGTAACAGCTTTGCCTAAACTTGAAGCACTGGCATGTGTTGGATGGCAGATAATGAATGTATAATTGCCTTGCTTGTCCAAAAGCCTCAGTCACCTGGGATTGTTGCATTTGGGAAGTTTACACGCCAATGTGAATCCATCATGAGCTGCTGGTACTGCTCTGTATAGCTGTGTCTACACATGCACGCTACTTCGAAGTAGCGGCACTAACTTCGACGTTAGGCGGTGAGACGTCGAAGTCGCTAACCTCATGAGGGGATCAGAATAGCGCCCTACTTCGACGTTCAACGTCGAAGTAGGGACCGTGTAGACGATCCGCGTCCCGCAACGTCGAAATTGCTGGGTCCTCCATGGCGGCCATCAGCTGGGGGGTTGAGAGATGCTCTCTCTCCAGCCCCTGTGGGGCTCTATGGTCACTGTGTGCAGCAGCCCTTAGCCCAGGGCTTCTGGCTGCTTCTGCGGCAGCTGCAGATCCATGCTGCAGGCACAGGGTCTGCAACCAGTTGTCAGCTCTGTGTATCTTGTATTGTTTAGTGCAACTGTGTCTGGGAGGGGCCCTTTAAGGGAGCGGCTTGCTGTTGAGTCCGCCCTGTGACCCTGTCTGCAGCTGTGCCTGGCACCCTTATTTCGATGTGTGCTACTTTGGCGTGTAGACGTACCCTCGCAGTGCCTATTTCGATGTGGTGCCGCACAACGTCGAAGTTGAACATCGACGTTGCCAGCCCTAGAGGACGTGTAGACGTTATTCATCGAAATAGCCTATTTCGATGTTGGCTTCACGTGTAGACGTAGCCTATGTGTGAGAGACAAAGAGAGAGAGACAGAGAGAGAGTTCACTAAGTCACTGCATAGTAGATTTTAGAAGCTAGCATCTCAGTGTAGCTGTACCATCAGCCTCTGTGTTGGACTAGCTGCTGACTGTAACATCTCTAACATACTGCAATAAAACGGGGAGGATCCAAGATTGCCACTGGGGATGCAAATAAGGAGAAAATCCAATCTCATTCTGAAATACCACAGGGCTGCTATTCTGTAGCACCAGGTCCTAGCCAAGCTGTGACAAGCAGTTGCACTGAGGTGGGAATGATTATATCAAAATGGACGTCTAAATGGGGCTAGACTATAACATCCTCTTGAAGGGATTTTTCTCTTTGATGAGCCATTATGTGAGTGTCCAAGTTGGCTTATCAGAGGGCATTAGGGACCTATCCATATTACAGGTACAGTGCCGGGTTAGTGCAGTTCTCCACCAGTTACAGGTCCCGCACTCTAATAAGGAGATCTGTTGCTAGTGTGGATGTGTTGTTCTATGTTTATGTTTGGGCGCCATGTTATAGCCTTGGTCTAGAACTAGGAGCAGCGCCTCTACCATAGATTGTCCCGGCTCCAGAGCACATTCCCATGCTCAGCGTATGTCTACACAAAGGGGAAGGTCAACAGTACCACAGTTGATCTTCTGGGGTTTGATTTAGCTCACCTCATAAAAGCGCATTAAATCGAACCCTGAGCGTGCCGCTGTCCACGCTGGTACGCCTCACTGTTGCATGGAGTAAGGGAAGTTGATGGGAAATTTTCTCCCACTGACTTACAGAAGTGTAGTCAGGCCAGAAATTTGACCAAAGGTAGGTCAACTCCAGCTATGCAATTCTTGTCACTGGAGTTGCATATCTTAGGTCGAATTTCTTTTGTAGTATAGACCAGCCCTTACTCATGCTGAGTCGTGCCTTGCCCATGAATGCTTTTCATTTGTAAACCCCAAAATCCTATACAAAGGAAGTTACCGCTCATAACGTGTAGTTTAATGATGGGAAACTGAGGCATTGAGCAGCAAAGTGACTGGACCAAGGTCACACAGCAAACTGTTGGCAGAGCCAAGAATAAAACTCAGCTTATGGCTCCTAGTCGGGTGCTGTTGGAGGATGTTGTCCCAGTAGATCAGCTTTGTGGATTAAGGGACTCGGTGCAAGTAGGGGAGGCAAAATCAGGTTGGAAAATTCCTAGCGTAGTCAGTGAAGATGATCCTGTAGCATGACGAATGAGGTGGGAGGAGGGCATCCTCTGACAGGGCCCTGTGTTTTGTACAGGTTGAACCTCTCTAATCTAGAACTCTGTCATCGGCAACTTCCATAAATCGATATGATTTTAGTTAGCCAGATGTCCACTTATTATGGGTGTGGCCAAGTTACTGCAGCCCCATAAAGTTTGTTTACAGCTGTAATTTACCCCTAAATGTCTTCTAAGAACCCGGCATGCAGTGGGGGTATTGGTAATGCTATTAGACAATACTGATCTCCCATCATCTGGCAAAATCTCTTGTTCGGCCCTGGTCACGTTCCAAGAGAACAGGAGAGCAAAGTATCGGGGTATGCATCGGAGCCCACAAGAGTACTGGCTCGTGCAGCACAGCAAGAGATAATCAAAGTAGTGCCGCTGAGCTAGGAAAGAACACGTGCACAATGTCAGCCCCAGCAAACCAACATTTCCAGGGGAAGGCTGGAGAAAGGAATGCGGGACGATATGGCAGAGAGGTTAGTATTCTGTTGCGTGTATTTATTTACTGATGTTGTGCATTAGATAGCAAGGTGCATTTTTATCCAATGTCCAAAACTGCTGCCCTGGGCATGGAAACGATCCCAGTGGGAGCTGATACACTGGCAGCTTTGATGGCGATAACCCATTTTCCCTTTTTTCAACTCACACATCAACCTGTAGTTTTTCCATTGCCATCCCTGAACTCCTAGTCAATACATGCTTGACATAAAGCAAAGAAACATTGTGAAAATAAAGAGAGAACCCAAGATCTCATTGATCAATGTGGTGCAAGAAAAGGAGAGCATTAAGTATTTAAATGGAGACAAATGAGTCTCCTTGGCTTTAACATCCAATATCCTCACAGCTAGCAGCCCTCATTCTGCAAAAGTAGAAAAAAAAATCATTAGCTCAATCAAAGTCATTAATGAAGCTATAAATCATTTGGATAATAATTCCTCCTGAATGGAATTACACTTTTCAATTATTTTGCTTTTCTTCTCTTTTTTAATGTCATTTCTTTATCCCTCAAGGAACCAGGCGCAGTCAAAGCACTAGAATTAAACACAGTTGGGTCAAGGCTGTTAAGCAACACTTCTTTCCCTTTTTCTTTCTTCAAAAAATAAGCAGTAGAAAATAAAACTAGAAACCATGATTTCAAAGCTAACTCTTCTCTCTTGTGAATTGCCCAGTAGCTACATTTATTCATTTATTTTTATATTATGCACCCTGTGGAGAAGGTCTTTGATTTTATCTTAATGAACATTACTGAGCCAGCAAGCATGATCTTGCCAGCTTTCAAAACTTATCATTCAGCTAAGCCATATACAGAGATGATGTCAAACCACAGTGAGACAAGATTTAATCTGTACAACATTTCTGCTCTAGTGCATCATCCCTAATGTAATCTAGAAACTGTTCCTTGCTGACAGTCCAGTACAAACAAGGAATGTACAAGTAGGTAGGTACAGAATAAAAATGCTTCCCAATTCCTTAAGGTTACATTGCTTCGAATTGTGAGAAACAAGATGAAAAACATTGTCCCCCTTTTTCATAAAAAATTCCTGAACTAATTTTAAGACAGACGATTATTGATGTTGGTTGTTTGTATTACAGTAAGACCTATGAAGCCAGAGAATGGAACAGAAACACATTGTGCAAGGGGCAGTACAAACCGAACACAAAAAGATAGTCCCTTCCCCAAAGATCTTACAACTGCAGTGGTAGAAAATACCTATTCCTCTGCCACTTCAGTCAATGGGATAATTTCTTACTGACTTCAATAGTGCAGCTTCCAACCCTGATTTGCTGCTTCACAGAGAAGATAAAAGAACAGCTCTGGATTCCATTTCCAACTGGGCCACTGACACCCTGCGACTGGGGAGGAAAAACAAAAAAAAAATCACTTCTCTACCTCAGTTTCCCCTCCTGTAAAAGGGCATAATCACAGTCACCCATCTCTGAGTGATGCTGTGCAGTTTAATTAATTCATGATTGTAAAGTGCTGTGAGAACCTCAGGTGAAATGTGACAGGTCTGCAAAGTGTTAGTAATATGCAAATCATAGCACCCCTTTCCTTGAGTCTGCTTGGTCTGGAACAAACCCCAGGAGCACATGACCATTGTTTAATTTCCATAAAATGTGTCAGAAGAAAAGGATCATCTCGTGAGATATGCCAACATTAAATACTCTGGAATACATGATGCAGCCCTTCTGTCTTACATTTTCTTCATCAGTATTTCTAAGCTGATTTTATGCTTTAAATTTACTCTCAAGCCTTCATCAAGTAAACATTCCAGATTGCTACATCTTTACACTCACTGAAACAAAGACATTATTTTAAATGAATGAGTCAGAAGAGTTTAGTGTGTTCATATGGAAGTTCCTTGTTTTTAGAAAAAGGGAACATGTTTATTTTGTGTGATTTTCATAACAAGATATGTTTATGCAATTTCACTGTGTGTTTATGTTAAAACATGTTTAAAGATTTTAGGCATGTCAAAGAATTTTATATCTTAGTAGGATACTAAGGATACATTTTGATGGAAACTCCTCTTAAAATTAGTTCATCAAATAGGCATAAAGTAAAAGGGAAACTCATTTATGCAGCTATCTGGAAGAAAAGGAATGTCTCTTTAAAGGCTGTCCTCGGCAGAGTAGTGAAAGGAGAGTAGGGATAGATTAAAAAGACAGGGAGACTCTGGAAGCAAGTTTTTGTACTATTGTAATTAAAATTAAGATGTGTATTTTGGATAAAGCTCATATTTTGGAGAATTTATTTGATAAACTGTATGTCTCAAGAGCCAACGCTGAATACTCACATTGTGCATCTAAATATCTGTGTGAAGATTTTATGAGCGATGTGATTTTATCATCTTCAGCCACAAATATTGAAAGCAAAGTTTTAACTCAGGTCTTGTATGCATTGTAATGCCCAACTGATTGTGTCAGAAAGGTTGGCACATGCCTGTTAAATGGGTTCATTACCACTTAATAGCTCTTTTACTGGTCCAGTGTTATGCTAATAGGTCTGGCAAACTGGAAGGCTTTTGACTTTTAAGTGAAAAGATCCACTTTAGTGGAAGAGTTACCAGTCTGCAGATGTAACAGCCTGCTGTGGGAGCCTTTAGGGGCAGTCAGACTAGAGACAGGAAGAGGGGAAAGGTTGAGTACAGTGACCCAGGGGAGGAATTAAACTATGTCTACACTGCAGGGTTTTACAGAAATAACATATTTTGATAAGTTATTTCTGAAAAGAGCTTCACACTGCAAGAACATCTCAAAACTGAGCATTCACACTAGAGAGGCCAATTTAGAAACAAGAGCAATGATACGATGCCTCCCTGGAAGCCAGTTTAGTTAGAATAACCTCTGCTTTGTACACACAGAGTCAACTTTGAAACTGACATTTAAATTGTTTGAAAAGTGCGGGTTGGCAAAAGTCGTCTGTTTTGGCAGAGTTCCAGTTTTGGGTTAAATGCCCTGTTATTGCAGAATAACAAGTTTTGCAGTGTGGATACAAGTCTGTCCCCCCGACTACTCCTCCAGGAAAAAGGGTTTTTTTTTCCCACAAAACCATGCCCCCTGTGTAGACAAGCTCCCTGCCTGTGCCTGTTTGATGTGTGTATTACAAACAAATGTGCAAATGCATTTCTACCCAAAACAGTAGAATAGAAGAGTTATTCCAGTCTTCTGGCTAAGTAAAATCATCTTAATAAAGTGTGTAAATACATATTTATTTGCTAGACTAGAACCAAAGAGGCTGTTCTGGTGTGTTGGAGGAAAGAAATACACATTCTAAGACTGTGTAGGTACATAATTACCTTAGGCAGAGAGTGAAATACATCATCGATGTCATTACTTTTCATGTATCTCCATCTCTCTTAAATCCCTCTCCTCTCACTAACACATCCTTACACATTCTATGCAAACCATTCCTATATTTTATTAGATATCAGGCTGAAGAACAAAATTACTAAAAATTATTAAAACCCAGAAAATACAACTGTAAGGCTGATGCCTTTTCATACTCTGGAAACAGGTAGGAAAATGGTTTGGCCTTTCACACCCTGGGGCATAGCCATTCCCGGGTATACACAGAGGTCCCATTGATCTTGGTGGTATGCAATAGCTACAGTGAGAAAACAGGATGTGGGGGTGAACTGAGTCTAATTAAAAACACAACTGGTCCAAACTAACCTCATCAAATGCAGATTGTGCCTCAGCTGAAGAAAAGGAAGATCTGTGTCAGAGGCTGTGGACTGGGAATAAAGAGATATGGTTCTATTTCTGGGTTCCGCCACAGACTTCCTGTGTGGCCTTGGGCAAGTCATTTATCCCCTGGATGGGGGAGCTCAATTCTCCATCTGTAAAATGGGAAAATAATCTTTCCCTACTAAAGGTAGGAGATTGTCAGAACAGTCATTTCAGGCTTTGGCCACCTTTTACATTGAGGGTCCATTGATAAACAGGCTATAAAGGGTTAATAGATATTTTAGTAAACAGTCCATCAATTAGTATCAATTGTTATAGAATCCAATAAGAAACCACCAATAGCAACTTCTAAGGATGAGCTAACACCCCTCTGCAATGTACACCACAAATGCTGATAACTTCTGTTAATGAACTGACTAACCCTTTATAAACCATTCTACTTGATCATGGCCCCCACCCGCTTCATTTTTAAAAATGACAGAGCAGATCCAGTGCTGGTGGACATCAGCACAGCTTCCTTGATGTCAGAGGAGTTCCGCTGGTCACACAAGCTGAGGATCTGTCCAGGGTTCCCTCTATTTTTTTTCTATCTGGGACAGAATACATTTTGTTCTGTGCACTAAGGCATGTGCCGATGTGTACCACCTAGAGACATATAAGCTGGCGGGCGTGAACACTGTGGGCACTCTGCTAAGCAGCTGGGCGGCACCAGAATCTCTTTGGGGCAGAAGCCTAAGCACTCAGCTTACAGGGAACGCTGTTCTGAGGTTTGAGTTACTTCAAAAAAACAGAAGCGATGGAGATGTGAATGGATACTGCTGCTGTAGCACCTTAACCGTTGCAGAATAACAGTGGTGCCCAGCTATACAACCTGAGATGCCTGAATGGGTTGGGAGGGGGGAGACAGAGACACACGAGAGGAATAAAAGGGATAGAGCTGCTACCCAAGGAGCTTCTTCACCCAGTGTAATAGAAACACAATGAGGCACATTAAAGACACTAAAAACTCTTCTAAAACAATGAGAAGTCCTGTTGCACTTTATAGACTGATGAAGTGAGTCTTTGCCCATAAAAGCTTATGCTCCAATAAATCAGTTAGTCTCGGTGTTTTTGCAGATACAGACTAACATGGAAACCCCTCCAATACTCAAAACTCTTCTGAATGTGTAGTGTTAACCACCATGCCATGCCTCAGAACTTAGTAGGGACTTAGTTTCACACTCAGTTCTGGCCTGAGCGGCCCCTGGAAGAAAATGAATTACGTATTGAGACCTGAGTCAGGAGATCACTGGTAATAAATAATTACAAGTTACAGTTCCATTAGTTAGCTGTATAGTTCACCACAGACCTACCCTGCTGGCTGTAAAATAAAAGCAACTTTTTCCTGCAAAAAGAAAGAAGAGGAACCCAGAGTGCAGAGGGATAGGGAAATTTTAGTTCTTTTGCCTTTGTTCATGATGCTAACAGAGCAACTGCGGTGACTGTTTCCTGAGCTTCTTGCAAAGGGTTCCTTGGTTTTATGGCAGGTTAGCACCTCTTGAAATTTGAGCCTTGGACTAGAACTCAGCCCCAGAAACTCCTAATGGTTGTCATAGAGCGTGCTGAATTTCACTGGGAGCCACAGAAAGCAGGGCAGAGTTATTTCCATTTAACAGGTGAGGAGATACAGAGAGAATATAGCTAAGTCTACAATAGGGGGAAAAATTGATTTAAGATATGCAACTCGTGCTATGAGAATTGAGTAGCTGAAGTTAATGTACCTGAAATGGATTTTTGCTGCAGTCCCACAGCAAGAGGTCAATGGGGAAAACTCTCCCATCAATGGCAACACCCTGATCATTGGATTTAGTGCAGCCCTACTAAGCAAGCAAAATAGAACCACAAAAGATTGACAGCCAGCGCATCAATCTTCCAGCAATTATAGACATGGCCTAAGTGACTTGCCCAAGGTCTCACGCAGTATCTGTGGCACAGATAGGACTTGACCCCAGTTCTCCTAAGTCCCAGGCCAATACATTGTACACAGTTGTGTACACAAATATTAACCTGGAAGACAAGTAACATGGTCGTGATGGCTCCAGTCCTTACAACTGCCAAGTGTTTTAGGTCTGAAAATCTTTGTCTTCCCATTGAAACCAATGGAAATTGATGGTTTGCAGCATCTTGCAGGGTTAAGCCCTAAGGGAGCAGACTCTTAGAGCTGGTTAGGAATTTTTTAACTACATGTTTCATGTCAGTAAATGCAGGTTCACCAAAACACAGACTTGTTGGGGGACAGACACAGTTTTGATAATTCTCCCATTTCACAACAAAATTTGGAAATGGAAAAAAAACAAAACAAAAAGAGTTTTGAAATTGTTGTCCCATCCTGTTTTGACAAAAAGGTCTGCTTCGTGCCTGAAATGACATCTCATTTGACCATTTAAGTCAATTTCTATTAAAAAGTCAAAACAGAAACAATGTTTTGACTGGCCTGATTTGAAGAAAATAAAAGGTGGGGTGTGGGGGGAGAATGACTTTTGATTTGGGGAAAAAACTTTTAGTATTTTGACTTTCTCTCTCAGTTTGGGTCATGACACCTTTTTGGAATCTTGAGAATTGTCACTGGGCAGGAGAACTATTTCTTGCCCAGCTCTACAACAGTGTTTCTCAACTAGGGGTACGTGTGCTCTTGGGGGTACACCAAGATCTTCCACAGAGTACATCAACTCATCTAGATATTTGCATTGCTTTACAATATGCTACATAAAAAACACTAGTAAAGTCAGTACCATCTAAAAGTTCATTCAGACAATGACTTGTTCCTACTGCTTCATTTGCCTTATGCTGAAATGTAAGTACAATATTTCCATTCCAATTGATTTAGCTGATAATAAGATGGTAGAAAGTTAGCAAGTTTTCAACAGTTGCCTTCTGTGCTATTTTTGCATGTTTTTTTAAGGGAGTAGTTTTTAAATAAGGTGTAAATTGGTGGTATGCAAAACAAATCTCTCTCTTGAAAAGGGCACAGTAATCTGGACAGGTTGAACGGTACTTGTTTCAAGATTCAGATTACCTTAGGACCATGTTTCTCAACCAGTGGCACGCGTACCCTTAGAGGTACACGAGAGAGGTCTGGGAGTATGTATACTTTTTTTTTTTTTTAAGAAGGGGCACTATATTAAAAAAAAAAAAGTTGAGAAACACTGTCCTAGGCAGTAGAGTTCTCCCCCTGCCCCACAGGGAAACACATGGTGAAATACTGTCATGTACTGAAAACTAATGTTATTTTGTTCTGGCATCTAAAGTACGTTACTTAACCCACAGTGAGCAAGCCAAAAGCACACCTGGGGTGGGAGCGAAAGTGCTGCTGATCCAGCCCTGAAGAGCTGGGATGTGCATTATCCTTGAATGTGCATTAGCAACCTGACACCATCAGCCAAGAACAATTTTTCCAGCACAAGGTGAGTTTCTAATGCAAATTCCCCTGACAGCCAGGCCTGGGCTCACTGTGCTCCAGTGGAGTTACCTGGTCTCAACATTTACCCAGCATGCAAAGGGGGAAGAGGTTGCATTGTTCTCCCAGGTCATTATTATTTCAAGATAAAAGCTTCTACTGCTGCCCCACAAGGCTCGGCCAAATGCTTTTAAAAACCACTCTGTTGTCATTTGCCACAGGATTGCTTATTCACTAAAGTGAAGTTGCATCCACTTGTATTCTCCATCATTCTTCCAATTAAGGGTTAATTTTGGCAATAGGCAATAGTAGATTTATGATTATGTAGACCTCTCCCGTGTCCTCCCACCCACGCTAAACGTACTTTAGCTCTTGCATTCTCCCAGCCCAATAACTCAGTGGCCAGTATCAAGGGAAAGCTGACTAAGCCATAAAGCCTTATAAAATGAAGTGCATGTTGTTGCGTTTTGTTTTGCTTTTTCCTTTCCCTAAGTGAAATACATGCCGGTGCCCTCTGTGCCTCTGTTCTGGGTTTTAGTGCTTTTAAAGCCTTTATTTTCCCTCCACGTCAATTTTGTCCAAACCAAAATCAGAATTAAGCTTTGAAAGACTGCCATTGTTTAGCATTTCACAAAGCCATGGTGGAGCATTGCTCCATCAGTGAGCTCAACCCTCACCCCCTGCTCCATCAGAAGGGATGGATGGGAACCACAGGGGACCCCAAAGGTCATTGCAATCACCCTCCACCTCCCAGGGATTTCTCTTCCTCATCTCACCTTTTCTGGTTACTGTACCTTCAGTCATCTGTGGCCTGGGAATGTCACTCTTGTGGTACTTCATCTGATGAAGAGGGGATGCAAAGGCCATCAGCATAAAACCAGTATCAAGGATGAGGACAGGAGCAGGGTATTTCTTGAAATAAGGACTTCAGAGTGTTAATTAGACAGGGAGAGAAGAAAAAGTGTGTTGGAGGGGCATAGATTTGCTTTCCTCCAGCCATCCTCTTCCTCTTTCTGGTGTCCTTCCTCTACTAGCTTGACTCCCCACACCCCAGCCCATGGTTTCCTCAACTCACTGCCACTAAATGTGGGTGAGTGGAACTACGACCTGGTGTACAGATACATGAGCTCTACTCAGGTTTTTCTCTGCCCAAAAGTGATCCAACCAGGGCCTGTATATCCCATCCCCTTCCCCCAGCTCCACAGCTTATGCCTTGAAGACGTTGGCCTGTTTTGGGATAGGCCGGTGCTTTTTATAAAATAATTATATGTAAATAGAGCATATTTCTGGCCTGGGATTTATTATACTTTCATAACTGTGACAGTGGATGATTGACAATAAGAGCAATGGACTTATTCACCATTATCTCCTTGGATCACTGCCAAAGAGAAGAACCCGAAGCAACATGAAAGCAAAGGAAAGAGTGGAGCAAAACATAAAGGTATAACTTATCTCCTAAGGAAATCACTCAGAAAAAGCCCATGGGCTATAGCTGGGCTCATGCACTGCTTCTACCTACCACCTCCAAAACAAGCCAGGCCTGGCAGAAGAATTTAAAAATAATAGGTTATATCTTCTCCTAAGGAAATCGTGCACCACCCGTTTCAGTTCTGTCAATTATTTTCTAGGCAGAGACGAACTGATCTTAATTAGAAATTTTCCAGGGTGTGTGTTGCACATTTGCGACATGATGTTCTAAAGTGAGAGCTAAGAGCTGTGCTAATAAGCAGCTCACACAGCTGAGCCACCACACTCAAAGTGTCCACTTGAATGCCTCTGTTCCACCTGCGAACATATGCAAGTCTGATAAGCATTTTCCACTCTCCACTTCACCACTAATAGATGCAAAGAGTTATTTGCCCAGAAGTTGTCATGGTGGGTTGTTGTATATTAATTAAGACCTTAATGGTCGTGCCAATGAGGGCTATATAAAGGACAGAGTGACTACAGCCATGATATTACACTGGACAAATGGGGTGTCTGTGTCTGTGGTATTCCTATACCACAGTTATCTCTCTATGTATGTATGTATATGCCCGTTAATATCAATTGCTGTAGTCTGCCACCCTCAGGACCCAACTGGGGCTGAATTAGAGAATTTGATGGACCATGAAAGGTCAATCACAGTCAAGAGGCTCTGATACCAGCCTCAGAGTCCCAGCCATCGGCCCCTCTGCTGCCTCCGAGGGTACCGGCTGCTGGCCCCAGGGCTCCGCTCTTGCTCCCAGCCTAGGGATACACAGCTGCCCCCATCTGTGGTCCCAGCCTGGGACAGTAGGGGGCATGGACAGAGATGGGGTGGTGTGAGAAACTTAGCTGCCCTTCCCTCCCCCCAATAAGCAGACACGCAGCTAACTAAAATCATGCCTGATCACATATGTTGCCAACCCAGAGAGTGCAGCCCAGAAAGGTTCAACCTGTGTAACAATACAATTTGTATGGGCACATGTGCCATAATCATTAATCAGCCCTGCGAACACATCATCAGCTGGATTTGGACATGAATCCTTCACCTGACCATCAGCATTTCCCCACTTGCCATTCGACTGGCTCAGTTACTAGAGAGAAGTTACTTATCCAAACAGGTCATTCCATTCTACATAGACACAAGCCAGTCCATTAAGGCATGCTGTGGGAAATGCACACAAATGGAAGCAGATGAGCCCAAGGAGCACCAGCTGTACAAGAGGTAAAAATGTTTGTTAGCCCTGAGTTGAAGTTCACACCCAGACAAAAGGCGGCTGGACACTCTTTCAGAGCCAGGCACAATAGTCTGACTCCCTCACCACCTGTAGCATGCAGACTTGTGCGTTGTGAGACATTGGATTTGCGCTGGCTTGGCTTTAATTCGATAAAATTATTATGTGGCCACTTGCTTTTGGAGTGATTTGTCAAGATTTTGAAGTGGGCTCCCTCTCTGTAGCCACCACCACTCATTTGTTTGGTCTGACTCTCCCAAGCACATGAAAATGAAAACAGGGTCATACAAGCAGATGGCACAACTGTCGAGGGGGCTGTCTCTTAGTGCCTGGAGGAGGAGCCTGCTAGTCACTGCTGTAACCCCTTTGGTGTGAGGCCCCATTGTATCTGACAAACGTGGTGAGGTTTAGTTTAAATCTGAATACACATATAAGCATTACAGGGCAGTTCAGGTATTACCCAGGGTAAGCTGAGGCATGCAGAATCATAATCTGATTCTTTGTGCTTTTTGGGGGTTTTTTGGTGAGATGCTGAGGAGCTGTTGCTCTTATTGATGTCCTCTGAGAATGCAGCATGTGGGAAAAACTGACCACACGTAACACGTCCATGGAAACACAGCAAATCAGTGACAGAGCTGGGAACAGAACCCAAGAGTCCCGATCCTCACTCCCACGGTGTAGTCACAGGATGAAATTCACCCTTTACGGAAAGCAAGTATGCCAGAGATGAATTAAAGTGCTGCAAAAAATATTGCAAACTTTCTGAGTAGCACATGCGTGTGGGTGGTCATTTATCTCGGCTTCTTCAGGTTTCTGTTGCACTCCATCTGTTGGATTTCTTTGGTCTTGGATGTCTGTATGGACAAAATATCTTCTATCTCTTGTCCTCGGCTTGGGTCCTTCCAGTGCTGCAGAACCGAGCCTGCCTTAGGCCTGCTTGCATAGGCCAGACTTTCCAGTGTCAGGCTGCATTTGGAGCTGCTGCCTGAGACACAAAACTAGGGCCTCAGCCATCCTTACCATAGGTGCACTATAAAAAATATATTATCACATTGGAAGCCCAGAGAGGGGTCCAGGCTCAAGCATTATGTTCCCAGGGGGTGGGAGAAACACCACTTCAGGGACATCATCTTCTCACCCCCCAGTGGGATCTCAAAGGAGCTCCTTTCCTGAAGGCTTGGGGGTTCTGGGACAGGTGGGATTTTAGGGGTCAGGCAAAGCAAAAGGCTGAGGCTGTGGCTACACTAGCACCCACTTTTGAAAGGGAGATGCTAATGAGCCCCTTCGGCAGATGCTAATGAGGCTCTTCCATGAATATTCAGTGCCTCATTAGCAAAACGGCAGCCACGCGTGTTTCGAAAGTGCCGAAATGCGCACTGCTCGTGTAGACAGAGGCCTTTCAAAATGATTGCCCCCCCCGATTTCAAAAGGCCGCCGTCTACATAGGCTGCACACAATTCGAAAGCGGCACTTTTGAAACACGTGTGGTTGCCATTATGTTAATGAGGTGCTGCATATTCATGACAGTGCCTGATTAGCATCTGCCAAAGTGGCTCATTAGCTTCCCCCTTTCGAAAGGTGGGGGCTAGTGTAGCCTGAATGTTTCTCTATGGCTGCAGCTACACCACATTCCACTTTTGGAAGCGGAATGGAAATGAGTGAGATCGGAATGCAAATAAGGCATGGATTTACATATTGTGTGCCTTATTTGCATATTCTCATGCAATCTTGTTTCCAGAACAGCCTTTTCTGGAAGCAAAAACAGCAATGTAGATGGGGTTCTTTTGAAAACAGACACTGTTTTTGAAAGAACCCTTCTTCCTGAAACAAAATGGGAAGAAGGGTTCTTTTGAAAACAGGGTTTGTCTTTGAAGGAACCCCATCTACACAGCTGTCTTTGTTTCTGAAGAAGTTTCTTCCAGTAGCGATATTGCATGAGAATATGCAAATGAGGCATGTGATATGTAAATCTGCACCTCATTTACATTTCCAATCTCACTCATTTGCATTCTGCTTCCAAAAGCAGAATGCAGTGTAGATGCAGCCTATTAGCATCCTTGCATCACTCTTACAGACAGACTGTCAGACCACTGGGTCTCAACATTGGTTTCCGCTAAACGCCAGAATGAGATTCAGCCAATGCCATTCAGAACTGGGACTTCTGGAGAAAGATACAGCAGAAAGGCCATTGAAGCCAGCATCGAAGTCATTAGCATTTACCAACAACGTCATTGAACTGGTCATGTGGTTCAGATGTCTGATCAGTGCCTCCCAAAACACATTCTGTTTTCTGAGTTGGAGGAACGATGGAGGAACACTGGGGGCAGAGGCAGCAATATAAGGATGTGCTGGAGGCACACAGGAAAAAGTACAGCATCAGTGTCAACACTTGGGAGAACCTTGCCCTAGACCATCCTCAGTGAAGAACGGTCATCCGTGAGGGGGTGAAGCAATATGACAGGGCCTGTTGCAGTGCACATGAGGAGAGGTGGAGAAGAAGAAAAGAGCAACAAAAACTGGCTCATGCCCCAGCAACCACTACCAACGCCTGTCCCTTCTGTGATAAGACTTGCAGCTCCAGAATTGGGCTGGTCAGTCATCAACGGACTCATAAATAGGAGGGTGACATGAAGACGTCCTACTCACTACTGAGTGACCTGCAAGAACAGAAGAAAGTGTCAACTCTTCTCATAAATGACTTCAGGTATTAACCAAGCACTTCCCCCCAAATATCCATGTTTAACCATATCAGGAGGCCACAGTCCCTGAATACTCATTCCTGCCTGAGAAACCAATTACTGTATAGTCTCACTTCGGATATCTCAGAACTCTCTCCCACTGTGAGGGGCATGTTCATGGAAGATGGTCCAACCAGCAGCCCTAAAGGGATACAAATGGACTGGAGCAAATGTGAAAAGGAAGAAGTAGTTTTACTCAGTTTACACGGTATGGAGAGGAATTTTCTGACATCCAAGATAACATTTTCATAACCATAAAAATCCTTGGTTTCATAATTAAAACACTCCTCAATCTTATCAAGTTGAACTGATTTGATATTGTCTGTAAGAAAGGGTCCAGTAACTTTTGGATCTCATGAAGGGGCTTGGCTGAAGCCAGGTCTACACTAGGAGAATAAGTCAATTTCAGATACGCAATTCTAGCTACAGCAATTCAGTGGCTAGAATCAACATATTGGAAATCGACTTACCCGACCATCTTCACTAAGGAAGGTCAACAGGAGCATTTCTCCTGTTGACCTCCCTTACTCCTTGCGATAGCCAGGAGTACAGGGGTCAACTGCCAATCCCAGACAGATCGATTCAGCACGTCTCTACCAGATATCGAACACCAGAAGACTGACCCTGATTGCGTCAGTCTTCCACGTAGTAAAGACAAGGCCTCAGTTTGAATCATCTGGGCAAGCTCAATTAAGCTCTAAGGAGTACTGTGCGGTGAACTGCTAATTAAGTAAAAGAGGGAGCAGACCAGATCTTTTCCTGAAGCAGTTCTAGTGGTTAGTACAGGGAATCAAGGTTCCAAGATTGTACAAATGCAAATGATATGAACGACATTCATATTAAATCTATTACTAATAGATAAATGTTCTGAATGGAGACAGTGGTTTCATGCCATTTTACAGACTGGAGAGTTGAGAATTGACTCAGTTTCAGTTAATTAAACTGAATTAAGATCCTACAGACTAAACATCCTGTTATGTCTAAAACAGGTCTGTTAAATTTAAAAATGACTATAGAATGTTTATCACTTTCCATTAGATTCAATATTATTCTTCTTTAAGGGATTGCTTAACAGCTAGCACTGTTGCAGTTAATTTCCAGCTTCCAATATAAACCTCCTATTTCATTTTGACATAACTTGGTTAAATAATGTAGGCGGAAATTATATCTGTCTTTCTGACACACAAACACAAACAGAAAGCCAAAGGGTGATTTGCATATGGCATAAGAGAATGGGAGTGGAATTAAAGCTACTGTATGTGGGTGACCCTAACCGGGCAGAAGATGCACATAACAAGAGCCTAAAGTATGTAGAAAGGAGTAATGGGGATGTGGTTTTTAATGTATTCTTTTATATGTATATTAACCTCCCTGTTACAAAGTAAACCTGCCTTCTTGTTTCAGCTAGGTACAGAATGCTTCACTTTTTGTCCTAAACAGCTGGATATTGCTCCTATGTATCCATGTAAACACATTCTGGTAGGTGGTCCAATGATGGACAAGAAGGAAACCATCTACTTCTAAATACCATGTGTCATTAATCTTTTACCTCTACTAACAGAGGCCTGTCCTTTTCCTGATGAAGGTCTTGGATTCTAACTCGACTGTTAAGAACTGGAATAAATTGCCAAGGGAGGTTGTGGAATCTCCATCACTGGAAATTTTTAAAAGCAGGTTAGATGAACACCTCGCAGTAGTGGTGTAGATGGTGTTTGGCTCTGCCACAAGAGCAGGGGACTGGCTTGATGACTTCTCGAGGTTCCTTCCAGTTCTATGATTGTGATGGGGCTGGGAGATTTGAAGTTGCTCCCAGAGTCCTAAAAGTCAAGAGTGGCTTATTTCTCTTATAAATTTGGCGAAGTGCTTTAGAACTTCTGGTATGAAAAAAATCTGCATACATGCAAGCTGAGACCTCAAGATATATTGGCAACTCTTGCTACAGTGTCAACCATTTCCAAAAGGGTGAAAAGACAAGTTCTTGCTGCAAACAGAAACACGTGGGATTTAAATTATGCCAGCCCGCTGCCACTATGCTCTCTCGCTACATCAGCTTATCCCAGCAACCTCTGCTCAGGAGATTTCCACGAGGATTAAACTGCAAAACCCTTTTCCAGCAACTGCTGCTTGAAGAGAGAGTGTTGCTATGGAAACCACATCCGGCCTAGTCACTTGAGTTTTATAAAGAAAGAAACAAATATAAAATAAAGCAAAAACAACAGCCACACACAAACACACACGAGAGATTGTCTTTGCCTGCATTCAGCAAAAGGCAGGTAGTAATAATCATAAATAATGCAGACCAGTTGTTTATTTATATCTGCCTGTTTAACTCCCATCATCCCTAGTTTTTTTTTTCCAGAATTGTGGTGCTGCGGGAGAGTCACACGTTTGGCAATTTAAGCAACGGGAGGATGTTCAGAAGGGATGGTATGTATGTCTGGGTGGGCCTCTGAGTGCTGGGCACATAGCAACTTGCTGTGTGAGGGCAAAGTAAATTACACCATGTAAAGGTCAAGACAACCTGAGAATGACAATGCCTCACAGAGAAAGCATCAGTCAAATCGACTCAATGAAGAGCGCTGACATTTATTAACAAGCATCTTGACTAAACCCCCTGCTTATTTGAATTCTGCATGCTTCCAGGTCCTGCCTCTATTGTCCCTTTCACTCATGCAATTCAGAAGCCACTGCTTTTATTGCTGCCACTAATAGAGGTTATTTAATATTTGTATTGCTGCAGCCTCCAGAGGCCCCTACTGGGACCAAGTCCTCATTTTCCTTGAGCATAGAGCCAAATACTGCATCTGCCCAAGGAACACACCATATAAGGTTTGTGGCAGAGTCAGTCTCATTCCTGGGCCCCAGGTCCTCTGTTTAGTCCGCTGGCCCTCACCAGATGAGCCCTGTTACCCTTGCTGGGGCAGGGGGCAGTCTAGGGGGAACCTGGTCCCCACCCACTCATTCCAGGTTTTGGCAAAGGGACCCTGGATGGCCACTACCTGTGAGCGCTGACTCCCTTCACCCTTGCCCCTGCAGCTCCTCTCCCTGGGCCACTTCCCCGGACAATTCCCCCGGTACCTCCTTCCACTAGTGGTAGCCGTGGCAGCAAGTCCCCTCCTTTTTTTGGCTCCTGCAGCTGACCAGTTCCTCACAGTCTCTGGTGGAACTACAGGCCCCCCCTGGACTGGGGCAGTCCAGCCCCTCCCCCAGGGTGCTGAGGCTCCTCTCCTCTTTTGTGGTCTCTGGTGTTCCTCTAAGTCGCCTTCCTTCTCCTCACTCACCTCCCAAACTCTCCTTAACCACCCTCTCCAACCCTGCGTGGAGAAGGGCTTATAAAGGTAGCCCTGAGTAGGATCAGCTGGCCCTAATTGCTTTAGGGCAACTTACTCCTCAGCTGCTCCAGCTTTGATTGTCAGCTCTGACTCCAGTCTGTTTTTCCTCCTTGCCCCATCCTGCCAAAGGTTCCACAGAAATTCCATGGCAGTCACACTGCTTGAAGTTCATCTGTCACTTACTGTGGCCTAAAGGGCCAAATTCAGCCAGCCTTGCTCAAGGTGGATAGCACTTTGAGTCCCACTGATGTCAGTGGGATGATTAATGAAATAAGGTGCTATTCACTGGGCCAGAATCTCAGCTAGTGCAAAGTGGTGTAGCCCCCTGGACATCCATACAGCTCAGAGATTCACACCAGCAGAAGATCTGACCCAGGGAGGCAAATATGACACAGTCTGGTTCTTTGAAGTCCGTTCAGTTAAAATGGTGGAAACTGGATTGGGCCCTTAATGGTCATGTAGCTCTGATAAACCACATTCAATAAGATTTCATGGTATCAAGAAACACAACCATACTCTGCTAAAACCACCTGTAATTGCTGAGATCAGAGTTTCTCAACCTTTTTTGTGAAGTACCCCTTTAAAAAAAATTATAAGTACCCCCAGATGTCTCTTGTGTACCTGTAAAGTTATGCCTGCCACCAGTTGAGAAACATTGTCCTAAGCTAATTAGAGGTCTTGAAACAACCATCATTCAACCTTTCCAGATTACTGTCCCCTTTTCAGAGTCAAGTTTGTTTTGCATCCCACCAAATTGCACCTCACTTAAAAACTACTTACAAAATCATGCAAAATTATAACAGAAAACTACTGAAAACTTGCTGACTTTCCACCATCTTATCTGCAAATAAATGAATTGGAACAGAAATATTGTACTTACATTTTAACATAAGGCATATGAAGATGAAGTGGGTCTTTGCCCATGAAAGCTTATGCTTCAAAATATCTATTAGTCTGTAAGGTGCCACAGGACTTCTTGTTTTTGCAGATACAGATTAACATAGCTACTCCTCTGATACTAGAAATAAGTAATTGTCTGAATGAACTTTTAGATTGTACTGACTTTACTAGTGTTTTTTAACTAGCCTGTTGTAAAACTAGGCAAATATCTAGATGAGTTGATGTACCGCCCAGAAGACCTCAGTGTACTCTCAAGGGTACATACACCTCTGGTTGAGAAACACTGGCCCAGATCTTTGACAACATCTGACCATAATGATAGCAAACTATGCCTAAATCACCTCATCTTTAAATAGGGCCAATTATCTGGTTTGTGGGCTGCATGGGACTGTTATTCAAGTCAATAAGCGTTTGGAGGAACTCAACAGCATTTTGGAGGAACAACCCACGCATCACTTGGAGCCCCTTAAAAGAAACATTCCACCAAACATAAGTGCAAAGTGCTGATTGTACGAACAGCAACCTTTCTGCTACATTGGAACATGAACTTTCACCGACCAATTATAGAGCCACCGTAACGTGTCATGTTCACTAATCGAAGAAGCATCAGGAATGCTTAAACTATGTATAAATGGCAGGCTTCTGTCAGGAGAAGGACTGCTTGGTTTATCTTAAGACACTGTCACATTTTGACTATGGATGGATGTCTTTTACTTATTACAGTCCAGTAGAGGGTTACCCCTTCGCTTCTCTTCTACATGGACAAAACTCTTCAGAGTGGGAAGAAGAGGAATACTGGGAGCAGTAACACTGGGCAGACTTCCAGCAAATTAAGCAAATTCTCTCCTCCCTTTACTTCCTGAAACCACTGAGAAAAGGGAAGGAATACATGAAGGCTAAATGACAGCCACCAGACGTTCCATTTCTCTTCTCCAGCTGTTGCAACGTGTCCCTCGCAAAAGGATGAGATTTTAATGTGTTGTTATCATTGGGGAACAAAAAGCAGTCAAGTAGCACGTTAAAGACTAGCAAAATAGTTTATTAGGTGAGCTTTCGTGGGACAAACCCACTTCTTCAGACCATAGCCAGACCAGAACAGACTGGTCTGGCTATGGTCTGAAGAAGTGGGTCTGTCCCATGAAAGTTCACCTAATAAACTATTTTGCTAGTCTTTAAAGTGCTACTTGACTGCTTTTTGTTTTGATAGTGTATAGACTAGCACAGCTTCCTCTCTGTTACTATCATTGGGGAGATTTTGATCAGTAAATAGCCTCTGGAATTGCTGTCCTTATGTATTGTATTTCTGTTTGGGGTTTCTTACTTTGGGCTTTACTGCCAAGTATTAGAGATGACCTTAATATTCAGAGCCAGGGAGATTCCACTGAAGTCACAGATGCTACTTTCCTTTACCACAACAGAATATTTGGCCCCCAAAGTTTTAACACCCCAAAATTCAGTTATGTTCAGGGCCAATGACAGGGTACAGCTTCTTCGCACTGCTAATTTTTTGACATGTTTGAGCCCACCACTGAAGAAAACCTCGGAAACACAGTGAGCCTGGCTCAGATTTACATGAACGCCCACTCATGAAGTCTCCTAGTTCCTGGTGGAAGGCCAAGACTGAAGATCAATAAGCTCTTAGCCAGGCACTTCAGTATTGAGTTCCAGGCCCTTCACTTAAAAAAACTCCAAGTAACAATGCTCATAGTCCACTCAGTCAGCCCGATTCCCCTCTGGCTCTCATAAGAGTAATTTGCCAGATGTCAATGGAGCTCCTTCTAAGATACGCTAATGTCACAGAGGTCAAAATGGAGCCCCAGAGTTTTTGCCCCATGGTTTTCTGTCTTTTATACAATATGTTGCCTGGTCTTGTCTGACTTACCTCAATAGCACACGTTGAGACAGATCTTGAGCCAGTAAAAATAAGTTTCATTGACTCCATGATAGTCCAGGTGAGGTGCTGACCCTCTGTGCCATAGTCTGATCTCACTCACACCAGTGTAGATCCCACGTACCTCTCTGAAGCCCATTGACTGGTATAAGGAAGATCAGAATCTGACTCACGTTTGCAGCAGACAGACAATTCAAAATTAAATCTCTCCAGCAGCCTAAAATGAACAGGTGTCACCAGCTCTGGTAGTCTTCATATGGACAGCTGAATTACAATGGGAACAATTTATTACAACAGATGTGCTTGACCTCCCCGCTCAACCCTCTAATGCTAGAAGATGGTAAAAGAAGAGCCCGAGTGAATGATAGACTGACGTTTGGTGAGATCCAGTAGCAGATGGGCGGGAAGCCTTATCAGCAAATACAGACCTAGAGAATGTTGGAGTCGGGACTGTGTGATATTCAGTGCTGCAGAACAGCGTTGTGACCATCTGCACTTCAGAAACTGCTGTGAGGCATCTTCGAAATCTATCAGCAAGCAGGTGGCCTGCTTCAGGGTTAACCACCAGGCTCTTCTGCAAGGGAAGAATGATGTGACAGTCCTGGACAGGCTTCCTGCCTGAAAAGTCTTTGCCAATCGCCCACAGAATATGGGGCAGATGGGGCTCACTGCTACATGGGCACAAGTCTCTAATAGCTAGCAGCCGAAAGGGGCTTCAGGAGAAGTTGTTTATGGTCGCTCCCTGGGACGAGACCGTTTGGGCGGGTAAACCTAGTGAGAGTGGTAGCTAGAAGGCGGAGCTGAGATGTAGGATGCTGTAGGAAGTAGTCCAGGGGAACAGCAAACATGACTTGGGATTGAGCAGGGCACCATTGCTGGAGACAGGATCCCTGACTGGAACTTAAGGCAGTGGGCAGGCCAGGCTCTCCAACTGGCCAAATGAGGAGTGGCACAGTCAGACAAGTGAAGGTCAGGTGACCAGTTTGTATAGAAGGGCTTTGGTACCCCAGTAGGAGTGGACTATAATGACCTGGCTAGAGGGCTGAGTCATAGAGGAGCAACCCAAGCTCCAGAGGAAGAGAGAGACCACAGGTACAGCAACCAATAGAAGTGGGTGCTGGACCTGTAAAGAGCTAATCATCAGAGCCAGCAGGAGGCAACACTCTGGAGCTGAGTAGACCCCGGGACACCTCAGCCTACTGACGTGGAACATTTTAGCCACAACTGTATAAAAGATGAATAATTATTTTTTCCCGTGACTAACTGGCTTGGGACATAAGACTCCTGCTCATGTCCTCCCTTATGCTGTGGTGCAGCATTGTAGTGTAGTGTGAAAAAGCAGGGCGCACTCCAGCCCAGAGGTGGCTGCAGTTCACTGGTAAGTAAAAATTTTTGGGGGGCATTGACAGATTTAATCCTGTGTTTGTATGTCATTTCGACACATCTGGACGAACTGTACTGGGTGAGTGTTGACATTCTCGTTGTTATTTAAATGTAGCCCATGTCACCATCTAGCATGTTATTTTGCTTGTGTTGTGGGAGCACCTGTTTGGGTCCATTCTGTCAATGAATTAGATACTGCATGTACATGTAATAAAAGGGACTGTGCCTGAACCCAGGCGATTACATTGTTAACATATGACAAAAGCCAACAGATAGGTGCAAGAAGAGACAGAAGAACTCTAGTCTGGCACCCTTCAGACCTGATCGGTGCCAAACCAGAGAATTTGCCAAATTACAGGACGTCAATGTTATCTAGCAGTATTACCAACACTTCCACTGCTTAATGGGCTCTTAGAAGATATTTAGGGGTAAATTACAGCTAAATTACATTACAGAACACTAAGAGCCAGGACAGGTGGCTGGAAATAAATTTTCTGGGACAGTGGGAAACTTGGCCATACCCATGATAACTGGACATCCAGCTAACTAAAATCATGCCAGACCCTGGATGTTGTTGGACCAAAGAATGCCAGTCTAGAGAGATTCAACCTGCAGCAGACACCAAGTGACACACATCAATGGACACCAGATGAGGATCTGGCCCAAACTGCCTAGCATGGACAGATGTTTTATTCTTGTTCTCCTAAAGTTTCAGACCTACCACTAATTCTTGAAGTAATGATATAGTAATATGATAACAATCACAAGTTGGTCCATTCCTCTATACACATTTGTAATCAATCAGATGCCATTCATTGTAGCCCATCAATTTCCACTGAGTCCATTAAAATCCTCCTGTTTTCTAATAGGATTTCCCTCTCAAGTATAGATAACCCTTTGTAGCTGAAGTTTTCCAATCAAAGAAATTGGGGACAACGTACTTCCCTGGGCTACATGATATTTAACTAGTTTATTTAATCCAATAGGGTAAATTCAATTTAACTGAATGACAAGCAATTCAATTACATGCCATGTAAACCACTAAGCCTTGTGTAGAGCAGAATAGGCATTATGGTGCTCAGTGGGATTTAGTCTGAGTCAATGAGACCTAAATAAAGTCAATCAAACGAAAAGAAATCAGCAGGTTCCATTAGAAATGAAGGACTGGCCTGCTCCTAATCAGCTGCGGATTCCTACTCAGTCCTATTTCCCACTGGCTTCTCCAGGATCTGAAAATGAGCTTCTCTTACTTGGGTAAGTTTGTTGTTACATGAAACTGGTATTTCACCAGACCTAAAATGTTGTCTGCAGTGTAGTTGGAGCTGTTTTTGTCCCAGGATATTAGAGGGACAAGGCAGGTAAGCTGAGGTCTGTTATTAGAGCAAGATCTGATGGGTGAAGGAGGGACAAGCTTTCAATCTACACAGAGCTCTTCACATCTTGGGAAGCAAAAGGAGTTTCAGGAAGCTTGAACTCCTGTAGCTTCCACCAGACAAAGTTGGTACAATAGAAGATATTATTTCACTACCTTGTCTCTCTTATATCTCAAATGGTCAGCCAAGACATTTTTATGACATTAGTGCTCCCCTCCTCCTTTTGATTTGATGATCTATGCCTGTTAATTAACTAAAAGGACAGCTCTTTTGACAGTTCCTTCTAGTGGGCTTTCTGCTAATGCATGGAAAGCCTGAGCTCTCCTAGTAAATTTGAAACAGTTTTTAGACTATCAGTTTAAACATGAGACTGAAAACCAGCTCTTGTCTGCTAGGGCTAGCACACTGTAGAAGAATGAGCAGGTCAGGGGCTGCAAACTCAACTGGATTCATTTCACAGAGTTTTCCCAGAAGTATCTCTGGCAGGGGGTGAAGTTCCAGCAAGCAAGAAAAGCTGAAACCCCTCAAGCCCACAGAAGAGACCACACCAAATTCAGATGGGCTGGAACCACCATGAAGGGATATGCTCCAGGCCTGACAACATGACTTCTGTAGGAGTCATAATTGGCTAAGCTGAGCCACCACCTCTCTTGTCCTCCAGATGCTCACCAGCAGCCTCGAAGGACTGTGCTTCGGTAGCTGCTGCTGGAAAATCCACCAGATCTTCCAGGATACGAGGGAAGGATCTGGTAATGGCCATCTTCCTCCTTGCACCTGTCTATCCTATATCAACTCCTGAGGCCTGGTCTTCTGCCACATGAAAGAGGGGAGCCAGCAAACTGTGTTGCAGAAACAGCATCCTCTCCCCTGTTTCTTGGTGGGCGGTACTTGTGGAGAGTCTTTTTCCACTCAGTCTCCCTCTCTCATCCAATTTCAAAACCCACCTAGGTCACACCCATGTTTGATTGGAGGTCATTAGATCTTATATCACCTGGTGAGAAATGTCTGCAGAACTGTTCAGGATTAAATCAACAGGGTCAATCAGAAATCTGCTGGGGTTCAGTAGCAAAGGATGTTAGGAAGCCTATGGAAGGGTCCCCCAGCTAGCTAGTTTTATGCCACCTTATAGCACCATATCCCTGCTACTGAACTGTACATGATTCACAAATTCTCTCTCCTTCTCACTTTCCCTCTAAGCTTTTTTTATCTCTCCCTCATCAGTTTATACAAACCTTCAGGCCTTCTCCACAAGGGATCCACTATTGATCCAGCCAGTCCAGCGAAATGCTTTGGAGTTAGACGCTGACAAAGTTCCAGCCCCTGGATTGATCTGCACAAACAAATGGTAGGTGAGTGTGCGCATGTATGTTGGACCTAGCTGAGATGGCAGTGGATGGCAATATTTCAGAGCGATGGCCCATTTTGGAGCTAATAAATTCCACGGGCAGCCTTCTTGACTCTGCCTGTTCATTCCCAAGTTTTTTACAAAAAAAAAAAAATAATAAAGAAATAGCATCACCATAGCAACAAGCGCCTTCCAAGAGCGACAAACCCTTAAAGGGCCAGCTCCTCATTGGACAGTTGCATGTGATCTCACCTTGATGACGGAAAGATCATTAAATGTTAAGAGACTTAGTTGCATGAAGAAGTGGGGGGGTCACATTTTAAAGAGGGCTGCATGCCTTAAAAACCCTGCTTCTCTTTTTTCATTTGGGAGAGCCCTCTTGCCTCAAACAGGTGGCCTGGGGTCAGTTTGCAGTGCAAGTTCACTGCTTTGAAATCTTCCTTGTTAGTCTGCGGAGCCCCTATCATGGCGTGGGATTGGAGGCATTCACCAGTTTGCCAGCTGAGATGCTCCAGGGCTAACAGCATGCTGCTTTTAACTCCTTAGCGGATGGAAGGACGGAATGGCTGTCTTTGTGGAAGTGCCCTGGAGACAGGGAAGAAGCTGCCCTCCCCCCTATAATAGCAAGCCTGCCGGGAGCAGGAGCATAGGAAGGAAGGTTCAGACAGGGGGCTAGGGCTGAGGATGGTTACATCAAGGGGGGGTTGAGGTGCTATGAGCACAGAATCCTAGGAGGAACCAAGACTTAGATGGGACACTATGTTGTTCCTTGTTGATGACTAAACCCCTGCCAAGGGTCTGCAGCCAGACCTGCTACTAATGTGTTGCGTGTTAATGTGATAGGTATACTGTGCCTTATAGGTACTTCTAGAAAGATAATGGGCCACAGCCTCATCTGGTGTAATTCCACTGGCTTTCAGTGTGTGCTGCATTCTGCATCGGTTTGCCTCCTGTGCAATCCCAGTGAAGCCAATGGCACTGCACCAAGGACAGTTCAGCGAAGAATTCCGCCCCCCTCAACTCTATTGTTTACAGAGGCATCCTGGTGTGCCTCCATGCTGGGCTTAAATTAAAGGACTGAAAAATTTATTCTCCACACCTAGAGTGATGGTCATGGTGCCTGCAGGAGCGGATGCTTAAAGGGCATGCCAAGCTTTGTTATAGCTCGTTTGTAGCTAATTACTGGCCCAGTGTGTGTAAGAAAGCAGGCAGAAGTGTATGTAACTGCTGTTTCTCTAAGACAGAGAGCTCTGTTGAAGTGATGCTCACTGAAAGGGTAGCCAGGGTCTTTTTATTTTTGTAGCAAGCTAATGTGGATAAGGTAAAAGTGGCTACTTTGTAGCAAGAAAGCCCTTTGCATAGGACCTGTGGAAAACTGGTCATCTGAGAAAGTCTCGGGGGATGCCAAGAATGGGGGATGGGGAAACAGAGGCATTTTTACTAACAGGGTGTACTGTATATTTGTATTGTACCATTCACTTGATACCTAGCTAGTATAAATTAGTGCAGCTCTGCTGACGTGAAGTCAGCAAAGCGATGCTGATTTACACCAGTTGAGCTGGTAAATTTGCAGGTTACCTGTCTATATGGAATCTGATTTCCATTTGCATGCTTGCAGAAGTGGCCCCGAAAACATGGGTGGTGCGCCAGCACCGAAGAAGAATTGTTTTGCTTCCCAAATATGTGATCTGGTTTAGTCTTGCAAATCTATTAGCTTTTGCAAGCCGACAGCAAAGCAAATGCCTCAGCACTAGCTGCCAGATGGACATTAATACTGAAAGCAAACATGCTGGCACATTCATAGAGACCAAACTTTAATGGCTTTGATGCTGAATATGGCTCCCTGTATACAACAGGCCAGAGAACTTCCCCAAAATAACTAACTCCTAGATCAGAACTTTCAGAAAAAATAAATCCTATCTTGATTTAGAAATTGCCCCAGTGGACATTCCACCAGAAGCCTTGATAAGTTGATCCAATGGTTAATTACAGAGCAGGAGGTGTAGGATGGATATTAGGAAAAACTATTTCATTAGGAGGGGCATGAAGCGAGGATCCTGCCCTGGCACCACACAGTTTCTGGGAGTGGCTGGCATCTCCCTGCGGCCCCTAGAGTTGGGGGAGGGCAGGTGACTCCACAAGCTAATCTGACTTGCAGGTGCCACCCCCAGAGTTCCCATTGGCTGCAGTTCCTGGCCAATGGGAGCTGCAGAATCAGCACTCAGGGTGGAGCCAGCAAACAAAGACCCACACCTGTTCCTCCAGCCAAGGAGCCTTACAAACAAGCTGGCCAGAGCAGCAGGGTAAGCTGGGAGCCTGTCTTAGCCCCACTCCACTACTGGACTTTTAGTCATTTAAAATCTCCCAGATGGCCTTCAATAGCCTCCATGAGGCAAAGCCCAGTCCCAGGTCAGGGCAATGCTGAGACTCCACCCCACTTACTTTGTGTGCCTGTTTCATGCCTTTTTTTTTTTTAATCAATGTTTTCAACCTCAGCTACAAAGGACCGACACAGGTGCGGCTGGGTGGAACTTGAGCTGAGCTAGGAAATCAATTTTAATGGCTGTGGCACCTCTTTCCCCTCCCTCTTGTGGATTTGTGCCAGATCTACTTTTTCCAAAACAATAACACTCTCTCTGGCAGCTCAAAGAAGTGCTGGAGGGTGGGGAAATCACACAACAAATCACAGCACTGGGTTAGTTTTTTGCATACTTTGGCATTCTAATGATCTCCCCCCCCCCCCCCCGGCAATGTTAAAATCTTCCCTTTCTCATGAAACAGTAACTGGAGAAATTAACAAATTAACTCTATGTACTTCTTGCTAACAAGCCCACTGCACTGCAGTCCTCCATGAGAGTGGAACATTTCCTGCCTTTATTTATTTCATGCTGAGCTTTTTGCTCCGTGTTGTTTTTTAAAGTGGCTCTCTGTACCAGGCTGCTATTTCTGTGGCACCTTTGTTATCAGCTAGCTGATTGCTCGTTCGGAACTGGAAGGGTAGCACATGAAAGTAGCCCTGATGTAGCCCCACTCTGCAGTAAAGAAGTCTGGCTGCTTAATTAGAGTGAATCCTGAATATCTCGTTGCAAACTGGTGAGACACACTGCCATGGCACCTCCAGCTGACCACTCAGGAATTAGATAGTCAGCCTCTGGAGCACCCTCTCCTATCTGGTGTCTCACCTGCTGTTACCAGCCTTCTATTTCCCACCAGCTTATATGAGGACCTATATCCCTCCCAGACCCTGGTGCCCTTCCCCCAGAGTACTGTCCTGCCACAGTGCCTCACACTCTCAGGTCCTCCCTTCCCAGGGAACCCCAAATCCCTACAGCCACCTTGCCTGAGTGACCCGCAGCCAATCATCTAGCCGCTCAACTCAGAGGCAAACTGCAGTCTGAAATGGCCTGTCATCATTAGCAAGGGGGCTTTGGACCTGCTGCCTTCTCCTGCTCTGGCTGCTTCCTTGCAGCCCTAGCACTCTCAGGCTCTGCAGCCTGGGAGCTTGCCTGATCAGAGCTTCCCATCTCTGCCTACCTTTGCCCTATTCCTGCATTAGGTATCCCTGTAGCTTCCTGGCAGCTAGGTCCCTCCTGCTCCACAGCTGAAGCCTGAGCGTTCTCTCCTCCCACTACAGGAGCCCTTATTTATACAGCCCTTAGCTGGGCCCTCACTGGCTGACACGAAGCTGCTGGCTCCACAGCTTCGGCCCCTCTCCCAGGGCTGAGTTCAACCCTTGCTCAGCCAGTGCAGGGCAGATGCCCCACCACATTCCTAGAGAGACAACCAGCAAATCCAGAATAGTTTAGCTGGTGCCCAACAAGATCCACGAGCAACTTGGGTGAGTGCAGCAAACTGGGGTATTCCCAAGCACTCAAATGTTCAGCCAAATTATGGACTGATGATTCAAAGAGCAAGACTGTGATCCTGCAATGGCTCACATGCTTAACTGGACACACGGTGACATGATTCTTATGTAGGTTTTATCCTGGAGTAGTGAGAGGATCCTAAGTGAATCTTCAATCTTCTAAGGATCCGTACAGAAGAGGAGGAAAAAAAAAAGGCTGGACAAAAATGTAAGGAGTGTGGAGGAAGCAATAAAATAATTATTGCAGGTTTAAAATAAAAAGGTGAGGGATGGGGCAGATGAAAATGTGTAGCCCCTTTGCTTTTTAACACTGAAGGGCAGGATTTTTCCACTCAGATGAGCTTTACCCTGCTGCAACTCCATTGCAATTACTGCTGATTAACTGTGCCCTGCTGCCTGTGAGAGAAGAGCTAGAGCTTAATCTGTAAAGCTTTGTAAGGCCCAAACATTCCATTTAGAGACAGACAAACCAGATGCAAGTATTCCCTCATTATGTCCAGTTCCCTCTTCATCTTTCCCTCTTCCTCTCCCTAGACCTGCAGCTCCATTAAACAGTTTTTCTGTTCCTCAGAGTCCTCTGCCCCGTAATGACCAACTCAGCATGGCTCTTCCCATCAGTCATCGCCGGGAATTAGCTAATGAAGATTAAAGAAGTGCTGCCACAAAAATGTCACTCATAAAATAACCTAAAATAATACAACAATGAAATGCCCTTGCTACCAACCCAAGTGAAAGTAGCAATTAGCAAATGTATCAGTCACCGGTGACAGCTTAGACATCTTTTCTACTCCGAGCACTGCAAAAATGATTTGCCATTATAGGGATGCTTTGGCATCTTTGCAGAAAACAGATCCCCAAAAATGAGCAGCATCTTTGTGGTGGAGAGCTAGGTACTGTGTGCTTCTTGCCATAGTGCTTTTGACTCTTCTTTCAAGGTTGGGGGCTCAAGAATAGAGGTCAAAGTGAAGACCTTCCGTAATCCACAAAAACTCCCTTGACTTCACTGGAATTGCTCCCGCTCATAGCAAGGATGAGTTTGCAGTTAGGTGGGGTGTAGAACCAGCAGAGAGGATGTTTACTTGAAATAAAACTGTTCTTTTTTAGAGAAGGGGGTGGACTGAGGCAGGGTTCCCTGAGAAGATGCCATCAGACATGAATGGAGTGAAATATGAAGCTACCTGGAAACTAAAGTCTGGGAGAACAGAGGCTAACAATGAACCAGCAGCAGATGGAGAAAACACTGGGTACTAAAGGGCTCTTTTAAATCTACCAGGGAAAGGCAGAACAAGCTGCAGACAAAGAAATTAGGCACACATGTTTAACAGTGAGGGTGATTAAGCGTTGACATGAACTAACAGGAGATACTAAGGATTCTGTCATTATCTTCACCTCAAGACTGGAGGCCCTTCTGAAAGAGATGCTTTGGTTGAACACATTATTGGGATAAACCCAGGATTAGCTGGATGAAATTCTGTGTGCTGAGTTATGTAGACTAAATAATGGATTCATCCAATGTATCTAGCCTTAAAACCAATTGGGGCTGGTGACAGACTGATGCGGGGAGCACCTCAGTGGCAACTTAAAAGGCATGGGGCTCTGGATGCTGCTGTGGCCATGAGTCCTGGGCCAGTTTAAATTGCTGGGTGCCATGGCAACTGCCCTTCCACCCACACACACACACACCGTCCCTCCTCTCATCAGCAGGTCTGAAATCTAGAAACCTTTCTCACTGAGGGGAGTCACCAATCTATTGACTAGGTTTAACTTCCCCCGGCACAAACTCACATGCTGTCTTCAAACCGGTCCCCGATTTTTATTAATTTCTTCTATATTCATAGTTGGCTCATAAACGTACCAGTGACATCCCATGGCATGTGCTCCTTCTGAGCCATGGCTGTTCAGCATTTCACCTATAAAAGCAATTTATGGCAGATTTGGAACTTTAAATGTCAGCTTCTTTTTTTCTTTTTTAACCAGACCACATTGGCTAGAAGTGCCAGCAGCAGCTATTAGAGGCTACAAGGATGACCAAAGGAGATCTGTCCTCAAACCATCAACTGTACCTCTCGTTTTCTTACATGGCACATTATAAAATAGATTTTTGATTATTTCTATTTATTTTCTGTGAACTTCACCTAGCCAGTCTCTCTCTTCCAAGGGGCTGAAATAATATTTATTGTGAATCAGCAAAGACTCCTTGGATTATTTAGTTATTGTGGGAAGATGGAGGTTGCATGGCCCCCTGGTTTATGATGAGAGGATATTATTAAAAACCACAATCTTGGTTTAATACTTCAGTGGAATGTTAATTTTTATTTTGGATATTGAATGAATCTCCATGTTTAATTAATTCCAATACTCTTCAATGTCTTTAATTTTTTTAAACCTTGGTAATTATAAAGTTGAACAAGAAAAAAGCTCATGGAGATGATTATGATCAAGATATACTGTGTTTTCATTTTTCTTTGCTTTTATTCCATATTGCTGTTCCCATAGGGTAAGAATTTTGCTCATTATAGCTACCATGTGTTTTGGAGAGGGGCTTTCTTCCCAGAGTTGGAAGCTAAAATGACAGTATCATCACATTGTGAGTAACTCCTTAAAGATGGCTCAGCTCACAAGGGTGCCTCTTCCACCCCCATAATGATAAGCCTCTTGCAGCTGTCACATTTCTCAACATGCACAGGGAATCTTCAGAACATTAGTTCACAGCAAGCTGGGGTGTGACTCTCTCCCCAGCCCTGCAATAGCCTGCTGCAGACTCAGGACATGTCTATCCTCAAAATACCACAGTGACACCACTGTACTTTTGTGACCCTGCAGTGAAAACAAACTTCGACATTGATAGGTAATACATTTGTCAATGGAGGAATTCTCCCATCAGCCTATCATTGTCTACACTGGGGGTCAGATCAGATTAATTATATGGCTTGATGGCATGGATTTTTCACACATCTGAGCAGTATCCCCCTCTAACTTGTTCTATTCATAGTCTGAATAAATATTGTTATGTGCAGGAAGGCATGTGCAGACCTGCACCACCAATGGAAACACATGTTGCTGGCTGTGGTAGCTATGGGCGCTCTGCTAGTCAGTTGGGCAGCACCTGAATCTCTCCTGGGTGGCTATCCAAGTGCCCAGGTTGCAAGGGACAGGACACCTGAGCACTGTAGTTACACCAGCCTAATTTCCTCATGTAGACCAGGCTTTGCTCGTGTGGAGTCTGCTGGTGCATTAACGAGCAGTGAACATGTGCATTTTGATCTAGTCCTCTTTGAAACCAGAATAAACCAAACACATTCATGAACTCAGTGCACACCTCAGAAGGATCCACATGGACAGTCATCTGTGGCAGCCCAGGATGGAATAGATTTATACTCCATGAGATATAGGTTGAATCTTTCCAATCCAGAACGCTCTCATCTGGCAACATCCTTAATCCAGCGTGATTTTAGTTAGCTGGATGACTGCTTATCAAGGGTGTGGCCAAGTTTCCCATGGTCCCATAAAGTTTGTTCACAGCCATCAGTCCTGGCACTCAGTGTTCGTTGCTGTTAATTAACTGTAATTTACCCCTAAATGTCTTCTAAGAGCCCAGTGAGCAGTGAAAGTGTTAGTAATGTTGCCAGACAATATTGACCTCTGGTCTGGCAAATATGCTCATTCAGCACCAATCAGGTCCCAAGGGTGCCATACTAGAGAGGTAGAGCAACATCTGAAGTGAGTTATCTCACGAAAGCTCATGCTCTAAACTTTTCTGTTAGTCTATAAGGTGCCACAGGACCCTTCGTTGCTATACTAGAGAGGTTCAACCTGTAATTGTTTGTGTAGACAAGCCCTTAGTTTGAAGCACGTTATCTTTTTGGCGAGGTGTTTGGGTGGTATATAGAAACAACTCCACACTCTGGGGCTTTGGTCAGGACTGGCTGTGATTCACTCAGGTTTATACCTCAGCAGTCCTCTGCTGCATAGGCCTTGTCCTAGCTCCTGCTCAGGGATCCACTCTTGGAAAGAAACCATCATAAGGTGAAGCTATTCTAGAGGGGATCTATCTGTTTCTCTCTGGCACCAGTTCAGATGAAATTAAAAGTCATGTGGCACTTGGTGCAATGAGTTGTGGATATTGGCAATGTCCCCTGTGCCAGTTCAACAGGTGCTAACCTCCATGGTCCTCCACAAGCCATGACCAAATGTACAATGACCACCCTTTGCACCCACCAGCTGAGTCAGCAAGGCAGGTAGATTGTGTCACTACATCTAATTAAAATATCACCTGTGATCCCTTTCCTGGACTACCCTCCCAGGTGGCTATTTGGGGTTGGTAAGACTGTAATCAGCAAAAGCAGTGCTTCTACCTGTTATCTGCCTTATAGTAATGGCCCGAGGACCCAGTATATACAGGGAATAGACAAAGACCTCTGAATGTGCTCATTTACGTATGCTTATTTTATTACAGTAGTGCGTATAAGGGCTCCCAATGAGATCAGGGTCTCATTTTGCTAGATACTATATATATTATCTTAGAGCAAGAGAGTGTTCCTACCTTGCAGAGCTCACCGTAAAAATATTAACACTTCTCAGGTTTCTCTCTCTTCCCCCTACAACAGTATTTTACATCAACAGTTTGGATTTTTGTTTCATATTTGTTAAAAATGCTTCTTAAACAGTTGAGCAGGGGGAGTTGTCCAAAGTTTGAAAACCTGAATGTTTCTATTTCCAGTGACCAACGAGCAAAAACATAATAGGTTCCAACGTTGGGGAGAGATCTATTTCAGTGTCCAACATCCAAAAATGTTAAATTTTTAATACAAAAATCCAAAAATCTTTGGTCAAATTCATCTAAGAATATCCCATTTTGTCCAAAAAAACTACTTTTGTTAATAAAGCAAACACATTTTGATGGAAAATATTCAGCCGGGGCAATCAACAGATAAAAGCAAAACAAATACAGAGAGATGGGATGACTTCTCAAGCCCCCAGAATAGGTCAGGGGCTTAGCTGGGAAGAGTATCCAGATTTCTTTACTTCCAGTCTGGTGCCAGATCCCACTCGGGTGGATCAGTTTTTGAAGGAGAAACCAGACGCTCTACCCCTTACCGATCTCAGGTCTCCAGCCCTTCTGCCTTCGAAAGAGCACCGCTTTGCATTGCTGCCAGAGCAGTTGCATAATTAAACGTCTGTGCATCAGTGCTGAAGATGTATGAGTGCAGGGTAAGGGAGTGAACAAACCGTTCTTGCACCCATCCACACACGCTAATTGGCATTATTCTGAGAGTGCTGCGCATCATCCAGAGTTCGTTATAATTGGGTTTGTTTCATCTGGCCTGACTGAAGTTAATGATTAGAACTGCAGTGAATCATTCAGTGTCCCCACGGAGAGGTGTACTGGGGCGGGAAAGCTACAAAGCTTGGCTGGACTCTCATGACTTGCTCTGCCTGGAGCTGCGTGAGTCTGTGTGAACTTCTGTTTGGTTTCTGTTCATGTGGGGTTTGCATTCCATGGCGTTTTGCTGCAAGTTTTGTGGTCTAATGAGCTCAGAATCACAGAGCTGAACCCAGGGAATTTTACCAGCTTTCTTCCCAGCACAATCAATCCCTTCTCAGTGTTGGCAACTTGGCCTTAGCTGAGCTCTGAATTTGGGATTTTCTTGGCTCTGAATTCATGCAGTAACTGGACTCATTCCCATCTCGGACCTTCTTTTATCTCTGTCCATGTTCCCTGTAAGCTGAGCAGTTGGGAAGCCACCCAGGAGAAATTCAGATGCTGCCCAGATGATTAGCAGAGCTCCCACAGTCAGCAGCATGGGTTTCTACTGATGATGTGCAAAACAAAATGTATTCCACACACGGATCGGAAAAAAAAATTAGTCTGTAAACTCTGGGGGCAGCCATAGGATCTCAAGAGACAGCTAGACTGACATCTATAAGGTGTGAAGAGGTCAAACTGAAATACAGGCAGGCAAAGTCAGCAGAGCAGCCTCCTTGTGCATTTCCTGGGAACAAGGCAGACAGTGCAGGACACTACAGGATGAACCTCTCTACCCTGGAACTCTCTCATTTGGCAACATGCATAATCTGGTATGATTTTAGTTATCTGGATGACCACTTATCATGAGTGTGACCAAGTTCCCCATGGTCCCATAAAGTTTGTTTCCAGGCACCAGTCCTGGCTCTCAGTGTTCTGTGCCATTATTTAACTCTAAGGCCATGTCTACACTAGCCAAAAACTTCAAAATGGCCCTATGAGCAGATGGGAATAAGGGGACTTCGAAGTAGCCGGGGTCCTTTTGAAAAGGAGCCCCGTCTGGACGAGCTGCGCAGCGGCGAGCCGCATCAATTTCGAAGTGCCGCGGCTGCCCGCATGCTAATGAGGTGCTGAATATGTATTTCAGTGCTTCATTAGTAAACTTCGAAATGGCCAGTGTAGACACAGCCTACATGTCTTCCAAGAGCCCAGGAAGCAGTGGAAGTTGTTGGTAATGTGCCAGCCAATACTGACCTTCTATGGTCTGGAAAATTCTCTTGTCCAGCACTGGTCAGGTACCCAGAGTGCCTGATTAGAAAGGTTCTATCCGTAGCACCATAACACTGTTCACCTCCTGTCTGGTTGCAAAGAAATAGAGCCTCACCAGATTAGTGTTTTGTATTGTCCTGCTCAGGAGGCTTCTGGCCTCAGTGGATAATATGCTGCAGGAGGAGCAAGCTGGATTTCGGTGCGGACACTCACGCAGAGAGCAAATTTTCACGTTGCACAACATCATTGAACAGACTATTGAATTTCAATGGCAGCTGCCAATAAACTTTATCGATTTCAAAAAGGCGTTTGACAGCATACATAGAGAGTCATTGTGGAACATAGTACATAGTTATGGTATCCCGCAACGCTACATCAACACCTTCCAAAATCTCTACCTAAACTCCAGTTGCTGTGTGAAGACCGATAATAGTATGACCGATTTCTTCAATATTGACTCTGGTGTGCGGCAAGGGTGTATTCTATCACCATTCTTGTTCCTTTGGCTGTGGACTTCATTATGAGGAAAGCAATGTGCAGGACAAATTTTGGTATCTCTTGGGAAAACCAGTGCTGGCTCACGGATCTGGACTTCGCTGACGATATCACGCTGCTTGCAGAAATGGGTGAATGCTTGCAGGACGTGACAAGAAGTTTAGAAAAAGAAGCAGGTAAAATTGGGTTGAGGATAAACAGCAACAAAACAAAGGTGATACGGATCGGAAAAGCTCAGGCGAACACGCCAATAGTGGTTGAAAGTCAGTCCTTAGAAGATGTCCAGCGGTTCACTCTCTTGGCAGCACTCTGTCCAATGATGGGATGTTGAGGCAGATGTCAACTGCAGAATTGGGAAAGCCTCGGCAGTGCTCCAAAGACTATGCCCAATTTGGTCCATGGCAACAATTGGCCTTGCTACAAAGCTTCAACTCTATAGCACTATTGTCATGTCCACTGCAATCTACGCCAGTGAAACATGGAAAAACACTGCAAGGATATCACTTAAGCTGAATGTGTTCCACCAACGATGTCTACATAAGATCCATGGTGTTACCTAAAACGATCGCATTACTAACAAAGAGATTCTACGAAGATGTAGTCTGCGGAGACTGCAGGATGTTGCGGCAGAGCATAGATTGTATCTTGCTGGACACATCTTGCGTCTTTCAGATAATCTTCATCCAAAGGTAGCAACGCGATGGACACCAGCTAAAGGAAAGAGAAAGAGGGGAAGACCGCTGAAAACGTGGCGAAGCACGGCTAAAGAAGACTTTAAGGACATTGGTATAACGTGGGAAGAAGCGGAAACAGTGGCATCAGACCGAAATCTCTGGAGAGCACTTGTTGCCCAATGTGCCCAGACGCACAGGTGGACCTAAGTCTAAGTCTAAGATTAGGAGCTTCCATTCAAAACAACATCATCCTGAAAACCTTGGGTCCGGGTAAATGGGCAGAAAAAAGCTTCTCAGGGATTTCTGGACCTCTTGCAGCCACTCTCAGCAAGAACCCGGAAGTGCAGAAAAGGAATGGAGTCCCAGAAGTGAACCAAACTGTTAAAAACTGGTAAATTTCTGCTTGGACTTTGGGTGAAGCTTAAGGGATGACTTATTTCATATATCTGCAACATGTTCCATTTCTTGCTCAAAACCAGACAAAGCTGCTTGGTTCTTTCTGAGCCTCAACTTTATCCATTTATTAAAGGCAGCAGAGACTTCCCCCTACTCAATAATTAATTAAAGCTCATGAACTCACAATTTTTTTTCTCTCTGACAGATAGATTTCTACTCAAATAAACTTCTCCCAGCTCTGGCAGCACTAATGACTGCACTTGAAAAGATAAGTCAGGAATCTTCATTGAGCCTGAGCAAAATGCATAATGGGCTGAATTCTGCCTTTTGGGTGATTCCACTGACTCCAGAGTGTCAGCCAAGGCAGTAGTGGGTTCATCAAACTCTGTGTGTAGCCCAGCCAGAGGCAGGACAGAATGCTGCAGTGAGTGAATTACACACTATATTACTACAGGGCTAAATTCACTCCAATGTTTCTATTTCTAATGTAATAGCAGAGTGGACAAAGGATGGAACTAGGACCTGTTCTATTTCTCACTTTGCTTCAGACTTCCTGTGTAATCTTGGCCAAGTCCCTTAACCTCTCTATGCTTAGTTCCTCATCTCTACTTTTGAGATAATAATACATTTTTCCTGTGCCGTCTGTGTAGACTGTCAGATCACAAAGGCAGGGACCATCTCTTACTATACATCTGCCCTAGGGCAATGGAGCAACAATCTTGCTTTATGTGCTCCTGTAATACAAATCATAAAAATAATTAATAATAATCTGTATCTCAATGGGTCCATCTGCAAAATGTAGCTAACACGTGCTGCACAGAAAGGAGGGGAGGTTTTGTTCACAAATGTCTGTTTAGAGTTTTGATATCTTTTGTAGATGCTTTAGAAATTGCAGCATATTAAAGGTTGAACCTCTCTAATCCAGCACTCTCTGGTCTGGCGACATCTGTGGCCTGGTATGATTTTAGAAAGCTGGATGTCCACTTATCATGGGTGTGGTCGAGTTTCCCACAGTCACATTAAATTTGTTTCCAGACACCAGTCCTGGCTGTCAGTGTTCTGGGCTGTTATTTAAGATCTAATTTAACCCTACATGTCTTGAAAGAGCCCAGTAAGCCATGAAAGGGTTGCTAATGCTGCTAAGCAGCATTGACATCCTGTAATTCAGCAAATTCTCTGGTTTGGCACCAGTCATGTCCTGAGGATGCTGGACTAGAGAGGTTCTATTATTAGCCTATTTTTCTTTTACAGGAATTGAATCAGAACAGCTTTGCGCTATTTGCACATCAAGAAGACTTCAAGTGCCTCGTTCTCTCATTACAGGCAGGAATTGCCCTGTATTTTGCTTGCCAAAGGAGTGCTGGGAAACAGCATGTGTTGGAGATGCCCATGGAGCTACACAGGTGTACAGGTGACATAGTGAGTGGGGACCTTTGTGTACCACCTGGCACAGAAGGGACCAAGTCCCTGACGTGCACAATGAGATGAAGTGGCAGAGTGGAGAGTAATTCAGCCTAATAAGGCTTAAACTATTCAATACGCTAATGGTTGAGTTGTTAATGGCTCAGTTTGTTGCACTCAAAACCTCATAAAATTCCAATCAGCCAAATTTTACAGCCTTTCAATGGACTCTGCTTTCCACACGCTGAGTAGCACAGTGAAGAATGGCATTTTAATCAGGAAGAGGCTGCCCTGACTGCGGCCTGTGCTCACAGGGATATAATGGGCTTGACAGTGTTTTGGGTATTTGGCATTTTGTTTCCAGCAGCCAGCCTATGGCTTTGCCTGGGGAGTCCTTCCTAAATGAGAATACATTTGCTGTGTTTCATACTGGTCCCTGGAAGATGCCTGAGCCCATCACAAAGGCATGATGCACCTGGTCAAAAATTTCAATTTCTGCACACAACTCGGGATGTAGATCCAAGCTGGGAATGTACTGAAAGAATTGTGTGGCGAGGGAAGACAATTTCCATGAAGCATATGTGTGGCTGAAACTATCAGACCGTACATTGCAGTTTATCCACAAAAATAGTTCAGAAAAGAGATAAGAAAGGAAGGAAAAGAAATAGTCTGGATTATGATCTATCTGTATGTTTACCTATCGGATGAATGCATGGTAACATTTATTGACAAAATAATAATGGCTGTAAGCCATTCTTCAACCTTGGTAGTTTCTATCCATCTACTCCATGAAATTATTCCATCTGACACTTTCTTATACTTTACTATCCCTTACGACTTCCATTCAGCTCTCCATTTCGTCCTTTGACTCCCCCAGTACAATGATAGGTTCATCTAGGCCATGCCACCTCTCTGTTGGTTATGGATGGGAACTGGAACTAGAACTGGTTAGAAAATGGACCTGTCCCTGCCCACCCCACGGATAATTTCAATTTTTCATCAAAACCCCCCAAACCCCTCCCCTGGAACCCCATTTTTTACTTTTAAAATTCAACATTTTTGGAGGAAAGCAGACACTTTTGTTTAAACTTCCCAATTTTGTCATAGACAAATCAACATGGACTATTTTCAACCAGTTCTGACCATCTACATATGAGCAAATGAAACAGTAATTATTGGGACCATCTACAGACAGCTGAGTAGAGGTGTAGCTGCCCTCTGGAACAAAGAGGTGTCTAGTCACTGAGGATAGTGGGAAGGGGGAGTTGTTTGCTGTTTGTTTTTTTCAAGGGATTCAAAGAAATCCAAAGATGAATACTGAGACAAGTAAAACCAGGCATGAGGTGACTCAGAATTAGGCTAAGGGGTTGTTTAATTTTGATGCTTTAGGCTTGGTCTAGGCCAGGGGTCAGCAATCCCCAGCAGGTGTGCCAAGAGTGGCACACAAGCCAATTTTCATCAGCAGGCGAGGCAGGAGCTCAGCCCCACCCCTTCTCCCGCATGCAGCTGGGAGCTTGCTCGAAGCCAGGCCGCCTGTGGATTAGCAGAAGACCAGCTAATGCTACCGACCGCCACCTAAATGGGAAAGCTCTGCATCTTAATTTATTTATGAATGAAGCTGTTGTAAGTAAGACTATTAGTGACTTTAAAAAGTATCACGAGCACTCAGACCATACATAGAGGTCAAATTTCAGCACCCTGCCTTGCAAAGATACATACATACCTCAGAAAATTGGCCCCAGATTCTAAATGGCCCCCTCAAGGATTGAGCTCACAACGCTGGGTTTAGCAGGACAATGCTCAAATGTTGCTAAGCCCTGGTTTAGGCCGTCCAAGCTCACAGCATCCTAGAAACCTCTCCAACCCAAGTCCTACTGCCTACATAGCTGTTAAATATCCCCATAGCCTGAGCCCTGCGGGCCCAAGTTAGCTGGCACAGGTAGGCCATGAATTTTTTAATTGTGATTTAAATATCTTCTTAGAGCCCTGTGACTCAAGCTAGCTTCCATGGCCAGAAGAGTCCTAATGCTAATGAGGCACTGAATATTCAATTCAGCACCTCATTAGTAATCTTTGAAATGGCCGTTAGTATGGCTATTTCAAAGATTTGTGCCTGTGTAGACACAGCCTAGATGTTTGGAGCAAAAAGCTTGGCTCATGGAAATCAATCACAAAACTCACTGACTTCAGTTGAACCAGGATTTTGCCCTTTTCCCAGATCAGCGGTGTCCCATAGGCATCCGAAGATTGCCACAGTTGTGGTTTTTGTCTTTCCATATTCACCACATTCATTCCCCCACCTCTACATAAATGTCCTCTCCCTCCTCCAACTCCACCCCATTCTAATTTAATTCCAGGAACTCACCAGAGCCGCCGATGGGACCATCAGCAGGGCTCCTGATGGAGCTGCCATAAGCTTCTGCCACCAAACGTTGGAGAGTGCACATGGAGCCGGCAAACAGCACTTCCCACATGCTGTTCGCAGGAGGAGCCTGATTTAAAAGCTCCACCAGTGGCTCAAGAGATGTATTTGCCACTCCATGGTGCCCTGTTCTCACATATGGTGAGTGGCGAACACATTGGACACTGAGGGCCTAGAGTCTCTTGTGACTCAGCAAAAGATTGCCCGAATATTCATGAATTTTTTGGTGAATCTGGCCCAGATTTCATCTCACTACAAGAGGATCTGTGGTGTAGTGATAGCAAAACAGAGTCAGCTGAATTAGTTAAGGGAGGGTAACAAGGAATAACATGCCTGATGCTAAAAAATGGGGAGTACTAGATTACAAAGCAGCAAAAAACCCTAGTAAATCTCAGTAAATCAGCAATGGATTAATTTGCCAGGCAGTTCCCTGAGCCTTCATCTGTAATGTGAATTAAGTCTGATATAGGGTTGTGGCTTTGGATAGCTCATATGCAGTGAAATGGATTATGCTACCGAAGCAATTATTACTAACCCTGTCATCTCTGACTTTGATCTTCTGTCACACTTAGCACAGACATCTCGGCTGTACACCCTGATTACCCTGCTTCCAAACAGTGTTGGCTACACCACTAATAGGCTGCTAGTAACTTCCATGCCTACTGAAGGCACGTAATAATGGGAATCTGGAACGCCAAGAGGAGTCCCGTGGCACCTTAAAGACTAATAGATTTATTTGGGCATAAGCTTTCGTAGGCAAACACCCCATTTTGTCAGATGCTGTGAGGGAGTGAAAGAAGGAGGGCCTGGCCTCCCAGGTCTTCAGGAAAGCCTCTGGGCCCTGCCAGCCCCACCTTGCTTTACCAGAAGCATATTCTAGGCCCGGAGGTAAGAGAAAAGCAAGGGGCCTGGCTCAGTTTGGGGTTGATTAGCAGGGAGACAGGAGGTGGTTCAACAGTCTTGAGACAAGATCCACAGCCTGTCTGCTCTGCAGCGATGGGCTTAAGTAAGCCCCCACCTTGCCCCTCTGGGAAAAGTGGGGAACTCACTGAGAGACCCCCAATTAAGGAGAATCTGGACTACTCTAGCCACATTCCAAATTCAAGGACTAGCTAGGCAGAGGTTCAGGGTTTCTGGGCCAGGAGCACAGGGGGCCAGCACCCCCCTCCCTTGTGCTTGCCTACGCTGTGATGTAGCTATTAGGGGTCCAGCCACCCAGATGCATGGAGTGGAAATTACAAAGGCAGGCACAGACACATTAGCCCGTGAAAGGAAGGGAGCTGCCTTGCCGATACACACTCATACGGCTACCCCTCTGTCACTTACAACAGCGAGTGCTCTCTGTGTCAGCGAGGACGACTAGCTAAGAGCCTGATTCTGTCCCGACCCTTCTTTTGCCCATAATTTTGAGGAGCCCCTTTTGTTTTACCCCAGAGTCTGTGAGGAGGATCATGTTTAAACCAAATTCTCTCTTGGTGTGAAGCAGCCCCACTGTACTGACACCAATGCGGTGGCACTTCATTTACACCAGCCCAGAAGTGGCCCTGTATATGTCCAAGCTGAGGAGGAAGCTTCACTCCGCACACACCAGCTGCTACCTGATTTTCGCCATCCTCTCTTCCTCGCAGGTTGGAATTCCTCTTACCTGGGATCCAAATCCCCCAATCCTCACCCGCATGAAACAAAATCCAAACCAGAAAGAAGCGGAAGCTCTCTCATCAAGCCCGCTGATGTATGTAATTCAGAAGTCACGTGGCCGTCAGTGCTTCTGCAATTCTGTTAGCCCCCTGGACTCCTCAACTACATTACATTTAATAAATACCTAATGAGAGGGTGATAGCTCCTCTGGTTAGTTACATGCTGAGGGAAGTGTAAATGGGTATAAATAATTGATGATCCATCATACAGAGCTCAGGTGGAAAAAAACCCATGTATGACTGATGGGCAGCAGGTTGAGTCAGCCAAGAGGGAGAGGAGTGTTGGATTTCCAGTTGGAGCTGGCATGCTCCCAGTAACCCTAAACCATTGGCTCTTGAGCCCATGAGCCTTACCATACCAGTTCATGGTGAACCATGGGAGAACGCAGACAGTTTTTTAAAGGTGCTCACTGAAAAATGTATATGCCGCCTACCCTGAATTCTTCACCCTGGCTACAGATTGACCTTATGCCGGTTCACAGTGGCCAGCGACCTGGTGATCTTGGAGGCCTTGTCTTATCAGGTTTCAGTGGCCTGTTACCACGCTGCACTAACCACATCCTTGCTTTGGCATCTTGCCCACAAATATTCCTTTAAACAAGTCCAGCTCAACCTCCCATGAGTGGAAGTTGCATAAGACATTGATGGTAAAACAGAGGTAAACTTTTCTCCTGCAAGGTAACAAGTATCAGAGGGTTAGCCGTGTAAGTCTGTATCCACAAAAACAAGAGGTCCTGGGGCACCTTACAGACTAACAGATATATTGGAGCATAAGTTTTCATGTGCAAAGACCATGCATCTGACGAAGTGGGTCTTTGCCCACGAAAGCTTATGCTCCAATAAATCTGTTAGTCTATAAGGTGCCACAGGACTTCTCATTGTCATCTCCTGCAGAGATTTGAGCCCAGATGCTCAGAAGTATTGAAATCAACAGGAGTAAGGTGTCTTAATACCTCACGTATGGGATCTGGGCTTTTACATCCAAGCACCTGATTGGGTCAAGGCACCAAAATCCACCTCTCCTTCCCTACATGCTGAAGAGGCCCTGCTCTGTGCGTAAAGAGATGTGAGTTCTCTTCCCCTGTCTTGCTACTGATTATGGACCAAACAGACCACTTCTGAGTGTCACATTGGCCACCTGTAAAGTGAGGCTAATGAGACTCTATGTTCTGTAAGGCAGTCTGCCCACTATGACCCGGATGACAATGCTAGAAGAGCTCACAGTTATTATTCCGATTGTCGTGGCTTCAGTTGTATCCTCGCTTATTTCATAACAAGCCTCTTACTTGTAGCTCTGTGTTAAATTTAAAAGTGCTGCTAGCAAGAAGGTTGGTTTAGTGATCTAAAGCTGAATGTTATCCGCACGTGGAGGAGTGTTCCCCAGCCTCTGGATAGTTATGCCTGGGAGCCATGATTTAATTTTTTTTCTGATTTTAAATCTGGCTTTTATTTTGACACTGACTCTGGAAACAGACGTGATTCAAACAATTAAAGAGATTTAGAACGTAGTCCCAATCTTGCCATATTTTTATTATTTGAAATATGCTGACCAGGGGAGCAAGGTGAAGGAGAGTTGAGCACACATACTTTCAGTTTGACCAGGGGCAGAGGAAGGGGGAAATGGAGGAACAAATGGTGTAAGCCTTTTTAGTCTCATTGTAAACATATTCCTCAATCCCCAAAAGAGCCAGCCTTCCGAGGCAGAGAAATATGTTATCCTCACTATTCAGGTCAGGAAACTGAGGCAGGAAAAAGAAGAAGTGACTTGCCCAAGATCAAGGGAGTTAGTAGAAGAGCTGAAAACAAGACCCAGGCATTCCTGTCTCCCAGGCTTGTGTGCCAAACATTTTACAACACCTGAGTTTGAAAGGGCTACAATAAGAACAGGTAGGACAAACCCACGTGGTCTTTCTTAAACCAGAAGATGGAGAACCAGGATTTTCCCACCACCAAAGCCCCACCAAGGTAGCCTGGGAAGAGGAACAACCCTCTGAACATGAAACCCATTCACAGAGATGTTCTCTTTGGGTGGAATCACATTGTAAGGGAACGCTCTGCTTCTCTCCCATCCTACACTCTCTGGTTTGCTTGCCAACGTCATGTAGTAACAGCGCAGATACCGTTCCAGAACAGTTATTTTTACAGATGGGCCTGAGCAGCAAAGGGAGATGCAGATCTCAATCTGAACTTGCCAGAAAGATCATGTGCTGTTTGGATCAGGGTTTTGCTTTGTTCCTACATGGACAAAGGGGACATCATAATGTTCAGACCCAAATCTGTCTTCAAATCTACCCAGGATTCAGGGGTGCTTCAGAACTGGGCTTGTGGGCTCAGACCCATCTTACCACATAACAGGGTGTCTGGGCCCAAGCCGGTGGCCAGAAAGGAAGAGGTGACAGTCAGGCGGAAAGTTGCCATCCCCAAACAAACAGTGCACCCAAAGTGAAAGGAATTCGAATGCACTCAGCTGGAGTGAATTGCTCCGTTAGGTGGTACAGGGACAGGAGCTCAGCTGGGGTTAATGGCCCCTTTGGAGGATTCAAAAATTATACAGGAGGGATCATGGAGAAGCCCTGCTTTCTCTGAGTTTGCAGAGGCTGTGGAGCTAGATTTACCCTTGTTTCTTTCATTGCTGCAGTGCCATTCTGGTGGGAGAGCAGCCTCTATTAGTACTGTTTTTGGCCACTAGTATCCCTTTGTCTTTGTCATTTGTATCAACTTTCTGAACTTAGAGCTTCCCTCCCTCTGCCCGTTTTCTGCCTACCCAGCTTTCCTCAATGTGGATTTAGCTAGTTATAGTGTCAGGGAGTTCCCACTCCATGCCGCAAGATAAAGTCAGGGCATGATTTCAGAGGAAACCTATCAAGTACATGCTTAGGAGGATGGCGTTACTCAAGAAGAGGTAGAGGTGTCCTGCGGTGGTGAAGAAGGACTGGCAGGCTACACCTACAGACCCATATGCAGGAACTTCTGTGGGGGGTGCTTTTTTTGTAAATATGGACTGCAATTTATCAAGGAGTTTGAAATTGTTGTCCAATCCATGTGCATGAGAGCGTTTAATGAAAATATTGAGTGGAAACAGTGATTGGTACAAATGATTTTGTTATAACATACTAAAAATTTATACAGTAATAAAGGTTATACAGAATTTTCCTTCTGGGAAATATTGCATAATATCATAAGTGAAGAACAATAGTCCCTCGTCCCCTTCCTTTCCTGTTGCTGGCAGCCAAGGGCATGCTGGCAAATGGAGTCCCTTCCCTGCTCCAGGGCCAGCTCTCTAGGTAGGAAGCTGACCAAGGAACTTCAGCTCCCAGGGTGCCTTGGTTTTTCCCCCATCATGCCCTGCAGGATGCACAGTGCAGCAGGGAGGAATGCGGAGAAACCAGACCTGGGAGGGTGTGTTTGCACCCTTCGTACGCCCCAACCCTGTGTAGGGGCCTGATCAAAAACCTAGCCTTGCTGTAAGTTTTAACTGATGCACTTTTCAGCGGCGTATGAAGCATGGAGGGGAAGTGTTCTAGCAGTGGCCAAAGAACAGACTTGGGGATGAGATAATCAGGGTTTCTGGCTCTGCTACGACCTAGACCTACCCCAGAGCACACTGCATTTATTATTGGCTGTGTTACCATCATGCCCACAAACCACTCTTAGAAACACCTTTGTGCTAGGCCCTGGCCAAACAGAACAAAAAAGCAGGCCCTGCTCCTGAGATCTTAGCAGTCTAATTACAGGACAAAAGACGCAGTTGGATACAGACGGATGGGGGCAGGGGTACAACATGATGTCCAGGAGACTCTGCGTGCCTCAGCAGTCCAAGTATTGTCAACTTTTTGCAAGGATCCCGGAAAATGAGGTTGGTTTGTGGCTGTTTACAGGGAGCTCCCCCATATGCAGCATGGGAGGATAGCACAACAGAGCTTGTTTGAAAAGGTAACATGGGTGATTCTTATTCGTACTGCAGTTTCGCCGCTTGTGAAATAGCAGCCATGCCTTTCACAAGGGTAACCCAGTGACACTGAAGTCAATAATGCAGCCAAAACGCACTTTCATTCTTATGTGGAAAGGATGTCACAGAAGTGCAGCATGTTAGCATTGCCCTGTGATGGGGAGTCAGTCACTGATGTATCTCTTGTCCTTTATGCCAATGCAATGTCAAGAAATCATACGGAGCAGAGTTTGGTCCAGATAACTGTATTTGCTAACTACAGGTTGCATCTCTCAAATCCGCTACTCTAGGAAACATGTGGCGTCTGATGTTGCCAGAGGAGATAGTAGCAGTCCCTTGCAAGAGCCCCAGTGGGAGCAGGAGCCAGAGCCCCTGCCTGTCCTGCAGCAGCATGGAGGCTGGGAGACAGGAACTCCAGCCTGCCCCTGGGAGCCTGGAGGCAAAGAATGGCTGGAACCCTGTGGCAGCCCCTGAAAGCCTGGGCTGGAGCCAGACTCCAGGGAAGGGAGGCTGTAGGCTGGGGTTGCAATACCCCAGAACACAGGGCTGTCCAGGTGCAGAAGCCCTGCACTCCCCCTCATGCAGCAATTCTCTTGTTCAGGACCTGTCAGGTCCCAAGCATGCCAGATAAGGGAGGTGCAAACAGTAGGTACAATACACAAGGTCTATGTCGTTACGTACACTGCTGCTCTGCCAGGGTTCAAGTACCCGTGCAAGCTAATAGAGAGCTCACAAACTACTTTAGAGGGGTACTACTGATTCCTATATGCTACAAATACCATGCTCAGAACCTACAGCTGGACTCTCTGCCCTTTGGTACATTCTGTTGCTAGAAAGCATGGCAGATACTTGACGGCTAAGAGAAGCAAAGGGCAGTCCCAGTGAAAGAGGCTCTATGATGCAGTAAGTTCTGCAGAAAAAGGAACACCCCCAGGATTATGAATTTCTATGGTTCCACATTCCATAAATATCCATGTAACTACCCCAGCCCAGGTTTGCACTTGGCAAACAAATGCAGAAAAAAATGGCAGGTGACACTTCCATCCAAGGCGCAAAGGGAAGGAGAAAAGAGAACAAGGGCAATGTGCACATCAGGAAACACAATAAAATAGTCATTGCAAATCTGATCACATTACATTCTGTGCTTCAAAAAAGCTTTGGCATCTTCCTGAACTCTCCTCCGAGGGGGGGAATAAATCTTGGTGATTTGCACAGCACCAGCCACTAAGGCAACTTTTACTTTTCCAGTAAGTTTTTAAGAATGTTGCAATCTCTGAGGGAGGAGAGGAGGTGACAGGAGAAGAAGGGCAAGCTTGAAATGAACTCCCATCTAACCTTCCACACTACCGTACGAATGATGGATGGTATGATTGGAAAATGAGCCCAGCCACACCCTATGCCAATGTGCCCCTCCCCAGGAGACCCTCCTCCTTTGCAGGGAATGAATGCTTTTGTTTTATTTCAATAGCCTGGCCACAGTGTTAATAGGGATAACCATGTGGCAGAACAAGGGAAAACAAGATGAGAGAGAAACGCTGGTATGGGATTCCAGATCAAGAGAGTGGATGTCAGCAGGTTATTAAACAAAACGATTTCCACTGACCCTGGATTTGGAGTTTCTTATGCATTCAGTGAGTAGGAAGCTCAACATGCTAATCATAGGTTAGGAGAAACTCTCTGATCATCTAATCAGCCTCCCTGTTTAATTGGCCGTAGGATTTCACCAGCGACCCTTCCTTTGAGCCTGTTTGAAACCAACGCTTTCAAAGAGGCATCTAGTCTCAATAGGAAGTCCTCAAGAGATGGATGATCCGTCATGTCCTTTGGCAATTTGTTCCAGTGGCGAATCACACTCATTTTAGAAATGCAGGCCTTATTTTTAATTCATTTTCCAGCCACTCGACATGATTAAAAAAAAATATTTGTTTGGGTTTTATAGCACAACTTCTTATAGCCGAGGCATCTGTCATGGAGTTGGGGGGGGGGGTCACCAGGCCCTGCACCCCATCCGCATTCAGCCATGGCTGTTGTTCAGCAGGTAGAAGAGAAGATTCGTTAGTTGACCGGGGCACAGTGTAGAACAGACTTCTCAGCACAGACATAAGAAGCAATCAGTACAGTCCATCTTGGAAAGAGGTGGTCCAGAGTGGGGGGGACCCCTGAGCTGGGGTCCTGGCCCTCCTTTGTCCCTCTCCAGCCAGGCAAGACTGACTGCCTTCCAACTGCCCAGGTCCAGTTCAGAACTCACCAGGCCCCTCCTCCCTCCTCTGTCCTGTTTTTTGGGGAACTTCCATTGTCACACAAACTCCCATCACCACTATGCACTGATACTGTGCCCAGGAAAACTTAGGGAAACTGAGTCACTCACTTGATTTTACTACAGAGCATCAGGAAACACATGAAACCTAACCAGGGGAACAAAATCCTCACACACCCACTTCCTCGAAACCCCAAACAAGCTTTAACCCACAATTTTCACTAGGCACATTTCAACCACTGTTATGACATCAGCCGTATTATTGCCATTTGTTTCTGATGGCACTGTCAATGTCCTAGGTGTTGCAGAGAACCAAAAGGCGGCTCATCTCTCTCTCTTTGGAGCTCACCACCATCAATAAACTCATCCTATGGCCAGCACATCTGCCTTTATACCTAATTCCTCCCCAAATGCCCCAGGGAAAAGGCAGGCTTGTACAGTCAGCACGTCCATGCCCCAAGAAGAATGCACATTCCAGAACCAAAGAGTCTTTGCAGAGGGAATGTCCAGCCCTGCCAAAATTTCTAGCCAGGTTCATCCACTGTTTGCAGCCGCAGCAATGTCTCAAGGGTGAAGAGAAGAGGGACTCTCAGGTCACTGGGCCCCAAGCACACAGCTTCATTATTTGAAAGACCCCTGAAAATACAGCAATAGCCATTTCTCCTGTTCATTTTTGCCAGTGGTTGGCTCTGAAATGCCAAAATAAGGAGCCTGCGATAGGTCCACATACAGTCTCTCTGGCATATGGAGGTGATGGTTCAACAGCTCACTTGAGAGTAGAGTGTTTTCTTATCCCCAGTGCTGAGCGTCCTGTTAACTGATAGGGAGAGACCAGATGGTTGCCAATGCATTTGGATGCTATGGTAATGAATAAAGAGTGAAAACCTAGATGATCTTGATCTATCTCAGGAGTTTTGAACTTAGGTCACCTAGCCAACTCTCCTGTAATCTGTTCTCCTGGGTCACTCACTCCCTGGGTTGCCATTCACAACACATTTTCCCAGCAAAGGGTTCCCCCGGCCCATTTGCTCAGAAGAAAGGTTTCTGTGCCTACAGGTCCTCAGACCTCTGCATGTTGCCAATACCCACAGGACAGCTCTTCTCAGAGATGACAAGCCCTGGCAATTCTTTCCAAACAGCCAAAAGATTTCTTACTAAAACAAATTTTTATCGGAAGATCATGAAGCACAGAGGAAAACATGTGAAACAAAAGTAAATAGTTCCATTAAGGTACCTGTGGTTTATGTTGCCTGAATGCTGCCAAGGCAGGTTCTCAGCTTCACTTCGAGACAAACAAACATTTGTTCCATTTGAGGCAGAGAACCCTCTGTTTCTCTTGCCTTCCTCCCTGTGGGAGACTCTTTCTCTTGGTTGAGGGACTCTCATGAGGCTGAGCTAGCCTGCTGCCAAATCCTCTCTTATTTCTGGAGACCTGCTGTTAGCTTCCTACCTCCATCTCCACCTCCACTAGTCCTTGACATACTTACTGCCTCCTTGCATAGGCCCAGTGATCAAGCACAGCATTCTAGTATTGTGTGGGAATTGCTGTAGTCATAGGTTGTTATTGCTCATTCAGGGTTTCAGAAGCCACCAGCCAAACACCAGAAACCAGCCAATGGAAGCTGAGAGATTGTGCTAGGGGTGGAGGCAGCATGCATAGCTTCCCCCACCCCCTCACATGGCACAGACAGCCACAGGGAGCAGCGTATGTTTTTAGCCACCTGGGGCTGCAGCACTCAGGGAGCCTTCCTGAGGGGCCTGCTGAGCTGCTGGCCAGGAGCCACTCAAGTAAGCACCTCCTGGCCAGAGCCTGCTTCTGGCACCCCATCCCCTCCTGCACTCCAACTCCATGCCCCAGGTCACCACCGCTGAAACCCTCTATGCCCCCTTCCCCCAGGTTCCAACACCCGCCCAGTTCTGCAGCCTCTCCTAAACCCCTCCCCTGGCCAGAATCCTCTCCTGCACCCATACCCACTCCCAGACCCTGCACCCTAGTGCCCACACACTACTTCACACGCACACCCTCTCCTGCACCACACACCTTCTCCTAACCCTAAACCCCACTTCCCTTTTGCACCCAGCCTCTGTCCCAGACCCCATATCACCTCTGTAGAAAGGGACTACCCAGGACTAGCCCTGGACTACCTACCAAAATTTTGGAGTCTCACCCACCCACATCAAAAATTATTGCCCACCCCTGTGCTAAGATAATATAGGCAATGATGCCTCTAGCTGTGGTTGTAAACTGATAATCTGCGTTGTTCAGGAAAGCCTCCACCCTGTCCACTGGCTGCATTCATCCTGGAGGGGTGGTACAAAGAAACAGATACTGGAAAATGGCTCCAGGCAAGATGCTAGACTTGACCCAACTGACTGTTCCCATCTGAAAATATGTTTCTTTGACTTCATTACTATCAGTTTGCAACTTCCGTGCTTCAAAATAACCCCTGTTCCTGCTATCATCAAACCTAACATCAAATTGTCAAGTATGTGGCACTTCGTTTTCATGCATTAGAGTGGGGAGACTGTAGCAGAATCACTTGTTTCTGCTAGAATGTGGAGTGACACGACTATCTCAAGTGTTACAGCAAACCTGCAAGAGACACCTGACTGCTGCTATCCTGACCTGGTTCCCTGCACCTTTTGTCTCCTTTCAGCAGTTTTCTGGATTTTCTAGATTGATCTAATGTCTAAAATCAGACCTGTTCCTTGTGCCAATTATAACTAATTCAACCCTCCTGCTTAGCTGCATTTGGGAATTCCTCCTGGACTTCACTGTAGATCAAAATTTAAATTAGGGATTTATCTTGTTTGAAACCTCTGATTTCAGCTCTCACCGGGAACAGAAGATCTTTCTTTCTTTTGGTGTGTATGAGTAATACGCATAGACATGTAACGCATGTCACAGTGTAAAAGGACTGATTCTTTTGATGAAAAGGTATAGCTTTGGGCTCGGCAGTGTAGCGCTGGAGATACAGCATGCTGGGGCGCCGAGTATTTTATAATTCAAGCAACCTGTCCTAGATAGACATGCTTTAAAATAAATAAGCTATCCACACTCATACAAGATGCTTGCATTATTAATACACAGCACATGCACAGTTAGCACATTTCATTAGGAACCTAATAATACCTTGCCCATATGGTGTTTTATTTAATATCTACAATAAAAAAACTGCAGCCTTTGTCAGCTGGGAAAATATCTCGCTTAAAAATGGCTGGCAGTGATGAGTTTTCAGAGACAATTATTTGCTGCATCTGCCGGGATGTGCTGGCAAACATTGGATGTTCTCGGTGAAGTGGCACATTTTTTTCTCCTCCTAAAGGACACACAGTTGAGGGCTGATTCCCACTTTTCCCAAAATAGCTGAAGTTTCCAAGCATGTACACCGAGATGGGGAGTCTTACCAAACAGGTCTCTGGGCTTTTGTTTCAGGTCTTAGCAGGAGCCATCTAATAATCTTGGTTTGATTAGGTGGCAGTTGCCCAGAATTGGCAGGTCAATATTTCGTTCCAAATTTATGCATTCGCTCGGAGGACAGGGACTGCATCTCTAATTAGAATAGGTTGGCTCTTATGCTATAGAAATGAAGATGGGCCTGTACCAAAACCCCAACTGCTGCTAAATTTTGCAGATATTCAAAATTCAGTCCAGATCTGGATTTTCTAGCTTGACTTAATGGCTCAAATCAGACCTGTTCCTCATGCTGATTATAACTAATACAACCCTCCTGCTCAGCTGCTTTTGAGAATTCCTCCTGGACTTCACTGTAGATCAAAATTTAATTAGGGATTTATCTTGTTTGAAATCTCTGATTTCAGCTATCACGGAGAGAAAAAAAATCATGCTTTTTTGGTGTGTATGTGTAATATACACAGGCATATAATGCATGTCACAATATAAAGCGACTGATCCTTTTGATGAGGTGGATATCCTTTGGCTTGGCAGTGTAGCACTGCAGATACAGCATTGCAACACAAAGGCATATAAGAAATCAGAGCCAAGGTGGTCCCCTCCTAAAACTGTCTAGGAGTGTGCAGTGACAATAGGCCTCCTGGAAGCTAACCATAAGAATAATGCTCTGTCTCACAGCACTTAGGTGTCTAAGGTGCTATATACAGTCTGGATGTGTTCTGGCACCTTTTATTAGACTCATGGCAGACTTGTATATTTTGTAAGAACAGGACTATAAACACTTAGCAGGCTTTTGGACTCTGACTTACTCAAAATGTATCGTACGTATTACTGCTTCTCTCCAAGACATCACAATAATACAGATAAAAAACACATTTGGTCTTAAATATTCTCAGACTAGGGGAATGAAAATATGGTTTTGTGAGCAGCAGCATTATTGCAGCATGTATTTAACACTAAATCACATTGCTAAGTAGAGCTGGAGAACAGAAGCTAATGTTTGTGACCATACCTGGGGATGAAAACTCAAAGTTTGCTTCTCTATGTTTCACGGGCTCATCCGATTTGCTCATTTGCAAATGTTCAGAGGCCCTGCTGGATGCACAATGGCATTTTCTGAAACAATCAGCTGGAAGCAAACAGGCAGAATTGCGGGGTGAGGAGGAGGAAGACTGCAGAGGAAGCAGGTCACAGCAATGGTAGAAAGGGACGGTAACAGGAGCAAAACAGAAACCCACCAAGGAGGAGGCCTTTGAGAGAATGATGCCAGGAAGACAGCAAATGACAGAAGGTTTGGGGAAGGGTAGCGAGCGGCAGGGGGAAAACACATCCTTTTGTGGGCTGTGAAGAATGTTAATAACTGGCGTAATGTTATTTGTGGGGAGCTCCAATGAGGCAAATTCTGGACAATAATGAGGTATCATCTAGATTTGGCAAGGCAGATGGAAAGAGCTGTATTATTTATTCATTTTAATTGTCACACCAGGGTACTTTCGCGAGTTGGTGCCTCTTTGCTGCCGCCTCCGTCTGCTCTTGGTTTACTACAGTTATTTTATTTTTACAGCTTTTGGTTTTAAAGGTTTTTCTCTAACTTTTATAAATACAGACCTTCTTCTCAGGCCCAGATCCTGCACCTGGATTTTACTGGAGTTCTCTGTAGGCATGGGCAGGGTCCTCTTGTGAGAATCAGGCTGCAGCATTAGAAACCAGAAAATAACCTTGCTTCCCTGCTGTCTGTCTTCTCCCTTGACTGTCACACATTTCATCTGGCTTTGGCCTCCTGCAGAGGAAGGCTACATAATTGTGTTCACCACATATAAGGATGTGGCCAGCCCTGCGAGTGATGATAGTTAGGCTGGGCAGAAAGCAGGACTTGCAACGTCAGAAGGCAAACAACTGCTGCAACAGCAACAGCCCATCTCCAGGGGCTGCTTGGGATCAGCATTGTCTTCCTCCTCTTTGCATTCATCTTTCTCAGACATTACTGCAAACCTGTCATACCAGTGGCCCTGTCTCCACCACAAAACGGCTAGAAAAATTCTATTTGTTCTATTCCTGTTTGTTCTTCTCTGCTCATCAGAGCACCTTCCAGTCATGCATTAAGCAACATGACTAACATCTCTCATGTATCAAGGAGTCCTGGAGCACCTTAAAGACTAACAAATTTATTAGGCTTTCGTGGGTAAGAATCACTTCCTCAAATTTCATGTGTGGTTTGCTAACCTCTCATCAGCTCCTCAGGCAGAGACTCGTGGATGCAATGTTTGGTTTTATATGCTGTTGGGTGTTTATAGTCATACAAGCAGGTCAGAGAAGTGCCCCTACCACAGGTGTTAGCAACCCCCAGCACGGGTTCCAAGAGTGGCACATGAGATGATTTTCACCAGCACATGAGGCAGGAGCTCAGCCCTGCACCTTCTCTCCCATGAGGCCGGGAGTTTGCATTAACAAAAACAGCTGTGGATTAACAAAAGACCAACTAATGCTACCAACCACCACCTCAGTGGTAAAGCTCCGCTTCTTGATTTATTTATTAATAAAGCTGCTATAAGTGGGACTGTTAGTGCCTTTAAAAATTATCACCAGCACTCAGACCGTACATAGAGGCGAAAAGGTCACATTTGGGCACTCCGCCTTGGAACGGTTACTAACCCTTATGCTAGCACTTGGAGCTGCAGGTGGGCAGTTTTACAATGGTCCTTTGTCCCCATATCAATTCATTCCCAGCCTGGGATTGGCTTCTGAGAACATTCTGTCTCCTGCATAAACCAGCTCTACCATTATGGTAGAAAGGGCCATCCTAACAGAAGAACAGTTATCAACTGCAATGTTCATCCTAGGGCTTTAGGTTATGTTCCCTCAATTTTTTTCCATCCGGGGCAGGATAAATTTTGTTATGTGCACCAAAGCATGTGCAGATGCACACCACCAGTAGAAACACATGCTGCCATCTATGGGTATTCTGCTAATCACCTGGACCATGCACATAGCTTACTGGGGACACTGACTTTAAGTGATCTTTGGACAGGCTGGGACTAGACAATGATCACTGGGAAGAAGGGCATAGACCTTGAACGTGATTCAATGTTCAATGAGCTATGAGGAGAGGCTGAGGGATTTGGGGTTGTATAGTTTATAGAAGAGAAGACTGAGGGGTGATTTAATAGCAGCCTTCTACTTCCTGAAGGGGAGCTCTAAAGAGGATGGAGAGAAACTGCTCTCATTGATGTCAGGTAGCAGAACAAGGTCTGAAGTTACCAAAGGAGAAGAGTAGGTTGGATATTAGGAAAAAACTACTTCACAGGAGGGTGGTGAAGCACGGGAATACATTGCCTAGAGCAGTGGCAGATTCCCCATCCCTAGAGGTTTTTAAGGCCTGTCTTGACAAGGTCCTGGCTGGGATGATTTAGTGGGGGTTGATCCTGCTTGAAGTAGGAGGCTGGACTTGATGACCTCCTGAGGTCCCTTCCAGCCCTAGGATTTTATAAGACTCCAGAGCAGAGAGTGGGCGTGTTTGATAAGCTCACTGTTGCCCATGTATCTGAGATTCTGCAGGAAGGCGCATGGATCTCCACTGTGGGAATTATGTAATATAACTTTTCCATGGGGGAAGTTCTTCCTGACCCCATCAGTTAGAGGTTGGTTTATATCCAGAAGCATCAGGGTTCATCACCCTTATGCACGTTTTACCCTGTGTGGTGTAATTGTATGGGGTTTTGGTCACATGCTGGTGTTCACATACAAACAAGTGAATGCGTACACAGACGAAAGTGCTTTCTATCTATCATTTGTTGTTTGCAGTTTTTTATTTGTTATGCATTTCCCTCCTGTGATGGGGCAGACTAAATCCCAAAAGGCCCTGCTGAGACTCTTAGCCTCGCCACATCTCAAAATCCATAGATGAGTCCCCCAGACCATAAAGAAAAGGCTAGAAAGGTGGAAGCAGCAGCCAGGAAAAAGCCAGTAAGGCCTGTAAAAGGAGCTGCAGCACCAGCACCAGCGCCAGCTCAGTGTGCCTGGAGACTTCACCGAGAGAGGACATACCTTGGGAAGAACCATGTGGACTGCTGGCTGGCAATGCAGTCTGCGGGAGATGCTAATGGGTTTCTGGTAGAGCCCTGAATAGGGCAAGGGCTCTATCGAAAGCCATTATAGAAAGGGCACCCAGATGCGCCCGGTTAACAGCATATCATGGAAGGGGTGTGTATCTCCACACCATGTGGCTCAGCTGGAGGGCTGAGACCAGACCAACCCTGACTGATTAGGACTCTGACATGATGGCTGAGTAATTGAAAAACTTATGGTTGGACATAGGCTGTGACATAACTGGAGGCTGAGTAGTTAGGTAGATTTTATTGCTCTTTAGGGGCGTGCAGGCACCCCCGTCTCCCCAGATGGGGGTGCCCAGGAGTGACGAGCCGAAACCCATTGCACCTTCCATCACAAAACAGCTGCAGCATGTTCCTGGGAGAGAAACACTGTGTTCCCTCCCTCTCACAGGGATTTTATATTTGTTCTTTCTTGATTTATTGTTTTTTCCCTTAATCTAAAATAAGTCCCTCAGGCTGAAAGAACAGGCTGGGTCATTCTGTTTAGAAAACCCGACATTCATAAAGGAGGTTCTGTTCAGCTAACCTCTTTCCCTTCGATGTAGCAGCATTTGCTAACTTGCTGTACAAGAACGATACAGCCTTCTGACTCTGATAACTTCAGCTGAGTCTCCAGGAAGTCCAAGAAAAAAGAACATTTTTCTTTCAACTATGCAGTGATCTGACCTGATATGACCCATCTACAATAATCATTTAAGATTCCCTAAGGAAGAAAACCCATTTTCAGCAATTCGGAGGAGTCTCTAATGATGAGGACCTTTTCATGGCACAGTACAGTAGCAAGAATATTCTCTTAGTATTCACTGTCCCTTTGCAGAACCTCCTGTTATTCCCCTCTGCCTTTCCTCCAAAGACGTTAATAGTGATAATCTTAAAATGTAGTTTGCATCAGCCACTAATAACAGGGTTTTTTATCAAGACGGCAAGGTCAAAAATGCTCTTGATTTGGAGACTGGTGAATGACACACTTGGAGATTTTGAGTTTATGTAGTAAAGTTGAGTGTGATTGAAATGATGGAAAAATCAGTACAAAAAGGACAGCAAAATGACACCCTAGATCGTACATTTTACAGCTTGTGGCTGGCACAACGTGAGCAGTCCCCCTGTGCTGACATACGAATATCTTTATGGAGACCCTTAAAAAGCAAGAGGGAAGAAGCAGTGAATGGAGCACACCAAAAGAAGGGATGACATGCTGGGCTGCTGCTTATTCAATCACTCCCACTTCCCACCTATGACCATTCATGCATCAGGTTCTCATAGAACCATCCGGTTAGAAGGAATGCAAGGTTTAGCCCTGTGCCAAGCTGTAGGATTTATACAGCGCTCTATAGACCTTTTCATCCGTGTACATATCCCTGACCATATTTACTTAGGTCTCAGCCCTTTATCCATAGATGACTTTCCAAGTACCCATAATCAGACATAGATATTTGACTCAATACTGCATTAATACATTTCCTGGTGGCCCCACTATAGTAATGAGACATGCATCTGATGAAGTGGGTCTTTGTCCTTGAAAGCTTATGCTCTAATATATATGTTAGTCTATAAGGTACCACAGGACTTCTTGAATTTGTGGATACAGACTAACACAGCGGCTTCTCTGATGCCATGCTAACGAGTTTAGCTTTAGGGTTATGCATACTAAAAAGTCCCCTGTAAATCTATTATTTCAGCATAAGTTGTTTTGGGTTCTGTTTTGTGGTAACTTGTTTGCTCACAGAGCACTTACTGCTCATTATTGCTAAATCAGCAGTGTCCAATACACAGTGTGGCAAAGTGCAGCTCAGGTGGGACAAGCATGACTATCAGAACTATTAACAGGCCAAGCAGGGCTCTCAGTGTACTGCTCAGCCTACCTCAGTGGCTATATGTATGCAGATGTCTCCCTGCTTGCATTACAGTTCTAACAGCTTCTGTTTTATTATCTTAAGGCATTTTCACACGGCTCAGCAGAGGATATGTAATTTAGTCTTGCACCCTAAGATCAGGTCAGGAGTTATAGGTCAGTAACAGACATATCTCCACAACAGCCAGGAGACCAGACCAGCTTACCTCATTCGGCTGTGGCAGAGCGGAGTTAGCAGGAGGCTGTGATTGTTTAACAGTGGAAATAAGGGTGCCCAGCGCGAGAAGATTCACCGTCCAAGATAGAGCATGAGGGTGATGGTGCTCTTGTGCTACGGGAAGCTGCCTTCAGAGGTGGTTGCTCTCAATGTTTATTAACGGAGAAATCTGTGAGGGGAGGTAAAGGGCCCAGTGTCTCTGTCAAATGGAGGGTCTCTCTAATCATACCACAGCCACCCCTTTACTCTGAAATAAGTCCACTGATTTCATTGCTTCTTAATTTTAAGGTCTCCCATTTATAGGCCCATAATGTGACCTCCAGGAAAACACAGGCCAGCAAGCCTCGCCCAGCCATCTTGGATTCAAGCCCCTAACTTCCATCCAGTCTGGATTTGACATCTGCAAGTGACAGAGATGACTTTATTACAGCACCAGATAGTGCTGCCTTGGGGCTGATATGGGCTGCCTGATTGCCCCACAAACATTCACTGATTCATCCTTGCAGCTGGCTCGAAAGGTAGATAGGAACTGAGACATATGGAGAGGAGGTCGCTGGCCCAAGGAATCTGTAGAGTGTTGGGAATTGAAACAAAGTCTTCTCAGCCCAAGTCCAGCACCTTAAATGTGAGATCAGCCTTCCCCAACCCAAATTAGAAATGCCCCTGGATCCCAACCACCCTGCCCTCAGATTGTAGGGGGCTTGGATCTGAACTTGGCAGCTAGGGGCCTTCTTGAGCTGTTGTCCAGATGGATTATGTTCGACCTCTTTCACACTTCTCTGTCCCGCGACCAGTGGGGCCAACAGCCATCATGGGCCCTGGGTCAAATTGGGCCTGGCTCTGTGCTCCTGGACAAGGGCAGAGGGTGTGGGTTAGAGCAATCAGCCCTTAGCGCCACTCAGACCACGGCATTGCCCGTCCCCCATCTCACAGCCATGCAGAGGGACGCGGCAGCAATGCCACGGTGTTTTAAATGGTCCTGGGCCAGCTGCTCCCTTTCCTTCCCCCGGCAGCAGGCCTGCCAGCGACATACTGACACCTCTGTCTGCTGGTCCCCAGCCTGCATGCTCCGGGAAGGCTGTCATGACTGCTGGCTTAGAGCTGGATGCCCTATGCTCTGCTCCCTCCACAGTCTTCCAAGCACGGGAGATGTCCATCAGCAAGGCCAGCTACACTCACCTCCTTGTGGATATAGCTGTCAAGTGAGGGGGGCTCTCATGGCCAGTGACTATTTTCCAGGCCCTTCAGGCAGTTGTGGCTGAAGGAAGAGAAGGATTTTTCCAGCAACTGAGAAGCAAGATCCATTCGAGGGGGACTGAGTCCCAGACTGCTTTTCTCCTCCTCAGCAAGCCAGTTCGTTTCTGGACAGGACCCTCCCTGAAAGAGAATCGCCAGAGAGCTCAGAGCAGGGAGCTAAGCAATGGCAGCTGATGGTTAACACTTTAGCTGGGGCCTTGTAATCCTCATGAGATCCAGGGATTCAGCACACAGGGGAGCAGGCAGGTATGGAGTGAGGTCCTCGTTAAGGGAACTTGCTGAAGTGTCCCTCGGCTCTACCCTCCAGCTGCTGGTTTCCTGAAATGCCTTACTGGAATGCACCCAAGTGCACTGGTTCACAGGAGCAAATCCTTAGGGATCTTTGAGGACCATCACCAGCAGCTCATACCCCACTGTGAAGTATTTGCCTCTGAAGGGTTGGGTCTGGCGTCCCCTGTGAGCTGGGTGCTTGGGCGGCTGCCCAGGCGAGAGTCAGGTGCTGCCCAGCTGATTAGCAGAGCGCCCACAGCACCCACTGTTGGTGCACATCCACACATGCCTTGGTGCGCACAAAATTTATTCTGCTCATGGATGGAAAAAGTTTAAGAGAACCCAGGTTGTGCCTAATAAGGGGTGACTAATATAATAGTAATAATTATTAAATAATAAATGTCTAGCTCTTATAGAGCTCTTTTCACTAGTAAATCTCAAAGTGTTTCAAAAGCAGGTCTGTATCGTTATCCTCATTTCACAAATGGGCAAACTGAGGCACAAGTCAGTGACTTGCCCAAGGTCACCCAGTTTAAGACTAGGCCAAGGACAGAATCCAGCTCTCCTGAGGCCCAGTCCCACACTCTAACCACTTGGCCACCCTGCAAAGAATTGCATGACTGCTCTTCAGCATTTCAGCATTGTGACCCTTATGAATGCTTGTGGTTTTAACCTGCTCAGGAAAGCAAGTGAACGTTTGTGTGGGTTAAAAATGAACCCAAGTACCACCAGAGGCTTTCTCTCAAACTATCTCAGCTGGCAGCCTGGCTATTCCCCAGGGAAGGCATTATTTAGAGGGCAGGAGCTTTTAAGTAATATCTCCTGCTTGTGTCCAATTTGGACACAGTTTAAATCTACATTCTTTTAACGAGCCTAGCAGTATATCTCCCCCATTCATAAAGAAAAGAGATTTATAATAAAATCATTACAGGCGAAGCAAATGAGCCAGGGATTCTTTGGCTCCCTTCGTCAGCTCAATAAGAGAACACAATTTATGCATTTGACAAATCCTCCCCCATATAATACTCAGATGAGTAACTCACCGCTTCCCTGAGTTTATTGTGCTCTGCAAGAACAATAGCAGGGAAGCTGCTTTGGAGAAATCGCAAGAGCAAGATAAATGGTTTGAGCAAAGTGTTCACCTTTAGTCCCCTGGATGGGAACAAAGAGAAAAGAATGACCTAGGTGAAAAGAAGAGGAGAGAACATACTAGTTAAAATATTCAGTGCCATGTTATTATACTGCATGAGACTGGAACACATCGCATTCGTTTCTAATTGCCAATAGTGAAGAATGAGATTAACACTCCGAATAAAGCTCTCCTTGTTTCTCCTTTGAAGTACAGCTTCTTTCTAGGCATGGAAACATAGGAGCCATGAGTTCTGCTGGGTCTCAGGTTTCCTCAACAGCTCATTGGGATCACAGCTACCTCTTCCACCAAAAGGACCTTGTGTTACTAAGAAAGTACCTTGAATACTAGCACGTGGTCTGGTGTGGTATAAGGCTTTGGGGAGCGCTGAGAGATTGCAAATGAATGAGACATTCAGCTGTTCCTCCTTGCCGCAAAGCAGTGGCTGGGGACTGGTTCTCTTTGCTGTTTTTGTGTTTCCAACCTTCTCTGAGCACAATGTAAAGCTCTCTATTTGCTGGAAATGGGCCCAAGACTTTATAGATTTGTATTCTATTCCTGAGATAGCTACTGATCTGCCGTGTAATCTTGGGCCAGGTACTCCACCCTGTCCCCCACCAGGGCCTTTATTTCTCCTCCAAATTTTTGTCATTCTTTTCTAGTCAAAGGTATGCATTTTGGGACAGGGAGGTACTGCTACTATTGTAGTGTTTATACACTCACGATGGGACACTGGTCTTGGTAAAGACTTTTAGGTTATCCTGCAATAACAATAATGAATAGCACAGTGTTAGTTCTTGTACCATACAAAGTTGGCAATCATGATGCCTAGCAAAGCAGAGGACACTGGCATCGGTCAGCAGTAGGGTGGAGAGGCACCCTCCGTTTCTTTCCTGGACTCTTGGATCATTATATGGACATCACCTGTTGTAATCCCCTGGGGCATTGCAAAGTGGATCTTCATATTACAAAGCCCAACGTACCCTAGAATCTGAGAGCAACCCCCATCACCAGTGCTGGCAGGTGCAGTTTCCAGCTGCTATTGTTTTTCCACTTCTGGCTGCAGGTGATTCTACATCATCCTTCTAGGGGCAAGGAGCTACTGCAAACTCCAACTAGAAGGGCCTTATGAAAATCAGCCCTCATGACAAATGCAAGCCAGTGAGTCAGTGTGAATTCTTTGTGCAGCTGTAGGTTCAGGCTTCTATTCTTCCAGATTTGGGACAACTACTAAAGATGCTATGCACCTTAGCTCCCTTGTATCACAGAACAAATTAAGCGCAGATCCACCAATAACAGGAAGCCACAAAGGCCTCTTGACTAAGCCAATGTTCATCCTCTTCATCCTCCTGTAAGCGTGCAGATTAGATCCAGCTAGAGCTTTTAAAGGAAAGGCACCTCTCTGGTTGTAGTCCATCTTGGCTCCCTGTCCCTCCCTCAGGCAGTTCATTAAAGAAAATGGTTAAAGTCAGATGAAAAGGCATGAGAAGGACAAGGGACACTTGGAGCTGATGAACAGACTGCATTAGGGATAAGTCTATTCCCCGAAGGGACACTTTGCAGGCCATGAATTTTCCCATGGATGGCATAAAGTCACACCAGAGTCCATGGCCTGTGGTAGTTTCCATGGCACATGTCCATCCCTATTAGCCTAGGAGGAGCTCTGATCCAATTGTACAGTCCTCTGAACATGCCATTCCCTGCCCCACTCACCCTGACGTCACCCAAGACTGTGCCTGCATGCTGCTGCAAATGGACCCTGGTAATTCACAAGACTGCTTGGCAGTGACAGATGATCCTCCTATTGCCAGTGCACTTCCTCTCTCTTTGGGAATTGCCTGTGAGAAAGTGGCATCTCCTCCCATGCCCTCGGAGTGATTAGAAAGGAGCTGCTCGATTATCTCCTCCAGGAGTTCTCAGGGTGTAGCTCATTTGTGAGCATTCCAAATGGGAGGGGCTTTGATCAAATGCACAAATCACAGGGGATATTCCTACTCCCTTGTTGTACCAGAGTGACTCTTAGAATGAGGCTTTGGGGTGAGAATTTCACCTGCTGCAATTATTCCTTGGTATACATAAAGCCTTTGATTAGGCAGATGCATCTCCCATGGGTGTTTATTTGCTGGAATATTTATTTGGAAAGAGCAAACAGGGCACAACCCCATTCCAGGCAAACTTGTCCTACTACACATCTCATAGAGCTGAAAAGGACTTCAGTAGGTTATCAAGTCCAGTTGCCTGCCCTCTTGGCAGGGCTAAGCACCATTTCTGAGAGATTTTTTTTTAAACCTATTTGCCCTAGATCCCTATATGGCCTCCTCAAGGATTGAGCTCACAACCCTGGGTTTAGCAGGCCAATGCTCAAACCATGGAGCTATCCCTCCCCCCGAGCCAAGAGCATCAGCAAGGCAAGGTTTAATTACATTTACCCCAAAAGGCAAAAGACAGCACTAGTTCTGCCCTGCTCTGTGCCAGGCTGTGAAAAATATTTCAGCTCATAACTCTCCCGGGGTGGCTGTGTCTCCCTGGTGAGTGACTGATCTGCAGCCAGATGTGCTGAAAGGGCAATTTCTAAAACTCATCATTTGAATGCCTCACAAAGATTTTCATTTGTCCGTGCAAATAGACATTTGCATCTCTAAGTGCCCTAGGTCTGGTTTCTAGGACCATTACTGGTCAGCACCTTTATTAATGACCTGGATGAGGGGATGAATTGCCCCCTCAGCTAATTTATGGATGACACTAAGCTAGGGGGACAGGTAGATACATTGGAGGATAGAAACAGGATCCAGAATGACCTAGACAAATTGGAAGATTGGGCCAAAAGAAATCTGATGACGTTCAACATGGACAAGTGCAGAGTCCTGCACTTGGGATGGAAGAATCCCAAACACTGTTACAGGCTGGGGAACAACTGTCTAAGTAGCAGTGCAATAGAAAAGGACATGGGGATTACAGTGAATAAGAGGCTGGATATGAGCAAACAATGTGCCCTTGTACCCAAGAAAGGTAAAGGCATATTGGGGTGCATTGGAAGGAGCATTTCCAGCACATCTAGAGAAGTTATTATTCCCCTCTATTTGGCACTGATGAGGCCACATCTGGAGTACTGTATCCAGTTCTGGGTCACCCAGTATAGAAAGGGTGTGGATGCATTGGAGGGTGTCCAGAAGAGGCCAACCAAAATGACTGGGGGTCTGGAGCACATGACCTGCGAGGAGAGGCTGAGGGATTTTGGCTTATTTAGTTTGCAGAGAGAACAGTGAAGGGCAATTTGATAGCAGCCTTCAACTTCCTGAAGGGGTGTTCTAAGGATGATGGAAAAAAGCTGTTGTCAGTAGGGAGGGATGGCAGAATGGTTTCAAGTTGCAGTGCAGGAGGTCTAGGTTGGTATAAGGAAAAACTATTTCATTAGGAGGGTGGTGAAGCCCTGGAATGTGTTACCTAGAGAGGTGGTGGAATCTCCATCCCTAGAGGTTTTTGAGTCCTGGCTTGACAAAGTCCTGGCTGAGATGATTTAGGTAGGATTGGGCCTGCTTTGGGCAGGGGGCTGAACTCGAAGACCTCCTGAGGTCCCTTCCAGCCCCAGGATTCTATGATTCTATGCCTGGTTGTGTGTACAGCTGCAGGATTTGTACACATAATTTTGGGGACTAGTTATGAACATGGGGTCCACAGTCTCCAATTTGGCAAGGAGGGGCTTTATTTGCAAGGGGGAGTGAAAAGTGCTGTCTAAGTAAGGAAGTTTTACCCGTGGTGATGATGGTGGTGTTCTTAAAGAGCTACATCTGGCCAGAAACAGAAAGGCGGGCAACTGTACTTTCCCAGAGGCAGAACAATTAAATTGCTTCTTCAAGGATTTGTTCTCACTTTAAGACAAATGCTGTGGACTGCCTGTTCTGTTTATGTTTCGCTGAAATAGATCTCACTTAAAGACCAGAAGAAGCTTTGCTGTGCTTCAAATAATGTCACTTCTTTGCACTACTCCCAATTATTGTCATCCTGGTTACTCTGCATGCACAAAACGTAACATAAAAAACGTTAGCTTGCCATTCATCAGTGCCAGCTAGCAAGGTGCCTTTTGTACACAGTGAAAATCTATGGGCAGAGTTACTGATAGCACAAAATGACAGTGTCTTGGTATATAGAACTAGACTCTCTCCATTATTTCATGAGACAGATTCAAGCAACTCAGAAGGGAAAATAAAATAGAGGCATGGGGGGGATTGTTGTGTTTGAGCAAAGATCGTTAAGAGTCTGGAGGTGAATTAGAAATTAGTTTTTACATGATTGATTCAGTTGAGTTTAATTGAACTCACAAGAGCAAGGGATGAAAATTCTGTTTCTCACTGACTCTCTAAAAGCTCCACTTCTGCAAGGATAGCTTGTGTGTGTGTGTGTGTGTGTGTGTGTGTGTGTGTGTGTGCACGTGCACACTGCCTTTGGTTAGACAGAATCAGAATTGCTCAACTGCGTGGCAGTGACCCAGTAGTGCTATGAACAAATGGAGATTCTCCTGTGCCTAAAATGGAAGAAGCCTGTACTTTTGAAACGGGTGCATCTGACTTCAATCCGTGAGAGGCTGAATGATTCATCCAAAATCTGACAGCAAGATAGTAACCAGCTCAAGAATAAAATCTATATCTCTTGATTAGAAGGCTTCCGTCTTAACCACAAGGCCATCCTCAAAAGTATCTGTTATTTTATAGAATCATAGAACACTAGAACTGGAAGGGACCTCGAGAGGTCATTGAATCCAGTTCCCTTGTCCTCCTGGCAGGACCAAGCACCGTCACTCTAGACCGTCCCTGAGAGATGACTGTCTAATCTGCTTTTACATATCTCCAGCGGTGGAGATTCCCACAACCTCCCCAGGCAATTTATTCCAGTGTCTGACCACCCTGACAATTGGGTAGTTTTTCCTAATGTCCAACCGAAACCTCCCTTGCTGCAGATTAACCCAACTGCTTCTTGCCCTAATATCAGAAGCCAAGGAGAACAATTTTTCTTCTCCTTTCTGTTACATGGTGCATTTGCCTTAGAAGGCTGGGTGATGAGGGAGGAAGATCGCTGGTGAAATGGAACATCCGATTTAAAGTCCTAGATTTGAATCCTGACTTTGTTGAAAAGTAAAAACAAAGATTTTGCTCTATATTTCAGGTCTGATACAAGAAGTCAGGAGAAAGTGTAAAACAAAACATCACAGGTTGAGGCCAGGACTTGATTTGCCTAATGCTGACAGCTCTAGTTATTCTGTTGCTGTTTGTCTCAAGCTATTGCTACACTACCCTGGTCCTGACAGAGGGGCTATGGTAATGAGGCAATTCGAAGCAAACTAATGAGGCGCTGATATACATATTCAGCGCCTCATTAGCAGAATGGCAGCTGCATGAACAAACTTCGATTTTCAGATTGGACTTGGACATTCCTTTATTCCATTCGAGTTTTGCAGGAGTAAGGGAATGTCGAAGCAGGCCACTTATTTTGAAGCTGCCCCCATCTTCACTGTCAATCTGAAAATCGATGTTTATTCACATGGGTTTCATTATGCTAATGAGGTACTGAATATGCATGTCAGTGCCTCATTAGCTTGTTTCAAATCACTTCATTACCATGCCCCTCCAATGGGACCACGGTAGCAGCAGCCTCGGTGGCTCTGCCAAGTCACATGCCCCACATATCCCTCTGCCTGTGTTCCTTGGTAGCAACACACTGGCTACACTGGCATCTTGGAAGCAATTTATGACAGACACACAGGTAGGCAGCAAATCAGACGCCTGTCAGACAGTTCACTGCTCAGTGATCCATGTGTATTTCAGATGGGACCTCAATTTTTGGTGCAAGAATCTGATACACAAATGTTAATGAAGACCATGACACTGACCTCTTACCAGGAGCCCTCTTCAAAGGTTTGGAAAGGGAAACAGAACCCAGATGGTGGCAGGGGCCTGGCAGCATTTAGCATTTGTTTGTCAGTGGTAATGTGGGGTTCACACCGATCTCTGGAGATCTGGGTAAGGAGCTAGATTAAGAATTCCTAATGGCCAAAATCTAAGTCTGATTGCATTGCAGCTCTGGACAACAGATGGTGTTCAATGGGGCATTCAGTGGACACTTTTCAAACAGCTAGGTGACGTTGATTTTGCTGATAATGTCACCTTCCTTTCATACTGACATGAAAGCATGGAAGAAAAGATGGCAACACTGGACAAAACTGCCTCAATGATAGCACTGAGCATCAACAAGGGAAAGACCAAGACAGTGAGGATCAAGCAGTCCAACAACACCATGACACTGGGAGGGGATGACCTGGAAGTTGTGGAGTAGTTCACATACTTGGGGAGTATTACAGGCAGAGCTGGAGGAACAGATAAGGATATGAATGCCAGGACAGGGAAAGCAACAGCTACATTCAAGGCTCTTTATCCCATCTGGAGATCACAAATAATACCTGTGAAGATAAAACTGTGGATCTTCAAGACAAATGTGAAGAGTGTGCTCTTGTATGGGTGCAAGATCTGACATACTAAAACATCTTCAAATCACAAGCTACAGACATTCATAAACAGATGCCTAAGGTACATCCTATGCATCAAATGGTAAGATTTGGTCACAAATGAGGCGCTTTGGAACAGAGCAAGACACTTGACGTTCAAATCAAGAGAAGCAAGTGGGGATGGCTAGGCCATGCTCTCAGAAAACCATCATCCAGCACAGTCCATCGAGCTCTCGCAAGGAACACTCAAGGAAATTGCAAACGAGGAGGACCTCCGACAACATGGGGAAGATCTACTGAGGTTGAAGAACAACAACTGTGTTACTCCTGGGGTCAGCTAGATGTTTTGTCCTCAGACAGAGTAAAGTGGAGGAGACTTGTAGATGGCCTATGCTCCACCCAGAATACAAGGGTTTAAGTCAGTGCGGGAGCTGGAAAAACTGACATAGTGGCCATGCCAAAAGCCACTGAACCAAGCTGTAACCCTGATATATATTGAGAATCACTTCAAGCTAGGGGGCCAGTACCTCCAGCACTCCAATTTCCAGCACCTGTGTTGGTCAACAACTGAAGGGGTGCTACTTATCGCTTGAATTGGCTCACACCAGTGTTCAGATTGCTACTGGAAGGAGTCTGGTATTAATGCCCAGAGAGTCCTGAACTACTTAGGAACCAGAACAAGACCTAATGCAGGGATGGGCAATAAATTTTGGTGGTGGGGTGGGACACTCCATGAATTTGGTAAGATGTCCCAGGCCACATTCTTCCATGATATATATGGAGGAGGTACGGGGTCTGAGATGGGTTTTGGGTGCAAAAGGGAGTTCAGGGTAAGGCATTGGGGTGCAGGAGGGGGAGTGTAGGGTCTGGGAGGGGGGTTGGGTGAAGAAGAGGGTTGTGAACTGGGGCAGGGGATAGGAGTTCTGGCAGGGAATTGTGACCTGGGGCGAGTGCAGGAGAAGGTGCAGAGATTTGGGTTGTGACCTAGAGTAGGAAAGGGCTGTGACCTGGGGCAGAAGCTGAAGGAAGGAGCCTTGGAGGGGGTATGGGTGCAGGAGAAGGGGCAGAGAGAGTTTGGGTTGTGATCTAAGCTGGGGGGCAGGAAGGGTGCACAGCACTGGGGAGAGGGAAGAGGTGGGGTACCAGGGGCAGGCACAGGATCTGGAGGTGCTTAGCTCAGGTGGCTCCCATCCAGCAGCCCTATGGGACTCTCAGAGAGGCTTCTTGGCTGCTGCAACCCCACAAGCCACTCCAAGAGACTGGCTGCAGGGACCATGTGCATCTCCCCAGGGCAAAAGGACATGTTTCTTAGCTCACAGTCCCAGCGTCTTTCAGCCAGGATGCCCTGACCCTGCATGAAGAATGCCCCCCTCCTTTCTTCCTCAGACCGCTTAAACCCCTGCTTCAGATCCCTGGGTGGCAGGTCCTGGAGAAGCAGAAATGGTTCATTTCTTATAATTCCCATTTTGCACTTTGCAGCCCTGGTCACCTGATCTTGGATCCCTTTATGTTGGTGCAAAGAGCAAGTGAAGGAGATGAAGCCACCAACCTCCATGGCAATGCAGTTGCAGTGGCCTCCCATTGTAGCCATTAGGGGTCATCAGTTTCCCAGCCTCTGTGACCTCCCATAGCCCCTTTGTCACCGGGATCCTTCCAATGAGGAAGATTCGTGCCAAGCTATCCTATGGAACCAAGTGTGAACAGAGATTCAGAATAAAGAGGCATCAGTCCCTCGTCTTTCAGATCTCAGCCCTTAACTCAGGATGCAGGGCCCTCGGTATGTTTGTTTGCTTGTGCATTCGCTCCCGACTTTCCATGCTGCTGCAAGTCCTATTTTAGTGGGTGCTGGTGGAGTTTATACATCACTCGTGCTGTCCGGCGGTGGCAGCAGTGCTCAACGGAGTGGGTAATTCTTAAATATCTTACTGCAGTGGGTTAGGGATTAGGATAGGTTAGGCAGGCAGATGCCTCCCGAGCTCAGCTTCCTGCTAAATTAGCATTAGCTGTTTACAGCGCCGGCAGGCTGCCTGCTGCCGTTCACGAAGCACGCTGTTCTGGTGGGTTTTCAAAAAGACAGTGCTCTGTAATAAACTGGCCTGCATCAGCTGTACCAGCACAGGTTATGGGATCTAAGACGTCCCAGATGGTACTTTAGGCTAACCAAGACAAGGTGCACTGTTGAGAAGCACAGGGCTTTTCCAGGGGGTCTTTTCTCGCTGCCTTCTTACCTGTCACCCAATATCTCATAAACATTAATGGAATCTACCTAGCTGTGTCTACACGTGCACGCTACTTCGAAGTAGAGGCACCAACTTCGAAATAGCGCCCGTCGTGGCTACACGCGTTGGGCGCTATTTTGAAGTTAACTTCGACGTTAGGCGGCGAGACGTCGAAGTCGCTAACCTCATGAGGGGATCGGAATAGCGCCCTACTTCGACGTTCAACGTCGAAGTAGGGACCGTGTAGACGATCCGCGTCCCGCAACGTCGAAATTGCTGGGTCCTCCATGGCGGCCATCAGCTGGGGGGTTGAGAGATGCTCTCTCTCCAGCCCCTGCGGGGCTCTATGGTCACCGTGGGCAGCAGCCCTTAGCCCAGGGCTTCTGGCTGCTTCTGCGGCAGCTGGGGATCTATGCTGCAGGCACAGGGTCTGCAACCAGTTGTCAGCTCTGTGTATCTTGTGTTGTTTAGTGCAACTGTGTCTGGGAGGGGCCCTTTAAGGGAGCGGCTTGCTGTTGAGTCCGCCCTGTGACCCTGTCTGCAGCTGTGCCTGGCACCCTTATTTCGATGTGTGCTACTTTGGCGTGTAGACGTACCCTCGCAGCGCCTATTTCGATGTGGTGCCGCGCAACGTCGAAGTTGAACATCGACGTTGCCAGCCCTGGAGGACGTGTAGACGTTACTCATCGAAATAGCCTATTTCGATGTTGCTACATCGAAATAAGCTATTTCGATGTTGGCTTCACGTGTAGACGTAGCCCCTGTGTCCCAGGAGCATCCTGTTTGATGGACGAGCGGAGGCCCTGAAGGCAGGTTCCTCAGCTGATATAAATTATCAGCAGCTCAGGTAATATGCCCCAGGTCACACAGGAAATCTGTGTCAAGGGGGGGATCAAACACAGATCTTCAAAGTCATTGTCTAGTGACTTACCACTGAGCCTGTGCACAAATGGCACAAAGACACAGAGTGTGGTGGGGATGATTCGAAACAAGCCAGGACCATTGTATCCTTAGCAAACACCCCTCTCTGCCAGGTGAAGGTGTTTCTGAGGACTTGTGCATACTGCTGCTTAGGCCAAAGTAACTTACATCACTCTAGGGCAGCGATTCCCAACCTTTTCACAAGGGCAGACCCCAATTACCCCCATAAACCATTTACAGACTCCCAATCACTGCCCCCAAACCATTCACAGACCCCCATCAAAGGCAATTCTAGCCGCTCTGTACGCTTCATTAAACAAGAAAGGAAACCACAGCCTAGATTTCCAGACAACCATTAATAACATTATTAGAAGATATTTAATTTTAAAAGAATAATTGGTTGTAACTTTTCAGTTTATTTAAAACTTATTTTCTACAATCATTTTTATTTATCTTTTCTCTTCTTTGTTTCCACTGACCCCTGCAACGCTCTCCTGGGCCCCCAGGGGTCTGCAGACCCCAGGTTGGGAACCACTGGGCTAGAGTGTGAAAAGTCTACCCCTTAACCCTGCGAATATCCCCTGCAGACATAGCTTCCATCTCTCTTGGAGGTGGAGTAATTACACTGATGGGAGAGAGCTCTCCTGTCAACGAAGTGCATCTTCACCTGATGCACTGACATGGCACAGATGCATGGGCGAAGACTGGCCCTGAGTGATTGTGGTGAGCTGTTGCTGGAGACACAAGGGTAGGAGGTCCATGAAGTAATAATTCCCCTGTTTTTTCCAATCCTTTCGGAAAAGGGAGCTGAATTGCTAATGTTAACAAAGAAGCATAAAATCGGCCTTCCAAAAATCTGTCTCAAGACACTCCAAAGAAGAGGCCGTGCCCCTTGAACAGTCACCCTTATTATGCTGAATTAATTTTGTCTTGAAGATGCATTCAGGGCTGTGATCTCATCTCAGGACCTTTCACTGGTGTAGCTCTTTGGCCTATTCCACCCTCCTCCCCAACTGTGAGCTTGTCACCATCCTTCGCTGTGTTAAATTTGATTTAGTTGTAAGCTCCTCCGGGTAGGATCCTGTCATTGTTTATTTGTCTACAGGGTGCCCTTGCATACCTGTGGTGCTGAGTGCATAATAAATAATATCTGGCTGCAAAGCTCTTTAATGCTGCCTCCCAGCCCCTGCTGTATTCCTGCACTACCTCCCTGAGTCCCTGCAAGTGCCGTAGCCAAAATACTCCTGAATGTTGCATTTCAGGGGCAGGTTATTCTGTAATGCTACATGATGGCATTTTTTTATTCTCCTCTCCGAGGCCTCTGGGACCAGCCACATTTCAAGGTAACACATAGGACGAGTTTAATTACTGCTTTTATCTGGCACATCAGTTCTTGCATTCCCATTTTAACATCTGATGTGGGCTCTGAAATATGACCAGCCCAGGGAATGATTTATATGGCCCTTTGGTCACTCATCTCCCCGTCACACATGTGAGGAGAAATTCCAAATGGGCTTTCTGAGGAGCACAGGAAGTCGACAAACTGCAATCTTCCCCTTAACTTTGCTCAACAGCTTAACAGCAGCACAGTCTCTTACCCTATTTGTCTGCTTTGTCCTCCTATCTGTCGTGTGAATTATCAGCTTTCTGGGGCAGAGATTTTCATTGTTACATGACTGCTGCATCTCACGCCGCAGGGCTCTGATTCTTGACTGGAATTCACAAGCACTACTGTAATACAAATAACAACAACATCCTGTATTTAATTTGGGGCTCAGAAGTCGTAAATGAAAACCATCTAGCCAAAGTCAAGAAAACACATATAAATAGATGTTTCAGCCCCAAAGCTCTAGAGATAGTTTTAAAAATTTCCAGAGTAGATCCCACCATTTAGCCTTCCACTTTTCTGCCGCTTACTGTCTCCCTGCCCTTGTTCTCACACTCACATTTGCCTCTGGTACCTCTGCATCAATAAGTAAGTTGCTATGAAACTCTGTGATGGAGTGGGGAAATTTTCACAATAAGAGAATAAAGATCAAAGTTTCTTCCAGGCTTCATCTTGGCAACAGCGATAGTGAAGCTTTCTAGTCCCAGCAGCAGAGTGGGAATCAACATCCCTGCATTCCGTCCCTGGTTGGTCAGCAAACAGCTGTGCCTCATTTCCTTGTGCCTCAGTGTCCCCATCAGGATAGTGGGGATATGAGCCCTTACCTAATGTCTCCAGCAGAGGGTTCTGAGATACTTATTTAATGGGTATTTCTCAATAGCTGTGAGCAGGGTTCTCTCTATTTTTTCCATTTGTGTGTGAAATAAATTTTGTTGTGTGCACCAAGGCAAGTGCAGATGGGCACCACCAGTGGAAATACATCCTGCCGTGGGCGCTCTGCTAATCATCTAGTCAGTATATGAAGTGGCCGCCCAAGCACTCAGCTTGCAGGGATCCTTTGGTGTAAGGTGTCAGGTAGAGAAGTTTCCATCATCTTTAGAAAATGGCAAAAAACCCGTACTACTGCTGTTAACCTCCGGAGCTCAACACAGAGTCCATCCCAGCCTCGCCTATAAAGGAGTAACGCAAGCCAAACCTGCTTTTGAACCAGCAAAGTCGATTTAATAGTACAGCTTCCTAGAGGGAACTAGACGCAGGTTTAGGGGCACGATCCTGCAAGGTGCGCAGCTGCCTCGCCATTTCAGCAGTTGCAGAGAGCATTCAGGTGTGTACTTTATGGGCCTGATCCAAAGTCCATTGAAATTAATGGAAACCCACCTGTTGACTTGAGCGAACCCAAGGTCGAGCATGAAAAGAATAAGTCTTCTCCCACCGAATGACCTCTGCAACAACCCTGCCTCCTAGTTCTGACTGCTTTGCTCCAGGATCTCTCCAGTGCCTCTGGAAATGCTCTGTAAGGCTGGATCTGGAAAGGTGCGGGACTATCAAGGTCACTCACTGCCCCAAGTGCCAGGATCCATGACCACTGATCTAGTCCTACAAAAATTCCCAAGTTACCCCAGATCTCCCTTCCACTGTGGTGTCCTTCTCTACCAAACTCCTGTCTATCCTGAGCCCGTTGATGTTATTTCCAATTCCGTACAAGCACTTCTCTTACACTGCATGGTGAATAATTTATAATGTGTTCGTGAAAGAAAAGGAGAAGGGGGAAGGGGGAAAAATATGTATAAATATATATTTGAAAAAAAATAGCAAAGCAAAAAAAAAACCCTATAAATTGCTCCTTTGATCTAATCTAGAATAAATTATACATAATGAAGCTGGCTGGTTTTGCTTGCAGACAGCATGACTAAAAAAACCAGAAAGAAAGCCAAACCATTTCAGCTAATAACAATGTGTTCAGCATACATGTTTCATCTGTTATTATTTTTGCGACAGCTTGCTCAGATTTTTATGCAAAAAAATCCACTTTTTAAAAAAAGAATGTGCTATGCGGGCCTATGATTTGGTAATAATGCTCAGAAGCAATGCTCAGTTTAGACGGCAGGGATTATTTTTGCTGTGCTGACAGGAATAAAGGTTTCTCTGACACGTACTGTGGCTTTCTGCAAAGGATATTAAGGTCACAATATCCACTGTAATAATACTGCATTTTGCTAAGGATCTTCAGGCCCTTCCTACACATCACATCTCACATGCTTAGCACTGAGACGCTCAACATATTATTAAGAGGAAGAGGAACAGTCTTATGGTTAAGCTACAGGATGGGAAGGACCTAGTGTTTCATTTCTTGGCTTCCCTTTAAGTTCCCTGTGACCTTGGGTATGCCATTAATTCTCTCTGCGCTTCCATTTATAAAATGGGATAATAATCTAGTAAAGGTTGAACCTCTCTGGTCTGGCACCCTCGGGACCTGACTGGTGCTGAACCAGAAAATTTGCCAGACCATAGGAGGTCAATGTTGTCTAGCAGCAATCCCAACACTTCCACTGCTTCCTGGGCTCTTGGAGGACATTTAGGAGTAAATTACAGGTAAATAACAGCCTGGAACACTGAGAGCCTGGACTGGTGGCTGGAAACAAACTTTATGGGACTGCAGCAAGCATGGACACACCCCTGATAAGTGAACATCCAACTAAGTAAAATAATGTCAAACCAGACAGTGCCAGACTAGAGAGGGTCAACCTATAGCTCCTTTGAGCTCGTTGTGTGAGGGATTGGCCTTCATAATGTCTATGTGCAGTCCCAAGCCCAATGGAACTTCCATCTTCATTGAGGGTCCTCTGTTCACACCATAATGATTAGTCTTACCAACTAAAATGATTGTCTAGAAAATAGGACTTTTGAGAGAAGATGAAAAGAATTGGGTTTGTTGGGTTTGGAAAAGAGAAGGCTGAGAGACAACATGATAGTGGTTTCAAGTACCTAAAAGGGTGTTAAAAGGAGGAAGGGAGAAAATTGTTCTCCTTGGCCTCCAATAATAGGACAAGAAGCAAAGGGCTTAGGATTCTGCATGGGAAGTTTAGGTTGGACATTAGGAAAACATCCTAACTGTCAGGGTGGTTAAACACTGGAATAAATTGCCTAGGGAGGTAGAAGAATCTCCTTCGCTACAGATATTTAAGAGCAGTGCTTGGTCCTGCCGTGAGGGCAGATGACTGGACTTGACCTCTTGAGGTCCCTTTGAGTTCCAGAGCTGTATGATTCTATAATAAAAATAATAATTAGGTGCATTTGAGGAAATGGAAGCACAGAGAGACAGGGGACTTGCCTATGGTCAGTTTGCAATTTGGTGACCGATGTAAAATAGTTCTCAAGAATCTTGGTTGTCATGCTCCCGTTCTTAGCACTAGACCACACTCCCTCCCCTCACGCAGAGGGGAACCACCCAGCCTAAACTGGGTGGGAAGGTCTTGAAATGTAAATTTCAAGTCCTGATCCCAGGCTGAATGACTCAGGAACAGTGTTGGTCTTGGGTTCCCTGCAGTGTCACTCCATGCTTACTGAGCCTCAGGGGAGGTACCAGCATCTTCCTGGTTGCAGGAGGCTGAGGTGGGCCTTAGCCCTTCTTCCTACAAGGCCCCACCCCCTGCACATCCTCTTCCCCCTAAGGCCTTCCCCTTAGTGAGGAGAGAAGCCAGAGCTGATCTGTAGTCAAAGCCATCCAGGGAGTCCAGGATCATCCACCTGCCCTGTCTGAGGGCTGCTTGTAGGCACCCTGATCTTCATGTGGAGTGTTCGGTGCTCCCCATATGAGGACAGACTCTGTGCACAGCTCTTAACACAGCCCAGCTTGCAGCCTTGCCAGGGTCCTGAGATGGAAGAAGAGGAGCAGAGGGTAGGACCATGGAGGTGGGCATGATTCCTGCATGTGTCCCATTTTTGCTTTTTGAAAAGGCAACCACTAATATTCCCTCTAATCTTCTCCAGCCATTTGTGGATTTTTTTCTATCAACGTGTGAAAGTGCACCACCACCAGAAACAAAAAACCTCCTGTGGGTGCTCACCTAATCATCTGGGTGGCATCTGCATCTCACCTGGGTGGCTGCACAAGCCTCTGACGGGGAATGCAATGGGTCACTCCACTCATATTCTTTACAGTGTGTTGATTCAATTTCAAAGGCTAATGTTTCAGAACAAAGTCGTGGGGAAACCAGTACTGCTGAGCACTCAATGTAGAATTGGTTTGGCTTTCTCAGGTGAGAGGGCTATTGACTAAAAGCCAGAGCTCCCAAAATGAAACATCCCCCAGGGTTTCTTTCAGCATCTAATTAAAGGTACTAGCGAGCACACTGGCCCTTTAAACAAGCAATCAGGTTGCAGTTGAATCCAATAGCCATTGATGTGGGTTGGAATCTGGGTCAGTTGCTGATCAAAAGGCACATTGCTGAGTTGAAACTTGTTTACGAGACCAAAGAGAAAGACTACTACAGGTTGAACTTCTCTAGTCTGGCACCCTCGGGACCTGACAGGTGCTGGACCAGAGAATTTGCTGGACGACAGGAGGTCAGTATTGTCTAGCAGTATTACCAATACTTCCACTGCTTACTGGGCTTTTAGTGGACATTGGGGGGGCACATTGCAGCTAGATAATAGCACAGAACACTGAGAGCCAGGACTGCTGGCTGGAAACAAACTTTATGGGACCTGGGAAAACTTGGCCACACCCATGCTAAGTGGTCATCCAGCTAACTAAAATCATACTGGATTACAGGTGTTGCTGGATAAAATATTGCTGGACTAGAGAGGGTCAACCTGTAGTGGAAAATGTGAATCATCAGCTTGAAGGTGTGTGGGGGGGTATCTTTTAATGTTTACACTTATAAATGTTTGGAAAGCAAATCTAGCCATCAGCCAGCACTCTCAGCAAGGAGAGAGGTCTGCCTCCCACGACAATGTCTCACTCATGGTGATGGTATTCTCTTACCCCACTCTCCAGGACGGAGACCTCGAGCTGTTTGGAAAATTGAATTTTACCTTGGGGGAAATTTTAACCATTCAAAATTACTGTACTGGCCCAGCCTTAAAGCCTGGCAAATTGGGCCTATGCCCAGGGCACCGTAGGTGGGGGTGGCGATGAGGGGTTTGGATTTCCCCTCACTGGCTGTAGGGGTTGTAGGCTGTAGACATAACTTTACCACACACAGCACAGACTCATCCTCTCCAGTGCTGGACCGGTGGGGCTCAAGCACAGGCAGTGTGGAAACGCAGGGGTTAGAGTGAATGTGGCACTGTGCAGAAATTAGTGACAAAGGGGCAGAGGACAGGCATGTTGGGGTTGTTTAGCTATAGGTGCCATGGAAAATAGGGGGATGCCATACTCATGGGCTACGTCTACACGTGCAGCCAACATCGAAATAGCTTATTTCGATGTTGCGACATCGAAATAGTCTATTTCGATGAATAACGTCTACACGTCCTCCAGGGCCGGCAACGTCGATGTTCAACTTCGACGTTGCTCAGCCCAACATCGAAATAGGCGCAGCGAGGGAACGTCTACACGTCAAAGTAGCACACATCGAAATAGGGATGCCAGGCACAGCTGCAGACAGGGTCACAGGGCGGACTCAACAGCCAGCCGCTCCCTTAAAGGGCCCCTCCCAGACACAGTTGCACTAAACAACACAAGATACACAGAGCTGACAACTGGTTGCAGACCCTGTGCCTGCAGCATAGATCCCCAGCTGCCGCAGAAGCAGCCAGAAGCCCTGGGCTAAGGGCTGCTGCCCACGGTGACCATAGAGCCCCGCAGGGGCTGGAGAGAGAGCATCTCTCAACCCCCCAGCTGATGGCCGCCATGGAGGACCCAGCAATTTCGACGTTGCGGGACACGGATCATCTACAAGGTCCCTACTTCGACGTGAACGTCGAAGTAGGGCGCTATTCCTATCTCCTCATGAGGTTAGCGACTTCGACGTCTCACCGCCTAACGTCGAAGTTAACTTCGAAATAGCGCCCGACGCGTGTAGACGCGACGGGCGCTATTTCGAAGTTGCTGCCGCTACTTCGAAGTAGCGTGCACGTGTAGACGCAGCTATGGAGACCAGGGGCACCAAGACACAAGTTTGCCAGGGGACCATTTTCCCTTCGACCAGCCCTGTGCTTTATCATTCCCAGTCAGACCAAAACAAAGCAAATAACAAACATTTACACAAAAAGAAATGCCCCCCTAAAAAAAGTTTCAGATCAGAAATGTCTAAATGGGAAATGTTCACAATTTCGATCAAAAGAAAAGGTGTTTTATTTCAAGTTGATGTTTTTAGAGTTGTTTTCCTTTCAAATCAATGTCTTAAACAATGTGAATGTTTTCATTCTAAATTGAGATATCAGGAAAATGTTCACATAAAAATGTCCACCAGCCCTTGGGAATCATCATTCTTTGGAGCCCAGTTAAATGTCAGTCCATTATATTTATCTGTGTAATAACTAGGACTGCGCAAAACATGGCAACTGCATTCACATAAGCCTTTTTAATTGTTTACGCATTTGACCCTGAGACAGTCAATCCTCAGATGAAACTAGAGTTTTATTCAGTGTAAACTCCAAGGCTGCAAAAGAGGTCCATAAATCTTAGCACACTTGCAGTAAAAACCAAGCTTGAACTCCATGTATGTCAGATGAATTTATTCATCATCTTACAGCCACATTCATGTTCATAATAGGAGTGGGGAAATGGTTACTCTTTTTTCAACTCCCTCCCTCAAGCTCACTTTGTTTTTAAGAAATGGGGATTGATTGATTTATTCCCATTTTATAAAACACAGCTTAAGCTATCTCTCTGTACCACTCCTACTCCCCAGTCCAAGCTGTGCCACTAAGGGCTCCAACACAAGACACATGCTCTAACCCAGGAGTGTGCAAAGTAGCAGGGCGGGCGTGAAATTTCATAAAGGGATGGGTCACAGCATGATCGGCTCCTGGGTCGCAGGTTCACCCATCTCATTAAAATGTTGAAATATGTGACTGTTTTAATGTCTGTGTATTCACATTTATATACTAATTAATAAAGTTCTTACATTCTACAGACTTATTTTCTTACACACACCAACAGGTTTTGTTTTTGTTTTATTTCATATGAACATAACCGAAATTTCCATTGATTTGGATTCCATTAGATAGGCAGGGGCTGCTAATTTCAAGGATAAAAAGTGAGGTCACCCCTCCTGTAATGCATAGCTTCGAGCCCATTTTGACAAAGACTCGTCAAAGGGATACCTCACGCTTCCCATTCACCACAACGCACTATCCCAGTGGAAGCTACAGTGTTCTGCTTGCTGTGACTTTGGGGAAGTATTTAACATATTTTATCTGGTTTTAATGCAATTTAGAACCTGGGAGGAGAGATAGAGGAGGGTGTGTAGGTAGGAGCTACATCTGGCCAGCCAGTTCTTTATGGAGCAACAGTGGTCTGTGTACCAAACACTGAGACTATGTCTACACTAGGCAGCGTGAGTCAGTTGCAGATACTCAATTATAGTTACAGCAATTGCATAGCTAGAATCAACATATCTGTGCTCAGCTTACTTGGCCATCCCTACTGAAAAAGGTCGAAGGGAGAGTTTCTCCCATTGACCTTCCTTACTCCTTGTGTCCTGCAAGTATAGGAGTCAACTTCAACCCCTGGCTGTGTCTGCACTAGCCCCAAACTTCAAAATGGCCATGCATATGGCCATTTCGAAGTTTACTAATGAAGCGCTGAAATACATATTCAGCGCTTCATTAGCATGCGGGCGGCCACGGCACTTCAAAATTGACGCGCCTCGCCGCCGCGCGGCTCATCCCAACGGGGCTTCTTTTTGAAAGGACCCCGCCTACTTCAAAGTCCCCTTATTCCTATGAGCAGATGGGAATAAGGGGACTTCGAAATTGACGTGCCTCGCTGCCGTGCAGCTCGTCCCAATAGGGCTCCTTTTTGAAAGGACCCCACCTACTTCGAAGTCCCCTTATTCCCATCTGCTCATAGGAATAAGGGGACTTTGAAGTAGGCGGGGTCCTTTCAAAAAGGAGCCCTGTTGGGACGAGCCGCGCGGTGGCGAGGCGTGTCAATTTCGAAGTGCCGCGGCCGCCCGCATGCTAACGAAGAGCTGAATATGTATTTCAGCGCTTCATTAGTAAACTTCGAAATGGCCATGCTGGCCATTTCGAAGTTTGGGGCTAGTGTAGACATGGCCCCTGAGAGGTCAGTTTTGTGTGTTCCTACCATACGCACCAAGTCAAACCTGTAAGATTGACCCTGAGCAGGTCAATCTGCTGAGCTAGTGTAGACATAGCCTGAGAACTGTTCTTCTGAACAGAAGTTGAGGACAAGGGAATGACTCAGAGAATTCCTAGAGGTCATCAATGAATTCCCTAGATGGCAACTTAAATATTTCAGTGTGTGTCAGCTTTGCTGAGCATCTAGCCCACTTTTTGCTGAATGAAAGTATAGACCTAAATTCCTGAGATAGAATGCTCTTATTTTGACAGGGTATTTCCTTATTAATGGACACTTGGCTAGTACTAACCATTTTAAGAAAATATTAGCCCTGAAGCCCGGGAAAAGGAAATGAATTTACCTGAAACTGAGCTCAGATGTAGAATGTATCAAATGAAGTTTCAGCATCTTTCAGCTCAATCACAATTATAAATCTAGATAGAATTACATGACTGCTCACTAAAGGTTCACTTAAGGCCACTCTTATTAGAGAAATCTAGCATCAAAAGGCTAATATATCTTAGCCTGCCACCTAAAGCCAAGCTCATTATAAACATCATATGATGACATAGACTCTTGGAATCTTGCTAGTACATTTCTTTGCTCCAAATAGCCGCTCCATAAAGAGAATGATCTGTTTTCTTGGCATGGTTCCAGGCCATTGTAATGTAGAAGGGATTGATCTTTTTTACATCAGTGTGGCTTCATTGACTTCAGTGCAGTTACTTCTATTTCACAAAGTCTAGCATGGGCTCCAGGGCCAGATCCTCAGCTGATTTAAATGGCCAGAGCTCTGTTGACTTGAACTGGAGTGACACCAACTTATGGATGTGACCCGTGTTCCATATAAGATGAGCACTTGGGTAGCCACCCAGGAGAGCTTCCAGTGCTGCCCAGCTGATCAGCAGCGTGCCCACAGCCAGTCACAGGGGGTAGCATGTGCTTCTTTGGGTGCTGCACATCCACACGACTTGGTGCACATAATAAAATTTATTTTGTCCGTGGATGGGAAAAATTACTCGGAGCCCCTGATGTGACCTGAAGTCTTTAAGTTAGAAATGCTGCTAAGCTGCAGTTGGGGAAAAGGTAATTATTCTCAATATTTGGAATTTTAACTACATTTCTGACCCTTTTACTCATAGGAGCAGTACGAATTATGATGATGTACAGTTGAATTTCACTTTTTTTCTTCCTTTATAATGTATATAATGAGTAAGAGATTGGTTTCCATGGCATCAAGGAATAAGGTGCCACTAAATGTTGACAAAGTATGTTTGATCTCAATGGAATTGAGAACTCTCTTTATTGTGTTCCCTCTGGGTTCATAAAGTTGGTTTTTGGTTTTTTTTAAAGCTCTACCTTTGCTTCTTGACAACTCTGATTGCTTTGATTTAGATTAATTAGGCTTTTCTCCACAATTCACCAACTCACAGGGAAAATTAATGCCCCAAGTGGTTAAGGTGGTTAATTTCTTTAAAACCAAGCTGCAGTCTGCGACTTTGACAGCAGTTAAGTTTGCATTGCTTTCCTTCCTTTGCACTAGTTCACCCTTCTGCCTCTCTGAGTGGTTCTCCTTAGACACCTTGCCCATATTGCAAATTCCATAGAGCCACTGCAGATGGGCAGGTTTGGTCAGACAAAAGAGATTTAGGTGAGTTGATGGGGAAGACGAATTCCAAATGGAAATGTACCGATGGTGAAATTCAGACTTGTCCAGAAGCTGGGAGTGGGCAAATGGGGCTGGGTCACCTGAAGATTACCTCATCTGTTCTTTTCTTCTGAAGCACCAGGCTGGAAGATGGGATACTGGGCTAGATGGACCAGGATGGGCCTTCTGACATTCTTATGAAGAACCCAGATGTATCTGCTCCCTGCCGTAACCCACTAGACGCCATCTCCCTCCCCATGCTGATATACAGCCCAGAAGACCTGAATGTGTGTGTCTTGTCTCTTTGCAGAGCGAGTTACCAAGTAAAAATATACATTAAAATGTTAAGCCTAACCCATGTCCTTTAACAATCAGTGTTTCTTGAACTCTGTTCTGCGGAATACTGGTGTTCCATGAACAACTCGCGGGTGTGCCAAGGCGGTGTAGCAACTAGCAATGATGTGCAGCGTATGTATGTGTTTTCTGTTATTGAAACCAGATACAATGTTACTTCCTCGTTGCTATGGTACCTGATTAAATTACTTTTTTTTTCTGTATATGTTGCTGTTTGAGGTTTGTGGTTTTGGTCTGACAATAATTTTTGTGACGAGACTTTGCATAGGTGTTCCCCATAGAAAATATTATTGTTATTTGGTGGGCTCAGAAAGTTTAAGAAACAGTTTTAAATGGCTTATCACAAAACATCAGAAGGCGTTAGAATTACAGCTGAATGAATCTAATATTTAGTTATGTAACCCTTCTGTTAACGCCAGATGCCTGCCAGAAGGGCCGGGTTCAACTCTTGTGGGGTTCAGCAGCACTGCATTCCTTCTGCCACATTCCCTACAGTTAATTTTCTTTCTCTGTATAGGAATTAGATACAGTGATCCTGTCAGCGATTGTTATCTGCCAAATACTAAAGTAGCCCCTGGAAAGAGGTGATGTGTGTGTAGAGGAGAGCAGACAGGGTAAGTCTGTCCCTCCCCTCTCCACCCGTAGCTTCTTGGCTTGTGCTGAGCATGCTCAGTGATACTCTTGAAACCGCTGTCCTCACTTTGACCCCCCTCCATGCCCCCACCTCACTATTGCGGCATGCACAGGTCACTTCCCCCCTGCACACCAAAGTCTGAAATGCCATCTCTGCTGCTCAGGTTACAGAATCAAGTTGCACTGGTTATGTACCATGAGACTATAACCCTCAGAACTCTAGTGAGGTACTTCTGATGCAATTAAATAACCACCCTCTTTTTCCCTACCCCACTTGCCACAAGACAATTGCTGCTAATCAAGGCACTTGGCAGCATTAGGAAGCAAGTTTCCAGACTCTAATCTGTGTGATGAGAAGGCTCGGGAGCAGCTGCAGCCAGGAGCAGATGCAGGCATATTACAGAAGAGTTTTGTGCAGCTGTAATGCCGTCATTTCCATAGCTGGGCTCTGACTCTCCAGGCCCAAACACCCTCCAATGCACATGGTATTAGAATCAAGCACGTGATGAAGAGCAAGCAGGAGGGGTATTTCCCTCACTTTTGAAAAGCAGGTTTGGAAGGAAAGCTCCAGCTGTGGTGACTTTTCTTTTTGAAATTTGGTTTTGTTTTCTCTTTTATTTGCTTGAAATAACTGCAGGGGCTTAAATGGGTGGAATGAACATTTGGGGAGGAGGCCTGTGTATAATTCATATTCCAAAATTCCCTGTTCACCTTCTCTGTATGTTTTTCATATTTAATTAAAAATTATGAAATATTTACACCTATTGACTAGAATGATTTTCCCTCTCTTCAGAGGAAGACAGGAAAAGCAGACAGTGGGGAGTGCAACTGGAACCTGGAGAATGATGGGTCCAGAGAAAGCAGATGTGGAGAAATGAGATGGGTAGGCAGCATCAGCCCAAGGGGTTTTGGAGCCCTATGTGAACTATGACTTTGACTTCCTCCTGCCCCCCACACACACAATAGAAAAACTAGAGGTCTAGAATGAAAATCTACCTTTGTTTATTTAGCTTTCAAATGAACAAAGTAGAAATAAAAACAAACACTGTATTGATTATTTTTTCTACTATTCATTAACCCTAATGCAGTTGTACTATATAGGATAAATCACCCAGTAGCTGACACTTTAAAGTTCTAATTGTTTTGAGTTGTACAGTGTTTCTGGTCAGGGCTCTAAACAGCTGCATTTAAAATTGCAACTGTCTTCCTTCCTTCAACAGTAATAGTCTACAATAAACACTCAGTCTTAGGATGAGGGTAAGGGTAAATTTAGACAAGGACTATCTCAGCTATGCCATTTGCCATGGGGCCTTCCACATGGTCAGGTCTACTGGAGCTTATTTCTCATCGACGCCAGCTACTCTTCTCCTTTTCCTGTATCAATGTCAATGGGAGGGAGCTAGGAAATCGATTAATTGCATCTTCAGTGGCATGATAAATCAATGCCTGGTAGATTGACCCAGCAGGGATCCATCTCCAACATAGTGGAGACATACCCTTAATGTTATAAATACACGCAAATCTCCTTTTACGGTTTTGTTAAATAAAAACACTAACCAAATTTTGTGTCCAACACAATATAAATTTTGCGTGGCCACAACGTCTTCAGGACCATGGCTCATAACAGGGCAGAACAGCTGTTGCAGGTTGCTGACTGGGCTTCACTAAGCAGTAAGTAACACTGAGGCTACGTCTACACGTGAAGCCTACATCGAAATAGCTTATTTCGATGTAGCAACATCGAAATAGGCTATTTCGATGAGTAACGTCTACACGTCCTCCAGGGCTGGCAACGTCGATGTTCAACGTCGACGTTGCGCGGCACCACATCGAAATAGGCGCTGCGAGGGACCGTCTACACGCCAAAGTAGCACACATCGAAATAAGGGTGCCAGGCACAGCTGCAGACAGGGTCACAGGGCGGACTCAACAGCAAGCCGCTCCCTAAAAGGGCCCCTCCCAGACACAGTTGCACTAAACAACACAAAATACACAGAGGTGACAACTGGTTGCAGACCCTGTGCATGCAGCATGGATCCCCAGCTGCCGCAGCAGCAGCCAGAAGCCCTGGGCTAAGGGCTGCTGCCCACGGTGACCACAGAGCCCCGCAGGGGCTCAAGAGAGAGCGTCTCTCAACCCCTCAGCTGATGGTCGCCATGGCGGACCCTGCTATTTCGAAGTTGCGGGACGCGCAACGACTACACGGTCCCTACTTCGACGTTGAACGTCGAAGTAGGGCGCTATTCCTATCCCCTCATGGGGTTAGCGACTTCGACGTCTCGCCGCCTAACGTCGAAGTTAACTTCAAAATAGCGCCCGGTGCGTGTAGCCGTGACGGGCACTATTTCGAAGTTAGTGCCGCTACTTCGAAGTAGCGTGCACGTGTAGACACGGCTTGAGTCAGCTATCTGACTGGCCAAAACTGGGCTACCAAAGCAAAGTGGCTAGACCCCTCCCCCAGGCAGCAAACCCAAGTGGCACTCTTTTGAAGCTATCCCGTATCATATTAATAGTATTTACCTACACAGCCATGCTCCACCAAGTGAAATAAATAACATAATTCAACTTCAGACATGGCAATGATACACTTAGACCATTAGAATATTGGATACTTTCATTTTTAAGAGAGAAGTTATTAATATATTCTAAATAGAGGGAAAAAAATCTCTTCAGTCTAATTTGGCGCTCCTTACAGCCTGGTGCCCTAGGTGGTGGTGTAATTTGCCTATATGGTTGGTTGGCCCTGGGGGTAGGCCATATCTAAAAGCATCAATATTACTGGTAAAGCACAGGAATACACTTGTACAGGAAATAAAACCCATGAGCTTGATATGACTTTGTTTTTGAATGGAATTTTGAGATGGAACCAGCTTCTTGAGTACCTGAGTAGGACAAACAAGGAACAAGTAGAGAACTATGGAAATAATTACACCTTTTGTGTTTCCCAGTACTTCACAGCACATTGGGGGGGTTGTCTGTTTTTTTTGTTTTGTTTTGTTTTGTTGTGTTTTTTGAGGATTGTGTTGAGGTTGCAAACTACGATTTTAAGAGTTAGGGTGGGGAGAGTTCTGGTCCTGCTTTCAGGCTAGTGGCTCTGCATGCAAAGAATGAGAAAAGAGCCAGGCTAGAAAAAGGGTGGACTATATTGTGCCTCTCTGCCTTAGGGAGCATCCTTCTCCAGCAATGTCTGTTCTGGAGTTCTTGTGTCACCATTTTGCATTTTAAGGAGGTAAACAGTGACACCTGGCACCCTTCCAGAGAGTGTATTTTTATATTTTCATATAACTTCTCCATTTGTATGCTGCGAAACATAACACTTTGCTAAGCTGGCGTAAGCGTAGCCTTAATTTTGCTGATGACAGAAATGGATGAGCAGAGGCAGAGTGACAGAATCAAGGATACTGCCCACATACCTTGAAGTGGCCATCACCCATATTAGGGCGCACGAATGGGGTCAGTTGGCCCAAGATTAGGAGAGCAGATATGACCCTAAGCGGTAAAAAAATCCTCCAGAAAATGACCTGCACAATGTAAATATCTGCCTTTGTTAGCTTAACCCCCTCCACATGGTCTCCCACTGCAGAATGGCATTACAGTGGGTTTTTTTACCCCAGGCTGTTAGCTGCTTCGCGATCCCATGGGCAGTGACGTTTGTGGGAGTGATGGCTGCTGTTTGCACCAGGTTCTAAGGCTCGGATTCCAAAGCCCTATAAAAGTGTTCCATGAACTTGAAGAGTCTTTAGTGCAGGACCTGAAGGAGCAGCTACCCACAGTCTGATGGCCCTGTCTAAAACCAGTACAGGTAAAGAATGGTCCCGTCCTGCCACCTCTCCTTACAGACATTGTGCCTTTCACGGCAACAGAAATATCCCCCTGACCATTACCCCCAGGCCTTTTACCCAGTTGAAGGCAGAAGTCCCATCCCACTCAGAAGAAGCAAAGCTGGTGTGCCTTGACTGTGAAAATGCCCAGACCTGGACAGTCTCACTAAAGCCAGACTCCAGCCAAGAAACTTTGAAATAAACAAGCACTATTTTCTTTATTTACCAGTCAGTGTCAAGGCTAGCAACACCATTTATCTCCAAACATCACTGAAGGAAATCTTTACTTATTCATTTGGGGCTTAACATCCCCTTAAATAATAAATCATGCTACAAGACCAAGTAAATATTTAATTATCAAGATTGATTATTTAATTGAGGAGTTTATGATTTATTTTTTCCTTTGTCCAAAAAAGGGTGAGCAAGGTGCTTTATGGAACACATGGAAAGATCTCAGGCTAATTTTTTTTAAGCAAAAATGTGCAGTAACTCTCCCAAAGTCAATAGTTACTCTGGATTTCCTCTGGGTGGGTGTAACAGAAATCAGAAGTTGGCCAGCATTCATTCCTGAAAGCGAGTGTTGTAGCATTCCCTTTTGTGGTAGCCCTCACTGTGCCATCTAGGTGCACAGACGGTTACAAAAATGGCAGATGTCAATGACCAGCATCCTCATCATGTGTGACTCAGGAACAATATTCTCATTTCCACCCTGTGGCCGCAGGAACGTGCCATGTGAAAGTTCAGATTTAAATAGCTGAGATAGTGACATTTATGATTTTTAAATCCTATAACCATGAAATTGATGAAAATGGGCTATGATTGAAACTCAAATAGGGCATATATTTGCTGCAGCCCTGTTGGTGGCATGCAGGGGGGTTGAATTCCACCCCAGGAGCTGAAATCTCAGTTCAGTGGAGGAGGAGCACCTTGGAAAAAATCAAGATTTAATATTTAACACAGCCTGGGCAGGCCAGTGTAAGTCTCAGCTCACCACTACCTCATTTAAACATCTGGGATGGATTAACAGGGCTTTGCACTGTGGTTATTTATCCATCTGACGCAGTGGTGTGACTTCCCTGAGATTTGCTGTCCTCCTGCCTGCCATATACTTTGCCTGGCAGCGACTGGCGTGTGGAGTCTAAAGCCGTCCTTTCCGTGTGCAGAATTTATTTCGCCTTGTTTGCACTAAGTGAAATTGTCTGCCTGGTTGAGGCCCCACTGGCACGGAGGTGCTCCGAGGCAACATTTAATACTGAGCCACAGATTAGCTCCAGCCAGCTGCTAGCCTCTAATAATGACCAACCCGTGACCCTGGCAAGTGGCCCCCTGAGCACGCTCAAAGCTGTGGCCATCAGAGCAGGTAAACCTCTCCCACAGACTGTCATTTCTACCAAGCTAAACAGACCATCCTGCAAAGAGCTGGGTGCCCAGCTTCCAGGCCACCAGCAACATCAATGGGAACTGAAGTGATAGAGGGAAGAGACAGCAGGGGAACTGCCACGTGGCGGTCAGTACCCTTCTGTTAAAGAAGAGGGCTGCTTCAATTGACATGCTAGAGTAAGCATCAGAGAGGGAGCCGAGTTAGTCTCTATCTTCAAAACCAACAAGTCCTGCGGCACCTTAGGGACTAACCGATATTTTGGAGCATAAGCTCTCGTGGGCAAAGACCTGCTTCATCAGACTCATGAGTCAGGGAGGTTTCAAGGAGGATTTAAAGAGGGGTTCTCAGTAAAGGGGAGGGCCAGAGCTGACAAGGTCTATTCAGTCAGGGTGGATTTGGCCTATTACAGGGGTGGCCCATTATGGATGGGCCACATCCACCCTGACTGAACAGACTTTGTCGTCTCTGGCCTTACTTTTTACTGAGACCCCCTCTTTAAATCCTCCTTGAAACCCCCACCACTAATGCATCTGACAAAGCAGGTCTTTGCCAATGAAAGCTTATGCTCCAAAATATCTGTTAGTCCATAAGGTGCCACTACGCTAGAGTAAGTTCTTTTACTCAAGGGAATTCACAATACATAGCGTGTACACGGTGGAATTAGCCTCTTCTTTATAGAAATGAGCCTGAACCAAATCCCGAATTAAGACTTCCTTGTGCCGAGCCTCCTGGCTATCCCACCTTTCTACCGCAGATCAAACCGAAACACTGGATTTATGGGAAAGTTTAACTCCAGCTCAGGCCGCTCTCTGCGTTTCAGTTATTTCTGAATGAAAGTGGATGTTATCTGGTGAGCAGGAAACCTCCTCTGCTGAGAAGAGTTTGGTAAATCACACACACATCTTTTCCGTCACCTTCGTTAGTGCTTGCAGGCCCATTGCTATCATACACAGCCCACACCCACCCAAACATCAGGCAGTCATTGGCAACAAGCTTCGGAGGGGTAGCTGTGTTAGTCTGGATCTGTAACAGCAACGAAGGGTCCTGTGGCACCTTGTAGACCAACAGAAAAGTTTTGAGCATGAGCTTTCATGAGTGAGTCTGTGCTCACGAAAGCTCATGTTCAAAACTTTTCTGTTAGCCTATAAGGTGCCACAGGACCCTTCATTGCTGGCGACAAGCTGTGACTCTATGGCAACCCTCCATTTATTCACGGTGCAAAGTTGTGGAGGGAGGAGCTGGTGGTTCCCCCAGAATGAGGCAAACCCCAGGAGATTTGAGTCTGGAGAGAAAAGACTACAGGTCGAACCTCTAGTCCAGCACCCTCAGGATCTGACCAGTGCCAAGTAAGAGAATTTGCTGTACCATGGGAAGTCAGTATTGTCCTAGCAAGGTTACCAACACTTCCACTGTGTACTGGACTTTTAGAAGACATTTAGGGGTAAATTGCAGCTACTTAACAGCCAAGGACACCGAGAGCCATGACTGTGGCTGTAAACAAACTTTATGGGACCATGGGAAGCTTGGCCACACCCACAATAAGTGGTCGTCCAGCTAACTAAAATCATGCCAGATCACAGATGTTGCTGGATGGAGAGTGCCAGACTAGAGAGGTTCACCCTGTACCTGCTAATGGTGAAAAGTCTCAGAGGGGTAGCTCTATTTGTCTGTAGCTTCGCAACATACAAGCAGTCTTATGGCACTTCAGAGAGTGCTTTCACGGGTAGAACCTACTTCAACAGATGGAAATGGTGAGGATGTACAGAATCTATGGCTTACATGGCAGGAGCATGGGAGAGGGGGAAGGAAGTTACCTGTCATTAGTAAGACCAGTTAATGAAGCAAATTAAGGTGGATGGTTCTCCTTCCTGTGAATACCAAAGCTGGGGAAACTGCCCTAGTAATACATAAGCCAGTTAAGATCTTCGTTCAGGTCAAGTTTAAAGGTTTCACATTTATAAATAAATTCCAATTCAGATGTGTCCCTCTGTAATCTTATGGTAAAGTTCTTTCGGGGAGGAATAGCTACTTTTAAATTCATCATTGAAGTCGAGGGAGGTTAAGATGATTGCTTACAGTTTGTGTGTGTTTTTACTCTTTCTGATGTCAGAGTTACATATTTTCGTCCTTTGGCACAGAGACTAACCTGTTTGTCCAATGTACATGGCAGAGGGGCATGAACCCTGTTTTCCAGCAGAAAACCTTTGCATCCATGCACTCTAACCAGGAGGCATTGAGCAGCAGTAATATCCAAGAATCCATGGGTACATTTCAGTATAGGTTGATTCTCCTACTTTCATTTTTCTATGCCTGGCTTTCAAGCACACTCCTGCAAGCCAGAACTCCTGCTTGGGGGAATCACAGTAGGTGTTCCCAGGGCTGTCAGAGGGTATTCGCTAGATACACCCATTTTCACCCTACCTTACCTTAATCACACCCACATTCAGAGGTGGAACAAGTGCTCAGAAAGTTACTTGAGTAAAAGCGCACATGCTTTCATTTTTGGATACTTGAGTACAATCAAGATGTGACGATGTGTGTTTGCTCGTGCACGTATTCAAGTAGTTTTCCAGAGGGACACTGGTGACTTGTACTTAAGTAAGGTCCCATCCCAAAGCAGCTGCACATTTACTTAAGTCACTTTTGGATGACTTTTTCCACCTCTGCCCACATTCTTCCCCTCCCCTGCCTCATTCAGGGCTGACCTATAAAGTTTTTTTCTCAATGTATAACCCTGCATCATGGGCGTCGTCCTGCAAGGTTGCCCAGAAAACAATGGGAACCAGAGGCACTCAGCACTTTGCATGATTAATCAGCCAAATCTCCGTTCCATTAAAGTCAATGGAAACTTTGCCACTGGCTTCAGTGCAAACAGGCTTTGGTTGCTCAGTGTTGGTGCTTTCCCCTCTTGCTGTAACTGGATGTTGCAGCTCATTGTCTTGATACTTAATAAATTAATTATCTCTATTAATTACTTATTTGCAAAACTCTGAAGCAGAATAATAGTGTTTGCATGCATTGAAGTCAGGCCATTATCCTTGCTAATCTGCCTACTGAAGAGCCTCTGTCCCTGCAAAACAGAAAAAAAGTTGTTTTGTTTGGATTAAATAATAATTTAAATATCATTTTAATGGGCTCCAGTCTGGCAAATGTTCCTCTTCTCTGTGAATCACTTGAAACATAAAACACAACAGAGCCACCCAACATCAGCAGCATCTAATGCTCGCTTGTTAATTACTATTTTCTGTTATTATGAGAAATTTCATTTTCATTTGCAGGGCTCTTTGGAGTTTATCCATCTGATTGCAATGATTTTCAGGATTAGCTACGTCAAATGGACTTCAGCAGCAATATAATTAGCAGGCAAAAGAGACTGCAGGGATATTAGAGCTAGCCATACAGGTTTGCTGCACCAGATTAATTTTTTTTTAACTTTTCCATTGTTCCCTGGGGAACCAGGCTTTTCCCGCAGAGATGTGAGGATTTGAACCAGAGCCCTGTGCAACATTCCTTGATTAATTCTTCCCAGGGACTTGGAACATTGGGGGTTGATTCGAGTGGACAAGATTGATAGTATTACCCTTTTTTAAAATGGTTGCTTTAATTGTCAATCAGTCAGCGACATGCAGAGAGTTATGTAGGAGTGGATCACAGAGTGTTATGCGTGGGGATGGATGGCAGATGGAGAGAGGGTTATGCAAGGTGATGGGTGGAGACATTTTGGAATGGGAACTTAAGTCGCTGTGTCTCTTGGCACTCAATTGTAATAGACAGTGGCTGAAACAATGATAGAAATCCTGTTCCTTGGGACATTGAATACAAAAGTGGAAAACACTCTACAGAACTTCCCAACCTGGACCCCGCGTACCCCTGGGGGTCTGTGATGGTATTACAAGGGGTCCATGAAAAAAAATCAAAGAAATAAAAATGATCATAGAAAATAAGTTTTAAGTACATTGCAAAGTGTCAATCAATTATTATTTTTAAATTAATTATTGTCCAACCATGGTATTAATTGCTGCCCAAAATCTAAGTGGTGGTTTCATTTTTCATTTAAGGTAGTGTACATAGCAGCTAGAATTGGCTTTTGTGGAGGTCCACAAACAGTTTGGGAGGGCGATTTGGGGCCTGCGAATGATTTGGGAGGTGATTGGGGCTCTGCAAATGGTTTGGGGAGTGATTGGGGGGGCCGCACTAGTGAAAACATTGGGAACCACTGCTCTAGAAGAGGTACTGGGAGAAAGTCAGCTGATGTGAATTGCAATACCTCCAGCTGTGGGAACAGTCTCAGTGTGGTCAAGTAAGATACCTAGATGGGATGACGTCTGATTTTTAGAGGCCAAGCCTGAAAGCCTTCACTCATCTTCACTCAGGCAAAATTCCCTAGGGCATGTCTACGCTACAGAGTTATTCTGGAATAGCTTATTCCAGAGTTGTTATTCCAAACTAAGCCGTTCTAGAATACCTATGTCAAAATAGGCACTATTCCTCATAGAATGAGGTTTACAGAATTCAAAATAAGCCACCTGCTATCTTGAAATAATTTCAAAATAGCAGTTTTGCTGTGTAGCTGTTCAAAACGTTATTTTGGAATAGCAGTTCTTATTCCAAAATAACTTTGCTGTGTAGACCATCCCCATCACATGTAGGCTACATCTACACTAGTCCAAATCTTTGAGATGGCCTTGCACATGGCCATTTCGAAGATTCCTAATGAGGCACTGAAATACATATTCAGCACCTCATTAGCGTGCCACTGGCTGCAGCGCTTCGAAATTGCCGCAGCTCGCTGCTGCATGGCTCGTCCAGACGGGGCTCCTTTTCGAAAGGACCCCGCCGACTTCGAAATCCCCTTATTCCTAACAGCAGATTTCTGAAATCCCCTTACTCCTATCAGCAGATTTCCTATCAGCGGATAGGAATAAGGGGATTTCAATGTTGGCGGGGTCCTTCCAAAAAGGATCCCCGTCTGGACGAGCCATGCAGCAGCAAGCCAGGGCAATTTCGAAGTGCCGTGGCCGGCGGCATGCTAATGAGGTGCTGAATATGTATTTCAGCGCCTCTTTAGTAATCTTTGACATGGCTATTTGCGTGGCCATTTCGAAGATTTGGGCTAGTGTAGACACGGCCATGTAGAAATAGAGAGTGAGTGAGCACTTCCTGTGGTCAAGGCACCTACACAGAAGCAAAGAGATATGTGACCCATTGACTGACATGCCCTTTGCGTTCCAAAGCATTCCATTGGCCTTGGCTGGTGAAATGTATTCGCATTATGCAGCAGGCCAATAGGAAGGGTTTTGTTTACAGTCCACTTTTAAGGTACAGCTAATTTAGAAATTCCCAGAGCGCTTCCCGTGGCAGTGAGCACAAAATCAGACTGTCAGTGAAAGTGACAATCTCTGGGTAGGCCCATTACTGATTAGCAAATAGATGGAGAGAGTCAGCTCAGGTCAGGCTGAGCATATTAGGATGAACTTTCATAATGCCAGGCCTGCCTGCCTGCACTATATCTCTGGCTACAGGGTGCCATCAAATCCTCTCCCACTACTTCAAGTTTCTAGATCCAGCCTTCCGGGGTCAACAGGACCTTTGGCAAATGAGAAAGTTAGCAGAAGATCTACCGACACCATGGAGTTCAGGTAGAAATGTCACTATCCATTATGTCCTGGGGAAGACAACAACACCTTCCAGGGCTGAATGTACCAATCACCTCACTGGTGGTTCTTTAAGAATATAATCCCATGACATTTGCCTCTGCTTCTATTACATCCATCTCTTTGCCAGCCATCCCGGCAGGCAGTAGTGTCCTTACACAACCGACCTTTCAGAATGGCAAGGAGCAGTCACTGGAACTTTGAACACTGTTACCTATAGTCCTACTGGTTGTTCACACAGGCTATGTCTACACTAGAGAGTTTTGTCAACAGAACCGGGGCTTTGTAGACAAAATTCACAGAGCATCTACATACAAAGGCTACGGTTACACTAGCAAGTTTTGCCAACAGAACCCTGGTTTTGTTGACAAAAACTGGTGGAAAGTCCACACACAACATGTGTTTTGTCCACAGTTTGTTGACAAAACAGCACTTTCACTGGCAGCGTTCTGCCTCTCAGCTATGAGGCACAACACCACTGTCAACAGATTCTGTTGACAAAAAAGCTCTGGGGGGGACGTCTCTTGACAGATAGGGCATCCTGGACAATGGACGGCCCTGTCTGCTGTGTTTCTGATTGACCATTCTGTCGACAGAGTGGATCACGCTTTGGAACTGCTTTTGTGTGTGGACATGATCTGTTGACAGAAGTTTTGCTGGAAGATCCCTTCCAACAGTGACCTCTGTCAACAGGTTGCTGTAGTGTAGATGTAGCCACAGAGATAAAGTGGCTTTGGCAGATAAGGAATCTGGCAGAATCTGGATTACATCAGCCCATCACAGTAAACTTTGATAGCTTGAATTTTAATAGCTTCGTTATTTTCCAGGAGGTTGGATGGGAAAAGGTCAAATACTAACAAAGAGCTCCAGAAGGGAGACACTTGTTCACGGCAGCTTCTACTCAATTTGATGCTATTTTCTTCTTTTCCAGTGACCTTTTTCCCATCCCATGACTGCTAAGATGTCCACATGGAAAGAGAGAGGCAAAGAACCTGCAGGAAAGTAACTTGTCTAGTTCCGCCAGTGTCACGCTGAATCACGATAACATTTCTGCATGAGGTGCCTAGATCCTAGGGGCACAGTGACTGACAGTGTAATAAGGAAGTTAGTTAGAAACTGATTTGGTTATGAAATTTCCAGGCTAGTCTCCATTTATAAGCAGGTGCCTTTGACAACCTCCTTTAAAATCATACACTAGGCAAAAGCCAAAACCTTGCTCCTTTTCTGAGGACTGACTCTGTTAACCAAGAAAATTAACCCAAGTTAACATTCAGATCAGCTCAAACCTTTTTCCCAGGCCTGCTCCTCCTTCAGGGTAGCTCAGCCCACACCCTGCATCCTCCCCTGCCGCCACACTACATCCCTTATATTTTGGGAGTGATGATGAGGCACCAGCTTCAGTGAGCCAGCAAAACCTCTTTAAGCTTTTCTTAGCTAAACTAACACCCACTAAGACAGGATGTTTCAGTGGGCACAGCCAGTCTGTTACACTATCGTCTTTCTCAGGCTGATCAGAATGTGCCCATCACCGTGGTGTCTGGGTCATGATTTCTGGACTAGCGATAGTCCAGATGCCTGTAAGAAGTGAGCCTCCAAACCCCTTGCTGCTGATATCCCTTTTGTTCTTCCTTCAAGACTCTTTCCTTCCTGTTCCCATTGTCTAGTGCCTCAGGATTGCAGCTATGGAGGAAACTGTGCTCAGATCAGTTAAATGTGACTGACCTTCCCTCCTCCTTACAGTCTGGAGCAGTTTAAAATAGCACCCATCTTTCCCCAGCCTGCCCCAGCCTTCACCCTGGCTGAAGGCCTGTCTCAGAATAGATTCCCATGCCCTGCAGGGCCAGGATTTGTGCTCCTCACTGGAGTTGTGTTTGTTCACACTTGGTGCTCACCTGCTGTCAGTGGAACAGAATGTATGCTCGGGACGCTTTATGAATATTGCACGATGGGTTTATGCTCCCACCACGGCACTGCCGGGACAAGGGAGGGAGGAGAATGAGACACACAGCAAGTCTTTAACAACAGAGACGTTCTCCCTCGCTCTAGAGCTCTCGTCTTTGCAACAGAGCCAGGATTCTGGGTGGCATGATCCAGCTGGGAAATGCAGCGGCTGGGGTGAAGCACTGGGGGCCAGGAGAAGGGGACCGAGCAAGCTGCCATCTCCCCCCACCCCTGCCAGTAGAAATAGATGCTGCCAGCTACAGGCAGCTGTGGGCAGTGCCACTGAGAGCCACCGTGGGCTCTGGAGCAAGGGGAGGAGCAACTCAGTGCCCTGGAAGGGGCAGAGCCAGTGGTGGAAGGGGCGGTGCCTAGGGCATTTAGCCCGCAGTGTTGCTGGGACCATAGTGCCACACACAGCCGGAGCCCTGCTGTCGTGGCAAAACAAAGAGGTCCAGAGCTCCAGCTGCTACATAGGCAGTGGTGATGGCTGGGAGTCCCAGCCCCTTTGAAAGGCCAAGCCTCAGGGCAACTGCCCCACTGGTGGGCCTGGCTGAGGGTGCTCATCAGCTGGGTGGCACCTGAATTTTTCCTGGTTGGCCTCCAAAGTGCTCAGCTTACAGAGAACACTGGGTCCCCGCGGTACTCTCCAGTGGGCTTTTAGCTCATGCACTATAGGTTCATGCACTGCGTTCCAGACGCCCCAGGTTCAGTTCCAGCTGGTGGTGGGTGGTACAGGAGCTGGTAGCACCTGGCTCCAGGGAGAATGGTGTAGTTGCTCAGGCTTTTTCCTGAGATAGCCCAGGGCATATCTGTGCCTCCTGAAAGCTTGGGACAGAGATTGGTAGCTACAGCCAGGTGTGGGGCTGTTCACAACACACAGCCCTCCTCCTCCTGCAAGAGAGAAAGTGGGTCTGAAAAGCAGGTGGAGCCAACAGCTTTGGACATCTCATGCTTGTGAGTGACTTGTCTACCATGGGCAGCCTGAAGGGTGCCAATGAGGAGAGTTAGGCACCTAGCCCAGTGTACTCTGGGCCTGGATTCTGCAGCAGAGTCCCTGGATTTGGAGAAAAATTGCTGCATCTGGCTGAAAATTTGGCTGCAGCTTCATTTAAATGGACCAACACACGTGTTTAAGTATCTGTATTGTAGAAGCTGTCAGGGATCAAAGGCAGGTTATACTGCTTGGTGAGGGAGGACGTGGAGACTTTAGCAGTTGGGGAGGTAGTTTGCCATTAGTTTGTTAGCAAGATATTTCTGCTAAAATGATCGGTAGTGAAACCATTAACCAGCTGGACATCTGAACATTGATTGTTAGGTTTCAGAGTGAACAGTCTGTTGCGATGAACTGGGGCAATTGGCAGCATTAGAGCCCTACTGCTGTGTATGGCTGTTGATAGATTCATGAGGACAAAGGCAGTCATACTTGTAAGCTTTGCCTGGAGAACTAGGAAGGGTTTTGAACGCTTAGCTTCTAGTGGCAATTTGCCAGCTGTAGTGTCAGAGAATACCTATGGCTCTGGCTTCTTAACTGACCGAGGACAGACAGGGCTGGGGACTTTTAAAGGGCAGGTAAATGTCTGATTTTTAATGGGATTTGGGCCTCAGCTAACCCAACCAGGAGTGTAAAACCTCTATGAGATTTCAATATAATCTTACTGTTGCATGTTGCACTGAAAAAAAGCCCCTCAACCTGTGTTTATATAACAAAGGAAGCCCAAGATCTAATCCTCCCCAAATGCTTCTCTCCCCTGGAGACATTACATTCTGGCAGCCCTGAATAACAGCAAGTGACCCAACTTTGTTTATCTGTTTTGTTATGTGCACCCTTCCTGGGGAAGCTGGCCTTCATGCTCCAGCCATCAGCCCTAGATAAGTGTGGGACACAGTGCTTTAGAGAAACAGAAGTCACCCATTATCGCCTGTACCCAGCTCTGCCCACCCTTGATGGGCTGGAAAGTGCTCTTTAATTAATTAATTAATTAATTGTTGCTCTCAAAGCTACAGAGTAACACAGCTACCTCTCTGATACTTTAATTCTCTGTCACCTGAGCTGTCAGAGTCTTCCATAGCAGCTGCAGACATGGAGGATGTTGTCTTTTCTGCCGGCAGACTCTGGAAGGGAAATGACGGTCCCTTTGCACTGAGGTGACTTAGGGTAAATATATTTGCAACTGGGGAAAAAATAGTGTTCAAAAGCCCCTTGTGAGGGGGTGTGAACTTCATCAAGTGCCTAATGGGGTGTGGAGCACCAGAGAGTTCATGACACAGTTAAGGCAAAAAGCCCTTTTGCTAATATGAATGCATCAGCCTGTCATTATCCTTCTTTCCACTCTCTTGCTCCAACTTCTGATAAAGATCTTTTGTGTTAAAATACTTTGCCTCCAATAAGGAACACTTCCACTGTGGTCCCCCCTTCTTCTTCTCTCCTCTGCCCCCCCGCCCCGCACAGCAGTCTGTTAATCAGACATGGCTTTGGGAAATGACCTGCTCTGGTTTTCTGTGGGGTGGAGAGACAGACATCCCAGTAACCTCAAGGAGCAACAGGGTCCCAGCAGGGGAGTTGCCTGCAGTTCTTGGACTGGCCAGGAAGGGGCACCCGCAGAGCAATCTGATCACTGCATGCTGATCTTGAACATGCTTCCAGCCATCACTGAGAATCCAGTGAGACAAGGATTGCAAGCGATGCTGCAGACTAAGCTTAGCTCTTGATGTTGCAAGGGGTTGAGCATGCTCCCAAACCTGCTGCTTTGTCGTCCATAAGAGATGATTCAGTTTTCTACGTGCATTTCAGTTTCAGCCTTTCTGATTTGGCAGCCAATGACTACGTAGTTGTCCTGGAGTAGCTGTCGTAGCTCAGCGCCCCCTGGAAAGGAAAATGTTACCATAGTAGTGATCAACTATAATGGGAAATGTGACACAATCTAGCAGACAGGGCCCCTGAACCAGGAGACTGGAATTTTTTTTTCTCTGCCACTGAGATGCCATGCGGACTTGGGCAAGTCACTTCTCCTCTCCCTTGCCCTTTCCATTTCCATTGTACACTCTTGGCAGCAGAGACTCTCAGTCTCTCTTTGCAGTGCCCTGCACACCTGGAGCCTGATCTCAGTTGGAGCCATTAGCTGCTGCTGTCATCCGAAGATAAAAAGGAAATGTAATATGTCAAAGTGAATGCTTTCTCCTTCTGGAAGAATTCAGTGAACTGCAGCCAAGCACTTAAAAACATCACAGTGATTTGCAGCTTTGAACTTGTGATTCAAAGGGGAACATTTAACCCATGGGCAAGCAATGAATTACTGTAACCTCTGGGGACAACCACTAGAGGGAGACACAGACAGGTACTCAGGCAGATAATTACACACAGAACCCTGGGAAATCTCCTGTGACAGTGGATTAATGTAACATTCCCCAGCCTGGACATCCTCAGACCTCTTGCCTGCAAACTGAATCTTTGAGGGCTTCTAACTGATGCATCTGCTGAAGCTACGCTAGCATCAGGAATATCTCCTGCAAGAGGTGGCATCTAGATTCCTTGCAAGATCACCAGAAAGAGGGAGCATGGCTCAGACAAGCGGCCAGGAGCAATACACTGCTTATTCTTGTTACCGGGAGTTTCGTAGCTCCCCTGGAAAAAAAATAGTTGCATTTTCTGTCATTGGGAGCACACTGATTCACTGACTGGGCCCCACCAGCTCTCAGGCCTTGACAGAGAGCTCTGCCATGCGCCTAGAATGTCTAGAATGTCTAGGTGACTTGACATCACACCTGCCCACAGACCGCCATGGCCCCCCGGTGGCCAGAAGGAAAAGGTACACAGCTGCACTGCGGTGTGTCACCAGGGTGAAGTTAGCAGAACTTACTGATCCACCACTCCGCAGGACACCCGCCCATTCACACAACCCATCACCATAGCAAATTAATGAGCGGTTCCTCTTGAGTCACATTAAACTGATCTTCCCAGAACAGGATGGGATATTCCTGAGTCCCGGCACATACATATCCTTCATGTACCGTACTAACACCTCCAGCAGCTTTTAAACCACATGCAAGACCCAGTGCTGGATATTATTCCTGGCTCTGCCACAGACTCTGTGTGACCAGGGGCAAGTCATGTCACCCACCACGACTCCAGGGGGCTTTGAGATCCTGGGACAGAAGACAAAAGAAACGTTAATACACCCCTCCAATCAGATCAAGTCTCCCACTAGCGTTCCTGTAAACAAACAATAAATCACACACACAACATGGCTTTTACAAGCCACCCTCTGTTCAAAAAGACAGCTCAATTGCAAAGCAATTTGTTAAAGGTTTTTTTTTTTCCCCTTTTCCCACTGTGAAGTTTCTGCTGCTCCATTTCTTCACTAAGATTCATACATGGACCTTCAGTACCTAAGCAGCATACATGTGTGTGAGCAGAGAAATTCCAGTTCAGCTCCAGATTCTGGCTTCATGTTTCAAAGCGTTTTTCATACAAACCAAACCTGGGAAACAAATCCATTTCCAAAGGAGGACTCTGTCTTGTCGGCTGGGCACGATGTGAAATGTTCTGAATGGATCTTTTTGTACATGGAAAGAAAGTAATGAAGGATTGCACTGAAAGCCACCTGAGCACATTGAACTTTGGTTTGATGCTCTTTAACCTCATGGAACTTGTCCCTGGCTGTCTTCCGTTGAGGCTTCTGGAATCCTTTGAAGTGCTAACATTTTGCTGGAAGAATCAACATTTAAAGAGATGACCTAGTTTTTGTAACGTTGTCTGTTTGCTTTCCCCAGGTAATAGGGTCAGCTAGGCAGCACCAAAGAGAAACGTTTCTCCTGCACTTTGTTCATTGCAGAAGGATTTCTCTGCCCATTGCTAGTACAAACCCCTGGCTCTGCCCTGAAGATGTTGAAATTCTTCTTGTTGCTGCTGCTGTCATACCTACAAGCCCCAATCCACCCCTGTGCTGTTCACACTACACTTGTGTAACCCTAAAAGGTCCCTGCCCCAGAGACATAGCAAAATATGAGATGAGAGATGGCAAGTGATGACAAAGAAGGCATGAGGGTGGAGTGTGCTCTAAGAGTATGACAAAGTAAAAACTAGTGAATCTAGCTCTGAAACCAGCAGTATTTGGAGCAAACTTCCTCCAGACAGAAGCAATCAAGAAGCAATTTCATTTAACCCAGAGACACAATGTAGCCTAGTGCTTTATGCATAGGATCAAGAGCTGCAAAGGCTTTAAATCTGATCCTAAATCTGACCCTTCGACTATCTCTCTATTCTTGGGAAAGTCTGTCTAGCTGCTTTGTGCCTCAGTTTCCCCATATGGAGAACAGAGATCTCCCACAGCTATTGGAAGGGCTGGTGACTGTTTAGAAAGAACATTTAATATGAAAATGCTTGGCATCATTGTACACATCTCTCTCTCTCTCTCTGGTTTCCTTGGTCTTTCTTCTCACCTTCACATTTAACATTAATCCTTTGGATCTCACTTTACTATCTGCTCAAGAGAAGGCCAAATGAGAGAGACAGCTGCCCTCCCTAGAATTTCAGTCATTAATTGACCTCTAAGCGTGGTACCTGTGATGTTGGCTGGGTCTAGTCAATTACTGCCTTCAGGAATCATACTTAAGTAGTTTTCACTTAAGGCACCTTTTCTATTTAGCATGAGCTAGTTGAGCATCAACATCTGTATGTGTGTGTGTGCACGTGTGTGTGTGTGCGCGTGTGTGTGTGTGCGCATGTGTGTGCATGCATGCTTATGTGCATGCAAATAAAAAATGATTCTTTACCTTTTATGGTTTTTTTTATGGCATGTCCTGTGATGAAGAGGAAATATAACATTAAACAAACTGCACACTGCATTCTGACTCCTCCAGGCTTGGCAGGTTGTTTATTCAGAGCCCTGTTTTTCTTCCTATTTAAGATCACCCTGGGCCAGAGGTGGGGGAGGGATGGACACATAGCTCATGTAGACAAGCTGGGGAGTAACAGGTGATGAGAGCTACCCCATGGGCTCAGTCCTGTGGCAGCGAGACAAAAGAGATGCATTTGTTTATTTTCTAGATATCTGTTAGATTCATTAGAAGTGGAGGCACAGTGGTCTACATTGGACCTGATCCTGGGAGTAGACGTCTAAGAGTATCTCTCTGTCCTGGTCCCAGCTCTGCTGTGGTCTTTCAATGAGACCTTAGAGTTGATGCACAATCCCCAGATTTCAAACTCTGCCCTGGTATTTGGGTGTCTCTGTTCTAGGGTGTATGGGCCACTTATATGAAACACTGAGCTTGCATTTCAAAGCCTCTGAATATCCAGCTGGAGTCAGAGGGAGCTGCGAGCCCTCTACCCCACTGTTCCCTGTAAGCTGAGCACTTGGGTGGTCGCCCAGGAGAGATTCAGGTGCTTCCCAGGTGATTAACAGAGTGCCCACAGCCACCCACCGTGGACAGCATGTGTGTCTACTAGTGGTGCACATCTGCACATGCTTTGGTGCACAACAAAATTTATTCTGCCCACCAATGGAAAAAAATAGCGGGAACCCTGCTGTGCACCTCTGAAAAGCAGGCCTGAGTGTGATTCAGTAAGCCTCATCTTAATTCCATAAGCTTTGGCTGGGATATCAAGTTTAACCCCTTTGAAACTGCATGCGTGTGTGGACCATTGTGGGACTGTATAGCACTTCTTTATGAGGACAACGAGATCAGTGTAATTTCCAAGTGACAATAGCTCTCCCTCCCCCAGATCTTTTGGGGACAATTTTTGGGAAGTGGATTTCTTAGGGCAGACTTGGGGGTGACAGGAATGCCAACAGCCCACTCTGACTCCATCCTTTTGAAGCTGCCCTTTGAGCAAGAGACCCATTGTCTGGCTGATGAGCTCATCAAAGAGCTAAACTGGGTAATAAGCAGCTCCCTTATGCACGTGGGTTCTTATGCAGAACAGACTGAACACCCGCTGGCAAAAAAAGAAGACGTGGGTGCCTATTTCAGACGTTATTCTGTCCCAGAGTTGTACTGCTGAGGTGCCTTGGAACGGCCCTTCAGGACCCGTGGGGAACGTGGACAATACAGATCCTCAGTGAGAATAAATCAGCCACTTTGCTAGTCGTCAGGAATTGCGGTGAAGGGCTTGTGACAAATACCTAGAGAAAAGCAGGTGGTCAATAAACTAATCTAGAGGAAATAACACTGAGCCTCTTCGAAACTCTGAGCCAACACTGCCCAGTTAATCCCCACTGGTCATTTTAAGTAAGAAGGGGAAATATTTACTATTTCCCTCCACATATCAATAAGGAAATTGAAACACAGGTCCAGGTTTTATTTATCTTGAGCAGATCAGCAATCAACCCTTTGCTATGACTGGCATTACACCAATGGAAACCACAGCCTATGCTCAGAATAAGACCCCATTTCTTCAGAGTACCAAGGTGGGTCCCTTAGGGGCAGAGTCATCAAAAATCTTTTGTTGTTGTTATTTTTAAATAACTCATTTTAAAAAAAGTCAAAACATATCAAAACAATTTAAGAATTATAAAAGCGCCCAAAATGAAAACTGGAGAGGGAAAATCATTGAAGTTTAGTGAGCTGATCCCTACATAAGCTAAATCAGTAGTGACGCCCTATGAAACTGGGCCCCATCCACCTCCAGTGGGATGCTTGCTCTTGATTTCAGTGACATTGGATGTATTTGGAGCAGAATGAGGCCTCGAATGCCAGCTGAGCAAAAAGCTTTGGTCAGATCAGATTCTTGAACTTCCCCGTGACCCTTCCTACAGAATTTGAGCAGAACCAAACTACGTTTGGCAGCACCATTTTTATTTTTAAAAAATTAGTTAAAAAGGTTTTTCAGGGTTTCCCTAATATTCACATTGGTTTCTGTGTTGCTTGATTACAGGCTTCAGGGAGCAGGTCTCATATTTGCAACATACACCTTGTGCAACTCTTTTCTTGGAATTCAAGCTCACCCCAAGGGGCTCGTCTCCACTACACAGTGGAGCGACTCTGCAGAGATTGATCCACCAGAGGTCAATTTATCGCATCAGCTTAGACAGGAGAAATAGAGCTCTGAGTACTCGCCCATCAATTCTGGTGCTCCAACAGGACAAAAAGAGTAGGCGGCGTCAATGGGAGAGCATCAGCTGCCGACCTTACTGCATGGAAGACACAGGGGTAAGCAGGTCTAAGCGTGTCGAATTTAGCTATTCTACTCGTGTAACCAAAGTTGTGTATTTTAGATCAATGTGGGGCGGGGGTGCATAGTATAGACCAGGCTGGAGATATGGGAGTTTCCTTTGTATTTCTCCAGGAATGAACAGAAGCAGGTGTGTTACATCACACTGTGAACTCTAACATCTGGGCGTTATTCACAAAGAATATGAGCAGGCTGGGAAGAGATGAGGGTTTTTCAGGCCCATGGGTACCCTCAATCTTGCACATTATCCCTAAAGCCTCCAGTGCTGTTGAGAACCAAGTGCGTTCTACAGCCTCTGGGCCCATGAATATTTTAAGGCTTTTTTTTTTTTTAATGTACCCTGCTGAGCAACCAGAAGGTCAGTTTTTAAGCTTTGGTCGGGATGGGACAACTTGACTGACTTCAGTGAACTGATGATGCTCAAAGACCTCAGTTTGCCCTGGGGACCCTGGTGGTCTTTGAAAAGAGAGTGAAGCAGTCACCCACCTAAGGCCAGTGAAAAGATGATTTTTTATTGTACAGCTCCATCCAAAGGTTTAGTTATTGCTAGACTTTCCTCCAGCAGACTGTAATATAAATAGATAATTTGTGATTAACATATTATAGATTGGGAACTAAAGAAAGAAGAAACTAAGTGACCTGGCAAAGGTCACAGTGTGTGTCACAGAGCTGGGAAGAAACCCCTGATCTGCTGATGCAGGACACTGATCCCAAGGCCATTCTTCTCGGACAATTCGGCACATGGAAGCTGGTATTCTATATGGTGACCAGTGTTTCCTCTCTTTAATTCCATCCATGTGCAGAATAAATCTTGTGTTGTGCACCAAGGCATGTGTGGATGTGCACCACCAATAGAAACACATGTTGTCCTCTGTTGAAGGATGTGGACGCTCTGCTGATCAGGTGGGTGGTATCTGAAACTCTCCTGCACAGCCGTCCATACACTCAGCTTACAGGGAACATTGGCATTGGTCTTCCAGGGCTGAGAACATGCTCAGAAATCTGAAAAAAAGTTCTGGGTGACCTCTCTCACCAACTGAAACTGGTCCAAAAATTATAATCTCTCCCACCATGTGTCTCTGATATCTTAGGAGCAACCTGGCTGCTACAACAACACTGTCAAAGGAGCATTTGTTGTATGGAGGAATAAGATTTCAGTTTGCCTGGGCAACTAAGAATTTGGTTGCTTCCTTCAAACTTCTCCCAGCTTTGCTTGATTTGATAAAGTGGGCTGTGACACTGCAGGGACCCAGGCTGTCAAGCATGATTTCTGATGCCTTATCTGCTTCTGTTAAGACTGGAAATATCATCAGAACAGCCGTTCTCCAGCATATGGCCTGAACTTTTGGAAATCTCTGCCATAAAGCAGCTCAAGTGCAGAGAGAAGGTTCTGCTGTGTTCTGTGCTTGTCAGATATTTTTCTCCTCTTGTGCTGAGGAGTTTAGGACGAAGCCTTCTGTAGTGCGTATGGAACTGAACAGTGGCATCTCTTGACATAGCTTGGATGGGAACCAGCCAGTGGGATTCCCTTCCTTCAATTGCAGGGGCCACCAGAACCTAACAAAACAGCACTGTATGCAGGTAGGTCAGCCTGGTACTTTTATGTACAGTTAGTAAACATGGTTACTTGGAACCCAGCTGGATGCATTGTGGGTGTGAGAGCAAAGACACACCCCTTTCCCTGCATTCCCAATGCCTCTGGAAAGCAGCAAACTGGGAAGTTCAACCAAACCTTCACAGATCCCAGTGAGAGGTAGGCTGGTCTGGAGACAATGGAGCTAGAGATGATGGAAGCCAAGGCTCACTTCCATATCTAAGCACACACTTCCTAAGGGGTCTTGTGCAAAGCTCTGTGCCTCAGTTTCCCCTGTGCGAACTGGGAGAACAGCACTGCGCTAACACCAGGAGGAGCATGCTGGATGGTGGGTGCTCTGTGACTTTGGGGGCCTATTTCCGGTCCTCCGTTGTGTCACGAATGCAGGCAGAGTTTCTCTGGGTGGCATCCACTGGTTCCCTGGCCAGCTTTGAGGAGCAGTGGGCACTGTCTGAGGCTCCGTGTCCCCCTCTGGTTCCCTCCTTTTAAACCTGTGACCTGCATCCCGCTTCTGTTTTTTCATTGGTTGTCCCAAGAACTCAGTTGGATCCCGGATTCAGTAGCTCCTCCCACTAGGCCAGGGGAGGGGCCTTAGCAGTGGGCAAAGCTTTGGCCTGCCTGCTTCCTGGCACCCAAATAGCACAAGGATAATGTAAGAATGAATGCACCAATGACTGAGAGGTGCTCAGATATGACACCACTAAAGGGCCACATACGTACCTAAGAAAATTTGGGATTTTCCTGTCCCAGAGTGTAGTATTCAGGGTCCTGTCTTCCATTCCACTTGCAAAAGAACAGGCTAAGACAGATCCAGGAGGGCGGGGTGGTGGTGGGGAGGTTGTCACTGTCAGGACAAGACGATATCACAGGCAGCAAGGGAGAAAGAACACAGAAGGGGGAGATCTGATGGATGGAGAGGTTTTGAAAGGAAAGCAATGGGCTGGTTGGCTGTTACCAGCGCTACTCAGATGTGTTCTCACTCACAGGGCTCAGCAAGCTGCTGGTCCTCAATTTTTTTGCAGTGATCAAAGATTCTGCTGTTTGTTTTAAACAGAGAGAGAGAAAGAGAGAGAGAGAAAGGGCAACTAAATAAATGACATTCCTATCAAAACTATGCCCAGAGGAATGAAATTGCAAAAGCCCAGATATCTGACACTGGTTTCCAGCAGTTTGCTCCAATTATCATTTAAAAGGGAGAGGTGATTCAAAACAAATGCTACCTCTAGAAATACAGGAGCTGCCTTGCCCACCAGCCCCCGCTGTAGACATTTACATCCTCTCTACAGTCACTTTTCATCACAAAGCAAAAGATCGTTTATTATATTTATATTCCAGTGGCTGCCAGACTTATTCCATCCGAACAGAGACCCAAGGGCTTGATCCTCATTTGGTGTAAGTTGGTATAGCTCCATAGACATCCACGCTCCCTTACACCCACTGGGGATCTGCCAGCAACCCACCACCCCACTGCCTACATATCAGCCTTTATTAAAATCTGTCTTAGAAGATACCGGTTCTGTGAAATACTGCTGAAGATTTGCATAAATAAAACTCACTGAAACAAATGACTTTCATGAGATAAAGAATCATATTAAAGCAGCCTGCAGGGCATTGGGTTTATTTCAGGAACATTTTAGCATTGCAAATTACCATTTCATTCAGACGAAGGTTTTCTAATAACAAGACAAGACTGGAGGCAATCTAATTGCACTGGCTGAGCGGCTTCTTACGATGAATAAGGATTTCTAAAAACACTGGCCCTGTAATACCTGTAGTCATCTTGATGGTGGCAGTGGACCAAACCAGCCTCAGGATATATCTACACTTACTGGAAGATCGACACGGTGGCAGTTGATTTTCTGGGTTCGATTTAGTGCGCCTAGCAGGACAGTGCTAAATCAAACCATCGGGGCTCCACCGATGACCCTGGCACTCCTCCCTGGCACGAAGAGTAAGGGAAGTTGATGGCAGAATTTCGCCTGTGGACCTCCCAGTGTAGGGACAGCAGGAGAAATCAGGTTTTGATACATCAACACCAACTACACAGTTCACGTAGCTGGAGCTGCGTATCTTAAATCAATTTTCCCTGTAGCATAGACCTGGCCTTTTATGTCACCTGATCCAGAAGCTAGGTAAGTCAATCAGCCTACACACGAGTAGATGGAGCATTTATGTAGAACCAGGTCTATACTATTGGAGAAAGCTGATCTCTGGTATGCAACTCTAGTAGAAGGATAGCATAGCTGGAGTTGACATACCTTAGGTTGAATTTCTGCAGTGGCCTCACTGTGGGAGATCTATGGAAGAAACTGTCCAGTTGGCTTTCCTTACTCCTCACAACCCAGTGGAGTACAGGGGTCGATGGGGCACTATCAGCAGTTTATTTAGTGGGTCCTTACTAGACCTATTAAATCAAACCCCAGGAGATTGGTGTCTGGAGCATCAATCTCTGGGTAACTGAAGACAAGCCCTCAGTCTTTGAAAAATTGAGGGCAGCCTCTCCTTGACTTTAATGGACTTCAGATCAGGCCTTTAGCATTTACTAGGTAGAACTTCCCTTCAATGGGCAATAGAACACTAGGATTTTCAGCAGCACTTGAGGGAAAGAGATCCGCACTGAAATGTGTTGAGAGATGGATGCCTAACTCCTCACCCTCAACAAACACAAATGATCTATGGATATTGAATGTTAAAACAAAACCACCTCACCTGTGTTCATGGTGGATCGCTTCCTGGGTAAAATTCACCCCCTACAGATTGCTCATGTCCTAAGTCCCATCTACACACTCCAAAGAGAAGTTAGTCCAGGAAACGACACCAGAAGTGAGGCTGCTTTGCAAGTGGCCAACAGGGTGCGCTCAGGCCTGAGCCCAGCTTGGAAGAGCTGCATGATGGGGAATTCTCATGGCATAGTTCTTACAGTGTGGGACATAAGTGTCTATTGAGAGGTCTCCCTCATGAGCCAGCAGCTAGACTGTGACTTTACCATCTGCCCTGGGCATGGGGTGACATGCACCTCCCTGGCCCAGGAACAGAGCAGCAAACTGGGCCTTACTTGCCAGGCATGCTCCGTGTTGAGCTTTTTGGTACACCTAGTGGAGCAGCTCGATTCCCAGAGCCAGCAGCCAGCTCCTGGGGCTGGTGGGTGAGGAAAACAAAGACGGAGTTTCTTCCACTCCTCACCCCATTCCACACCTGCTTTGTTGCTGCAGGCAGTAGGTTGCATGTTCTTCAAATTCACAGCGGGTTCAGAATTCACCCAAGAATTGAACGAGAGAGAGAGAGAGAAAGCAGGCTGCTCCCTGAAACAGTCACAGTTCATCCCCCTTAGCACAGAGTGGCCTTTCTCCAGACTGACGGTCACTGGTCATACACATCCGGTAGAGCCCTTTAACCTGCCGCTGTGTAGCAGGAAACCTGCCCTACTTCCTAGTCTTGATAGTACAAGAAGTGAGACTTGTGATCATCACATCTGTCAGAGTTACAGCTGCTTCTCTGAAAATCAAGTTCTGCGTGTCCCAATTGGGCACCCAAACTGAGTGGATGCTACTCAAAACTTTGACCTTACAAACAGGATGAAACTCTTACAGCTTTTCAGTATAGGGACACCCATGGGCCATGACAGTAAGAATTAGTTTGATCAGTGCCATTTCCTAGCTGGTATAACTGAGACCCAAAGAGGTTGTGACTTGCCCAAAATGGCACAGGCACTCAGTGGATAAATTAGGCAATGTCTACACTCGGCTAAGAAAGCCAACTGGACATACGCAATTCTAGCTACAGCAATCGTGTGGCTAAAAATCGATGTATCTGTGCTCAGCTAACTTGGCTGTCTATGATGGGGAAGGTCAACGAGAGAGTTTCTCCCATCAGCCTCCCTTGCTCCTCCGTCTCATGTGGAGTGAAGAGGTTGACTGCATCCCCTGAGAGGTTGATTTCATGCATCCATACTAGACACGCAAAATCGAACCCCTAAATATTGACCCCAACCTTGAAGAAGGTCCAAGATCTACCCATTACAGATACAACTCAGGGGACCTCATTATCAGCCACCATCTGTACCAAGCAGACACATTTCCTTTCCTTTGCAACAGCTTTTAGTCTACCCCCTTACGGCCCTGATCTTGCCATTAATATTGTTGGCAAACACTTGTAGTCATAGGAACCCCCATTGGAGTCATTACAAGACTGGTTCTGAGGGCCCATGTTATAGCTACAAGGCACCCCGTTCTCTGGAGGAACTGCTTGGCTTCCAGAGCTTACGATTTGTTCATTTTTGCTGCTTGTCTGCGATACAACCTGCAACTGATTTTGCGGACACCAAGCCCTCAGCATTTTGCTCACAAATCTTAGTGAAATCTGACAAGGAAAAGTGATCAATACCTGAAACAGAACCAAACCGATGAATCCAGCAACATTTTTCCCCCCAAGGTTCGCTCTTAAGATGCTTTGGTTTTTTTTCTCCTCAGAATCCATTAGTCACTTCTGTGAATGTAAACCAGTTTTGTTTGTAGACAAATACCCAACCTCTTCAGTCTTCTAAAGATTTCCCTACAATCTAATTTCAGAATAACAGTGCACTTCTTTAATGATCAATAGCAATTACTAAGTCATTTATATCCAATAAAGGCTGCAGCAGGAGGTCTGTGGGATACATTACAGTATAAACGCACACCATGAAATAGATTAATAAAGCATTATGATACGCAAGCTCATAATTTGCATGAACATGAGGCTTAGGAACTAATTGAAGCAATCCAGCAAAATGTCAATGACTTCTTTTGGATATGAAATATTCATTAAAGGCAGACATTTATTTGTGAGCGGTTGTTTATTTACGCCTTTTCATTTGCATCCTCCTATCATCTGTGGGTATCTTTCCAGGTGAGCACAGTCAATACAGTTTTCATTTTACAATTCTGGGTCTTATGAATTGCTCCTAGATTGCAGAAAAAGTGCATCTTCCATTTCGTTTTTTTAAAGAAACTTGGTGTCAGGTTGGTTAGTGCCTGCAATAGGGAGAGAGAGAAATCTGCTTGCACTTCCCCTGTTCGGTGGCTACACGAGTACATGCTGACCTCAGCAGGGTCTAAGATAAATCCTAAGTGACTTTGTCAGGGCATGGGTCTGTGGATGTTCAGTCCAGCAATGAGGATCCAACACCACCACCATCACACTGGGTGGGGCTAACCTGGAAGATGTGGAGCAGTTCACCTACTTGGGGAGTATTATACCCACAGACAGAGGACCTGACAAGGATATCGATGCCAAGATAGGGAGATCAACAGCTGCATTCAAGACTCTCCCTCCCATATGGAGTTCACAAATAATATCTGCAAAGACAAAACTGCGGATCTTCAACACAAATGTGAAGAGTGTGCTCTTGTGTTGATGTAAGACCCAGTGTACGAACAAGTCTTCAAATCACAAGCTACAGACATTCATAAACAGATGCCTGAGGTACATCCTTCACCCAAAATGGCAAGACGTGGTCAGAAACAAGGAGCTTTGGAACAGAGCAGGACAAGAGCCTCTTGATGTTCATATCAAGAGAAGACAGTGGGATGGCTGGGCCACGCTCTCAGAAAACCATCACCCAGCACAGTCCGTCAAACTCTCACATGGAACCTGCAAAGAAAATGCAAAAGGGGAAGACCTCAGACAATGTGGAGAAGATTGACTGAGAATGAAGGACAACCACTGGAGTGCTGATGGATTTAGCTAGAAGTTTTGTCCCAAGACAGAATGAAGTGGAGCAGACTTGTAGATGACCTATACTCCAGCTGGGATGTGAAGGTTTAAGTCAAGGTCAGTAGATCTAAAGCAGGAGTGAGCAAACTTTTTATGTCAGGCAGCACTTTTCATCCCTGCAGTTAGCAGGGTCCCCCCAACCTGTCCAGTGTAATCCAAACCGTTGGAAAGTTCAGTTATGTTCATATAAAAAAAAAAAAAAACAAACAAACCTTTTGGCACGTGTAAGAAAATAAGTCTGTAGAATGCAAAAACGTTATGAATCGATATATAAATGTGAATACACAGACATCAAAAGTCCCCTATTTCAACATTTCTAATGAGATGGACGACACTGACACACAGCAGCCAGTGATGCTGTGCCCCGCTTACAGAATTTCACCCCTCCAAGGGGGCCTGCCCCCCTCTTTGCATATGCCTGGTCTAAGGTATTTCTAAGCCCTTCTTCCCCCATTAACACACAATCTTTAGTGTGTTGAGCTACATCTACACTTACCAGGAAGGTCAACAGCTTCTACGCAATTTTTGGTAAGCCAGTTGCATACCAGAAATCGACTTCTCAGCCATCTACTTCCGCAGCTGGCTTCACAGCAGAAGGTCGACAGGAGGGCTCCTAAGTGGTCAATCATCCACAGCCAGTGTAGATGTAGCCTTAGCCACACAGCACCTCTGTGCCGGAGGGACAACTAGGCATGGGATGAGCCCATTTCACAGAGGTAAACTGAGGCAGGGAGAGCCTGAGGACCCGTTGTTAGCTGCATCTGGGCACCTAGTGGGAGTTTAGGTGCTTCTGAAAATGACAGTCATTGTTTTTTCTGCATCTTTTGGCAAATCTGGCCCCACGTGATTTGCCCCAGGTCTGTGGCAGAGCTAAGAACTGAATGTGCGTCGGCCAGTCCCAGCCTAGTAGTTCATCTGTCCTCTGCCTTGCTCTCATAACCAGAGGGCTACTTCAGCCCTGATCCAGCCTGGCCCACCCACCTCAAACAGAGCAGAGCCAGCTTTGTGCCTTACCGGCACACCCAGGACTTGCCCTGCCCTCCCTTTCTGTCAGCAGGAAGAAAGGCACTATAGAGGGCCCTCATTGTCACTCAGTGGGATTCACCCTTGAGGGCAGGAAGAAATTTAAAGGGCCAGTGCTGCAACCACCTCAGCTGGTGCCACCTTCTGTCCTCCCCTCCCCACCCACCTCCAGTCATCCAGCAGAATATGTGTTGAACTCCTGTTTGGGTGGCAGCACAATGCCAGCTAAGGTCCTTCCCCTGAGCACTTTCTAGAGTGGGATCACTCTGTCCTCAAGGTTGATGACCTGACCTGACCGTGTCAGATCAGCCCTGGTTTACAGCTGGAGAAGCTCCAGGGGTGGGGTTAAGGGACTTGCCCAGGGGTGTGTGTGTCAGACGTGGGAATCAAGCCCATCTGACCACTTGCTGGTGAGGTCATTTTCCAGTGGCCATGCCAGCCGGCTCTGATGTAGGCAGTAAGGAAACTGGAATGGAACAACTCCCTCCTAACTCGGGGGTACATACAGAGCGCTGATCTTGGGCAGGACAGTGCTTTGTCCTTCCTAATTGCAGCGCTTTGCAGAGAGCTGTTCTTAGCTGCATGCTTGCCTGGGGGCCCTCCCTCACCCGCAGCCCACAGGTTGGCACATCAAAAGACAGGTGGTTGAGAAGCACTTGTTCAACAGGATATTAAAGAGCCTGCCTCTCTGACAAGCTTCTCCACGGCTCTTCCTGCACCTCAGTGGATAGAGTCCAGCTGCAGCACCGTCTCAGCACAATTTTTTTATTCCATGTTCTCAATGCATTTATTAATGCAAATTAGTGTTGTTTGCCCCCACACAATGGCCGCATCAAGCTCCAACCAGCTGCTGGCCGGAGTTTCTCCTGCGTTCTGCAATGCGCTTGACTGCACTCGGGAAGGTTAGGCGTAACCGCAGTTGACAGGTCCATCTGCTCGCTTCTGAGCATTTCTCAGGGCACAAAGCATGGTTAAACATTCATACAGAGGCCAAAAAGAGCTGGAGCCGCCTGCCTCACAGAGCTGCAAATAGCAAAGCTGGTGTCTTTTTTGCCCAGCTCCTGGTGTTTAAGCCTGGCTTGTCACAGAGTGAGGCGAGAAGCCAAGAACAATAGCATGGGGTCAAGTTTCTGTCTTTCCACCCAGGCTGCTCCACTGAAGTTGGTTGAGTTAATGCTTATTTACCCCAGGGCTGACTTGGCCCTTGGACTATAATTCAGTTATTTTATTTGGGCTCCATTGGTGTTGCCTTTCCCTGGCCCAGGCATCAATTAAAAACACAGACCTAAGCAGCCAAAGAAACATACACTAACATATCTACATATGGGAAACAGCCAGGCTGCAGGCAAAGGAAGGCTAAGCTATGACGATAGCTCTGCCCTGGGACCTACAGAATCAGAGCTACTAATTGATTTTCTGCATGATCAGTCACTTACGGAGAGATTTCTAAAGTTATTTAGGTTCCTAGTGCCCACTGGTTTCACTAGCTGATAAATTATTTTATTGGAAATTTCAAATATGGTAACCCTACCACAAGAGACTTAAGAAGATGAGCCTTAATTATTCTGGGTCTCACCTGTAAAACGGGGATACTGCTTTTTTTGTCTACCTTCTCTATTTAGATGATCAACTCCCAGGGCAGGGAGGTGGCGGCGGCAAAATGACAGCTAAGATGTCTGTCCAGCAACTAGCATGATGGGGCCCTCGAGGGGCTATCAAAATGCAAATAATGAATTGGAAAAGTCAACAAGGTGACATAAAATTTCCAGATTCCCAAAGATGCCGAGCAGCCCCTCAGCTGTCTCCTGGTGCCCAGGGCAAAGGATGGTCTTGGCAGAGAACCACAGACTTCTCCACCTTTGGGATATCTCGGGCCACGGAAGAGTTTTAAAGCCTGCAGACCTAACCTAAAGTTGCAATCTGATGGCGTGGAGGCATCTGCTTACCTGAGGCTTCATCCAACACCCATTGACATCAGCAACTGACTTTGCCTCATTCAAAATGTGGTGTTCTCCAGCTCTGGTTTCCACAGCTCTCTCTTCAGGTGGGATGTGTCTACCCACTACCCAACCACGCTGAGCACAAGGCTTGTCCGTGTTTCTGCTCACTCTTAGGACAGCTAATGGGAGTTACATGGGCTCACTGCCGGGAGCTTCTGGATCCCCATGGTTTCTTTCCCTGTAATAAACAACCTATGACTCATTGTTATTGTTACTTATTGGCATTGCCGTCTGGATCCAGCTCCAATGTGCTGGTCTTTGTGCAGATATGTGAGGTTCACTGGCTCAGGTATGGCAACGGGAGCTTATGGCTACTGATAGAGGGACACTTTTGGATCTGAAGAAGTGTTATACAGGGTACTTGCAATCATTCAGTGTGTCTACACAGCAAAGTTATTTCAGAATAATGGCTGCAATTCCAAAATAACTTTGTGAGCATCTACACAATGCAACCACTATTTCTAAATAATTGTGCAATAGTTTTGAAAGAGTGGATGGCTTACTTTGAATTTAGTAGACCTCATTCTACAAATAATGGCACCTATTCCAAAACAGATATTTTGGAATAGGGGCTGTGGAGACAGGGAATAGGGCCTATTTCAAAATAAGCTGTCGTGCATCCAAGGGCTCTAATCTGAAATAAGATCTCTTGTGCCTGGACACTCTGTTTCGAAATAGCTGAGCGCTATTTCGATACGCATTTTGGCTATGTCTACACTACAGTGATCTTTCAAAAGATGATCTTCCAGAAGACCTTTTCCAGAATATGTTCTTTCGAAAGAGTGTATCTACACATGAAAAAGTGAATCAAAAGATCGATCTGCTCTTTCGATAGACAGCATCCACACAGTCCCACTCTTCTGAAAAAATGGGCCAGAGATTGAAAAATCCAGTGCCATGAGGACTGCTCTTTCGGAAAAAAGGCCCATGGACCATCCACACATGCTTTTTGCTTTTTTCATAAGAAGCTGTCGAAAGGAGGTGCTCTTCCTGAAATGGGAGCGGAAGAGGGCTTCCAGAAGAAGAGCTGCACTCTTTCGATTTCAGGGCAAAAGGGTGCATTTTGTGTGAGCATGCGCCATGTGTTCTTTCAAAAAAGGGCCTGATTTTCAAAAAGAACTTGCTAGCGTAGATGCGGCCTTTGTGCATAGATGCACTGTTTCAGAAAATCTCTTCTACAAGAGCTTATTTCAAAAGAACGCTTCTGTGTAGACATAGCCACAGAGTGCCCAGATGGATGGGCATAGACAACCTAATATAGAACTAGAAGGGATCTCTTGGGTCATCAAGTCCACTCCTCTGCTATCCCATCATAGATGGAGCCCTGGGCAGATGCAAAATTTATATCTGCATCCAATCCACGATCTGCAAATATGGTCTATCAATATCTGCAAATACCAACTGACTAGTCAGGGCTTTTCAGGGCACAAGGCATAGAATCCCCTTCACCAACTTGCCAAACTCCATCTCAAAACCAGTCAGACTATTGGCCCGCCATAACTCCTAGGGGGAGGCTGTTGCAAACATATGATTTGATTTGTCATTGGAACAGAGGCAATGCATTCTAAATTCTACGTGTGCCTGAGATGACAATTACCTGCAACAGTCTGGGACAAACAGCACTGAATTAAGTTAACCCTGATTGAATTAAGTTTAAGCATTTTAGGAGTTTGCTGTATGAAACATGCAAATATTTATGTGCTTGGCAGTGTTGTTGGTACCCATGTGGGTCCCGGGATGTTAAACTGAAAGCTATCACCTCATAATGTGTATGATTATTGGGCTGTTGTACATAATGTCTCTGGGGAACAGACATGACTCATGTAACTCCTGGGTAGTGTTATGAATGTCAAAGGACTATTAGAAACCATGGGCCAGGCGAGAATAAACTTTTAAAGTTCAGTGGGTTTCCCAGAGAGACGTGCATGCACATAGAACCCCAGCCAGTTCTGCAAAAACTCAGCCTTTTGAAGCTTCGCCCCAAGGAGGGAACCTTTGTCTGCCAGGCACCAGTGATGTAAGATCAAGCTCAAAGGCTCAAGCTGTATAAAAGGAAAGGCTGCAGGAAAACCAGGTAGTGGGGTTTGAAGGACTGGGGCTTACCAGCATCCTTGTTGGAGCTGAGGAGTGTTCTCAAGGGAGCTCATTTGTATGTAGGTAAGGATCTTTATTGTTCTAATATGCTTTCTCAGTAAAGCTTTTACCTGGAGAAAAAATGTGCTTGCTTTGGAAAAGCTGCGTGGTACCTTGTCACTGTGGACAATGATGCTGTTCATAGGCTCTGAGGAGAAAAGCAAAGCAGGCCTGCTGAGGCAGCCAGACTTGTTGGGGAATTTGAAGCGTAGGCAGGGAACAGAGCAAACCAGAAGTACCTCACTGAGGAGGGAGTGAGACGTGAGTTTGCACCCAAAAGATGTGGGGTGAGAAGCCTGCGAACGATGGCCTGTGGGGAGGGAATACGTGAGCAGCTGCCCTCAGCTGTAAACACCAGGCAGCAGGCTTGTAGCAGGCAGGAAAGAGGTTTCCTCAGCCAGCACCATTTACCCGAGTTAAGTTCACCTCCATCAGAGGTTTGCTTTTGAATCACATGTGAAGCACATGTTGTACATCTTGGCTGCTCGCTAAGGGCAGGTCTACTCTAGACCTGAAAGTCAATCCTCAATACGCAGCTCCAGCTCTGACAATTGCCTAGCTGGAATTGACAGATCTATGATCAACTTATCTGGCTGTCCTCACTGAGGGACGTCAATGGGAGAAACGACCTCCCTCACACCTTGCTAGAATGGGGTTGACTGTCAAATCCCGATAGTTCGATTTGGCGCATCCCCACTAGGCACAGGAAATCCAACCCTGGAAGATCGACCCTGACCAAGTACGTGCAATGCACCCTAAGGAGAATGAGCACTCCAGGGATATAACACTCCAGGGATATAGCCTCTTCTCCAAAAGTTGCGGCATCCTACAGGTTGCAAGCCCACCTTTGAGTCCGAAATGAAGGTGTTTCAAGCTGGTCTATTGGCAAAGGCAGCTCTCAGGCTTTAAATCAATGGGCCCGCTCTATCTTATTTGCTCTGCAGCCAGTGAGCAAAACAAGGTAGCACCAAAAGAGACATCAACCTCCCTCATTCGTCTTAACTGAAGAAGAAAATATGGAGTCTCTTTTGCTTATTGCAAGTCAGTAATGTGATGTTACACAAATGACTGGGTCAGGTCCCCCAGATAGCCTCCTTCATTATTTTCAAGGTCTAGATTGCTGTTAAATAACACAGCACCGAAGTGGCTGCAGTTGCTGAGTTACTGGAGTGATCAGAGTTTCCTATATTCCCCAGTCAATCTGGCTATCTCCATCTCTTGTCTCTTATCTGATCGATGATAAGGTCCTTGCAGCAGAGATTCACTTTACCGTGTTTGTATAGTGCCTAGTGGGGTCTGGGCACTACAATAATACACTCCATGGCAATACAACATGAATCTTGTACTCACTTGGACTTGTAGGAAGACTACGGGACAGGGGTCTGCAACCTTTCCGAGGTGGAGTACTGAAATTTGACCTTTTGACCTCTATGTATGGTCTGAGGGCTGGTGATACTTTTTAAAGTCACTAATACTCCTTACAACAGCTTGATTAATAAATAAATGAAGATGCAGAGCTTTCCCATTTAGGTGGGGGTTGGTAGCATTAGCTGGTCTTTTGTTAATCCCACAATAGCCTGGCTTTGAGCAAGCTCCTGCCTGCATGGGGGAGGAGGGGCACAGCTGAGCTTCTGCCTTGCGTGCCAATGAAAATTGCCATGTGTGCCACTCTTGGCACCTGTGCTGAGGGTTGCTGACCCCTGTTATAGGAGATCATAAACCCTAATTATCCAGCCCGGAATGTGTTCTGTGCCAATTCCACCAGGCCAAGACAGTGCAAATGTGGGTGACTCCATCTGGTAAATAATAATTCAGCCTTGCATATCAACTGAAGAATGGCCCTCTGGAACTACAGTTCCCCCTAGTGGAATGGCAGGCATTAGTTCACAAGACAGACCCCAGGTAATGACTCCCCAGTGCTAACTCTGGCATCAGTCAGGATTTTTTTCTTTTGTGGGTCTCCGGTGCAAGTAACGTACATAGTATTGCTTAGCTTGCAAGAGCTGAAAAGTTGCAACTTCACGTGGCAGTCAGTGGCACACGTGTCGTAGGCCTGTGCCATGTTTTATCAAACACCAGACACTGCAGAATGATATTTTTACAGTTTCAGTTAGTTTCCTTTCCCCCTTGATATATTTCTTGGTAACTGACTGTCAGGCAGAGGGAGGCACCAAGAGTTCTTCTGCTGCCCGCTGTCCATTCCTTAGGTTCCACCACGAACTAAATTTCGGTGCCAGCTGGAGAAGGCACTAATGATCGCACCCTTTCATTGTTAATCACCTCTTTGGTCCTATATAATTCTGTCCGAGCTTCCATTCTCGTTTGTATCATGCTGGATCAGTTGCAGTGAATCAGGGTTTTTTAGAAAAAGGCTGTTTCAGTGGAGTCTTCGCCTTTGATAACAATTTTTCTTCTGCCACACCAGAAGCCAGATATGATAAATTGCACCATCCTGGTTGCTGGTTATTTTCACCCTGTCTTCTTGCTGCCGGAGCATACACACAAACTATTAGCTCTCTCTGATGTAAGAGAAGGATCATCACAGCCAGGTGGGAGGGCGTCTTGCGTGTGTGCCTGAAAAACTGTGTCAAAGACACACAACACCTCTCATCTAACTATCTTTGCTCTGCCGGGACTGACAACCCTTTGGTGGCTTCCTTAAGAGTTGGAGGTGTCAGGCAGCCAGCAGATCAGGGGTTCACAGGCTGTTTTAGTGTAAATCTTTGCTTGGAAAACCCGTTCAGGTCCCTCTCTTGCTGCTCCCCTGCCTGAATCAATATCTATTTCTGTGCTCTAAATTATATTCTTTGCCTTGAGACCATCAACAGCACCTGCAGCCATCAGCTGTGACATTTTTTAAAAACTCTGTCAGAATTTCCCAGTCCAGAAGTATCCTTCAGGCACTGAATTTCTCAGGCTTTCAGTAAAGTTGGGGGAGGGAGGTCAGGAAGGCAGAACAAACACGCAGACCCTGGACAAGGTAAGGCTGTTAATAGGAGGGTAACAAGAAGTCTTGTGGCACCTTATAGACTAACAGATATTTTGGAGCATAAGCTTTTGTGGGCAAAGACCCGCTTCATCAGATGCAATAGGAGGGTAGTAAGAGAGAGGTAGCTGTGTTAGTCTGTATTTTAACAACACAACCCAGCAGTCCTAATAAATTATTTTGTTCGTCTTTAAACTGCTACATGACTGTGGGTTTGTTTTGTTAATAGGTGGGTGCTAGGGAAGGATCAAAGGAAAAACGTGTACAATGGGCTAAGTCAGAGGTGAGCTAACTTTTTATGTCTGGCCCCACTTTTTGTCCCTGCAATTAGCAGGGCTCCCCAACCTGTCTAATGTCATCCAAACGGATGGAAAGTTTGGTTATGTCCATACGAAAAAAAACCTTGATTTTGACAATTTAGGAGAAAATAGAAATGAAAACAAAGCATTCCAGCAATTTGCATTTAAAACCCTCTATTTATTCCAGTGAAGGGGTTAGATTTAAAAACATTTTTAAGGATTGACATTGGAACAAAGCATTTTGATTTTATCCAGGCATGTTGCTTTAGGAAACCTGAAATGAAATTTTGAGAATTCTGCTTCAAGGGTAATTTCAAATTCTTTTCTCCTTTAGCTTCCATTTCAGAATGGAAGACATTTCAGAACTGCTGAGTTTCCCCAGAAATGGCAAATCCAGTTCCTACCCAGCTCCAGTAAGAACAAAGGATGCTCCAAAGACACACGTGGCCAGAAAGGTAGCTTGTGACTCACATAACCCCATTGGAGCATTGCTGGTTTACAGCCACTGAGGATCTGGCCCAATGATATTCACTACAACAGGGGCATGCATTTTAGAAAAACCTTGACATGAACAACAGGCCAGGGGTCAGCAACCCCTGGGATGGATGCAAAGAGCTGCACGTGAGCCAATTTTCATCAGCACACTAGGTGGGAACTCCACTCCACCCCTCTTCCCCCCGCCACGCATCCGGGAGCTGGCTCAAAGCCAGGCCGCCTGTGGATTAATAAAAGAATGCTGCCAACCACCACCTACACGGGAAAGCTCAGCACCTGCGTTTATTTATGAATGACGTCATTATGAGTAGGACTATTAGAGACTTTAAAAGTATCATCAGCCCTTGGAATGTACATAGAGATTAAAAGGTCAAACTTCAGCACTGCCTTGGAAAGGTTGCTGACCCCTGCTCTAGGCAGTGAGTGCTACCGGAGAATACTAGAGTGCACGATATGTTTAAAAATCTGTCACTAAGTATCAGATGGGGTCCCAAACAGGCAAATAGTCACCGAAGTTCCCCACATAAGTGCCACTGACATCTTCAAAGCTACTCAGACACAGACTGGGTACATAAATCCCCTAGGTTTTCATCAGATGGCATTTTCAATGGTGCCTGGGCACAGCTGGCCCCTGCAGCTAATGAGCTTCTCAGAGCCCTAACTTCAATGGGAGGCCCTGAAGCAGGATTTTTAAACTAGTCGGGGGTCTGATCCCTTGGGAATATTTGGGAACATTTAGCACAAAGGGTGCTCCCCGCTCAGCTGATGGGCATCTGCAGACCTCTTTAGCAGGTGCTTAGCTGACCGTCTGCACTGTATATGGAGCTTGGGCCGCACAGAGTCATTTGGGATTGAAATTCCTCTATGTGGGCAGTTGCCTTTGGGTCAGACATCGCTCTGCTTGGCCAAGCAACCCCGAAATCCCTTGTAAAATCTGGGCCTTGGTTACTGAATGGTGGGGTGGGTTAGAAAGTCCTACAGAGATAGACAGCTAGAGCTCCTTCATTCTCACCCCAGCTCTGGCACTGACTTGCTTTTGTAGCCATGAGCTGGTAATGGCACCTCTGAGCTGGGATGATTTAGTCATTTCTTGCAGAGGGCTTTAAACAGGCAGGGCCCGATTCTCAGGGGGTTATAAATAAGCAACAGTAAAGCCTTGACTTACGTGGGGGTTGCATTTCTGCAACCCCAGTGTAACTCAAATTTTCATACAACTTGCGGGGGAAAGACGGGGGAACCAGTCTGCAGCCTGGTTCCAGGCTCCCCTGGGCTTGCAGGAGCTGGGAAACTGACCAGCCCACCACAGCTGGTCAGTTTCGTGGCTCCCAGAGTGGTGGGGAGCTGGGAGACAGGGGGCAACCTGCTTCCCATCTCCCTGGCACTTGCAGGACCTGGGAAACTGAGCAGCTATGTGCCTTCTCCTTGCCCTCCCCCACCGGCACCATTGTCAGCCTGACAGCGGCACCACTAGGTGAAGGCTGGGAGAAGGGGCTCTTAGCCTGCCTAGCTGCCCACAGCTGTGGGCAGCTAGACAGGCTGATAGCCACAGAGCAGCTTCAAGTTGTGCTTAATTCACATTAAAGCGAGTTACGCACCACTTGAAGCAACGTATTTCGAGGGTTTACTGGACAACCCATTGACTCAGCAGAGCAATCTCCATTTACCGCAGCAGAAGGTCCTGTCTGTAAAGTTCAATGAGTGCCGAGAAGTGTTACCAAGCTAAGAATTCCCTCGACCACCCCGAAGCACTCTTCTTCTGCTGCACATTCACTTTCGTGCAACTCCAGAATTACTTCATGTCTTCAGCAACGAAGGGTCCTGTGGCACCTTATAGACTAACAGAAAAGTTTTGAGCGTGAGCTTTCGTGAGCACAGACTCACCTCATCAGATGCTGGTCTTGGAAATCTGCAGGCCCTGCAGATTTCCAAGACCAGCATCTGATGAGGTGAGTCTGTGCTCACGAAAGCTCACGCTCAAAACTTTTCTGTTAGTCTATAAGGTGCCACAGGACCCTTCGTGGCTGTTACAGATCCAGACTAACACGGCTACCCCTCCGACACTTGACTTCATGTCTTCAGAGTGCCTTGAGGATGAAAAGCCGGCTCTGCAGAGTTCTCTCTCATTTTTTCCCATCCATGGGCAGAATAAATGTTCCTATGTACTCCAAGGCATGTGTGGATGTGCATTGCCAACAGAAACACATGGTGCCAGCTGTGAGTGGGGGTGGATTATCTTTTAATCAGCTGGGTGACACCCCAACCTCTTCTGGGCAGCTGCCCAAGTGTTCAGCTTACAGGGAACACAGCTTCTCCGGTGCAGTTATCAGTACTTTTTAAGTCTGAGTACGAAATGCTGCAACAAAAAAAAAAAACTACACTCTTATTTTACTTTGTCAGTTTTAGACTCTGGAAGTCCAGGGCTGTGGGTCTGATTCTGACCACACACCAGTTTTGCATTAACATAACTAAACTGTGTTAAGCAAAGTTACCCCTGATTTACACCAGCAGCATCTTTATTTGTGTCTTGTACAGTTAAAGCACCAGACTAGAAATCTGGGCTGTGTTTCCACCACTAAGTTGCTCAGCACAGATACCTCAGTTTCCCCAACACTAGCCTGCCACAAATAATAATACTTACTTCCCTGCCATTAGGCTTCAGCCATGAGCTCCCCTTTCTTGATGAGATGCAGTGAAACAACCTTGTAAGAGCCAGGACCCAGCTCATATTATTCAGTCCAGTTGAAGCCAATTAATAAAAAGACATCTGATGTTGGATTTGCTCTCTTGTAAGTGGAGGTCCTAGTGGCAATTAAGTCTGTAAATGGCTGTGAACATAAGGCTTTTAGAACTGGGAAACTGCATTTGGGAAATACGCTAACAGAAACACCCTGGCTTATTTCTCTTAATGGCTTTTAAATCACAGAGGTTCAAAGGAAAAAAAAAAACAACACTTGCACACATTCAGCCCGTCTATTATTTGCATATAATTGCTTCCTATCACATTGTGTATCATCCAACACTACCTTAATTACAGTCATCAGGCCTAATTTTATACAGGGTGCATTAGCATACAAGCCCTCTGTCATACAGTGTAACTGTAACTGGTTCCTTTTTCTGTGGAAACAGGGAGGCTCCTGTGGCTATTAGGAGCTAGATTTAATTACAGAGGGTAGCGTGGAATATTTATAGAACAGAATTACAACAAAAGACTGGGTTTTACTAACAGTACATGGCTGTTCCTGCTCATTCGAGTTATTAATGTCCAGATGTCCAGACCCGTAAAGCAAATCCCTGTTTTCCCTTCACTGGTACTGTGATACTTCTTTACTTGCCGGTAATTAATTAGATGCTGCATGGAATTAAAAAAAGATGTTGCATGGAGAAGGCCAGGGGGGTTATGGAAGAAATCTAGCACATATGTACTGATAACTGTATTGCCCATGTACAGTCATGTGTCCTATTAGACGTCCCACAGCACAAGTCATGAACATCTGAGTTTAGTGTAGGTGACGCAACAAATTATCAGCCTCACCAACGCCCCCAGCCCCCAAGCCACCAGGTACAATTATATCCCAGAGAGCACATTTCACACTGGAACATGGCTCTGCTGAGATCTTCAGAGATAACGCACAAGGGCCTTTTCAATCCGTGCCTGTGATGATGGCATGAAGGTAAACAAGGTTTCTCCAGAAGTCGCACAGCTTGTGGCTCCCCCAGTACAGGTAAACCCCAGCATGGAGCAGCGTTCCCTGCAAGCTGGGTGGTTGTGCAGCCTCTCAGGAGAGATTCAGATGCTGCTCAGCTGATTAGCAGAGCACCCACAATGAAGTTTTTGGTTTGTACTCATGGTGCACATTCACGTATGCGTTGGTGCACCTAAAAATTTGTTCCACGCATGGGTGGAAAAGATCAGAGGGACCATTAGCCTGTGGCTAGTATCCACAGATGAACTGGGAATGCAGAAAGCAGAGTTAGAAAGCTGTTGCTTGGTGGGTCCTAATAAAAAGCCAGTTTCGATCAGTTCAGTTCACTAGATCAGTGGTTCCCAACCGAGGATCTGCGGACCTCCTGAGGGGTCCGCGAGGGTAAGTGAAAAAAAATAAAAGAGAAAGGAAAATGATCATAGGAAAGAAGTTTTAAATAAATTGCAAACTTACAACCAATTATTATTTTTAAATTAAATCTCTTCCAATAATGTTATTAATGACTGTCTGAAATCTATGTTTTGGTTTCCTTTTTCATTTAATTAAGTGTACATAGTGGCTAGAATTGGTTTTGATAGGGGCCCGTGAATGGTTTGCAGGAGGGGGGTGATTGGAGCTGTGCGCTAGTGAAAATGTTGAGAACCAATGAGCTAGATCTCTTGGGCAGAGGTAGCCCCACAGCAGAGGGGTTTTAATTAATCCCCTATGGTATGCAAACTGGTATACACAATGGCTACTCCACTTAGCCCTTGAATTAGTCTAACTCAGCAAGAGCTGCATATATCTGCAGGCAGACTGATCCCTACAAACTATTTCACAAGGTACATATGGCAGTATTGCTTTGGCGGCAAAGCTTAGAGTCCAGCTGCTTTGAGGTGCAGTTGTGTTAAGTGCACCACAAAAATGACAATCCTCCACCCCAAAGAGTTCTGCTAGTTTAGAAGAGAAGACAGAAGGAGAGATTGACATAAACAGTCAAGGAAGCAGGAGGAGACAATGCTTCTAATGTGGCCTCTGAGTGATTCTTAGCCACTCAGGTGCAACAGTCACAAAGTGCGAGGCTGTGTCACATGCATGGACAAGGGCTGATGGAATCTCTCCCCCACTAATGATCTCCTGACCTCGAAATTCACCAGGCTTCTACAACAGGAGAACTGGTGGCTAGGTACGAATTAATGGAGCACCGTGGAAGTACATGGATATGGCCTCTGACCCCACCTGTTACAAAACTGTACCGTTTTGGATCATGCCTGCATGACACTCTGCTATGCTTTGCGTGGAGGGGCCTGAGATAGTGTGAAGTTTGCTTTTTCTAGGGAGGGGCCAGCTGAGATTTCTTTCTCTTTTTGGAGGCAGAGAGAGAACTTAAGCTATTTTTTGGGTTTCATTTACTTCCCCTGCCTCTGAATTCATCCGGGTAGACAGTTATTATACCCAATTATCTGCAGTAACTCTGCAATCCCAGCTATCACTGACAGAAGTGACTGCATTACAGCTACCTCCCGCTGTGCCAAAAGGTTTTATCTCTGGTGGCTGAGAGAGAATCAAACTGCAGAGAATTTGGAGCCGCAAACAAGGCAATGTCTGCTAATGTGATTTCTAAAACTGATTACGAAGCCAGTCTTGAAAATAAAAACAAGGAGCCTTACCAGGCACCACCCCTGTATTAATCCTTTGTTTCCATTTATTGCCCTGACATGTAACACACCCCAGTGTGGTACAAAGGTTGCATCAGCCAGACTTTATGACAGTCACTTTTGGAAGCTAAGAAACTGCCTGGTAATACAAATAATAGTAGTAATGCCTCAGTGTCCAGAGGAAGATGTTTTTGAAAGGATCTAGTGGATTTAGGGATGAAAGTCCCTGTGTCTACAGGGTTAGGCTCCTAACTTTCTCTAGAGATTTCCAAAAATGTCCCCTGTGGTGAGAGGATTTAACTAATTCTATTGTTTCCTCTGGAAATGTAATTTCTTGATGGGTCTGTTCCTCCTGTTTCACCTTACTTTTCACAGGCAGGTGAGGGAGGCTCATGATGCAGACAGCAGAGAGAGCAGCTTTAGCATGATACCTTTTAGCATACCAGAGCTGTCTATCTGTCTATCAATCCTTGCTACCTCTGGGACACCTGCCATTGTATATTCCACACCTGTAACTGACAGATGTTTCATTCTCCAGATGAATCCATTTTTTTAATATTAAAAGAAAGCACATTTGAAGAGCCATGATCATTTCTAGTTAATATCTACTGCATATAACACTTGGGTCTGAACTGTGCAAGTCATGCTTTCGCTCTGTTGGTTCCTACTCAGGTGCATTACAGTACCATCATGAAAGATGTAATACAGTCCTACCTGACTAGCAGTGAGATGAATTACCTGCAACACGTATTTTCTAAATACTCGGGGCCAAAAGTTGGTGTGGGATTTTTCCCCCACTTTGGGAGTGGCAGTTTAAAACTAAAGCTCAGTAAACTTTAAAGACTCTGCAGTTTCCTTATTGCAAACTTTATATCCTTCCATCAAAAGTTTCTTTGTCTTGAGAGCTCCCTGTGTTCTGGTTTATTCTTTCACTAAAGCCTAGTACTTGCATTTCCTCAATGAGATAATTCTGTGAGCCTGTAAAAATCCTGCCTCCTCTGACCCACAGCAAGCAGAATAAACTCTTCTAAATAAGAGCCTGCCTCCTGAATCCTTTCAATAGCATCTGATACAACCCAAGGCCCTTCTCCTGTGGGGCTGTCTGGCATAGTTAATTTAATCCCTCACAAATCAAAGGTGTCAATTGCCCACAGCTGCCATTGGCATCAGTGGAAGATAAATTCACTCAGCGTGGACAGAAATCAGGTCATGATCCTGTAGGGTGCTGAGCATCCATGATTTCCCCCGAATGCAGTGCATGAAAGAAAAGAGAGTTAAGCAGGAATTTAGGGAAAAGAGGAAAGATCCAGGACTAAAGGGCAGGATAAAGGGAGATCACAAGATAGCAGCTGATGGAGTTTACTTTTTATGCATTTTTTAAATAGAACTCAGGGGCCAAACTCCAGCCTGCTGGAGCCCCAGTCAGCTAGACATAAAGAGATCATGGCTGAGTTTTTCAAAATAGTCTAACCATTGAGGTATGCTTCTTCCATTAAGCTGAGCAGAAGATAGACGTCCACAACTCCTGGACAGCTGTGACTATCTCTGCCTTTGTCTTTTTCACTACAGCTATTTCTAGCAGAAATATTTTCTCTTCACCTGAAGGAGCCTGAGCGCGCGCACACACACACACACACGCACACACACACACACACACACACACAGAGCCTGTGTTCTCCTTTCCGCTCTGCCCTGATTTCTCCAAATGATTCTGGCTCCCACAGTAGTCCAGTCATGCTCAGAAAAGCACTTCTGCATGTGTATCACATGGGCTTCAGTGCTCTGCTGAACCGAGGTCAGAAGGTGGGACGTTCTCCTATAGCAAAGGTAAAAAAGTTCAACCCACCTGACAGGTTTCTAACTACATAGGCTGGGATTGCATCACACTCCACTGAAGTTCAGCTACCTCTGGGGTGGAACACGGTAGCTGTTCAACAGCACACTGCAATGTCATACAGCTTAGGACAGACTGGGTAAAATACTCTGACTGAGATGGAGACAAAATCTAGATGGCCAGAATATGGCATTTGGCCTGGACAGTGGAACTGACAAGTGTGTTCACTAGATGCTGGAGTTTGCCTCCTGAGATCTATTTCATTTGCAGTTCTTGGTCTTACGTGAGACGCTGAGGGCACAATAACAAACCGAGCAGTATAGTTCATTTAGTAATTATTCCCTCCTGCCACTGAGTCTCACCTCTCAAATGCACCAAGAAGCAATTAAGACTTTCAATGGGAGTCTTCTTTAAAGTTCATTTGGTCACAAATTCAATTGGAGAGTGTTGCTCCAGTAAACTTTTGGAGTATGTCACTCGTTATTATTGGTTTGCTGTTTACAAAATAACCCCAGATGAGCTCCCCTGCAACAGTATCTCAGTTCTGGGGGAGGAGAAGAGAACCAAGAACTTAATGTTTTTACGAAAAGGCAGTGCTTTTTGTGCCAGTGCTTGCCGGTACTAAGTACCGGCACCTCCGCAGCCCTAGCCACAGGATTGATTGGAGACGGGGGTGGGGGTTAGGGCTAGGCTTACAAGCAAGGCACTGCTAAGAGGCCGTCAATTGAATGGGTCCCTGGAAGTTTAATGCACACCTGTGGTTTGCAAAGGAACATTCTTTAAGTCAAGGGTGAGCAAACTTTTTAGTTGGGGTCCCAGTTTTCATCCCTGTAATTAGCAGAGCCGCCCAACCTGTCTAGTGTCATCCAAACTGATGGAAATTTGGGTTATGATCATATGAAAAAAAAAATCTCTTGGCAGGTGTAAGAAAATAAATCTGTGGAATGTAAAACCGTTAGGAAACGGTCTATCAGTGTGAATGGACAGACATCAAAACAGTCACGTAGCTGAACATTTTTAATGAGATGGATGAGCCTGAGGCCCAGCAGCCAACCATGCTGCTTCCCTTCTTATGAAATGTCATGCCCCCCCCAAGGGAGCTCAACCTCCACTTTGTGCACCCCTGCTTTAAACAACTGCAGAATGGATGCAGGAATGGTGAGAGCAAGTGAGGCTGACGGTGCTGGAGGTTGAAATGAACAAATTTCTTCACTAACAAATGCTCTTAAGAGAAAAAGTGCCCTGTATTGTATCTGATTATTTCGCTCTGTTCCCCCACCTGCCCCTCAAAGACATCCTTGCAGGCAAACGCTTACATTAGCTCACATGGTTTATTCATAAGCCACACAGGTTCTACCTTCCACTCTGCAAGTCTCACAATCTCAATATTTTATATGTAAATCTCCAGTTATCTGTCCTGCTTCTGGTTTAGGCGGCTTGTTTCATACTCTGGTCTTTTGAGTGCAAAGATGTGATCTGTGCACGGTTTCCCTGCAGCAACTGTCCTCTTGTCATTTTCCTCGACAATGAAGATGAGGTTTTAAGTTTCGAGACGCTCTTGGAATCTTGCTTTATAGGTCTCTTCACAAACTAATGGCTGCATCTCGGGGAAGGAAGTAATTGTCCTATTCCATAAAGTCGTATTGATGTAATTCATAAATTGGGCCAGACTTTCAGATTAAAGTCAATGAAGCCAAAACAGTTCCCCCCAGGTGAGGATTTAACCAACTGTCAGCTGTGAAGCAATGGCCCAGTTGTAAGGGGGTATATCTTTGCTTTCCTAATGAAACAAAGAGCTTTATTCTTTCATGCTGAACCAAAAGGCTAATCCTACAAGGAGCTGAGCCCCTAGGATTGCTGTTGACATCCCTGAGAACTGATGCCAAGAGGCACTCAGCACCATGCAGGATCAAACCCTTAGGGTATGTGTATGTGGCAAGCAGACACCTTCAGCAGTGAATCTCAGATCTTGGGGCTAGAGAACCAGGCTCATGTTCCAGCAAGAGAGGAAACCGAGGCTCTAGGCTGGGGAGAGGGGGCGCATGATATGGCCATGGGGAGGGGGGGTGAGCACGGTTCAGCCCTGTCCAGGCAAACACCATACTGTAGCAGAGTGGAGCTAGGGGAGAGGGAGATGAACCTGGCCTTAGTGCCTGAGATGGAGATGCTCCTGTTTCTACCACCCTAGGCAAGGGCACTCCCAGACTCAGCTCCCTGCAGTGGCTAGGCTCTGTTCAGCTCTACTGACCCAGAGGTTTAAAACTTGCTTGAGGGGAAAAGAAGATTCCTTAGAGGGGAGGCTAGGTTTAGAGTTACGAGCCAGGTGTGTGAGAGACCAGGGCTCCATTCCCAGCTCTGCTGCAGCTGCTTTGGCCTGGCTTAGACAGGAGGCCAGATAAAAGGACCACAGCCCGTGGAACTCCTGGCCAGAGGATGCTGTGAAGGCCAGGACTTGAACAGGGTTCACAAACAGCTAAGTTCATGGAGGATAAATCCATCAATAGCTATTAGCCAGGATGGGCAGGGAAGGTGCCTCAGACTCTGCTTGTCAGAAGCTGGGAAGGCGACAGGGGCACCTGGGACTGGCCACTAGCAGAAGCCAGGCTCCTGGACTAGACAGACCTTTGGTCTGACCCAGTGCGGTCATTCTTATGTTCATCATGGTCCCATCTGTTCTTGGAATCTATGACCGTGAAACCCAGTGCACTCCCCGCCTTATCAGCCCTGATCCTCCCTCAAGTCCAGGCTTCGCATACCATTTACCTTCCTCTCAAGCTACATGGCATGAGGGCTTCAGGGGGCAGATGAAGTTCACAGACAGCTGCTTTATGTTCCATAAAAGTCAAATGCCTGTAACTATGAATCCAGTTGTCTATATTTTATTCAGACCAAAACAGCTCCTCCCATCCCCTGCAGTATTACAGCCCCTTAGATGGTGGTGGTAACGACACAACTTTAAGGTTCCTGTTAATTTTTCCATTCAAGGGCAGAATAAATTTTGCCATGTGCACCAAGCCATTTGTGGATGTGCACCACCAATAGAAACACATGCCGATACTTGTGTGCACTCTGCTAATCAGCTGGGCAGCACCTGAATCTCTCCTGGGCAGCCACCCAAGTGCCCAGCTTACAGGGAACTCTGCACCACACACCTTGCAGAGCTTTACAATGGCACAACTCCCAGGAGTTACTTATGGAAGCAGTAAGACAATCCACAGCACTATTTCCTCTCACTGACCACGGCAGCTGTAACTTCAGCATCGTGCGGTTAGGCCCAAGCATGGATTTATGTCCAAGCAGATGACCTTTAAATTACTGCTTTTCTGGGAAATTCAAAGGGACATTTTGCATGAGCTCATAAAAAATTAAAAAAGAGAAAAGACAATAAAGCTAACTTGAATGAATTAGACCAGGGGTCTGCAACCTGCAGCTCTGAAGCTACGTGCAGCTATTTAAGCACTTCTTAAATAGTGGCTTCCAACACTAGAATTGCAAAGTAACCAGATTATTTTCGGTAAGCAGTGAACATCTAAAAGCCCAACAGCAAACAGCGCCTATCTAACCATCAAATGATATGTGATCTTGAAACACTGGATAAATCCCCCTTTTGAATGTGTGCAGTGCATTGTGGGATATGATACTATATCTGTGTCTTTGGTCACGTTGCTAATAAAGTCTTGATTTTGAAAAAGAAAAGGAAGTTTGCAGTGTGCCTGTGGTGAAGGGCAACGCATTTTAAGAAAGAAAACTGAAATGGAATGTGAAGGAAACGTCGCTTAATTATGGTGGGGTCAGGAGGACAGTGGTACAAACACACAAGTAAAGTGTGAGGAAATAGAACATGTAAAAAGTCCGTGAATGTCCTGCAGTAAACATGTATCACATTACAAATCATTGTGTCCGCTGTACTTAAAATAGGCGTTACAAAAAGTCTAATTTGACTTTTTTTATTAAGAACCATCTTGTATTCAGATGCATTGCAGCCCTTAAATTATTGAGGTTGTATCAAATTCAAAAAAAAAATGGCTCTTCTTGCTATTTTGGCTGTAAGTTTCCACAGCACAAAAACCACTGTACTGTTAGCCTTAGAACTAGTCAGGAATTTTCCCAGAAAGTGTTCTTTGCTAAAAAATGACAACTCACTGACATCAAAACTTTCAGCAGGAAAGCTTCCAGAATTTCGAGAAAATGTTTCAAAACTCTTTTCACATTTTGCTTTGACATTTTTGAAATGGAAAATTCTAGGCCGAAAACAGGTTTTTGTTATGAACTTTAGGCTAATTAGTTTCTTGTTTCACAAATAACAAGCAGTCATGTAGCACCTTAGAAACTAACACATTTATTTGTTTGTTTCTTTGCAACCAACAAAATGTTTTGACTGACCTATACTGGAAAAAAAGTTTGGATTTCTGCTGCTTAAAAAATGACAAGATTTTGACTTTTGGAAATGAGAATTTAATTACATTGATTTATTTATGTGATAGCTGGAAAATTTTCTCAGCACAGGAAATCAGTTTTCCTTCCAGCTCTATTAATTAGCTGCCTGGGTTGCATCATGATCACTGACAAGTGGTCCCACCTGCACTGGATGGAGAGTGGGACAATGTGTGGAAAGAGGCAGTTTCACAGGCATTGCACAAGTAGAAATGACAGCAGAATTTCAGTCAGTGCAGCTTCTTATGTGTGAATGCCTGGAGGTAACTGGACAGCCCTGCAAAACATTCAGAGCCTTTTTGCAGCTGTCATGCCCAGTCCAACTCAGCAGCAAGCAAGCGTCACAAGCTGTGGTTGTGGGGGAGAAGCTATGGATCTCAGACAGATGATACAAATGGTACTGAATATATTTTTGCAACTTGAAAATTATTCATAGCCTAAATGTTGATTGTACTGCCCAGGCCTCCCACTAAATTAGGAATTTGGCCTGGACATCTTTTGATCCGTTAGATCTGTCTTGTTAATACAGATTTCCTTCCTTCCTACCTCCCTTCCAAGGAATGTTTCCAACACGCAGAATTATCATCTAGGTTCATTTCCCTGACACAAATGTTGTCTCATTTGGGAGACCTCAGACACAGTCAAGTGCACTCAGAACGTATCTCTAGAGAGACCTCCTACCTACCAGCAAAGTTTAGAGCATGAGCTTTCGTGAGTTAACTCACTTCTTCAGATGCTGGTCCTGGAAATCTGCAAGGCCAGGTATAAATAGGCCAGAGCAAGGCTGGGGATAACGAGGTTAGCTCAGTCAGGCAGGCTGAGTTGTATTGTCATCAGTAGATCTGGAGGTGTGAACTCCAAGAGAGGGGAAGCTGCTTTTGTATTTAGCCAGCCATTCACAGTCTTTGTTTAAATGTGAATGGCTGGCTAAATACAAAAGCAGCTTCCCCTCTCTTGGAGTTCACACCTCCAGATCTACTGATGACAATACAACTCAGCCTGCCTGACTGAGCTAACCTCGTTATCCCCAGCCTTGCTCTGGCCTATTTATACCTGGCCTTGCAGATTTCCAGGACCAGCATCTGAAGAAGTGAGTTAACTCACGAAAGCTCATGCTCTAAACTTTTCTGTTAGTCTATAAGGTGCCACAGGACCCTTCGTTGCTCTACAGATCCAGACTAACACGGCTACCCCTCTGATACTCCTACCTACCCACACTTCCTTTCGACTGCAGCAGTTAGTGGACCTTTTCATTGCCAGCTATTGGGAAATGAGAGTCGTGGGAGAACATGCGTGTGTGCCAGTGGGAGCCTGAGGGCCCTACAGGGGTAAAAGGCAGCAGTGAATGAATGAATGAAACAGTCAGTGAGTGTCTTAAGATGAAAAAAACCTGTAGCAAAAGACACCATTCTTCATAAAGAAAATGTCAAATTGTCCTACCTGGGCCCCTGAAGTGTGCCAGTTCCTTTTGATTTCAGAACAGAAAGCCACTGCAGCAGCTTGCAATAGTTAAAGACACCTTAGCTTCAAAGGGTAAATATTTGAATGGCTGATAGTATTTATGCAGAGTACTTTTCCCCCTCCTCCCCACCCGCTTTCTCTGGGTCAGTCCAGGTGAACTCGCACAATACCCAGAGCGCTGCTCAATAAATAAAAGGCTGCATCGCTAGTTTATAGCTCCTCTTTGTTCGATGTTTGGGGGATCCTTGCACTTTAACCCAGAAAAACACCATTCTTAAACGGACTGAGAGAAGACAATTTAAATTCCACGCACCGACTTCCCAGTTCATGCCAATGGACGCTTATGGATGGACTTTGGGAAATGTCATGAAACCTTCAAGAGCTAAATGACCAGGGGGCTGGAGCACATAGCCTATGAGAAGAGGCTGAGGGATCTGGGTTTGTTTAGTTTGCAGAAGAGAAGACAGAGGGGTAAATCATTTCCTGCTACCTGAAAAGAGGTTCTAGAGAAGATAGAGAGATGCTGTTCTCAGTAGTGAGGGGTGGCAGAACCAGGAGCAATGGTCTCAACTTACAGTGGGAGGGAGGTCTATGTTGGGTATTAGGAAAACTATTTCATCAGGAAAGTGGTGAAGCACTGGAATGTGTTACCTAGAGAGGTGTTTAAGTCCCAGCTTGATAAAAATCCTGTTTGGGATGATTTTATTTTGGGTTGATCCTGCTTTGGGCAGGGGGCTGGACTCGATGACCTCCTGAGGTCTCTTCCAGCCCTAGGATTCTATGATCCTAACTCCAGATATAAGGACCAGCCAGAAGGAAATAGCTAATTTCCATTAGCTCATCTTTCCCCACACACACAAGACAAGAAAATCTCTGCCAGGCTTCCACAAGAGGTACATAAAGCACCACGCCTGCGACCCAGCAAGCGAATCAGCAACAAAGGGCATGCTGGTCAGAAAAGGTGCTTGTCAGGTGTCTTCATGAAGGTGTTCTCTCATCTCCTGAGTGAAATAATTGTACGGATTCTGGGAATCCAGCTCTCTGTTGTGTGTGTGGAGTCAGGAAGTGCCCCATCCATGGTCCATATGGACTCTAGGAGTTCTTCCTGCCCCCCAACCCCACCTCTGTCCACTATAGGGATGTTGGGAGTCCCTCTGCCAAACATCTACCCCCTTGGCTATAGGGACTCTGAAGTCTCCCAGTGCCAGCCTTCCTTCCTAGTCTCCTCACTCCTTTGTATTGACTTCCTCTCCCTGACTTCTAACCTCTTCACTTCAGTGCACAGCAGGCACCTCCCTGCTTCAGGCACTTCTGCCCTTTTCTTTTCTTCTCCCCAGGGGATTCCAGGATTCTCCTGAGTGGGGAAGGGGGAGGGACAGGGCTCAAGTCAGCCCGCGACAGGTGAGGGGAAGGGGCAGAGCTTTATGACATTCTGAGGCCATAAACAGAGGAGCCGATAGACATCCAGGAGCAAGTTGGGAGGGGTGGGGCCAAGGGCAGAAGGAGCGGGGCCTAGGGCAGTCAGCTCTCAGTGCCGCGCATACCGCCGTGCCGGGTGCCTCCCTCACAACCAAGCGGAGCCGCACTGGCACATCAAAGGGGCCGGAGCACCAGCTGCCGCCACTGTCAAAGTATCAGCAGTGGCAGCTGGAGTCCAGACCCCTTTGCAATGCCAGACCCCAGGGCAACAGCCTCCTTTGCCCCCCACCCAAATTAGCAGGCCTGACTGTATTCTATGTCAAGGGGCCTCATACCATAAAGAAATGAATTTATTGTCACAGAAAGGACATTGAGTATATAAACAGAGAAGCTCTGTGTTCTCACAGGATATGCAATTTTTTTACAACACGATTAAGGAAAATTATCCTCCTTTTCATCTGACTAAGTAATGACTTTTGTGAGGGAAATACAAAGTTTACCCAGACGATATGTCAAATATATTTATAAACAATTTAGCTTTTGCTACGGAAACTGGGATTTTTCTTTTGGAGTACTATAAAAATACAGTGAAGATTCCCAAAACTGATGGACTGAAGCCCATCCAAATGTACCTTCCTCAAGGTCGGCTTGGCCCAAGTCCATAAGATGATCCCCTGCAAACTTAGCACTGTGACCTATGGATAAGCATGAAGCAGAGAGCAGCGTGCCTATTAAAATACTCAACTCTACGTAAGTGGAGATCAAAAGACAAAAGAATACACTAAGATCTGAGAAAACGAAACACAACAGGAACACAGGCACTATGTGACTGAGTGTTATGGAGGGTAAATAAAAGATAGACACAGAAACACAACAGTGGAACTGGAAGGTCCTCGAGAGGTCCCTTCCCAGAGAGCTTCCTCCAGTCCAAGTACAGGACAAAGGACAATGGATAGAGGACGATGGATGAGGGAGTGCAAAGAAATAATGAGACAATACTAGCCAGCATTGACGGGCAGCTGTCTCAGCACAGCAACTGCCTGGCTATTGTCAGGTACCTCACCGGCATCGTGATAAGAATTAAAAAACCTCTATGAAAAAAACCTTTCCACTCTAAAAATGATACAGTATTTACACATCATTGAGACCACTTGTACTAACCCCTACCCCTCACCAGCCACATGAGAAAGGCCTAGGATCTCCAGAGCCCATATAGCAGGAAGTAACAGTAGTTCAGAAAACACAAGTCCAATTGCCTGCAGTTTTTACTTTAAAAAAGGAGCAGAGTCAGAGGCTCCATAAAACCCATTTGGCTGGCATCTGAATCTGCAAATACGACCTGCAGATAGCTGCAGCTTCACAATGTTATAGATACAAAATTTGAATCCACATCTGTGTAGTACCCAGAGCCACTGAGACCTCATCTGGGGTGAGGTAAGTCTCTGCTCTACAGCCTTGGCTGAAAGCCAGCTGGCCTTCAGCTCATGTGGTAGAGTGCAGGGCTTTAGACCCTATGCTCACAGGCTCTATCCCTGAGGCTAGCAACCTGGGTCTGTTGGTGTCACAGCTGGATCAGTATCCACAAAGAAGAGCTGCAGATATGTTCATCCAAACCCTCTGATGCACATACCATAATGGACTGCTTTCCCTGTAAGCTGGGTGTTTGGGCAGCTACCCAGGAGAGATTCCAGTGGTGCCCAGCTAATTAGCACAGCATCCACAGCTGGCAGCCTGTGTTTCTATTGATGGGGCACATACTCTCCATTGCTCATATCTTGGTCGCTATTCCGCTCACTGCTCCAATTTATTCTGCACATCAGTAGAAAACTTAGAGGGAACACTGCCCACTTATATAAAGTGGCTGTCTGCAGATTTGCAGGGTTCTGCATGTAGGGACTTTGTAATTTCTCTTTATTTTATGGTGAAGGCATTCAGACACTGGGGAGAGATGAATCAGGTGAGGACAATCTGGGAGCTTTACACATATTTATGGGGAGAAGCCTGATGGGAGCAGAGCATGAAGCTGCTTGTTTGTCGGTTTAATAAATGGGCAATGAAGGTTGGCTTAGGGGCAGAATGGGGTTGGAAGTTAACAGGGCAAAGCTCCCATGCCCCTCTGGGGTGCTCCCTAAGTGAATGAATGAAAAATAGCACAACCATTTAATCATTTCACTCTGCAGAAGTCCCGCTGCCTGGGTTCACCGAATGGGTGACACAAGTGTTGACCCAGCAGGTTCGAGTCAGCTGAGAGGCTCCTGCATGTTTAAGCTTCACACCATGTGCAGTAGGATGGCACTTAGAAACTGGGTCTTTGCATCTGATGAGTGTTCCTTTGCATTTTACCAATGACGGCTCTCATAAAAACAACCCTTTTCCGACACTCCCTTTGTGAAGCACTGAAAACTATGGGGGTGGAGAGAGAGAGAGAAAGAGAGAGAGGACTAATGAGTTGAACAAAATATGCCAAACTTCATAATGAAGATCTACTGCAATGCTGCTTCCCAAATGCCACAGAAATCTGAGATGTTTTCAAACTTCATGAGCTTCCAGCATTTTCTCTTCCTGGCCTGGATCCCATACAGGGCTGAGCTAAGAGAGTCAGTCTTCCCTGGATGGAAGGTGCGCAGAGTCTAAACCGAACACTTAGAATCATAGAATCGTAGGGTTGCAAGAGACTGCAGGAGATCATCCAGTCCAACTCCCTGCGCCAAGCAGGACTAATCCCAGTTAAATCATCCCAGCCAGGGCTTAGTCAAGCTGGGACTTAAAAACCTCTAGTCTTGGAGATGGATGGAGTTTTCACAACCTCTAGGTAACCTAGTCCAGTGCTTTACCACCCTCCTACTGAAATGGTTTATCCTTATATCCAACCTAGACCTCTCCCACTGAGACAATTGCTCCTTGTTCTGTCACTATTGAAAATAGCCTCTTTCCATCACTTGGGGAGCTCTGGAATCTTGTCTGCTTCCTTCTGTCGCCAGATTCAGTATGAGGTACATCGAGGCATGCACCCATCCATAAGCTCCACGCAGGGAGAGAAGCAAAGTGGGTTGCACCTCTCAGAGCCTAGCAGAAGCACCCCGAGTTGAAAACTGTGCAACTCTTTTAATGACTCCAATGCAAAGTGTAAGGCCAACAAACCCTTGTCGCCAGCAGGAGAGAATGAACCTGTGACCTTAGGGGTTAAAGCCATATGTGGTGAAAGCCAGTTGTCTCTCTACTAAGACTGTAGAGTAGAGATTTTGCTCTCCCTTGTCAATGGTTTCAGTGCCTGTGGGGTTAAAAAAGGACCATTGTAGGGGTGTAGAAATAGTGGGATATAAGAACACCTTGACTGTGCCTCCCCTCCTCTTTTCCCACTTACATGGGGTGTCTGGGGGTCACAGTTGCCATACTATGAATCTGACCCATTGTCAGATTCACAACCAGAGGGACAAGTGAGCAGAAAATCAGCCCTGAGAACAACTCTCCCCTGAAACTACCATGAGTTGCCTTTTTTCCTGCCCCAAACCGTAAATCTACTCAGGGGTTCATGCAAAACTTGTCCCCAACTTGAAAACCTCAGTCAATCTGGTCTTTATGTAAAACTACCCAAAGCACCGCAGAACTGCAGGGGAGGTTTTACGGTCCCCTCTTGGCCAGCCTGCAACCTATCTCACTGCAAATCTTGTTGATAGCCTGGGAGCACAGAAAAGATGCAGGTGTGTTATACAAGCCTCAATTTGAAGTCAAGAGAGGATTTGCAAACATTTGCATGCATATAAATCTTAGCTGTTTAGAAACAATATTTTAAGTCTATTTCCGTATGCCAAACTCGAGTACAGTTAGTCATGCATACCGTGAACAGAAGGAGGGCTGGAAAAAAGCAAAAGCCACGTAATATATCACAATAACCTTTGTCTGTCTGTTCTTTCCCCACTTGCTCACATTTTCAGCTGAGCTACCGTACCAATTTGCTGTTCATAGGGTTTTAAATTAGACCCTTCTAGATGTGCATAACTCACTGTTCAGAGCACATATAAGTAGGCATCAGAAGCTAATTCTGTCTGTGCTAGCTTAGCAGTCTGTTACTTGCTCTCCTTGTGAGTTTAAGGAGCAAGTCCAGCTGTTGTAAGTTCTGATCCAGCCCCCAATGAAATCAATGGTGAGACTCCCATTGACTTCAATGAGATTTAAATCCGATCTATAATCCCCATTTGTCACAGCTTGGTTGGTATTCTGCTCACTGCTCCAGAGTCCCCCAAGTTTTCGGTGTTTTCTCATTTACTTTCTTGCTAACATCACTGTGAATCAGGCTGGTTGCAGGCTGGTTCTCTGCTTAATATTTCTAAATAATTTAATATCAGCAGCTTAATCCTCCGGGGATCTTACTCTACATTAAAGCCAATTGTTTAGTCGGAACATGTTCTTTATTGAAAAGCACTTCCAGGCCTTTGATTTGTTTGTGTTATTCATTTTTGTTGGGAGAGCAGTAGAAGATATGAATTTTTCCCTTCTTGAAATGTGATGTCTTTGGGTGTTTTCTCTTATTCTAGCCTATTGAACCATAACTTTTGTTGTTGTCATGATCTCTGTTGGTAGCAGGGTTCTTCCTTGTTGTTGCGTCGTTTTCCATGTAGCATTCAATCAGAAGAGGAAGACCATTAAATTCACGCAAGCCAAGTGTAGCTCCTCAGGCTGCAAATTACCAAAAGACAAACCATTGCAACTTTTCTCCACTTGCAGTCCATACCTTTCCAGAGACTCACTGACCCTCATAAATGGGATGACAGGAAGAGGGTTTTAATTAGGAGCCTCGAGCAAAGGAGTACTGATTACCAAAGGTGCCCTTTAGGGCTCTGTCTGCAGTGTTCCCTGTAAGCTGTGCTCTTGGGTGGCCATCCAGGAGAAATTCAGGTGTCTCCCAGCCGATTAGCATAGTGCCCACAGCTGGCAGGGTGTGTTTCTATGAGTCGTGCGCATCTGCACATGCCTTAGTGCACATAACAAAATGTATTCTGCTCATGGAAGGAAACAATGAGAGGGAACTCTATGTCTGTGCTATATATAGTTAATTATATGGATTCTGGTGAAATGTGTGTCGGTCTCTGGGGTTTTTTGGCGGGGAGGAGGGGGAGAATAATTGTATTTCCACATCATTGGGACAGGCAACACTATTTGAATGAGGAGAGGGGAAACATATCAGAAGTAGAATCATAGGGCTGGAAGAGACCTCTGTTCTGAGTCCAAGCCTCTGCTGAAAGCAGGACCAATTTGTCAAGCTGGGACTTAAAGACCTCTGGGGGAAGAGATTCTAGCACCTCTCTAAGGCTACGTCTACACTAGCCCCAAACTTCGAAATGGCCACGCAAATGGCCATTTCAAAGTTTACTATGAAGCACTGAAATGCATATTCAGCGCTTCATTAGCATGCGGGCGGCCGCAGCACTTCGAAATTGATGCTCTGAGCCGCCGCACAGCTCGTCCAGACGGGGCTCCTTTTCGAAAGGACCCTGCCTACTTCGAAGTCCCCATATTCCCATCAGCTCAAGGGAATAAGGGGACTTCGAAGTAGGCGGCATCCTTTCAAAAAGGAGCCCCGTCTGGACGAGCCACACAGAGGCAAGGCGCGTCAATTTCGAAGTGCCGCGGCCACCCGCATGCTAATGAAGCGCTGAATATGCATTTCAGCGCTTCATTAGTAAACTTCGAAATGGCCATTTGCGTGGCCATTTCGAAGTTTGGGGCTAGTGTAGACATGGCCTAAGAAACCCATTCCAGTGCTTCACCACCTCCTAGTGAAATAGTTTTTTCACAATTTCCAACCTAGACTCTACCAGCTAGAACTTAACACCACTGCACCTTGTTATGTCATCTGCCACCACTGAGAACAGCCTCTGTCCATCCTCTTTGGAGCACCCCTTCAGGTAGTTGAAGGCTACTGTCAAATCTCCCCTGACTCTTCTCTTCTCTAGACTAAATAAGCTCCCTCAGCCTCTTCAGTGCCCCCAACAGCCCTGGAACTGTTGGCCAATTGCACCTAGCGTCTCCTTGGCCAAACACTTCCAGTTCCTGGCCTGGCACTCATAAATAGAGAGGATCAGGCAGAATTTAATAAAATAAATAAGGAGGGAATTTTGTGTAGAAACAACAAACGGATTTTTGAACCTTGCATTATATTCCAATCATATTCAAGCAAAACCAGTCAAACACTTGAAATTTTATTTTCAGGTTTCCTCCTCATTGGAAGCCAAAGTTCCAAAACATGTTGGTTGAGGTGTTTATCATAATTTTAAAATTCAGCAGTTCACCAGCCTGGTCAGAAACCCCCACATTTGAGGGGTTATTAGTATAGGCTGAACCTCTCTAATCCAGAACTCTCTCATCTGGCAGCATCCATAATCCAACCAGAGGACCACTTGCCACTTTTCAAGGGAGTGGTTAAGTTTTCCAGAGTCCCATAAAGCCTGTTTTCAATCACCTGGCCTGGCTTTCAGGGTTCTGTGCTGTTATTTAGCTGTAATTTACTCCTAAATGTCCTTCCAGAGCTCATTCAGCAGCGGCCATGTTGATGATGCTACTAGACAATGTTGACCTTCATAGTCAGGCAAATTCTCTTGTCTGGCAACAATCAAGCCCTGAGGGTGCTGGATTAGAGAGGTTCAACCTGTAGTAATACATTATGTGTGTGGGCTGCTGTATTATTATGTACTATTGTGTTATTACTATTGTCAAAAATAATTTTGGCAAACATTTCCATTGCAAATTCAAAGGGCAGAAATATTGCAGCCAGTTCTAGATCTTAATCAAGTATCTGGTTTCCCCGGACCATCGGATTGCCCAATTGTTTTGAACAGATGACCAGGTACAAAAGCGGTCTGAATTAAACATCACCACCAAGACAGTATTCAAAACATTTTCAAATTTAAGAATTTTCCCCTTTTTTTTTCCACAAACATTTTCAGGCTTTTCCTTCCCAAGAAATGGTCTCCATTTTCCAGCCAGTTCAACTGATAAATTTCTCAAGGGAAAGACCATTTTTATCTTGCACAATTCTGAGGGCATTGCTGATGCTTCACAAATAAAGAGTATTATGTAAATATTGGAGCTGCATGAATATTTTCTGGTCACTAATCAGAGCTCTTTGTCTCGCTTTTCCATCCATTTCAGTTCAAGTGGATTTACGTTTAATTTGGGCTGTAGTGTCATTATTTTCCAGCTTGTCGCACCACAGTTCAACAGCCTCATTGAGGTATCAGCCTTGCTTTTCCTCTGAAACTGGTAACGAAGTTAAAGCAACTCATTACTGGTAACAAGTTACTTAGCAACACTGCCAAGTGCTTCTGCAAGACCTGATTAAAACCATTCATGGAGAATAATATAAATCAACACTATTACCCTCTCACTAAGAGAAATTAGTTTGTACATGCTTCTCTGTCTTGTTCATTTTAACAATTTTTAATTACAAATGCAAATTGGCTTAGGATCTGCCAAGATGCTTTCTGGGGGACAAGCATGCTGGATGCACAGACAAGTCACTTGGTGTACAACAGAGGCTGGTATGTTCAATGGACCCTGGTACTTTCTGGTTTGGAGAGGAAGGGGGCTGGAATGAATTATAAAGGAAAGTCAAGTGGCCTGGCAACTTGTCTCCCACGCAGTAAAAGATCAGAATTCAGTTCCTTTTCCTGGTCTCCATCACAGAAAGTAGGGGATGGAACTGTGGCAAAGAGTCGCATGGCTAGTGAGCAGAGATGTGTACCTTCTGGCCAATTAAAGAGGAACACTGATGGGCTCAGATGTCAACCCCAGATTCCCAGGCTGCTCCTCCTGGCTGGACTCATGTGCGTGTAGGGGGACGGATGGTGCTGCAGTCGATGGTCGGGCTCCTGCCATGCGAGGGAAGGCATGAAATGACAAACAAGAGACATGGGGCTGAATGTCTGGAAGGGTAGGTGAAAGGAAATGGATCCTTGGACGTCTGGGTCAGATGAGTGTAGACTTGAAGATATTCTATAGCAGATAAATAGATTCCCCCCCTCCAGGCCTGAGGGATTAAAATGTGCCCTGCATGGCATTTTTTGCTGAAGTGGTTTCCATTATGTACAGTGTTAAGAAAGGAGTTTAAATCGCTGTCAGCGCCCCCTGTCTTTGAGTACGGTTTGCAACCCAGTTGTGCAAACATCTTAAATTTAATCTAGACCAAATTGCTGTAGGAATTTTGGAGGGCTGGGGAGGATGAGAATGTCATGTGGGACCATGTGAAAAGCCTTGCTAAAATCAAAATATGTTACATCTACAGCTTCCACCCCCTCACCCAGTAGGGCCAAACAAGGACATTAGGTTGGTTTAGAATGATTTTGGTCTTCACAGCTTCATGTTGATTACTGCTTATCACCCCAGACCTTTGATGTATTTACTGACTGGCTGATCATTTGTTCCAAGAATGGAAGTTAGACTGAAATGATCTATATTTCCCCAGGTCCTCTGTGTTCCCCTGATAATAATAGGTACTATATTTCTCCTTATCCACACCTCTAGGACTTCAACTTTCTTGCACAAAATAATTACTAATGATTCCAACATTGCTTCATCTTGTTCCTTCCATATCTGGGGGGTGCATTTCTTATCCATTCCTGACCACATCAATACAGCTAAATTATCTAAATATTATTTAACTTTTTCTTTCTCTACTCTGGCCTTTCTTCCTTTCCTCCAGTTGTTAATATTATTTATGTTAAGCATCTCGCCACAATTAAGCTTTTTAATGAAGACTGAAGCAAAAGAGCCATTAAAACACCTCAGCCTTCTTGACTTCATCACAGCATTAGTTCTCTTCTGCTAAGTAATGAACTTACATTTTTCTGTATTTTTCTCTTGCTCCTAATTCATTCAAAGAACCTCTTCTTACTGCTGTCTATGTCCTTTGCTAAGTATTGCTTATTCAAACCTATACCTTCTGAGTTTGTCCCTCTATGCTTCAGCTATTGTTTTGTGCTTATCATTAGCCATTTCTCCACGCTACCTATTTATCTAGGATTCTTTTTGGATTTTCTAGTCATTAATGAGCTCCTGAAACAGCCATATAGATCTTTTGCTATTCTTTCCCTTGCCCTGGGACAGTTGGCTGTTCTGCCTTTCATATTGCCTCTTTGAGGAACTGCCAGCTCTCCCAAACCGCTTTTTCCCTTAGATTTTCTTCCCATGGGATCTTATGTACCTGTTCTCTGAGCTTGTTAAAATCCTCTGTGCTTCCCACGTTAGGCTTTTGAGCGAACCTGTCCCCAACTCATTCTTAAATACGGGCTCCATGCTCTCCCTATCGCTAAAAGCTTCATGTTGCCCTACTACATGAAATCCCAGATGGAAACCAGTTCCTCTCCTGCCCTGATTGTGCATTATATCACAGAACACAGTAGCATACTCATAAGTGTTCTGTGCAAAGTGACCAGCACACCAGCTGAGGAGAGTATTTCAAAGGTGACCCTTTAAAGTAAAAGGAGGAGTCCTGTGCCACCTTAAGAGTTATATGGGCATAAGTTTTTACAGGTCAAACTCACTTTGTCAGTTGCATCTGATGAAGTTGCTTTTACCCATGAAAGCTTATGCCCAAATATCTGTTAGTCCTTAAGGTGGTGCAGGACTCCTCATTGTTTTTGCAGATACAAACTAACACAGCTACCCCCGCTGAGATATTTAAAGCATATGATTATACAACACTGTAGACTGTAGAGTGAATGTACCACCGTTACCATGCACCAGACCCTGACCCTGTCCACCATACTAGTATGACTTTAGGTATTTCACTCTACTCATGATCAGATGTTCCATATGCCGGCCTGGAGACCATGTCCAAATTCAGCCTGTTGGATACAGCTCTTAAATAACCAACACTCTACTGCAAAATGGGATTGTCAATCAGTGCCCTGTAAATGACTTGGACTGAAAGGATATGTGTGTGTGACATTCATCCTATAAGAAGCCCATTCACTATTCATATTTGCAGCAAGGAAGACTTGTTCTCAGCACCAGATAGGATCAATGCAGATCAAGGGGGAAAGGTCAGGTGAGTGCTGGAACCCCTAGTCTAAGGGCTGAACTCACATCTCCTGACTAGGGCTAGGTGAAAAGTTTGGTCACATACTGAAATGTGCAGCTAGGCAGGACTGAATTTAAAAAAAAAACAAAAAAAAACAGATTTTTCAGTTTGGCCACCAAACTGAAAAATTAATTATTGGCTCAGCTCCCTTCCTAGTCAGGTGCTTCCAGCCCAAATCTATCCTGCCTCTTAAACCAAAATTCTGGGGATGTTTAGGCCAGGCCAAAAACTTGATGACCTCTTGAAGTCTCTTCTAGTTTTAGGATTCTATGATTCTGTGATTCTATATAGCTCATGCTTGTCTTTGCTTTTAATATGAAAAATGACAATAAACTACAGGTTGAACCTTTCTAGTCCGGCAATATCCATGGTCCAGCATGATTTTAGTTAGCCAGATGATCACTTATGATAGGTTTGGCCACGTTTCCCACAGTCCCATAAAGTTTGTTTCCAGCCACCAGTCCCCGCTCTCAGTGTTCTGTGCTGTTATTTGGATGTAATTTACCCCAAAATGTCTTCTAAGAGCTCAGGAAGCAATGGAAGTGTTGGTAACATGCTAGACACTATTGACCTCCTGTGGGCTGTCAAATTTTCTTGTCTGGAACTGGTCAGGTCCCAAGCGTGCCAGATTGGAGAGGTTCAACCTGCATAATAAACCTACTGCACTAGCCTCTCCTGGCCGTGTCTACACGTGCCCCAAACTTCGAAATGGCCATGCAAATGGCCATTTCGAAGTTTACTAATGAAGCGCTGAAATGCATATTCAGCGCTTCGTTAGCATGAAGCACTGAATATGCATTTCAGCGCTTCATTAGTAAACTTCGAAATGGCCATTTGCATGGCCATTTCGAAGTTTGGGGCACGTGTAGACGTAGCCCCTGTGTCCTGGGTCAGTCTGACCTTATAGGCATACTAGTTGCTCACCTAGGACTCCAGGCTTTAAGGGACACCAAATACCTGGTCAATGCAAGCAGCTGTGGAAAAGCCTGCAGACAAATGCTTCTCTCTGCCAGCCTGGATAGGGATGGTGAACAGCCACATGGGATGGTCCTGCCTGCAGCTGCTAACAGAGATAATGGGAATTGCATATGGGAGATTTAGTCCTACATAATATAGGTTTGTCCTCCCCTACCAGGAAGCAGACAAAAGACACACACATACACAAAGAGTCATTGATGTAAGCGAGATGAAATTCATTTAATTTTTTTTATAAATACTATTAATCACTATAGGCACGTCAGCCATCTAATGCATATTTAAACCGGGCCAGGTGCCAGTGATATCTCTTGTGCAATATCCTCATGTTAATAATGTTTCCATTAGCGGTGGTGAAGAAATCTGCCATTTTTTGTCCCCTCCTGGCCTATACTTTTTACTTTTAATTATGAGCAAATGCAGACTATCGAATAGGTTGAGGCATTTTAGCTGTCTGCTGAGATTTCTTTTTAATAACACAATTTCTGGGCTGTAATAGGCACATAACATGGGTAATTAATGAAATATGCATGTAACGTGCTTTCAGACGGCACACGTTCATTTTGAACAAAAGTTGTTTTGAAGAGGATAGCATGGGATCGTGAAGCAAAAGACCCATTAGCACGGTTAGTTCCTCCACCCTGCGGCAATGCACTGTCTGCATAATAAGCTTTTGTGTATCTAGAGCACTTTAATCCAGACGAGTCCCGAAGAACTCAATACAACTACACATATGCGCACCAGCCGCCAATGTGGAGGAAGGTGTCAGGTGTTTAGTAGCCCACAGCAACAGTACACAGCTGGTTAGGATGCTGTTTGGAGGGAAGGGAGAAGCTATCACCCCACCTCCTCCTTCTCCTCTGAGACTGACCCATCTTCATCAAGATGCTCCATAGGGAGGCCCTTTTATGGGCCATGCAAAGGGTGCATGCACACACTGGGGAAAGGCCCAGTCTTGCACATTGTAATTTCTCTTCCCTTTCTCTTGGTCCATCTCCTTCCTAGACCCTCGCTCAAGAGAGACAGGGGAACTGCCACACTTCTACCAGCATCATCTCCACTGCAGTGGGGCTCAGCTGAGCCAGAGAAGAAGCATCAGTTATCCAAGTGAACAAGCACTTTGGCCTTGAGAAACTGCAATCAAGTGACATCCTTGAGCGAAAGGACGGCAAAGCAGCCATTTCAGGAGGTAATGGACCATGCTAAACAGTGGAGCATCCCAAGGAGAAGCCAAGAATGCTCTGTACTGTGTGCCAGTTCTTAATGGTAATGCCCACCCCGACTCTGCAAATGCCTTTCAGCATTTGCTCAGGTGCTAATCTGTATTATCTATCCAAGAAGTGGGTTGCACCTGTGGGGCACTTGTGCAGATAAAGCCTACCTCTCCACCCGCTGCAAGCCAACAGCAGCAGGAAAGAGGTTTTAGTCAATTGCCAGTTACATATGGCTCTTAGATGGACATTAGGAAAAAACTTCCTAACTGTTGGAGTCGTCAAATCCTGGAATAAATTGCCTAGGGAGGTTGTGGAATCTCCATCATAGAAGATATTTAAGAGCAAGTTAGATAAACATTTGTCAGAGATGATCCAGGTGGTACTTGGGCCTGCTGTGAGGGCAGGGGACTGGACCAGATGACCTCCCAAGGTCCCTTACAGTTCTAGTGTTCTATGAGTCTAAGCCACCATTGTCCCATCTAATCTTCGGTGTTGGAGCCCAGGTGGTGTTTTGCAGTGTGACACAGTTTCTAATTTGGTGGGGGAGAAGCACTCAGGAGGATGATAAATATAAATGTAGCCCAGATATCAGGAGAGAAGGAACAGAGGCTGTTGTAAGGTGTTTGCTGTACTTCCTCTGCAGTGTTTCCAGTAAGCTAAGCGCTTGGATCGCCACCCCGGAGAATGTCAAATGCTACCCAGCTGATTAGCAGAGTTCCCACAGCTGGCAGTATGTGTTTCTACCAGTGGTGCACATCCTCATATGTTTTGGTGCACATGACAAAATTTATTCCATACCTAGATGGAAAAAATTAGCGGGAATGCTGGTCCTCTGTCTGAGGCGCTCAGTGGTTAACGTGTGTCAGACTCATCCCAGTGAAGTGTCTAAGACAAAGTAGAATTTCCAGTTCTGAGCCTCGCTAAAGGTGTAGGATGAAATTCAGCCCCTGGCTGAGCAGGTGCACCTTGGAAACTTGCCCACTGCTCCAGACCCAGACCTACCAAGATCCTCCCATGCTATAAGGCTCACTCACAGCTGGGGTCAGCAAGACTGACTATTTTCCTCGGGTTATTGTTTTTCCCAGAGTTGCTCTAACCAAGTGTCAGGGTTGGTCAGACATTCTCCATCTATTCCAGAGTCCAGGTGCTGTATTCCTTCTGTCTTTCTTCCCAGAGTCTGTGACTATTTCCTGCTGCCATTGTGGGGCTGGTTCATTGCTTAACTGTCTCCGTCCCAATTCGTCCTCATCTTCCTAGCCTAGGTTTTGCCCTGCTACGGTACAGAGAATCATCAAGTCAAGCACAACCCCACAGTCAGTTGCCCTCTTTCCAACAGACTGAAGGTGTTCAAGTAAACGGTGCAACAAACAGACCTCCCAAGTGCTCAGCAGTGAATTCCATGGTTAATTCCTCCTGCTGGAGCAAGGCTCAGAAACAGATGTTCTGCATCCAGCCACACGAATGGAAGAACTGACAGATCCTAATTTATCCTTGGCACATGGGCACCATGCAGCATTGGAATGCCTTCCTCTATAAACCTGCTCTTCAAAATTAACCTTGAAAATTTAAGCTTGAGAACAGTGCCTTCTCCTCCTGCTATATAGCATGCCATGGCAGCTGTTTCCCTCCCTGTGGGCATGTGCTGGGGTGGACTAAGCCCCAATGTCCAGGATGAGGCCAGGGACTTGCCACAGCCCATCCCAGTTTGAGGAGCAGAGGAGAGGTCCTCCCGGCCGGACAGAGTAGCTGTCTCTATGCAGCCAATCAGGATCCAGCAGGCTGATATAAAAAGCTGCTGGGCTAGGGCCAGTCAGTTCCTCACAAGAGCTTGACCCAGGCAGATCTCTTTGCTGTCTGGGGGAGCAGCAGCACTTTGGACAGCTGAGTGTGAGCTGAACTTAGACCTGGGCAGGCCAAGGCCAAGGCCCAGTGACAGGATACTGGCCACAGGCCCAACACAGGAACTGACAGCACCTTGGACAGGACTAGTCAGATCCTAGCAGCCCCAGAGCCTTGGCGATAATTAGGCAAAGACCTTATGCAGCACCCTTTTGCTGCAGAGGGGTGTCCACAAGTGGGTGACCCACATTACAGGGCCACACAAAAGATAAGAACCTATTACTGCTACCAGCTGATAGAGCTCTTTTAACTCAGTCCCTGCAGACAGCCCAGAAAATAGTTTCAAAGTAACATGTAAACTTTTAGTTTGTTATCCCCATGGAGGATGGAGATCTTTGGGGCCCCATCCAGCCCAGTCAGGAATGTGACTTCACAGAGGAAGGTGGCCATTTGAGTTTTACCCATCTCTTTTGTAGCAGATGCTCCCAACTCCCAGAGAAAAACCAGAAGAGAAGATTCTACCAATGAGGCACATTTACTGTCAACTTCATGCTATGAGGATTTGTATTCCTGTAGCAGTGAAGAGCCTGAGCCACAGCACAGACCCCTGCTGTGCTAGGTGCTGTACATACCCAGATTGAAAAACCACCCTTTGCCCCAACAGTCCTCCTCATAGTAATACCTAGTTTTTGCACAGTGCTTTACAGCCTACATCCAAAGCTCTTCACAAAGGAGCTGAGTATTATTAGCTCCAAGGGGAGGCAAAGTCAGTTGATGTGACTTGCCCAGGGGCACCAGTGGCAGAGCCAAGCACAAACCCCCAACTGTCTTGAGCAATGCTCCCTGGAATCTTTTCCATTCATGAGTTGATTTTTTTCCATCCACATGTGGAATAAATTTTATGTGGACCAAGGCATGCATGGATGTGCACCACCAATAAAAATACAAACCTAGCTGTGGGTGCTCTGCTAATCTGCTGGGCAGCATCTGAATCTCTCCAGGGCAGCCACTACTGTTACCTCTAATTTTTTTCCATCCAAGTGCTAAATAAATTTTGTTCTGTGCACCAGGGCATGTGCAGATGTGCACCACCATAGAAACACATGCTGCTGGCTGTGGGGGCCTGGGGGTGCTCTGCATTTGACTCTCTCCTGAGTGGCCACCCAAGCACCCAGCATACAGGGAACTCAAGCTAGTCCCATATCTGCTGGGCCACAATCCCAACTGTTCATTCATACCCACAGCCAGATTCTGAACTCACTCCCATTACTTTTGCACCCCTTGATTTCAGTGGGGACACGCCTGAGTTATAGCTGGGCATATGGGACGGCAACCTGGGACCTCGCCCTTCAAGAGAAAGGCACCCCAAGGTGGGGGACTCTGACACATCTCCCTCCCAGCAAGGAGTTGCAGCGCTCGTAAGCCAAAAAGCACAGCGCCCACCCCATGGCACTGCTGGGAAGTGTTCTGAAGTGACCCCAACTGAGACGCACTCGTAAAGTGCAAGAGGGGGAGCAGAACCCTGGTTAAAATATCACCTGCAGCTGCCACACAAAATCCCCCCAGTTACCCAGACTCATGTGCCCACCCCTCCTGCTGCAGGACTCATGATTGATCAAATTCTAGCACAACACCTTGTGTGACAAAGTCAGACCAAAGGATGAGCTGAGGAGGGGAGAGAAGCAACACCTGGCTAATGAACAGAGGACCACAGCAGGGCAGCAAGGAACAGCCAGCCTGGGGAAGCAGCAGAGGATGGGATGCTGGCAATCAGCTGGGGCCAGCTGAGCTCACTGGAGGCTGCTGCAAGGACTGTTTAAAAGGCCTCCCTTGCTGGGAGACAGGGAGGAGAGCGGAAGAGGACAGAGGAGGTGAAAGTAAGAGAGAGAATTAGAAAGCAGAAAAGAACACCAGCACTGCAGACACCACAGGGAAGGTGAAGGGCTCCCACAGGGAGTGTTTGGACTCCCCTCCCCTCAGGAAACCAGGGGACCCCTATCTCAGCCCTCTTCAGACAAGAGACCTGGGCCCAGGAGTGGTACTGACCCTGCCACACATTTTGCTGGGTCCTGTGATTTGCCTGGCCTCCTACCAGGCAAGCAGCTGAATACGCTGACACAGAACATAGCCAAGGTCTCAGCACTCTCTGGTAATCATTCCCATTACACACCTGCCCATGAGCAGCCCTGACCTCACTTGTCTCCCCCCAGTGGACCTTGACAGCTTGGAAATTATCAAATTAAACTGACGGGTTCCAATCAGCAGTAACTAATGAGGGCTCCTGGAAGGCTCCGCTAAGTCCTTTACTTTGATCATTGACCGTGCCGGGGGACACTTAGGAACACTTTAGAAGCAAGAGCTCTGCAAAAGTCTCAGAGATGATATAGCTATGCAGGAGCAGTGCGGCTGAACAGCAGCACTTCTCCTGTGTGACTAGAGTTAAATAAGAAAAGAAAGGAAGTGTCCACGTTGGGAGACGCTGCCCAGTTCACCCTCTGTTTTGTGTCTCTTCCGTCGGTGTCTCTCTGCCCTGTGTCTTTTCAAAATGAATCCCTCAATCAATAGCCTTCCCAAATCAAAATACCCAACCTGATCAACAAGAGAAAGACCAAGACAAGACACTGAGGATCAACCAGTTCAACAGCAACAACACCATCACACTGGGAGGGAATGACCTGGAAGATGTGCAGCAATTCACCTACTTGAGAGTGTTATGGGCAGAGACAGAGGAATAGACAAAGATATCGATGCCAGGATAGGGAAAGCAACAGCTACATTCAAGACTCTTCATCCTATATGGAGATCACAAATGGTATCTGCAAAGACAAAACTGCAGCTCTTCAACGCAAATGTGAAGAGTGTGCTCCTGTATGGGCGCGAGACCTGGCATATGAAAAAGTCTTCAAACCATAAAGCTACAAACATTGATAAACAGATGCCTGAGGTACATCCTTCACATCAAATGGCAAGACTTGGTCACAACTGAGGAGTTATGGAACAGAGCAAGACAAAAACCACTTGACATTCAAATCAAGAGAAAGAAGTGGGGATGGCTAGGCCACACTCTCAGAAAACCATCGTCCAACATAGCCTATCGAGCCCTCAAATGGAACTCGCAAGGAGAACGCAAATGAGGAAGACCTCAGACAATGTGTAGAAGATCTATTGAGATTGAAGAACAACAACTGGGGTACTCCTGGGGTCAGCTAGAAGTTTTGTCCCAAGACAGGGTGAAGTGGAGGAGACTTGTAGGTGACATATGACCAAGGGTTGAAGTCAAGTAAGTCAACCTGACAGCCAAAATCTAGCAAGCCCTGCTCTCCAGGGCAGCCCTGCCTAACAAAGCTGTGTTTACTCCCTCAAGAGGATAAAAGAAAAGGGCCTACAGAAATGCATCTTAGTCGATAAGCTGTTATTCCTCAAGCAGACCCATGTCCAGGGCAAAGAGAGCTAATGGGGCCACCACGACCCACCATTTCACATGTGTTCTGTAAGCCAACACCTTAGTGCCCCTTATCATCCTACTAGGGGCATGGATCTATACTATCTCCCAGGGGAGTATGTCACCTCTTGAAACATCCACTCCAGAGGGCCAGTGATGGACTTCACTGGGCCCCAGTGGGGGAGCTAGCTCCGGGGCCCCCAAAGGGAGTGGGGCCTCCCATGGAAGTGGCAGTGGTAGGAGCAGCCAGCCCTGAGTGCTGCCAGGTCCCCAACAGGGATTTAACGGCCTCTCGCTTTGGCCACTGGTGCTACAGTGGTAGCCATGGCCTGGAGCCCCTTGCCCTTTTAAATCGCTGGGCTCTGGAGCAACTCTGTCCTTTGCCTCCCTCCCCCATTGGTGCCAGATTCATAGATTTCCCAGTCCGGAGGGACCACCACGTTCCAAACTCTTATATCTCACAGGCCCATGGGCTTGTCCCAAGTAATTCTTAGAGAAAGATCCCATCCTCTTTTAAAAATCATCCGTGGTGTTGAATCCACCACCCCCCCTTGGTAAATTGCTCCACTGGGTGATTACTCACACCATTGAAAACCTGCTGCCTTATTTCCAGTCTGAATTGGTCTAGCTTCAAATTCCAGCCATTTGGATCATGTTCTATCCTTCTCTGACAAGCTGAGGTGCTAATTGTCAAATATTGGCTCGCTGTGTTGATCAAGAGAGGTCCTCATTCCTTAACCCCATCAGAATGGCACTCTCCCAGCTCATGACTTTCTAGTACTACAGAAAGGGATTGAGGGGCCATAGTGAGCCATAAGCTAAATATGAGTCAATAGTTTGACACTGTTGCAAAAAAATCTCGTTCTGGGATGTATTAACAGGAGTGTCATAAGCAAGGCACGAGAAGTAATTTTTCTGCTCTACTCAGTTAGAATATTGTGTCCAGATCTGGACACCACAGTTCAAGAAAGAAGTTGGAGAGGGTCCAGAGAAGAGCAACAAAAATGATTAAAGATCTAGAGAACGTGACCTATAAGGGGTGATTGAAAGAATTGGGCTTGTTTAGTTTGGAAAAGAGAAGGCTGAGAGGGGACATGATGCAGCTTTCAGAAATGTTAAAAGTTGTTACAAGGAGGAGGTAGAAAAATTGTTCTCCTTAACCTCTGAGGCTAGGACAAGAAGCAGTGCACTTAAATTGCAGAATGGGAGATTTAGGTTGGACATGAGGAAAAAACTTCCTGTCAGGGTTGTTAAGCGCTGGAATAACTTGCCTAGGAAGTTAGTGAAATTTACAGCATTGGAGATATTTAAGAGCAGGTTAGATAGATATCTGTTAGGGGATGATCTAGATGATGTTTGGTCCTGCTGTGAGGGCAGGGGACTTGACTTGATGACCTCTTGTGGTCCCTTCCAGTTGTACTATTCCATGATTCCACGATTTCCAGAAGTGCGTTAATGAGATACTCTAACATCCCTCAGATGCCTGGGCACTTACGTGGTCCCCATGCCTGGACAGGCCTTTAATATATTTACCCTCCAACATCCTTGGGATGTAGGGAAGTGGCTTGCGGGGCAGCCGTGATCCTGGAATCACCGTGAAATCTATCAACCATCACCCTACCTTTTGAGTCCAGGCATCCAAATCCCAGAGCTGTCAAGTAGCCTGAGTCCCTTTTTGTGTGGTCAACAGGACAAGTGTTGTGCTTGTGGTAACGACTCTCATTCAAGGCTCTCCAAGGTCCCCAGGAGCATGTGCTGGTGACACCGTGCACCCTCCTGCCTGGAACCATGTGCCTGCTGGCCAGGGGAAGATCTCAGTCAGAGCTGGGATTATAACCCAACACAGCAACCCACCCATCGTGCTCAGGAAGGGGTATTGCACCATGAATCATGAGTCACTCCACTGACATCCACGGTGTTGCAGCAGTGCAAACCCAGTGTGAGATCAGAGTCAGGATGTGGACGTGTAGCTGGAGAGACTCGAGGCCAGATTTCAAATCATGTGTATGTGCCTCAGGGTTGAACTCCCCTTGAAATCAGTGGGTTTGACCTCAATGAGAGACAGGCACTACTGAGTCCTGAAAACCACTCTAGGCACCTCTCAGTATCTGTAGAGCTCTTAATGCCTTACCTTAAACAATCCAGCCCCAAATCAAGAGTGTAAACCAGGAACCCTGGTTTATAATTGCCCAGTTCTGAGGGCTGGGCAGTACTGTGTGTCTCTATAACAAACAGAGGCTTTTGAGGAGGGTCATTTCATAGACAAACACCTAACCAGTCCAGGCACCTGGCTCCACAGACACCAGGAGGGAGAAGGTTTGTTTTGTCTCGTTTAAGGCTCGGTATTGGTGAGAAGCCAGCAGCATGAGTGTGCTTAGAGTAAGAGGTCCACAAACACCAAGAGATTCCAGCTGGGCACAATGCCTGTGGAGCACACGGCCAAGTAGCCTGGGCAGCAGGGTGCACATATTGAGCCAAGGCCACTCCATGTGACCACTTGGCTCCTGTAGCAAGCGGGCTGCTTGAAGCTTTGGCATGCAAAGGGAGAAGTGAATGATGGCAGCGCTGGAGGAGGAGGAGAAGCAGGTTCCCTGGAGGGAGGAGAGCAGCTTTGCTGGAGGCTTTCTGTGTTTGTTTAAACCCTTCGTTCAGCTCCCAGGTTTCTGGAAGCCCAGCACCATGCACGGGATTAGAAATCGCTCATTGATGGCAGAATCCTGCAGCTAATGACAGGACGAGATGCAGCTAGTTCTGCCCAACACTGGGTCTCTCCCACTCCCCAGCAGATTCTGGAAAAAACAGCCTTAAGTTGGAGTGCATCTCTCTCATTCATCGCATGCCCGGCCAAGTGCACCTCATGGTGTCGCTTTCTCCTGCAACACCAAGGGGAAGAAGGGAGAAACAATCTCCCGGTCAAAGATCTATTTTTAGCTAACTCCCCTCTGTGATGCTGCGGATGAAAAATCCTTAGGGTTCTCTTGAGCAGGCTGTCACTCCGAACATAGTGAGAGCTCTGCATGGCTACACAGCAGGAGACCAGAACAAGCTTCTGTATGCTCTGTCAGGCAGCAAAATGTGTGGTTGAAGCTGCTCACTCTTTGGAGATTATTTACTGAAAAAAAACACCCAGACAAGCAGGCTCATTTCTCCACTTCATCCATGCTTGGACTAGGCATTGAGACGAGAGCACAGAGAGCTGGTCATGGCCCCCTGATGCTCTCTGGTTGGCTCTAACAGAAGAAAGAGCAGGGAAAACATAAGAATTGGCCACAAGGGGTCAGATCAGTGGTCCATCTAGCCCAGTGTCATATCTTCCAGCAGTGGCCATTGCCAGGTTCTTCAGAGGGAAAGAACAGAGTGGGTAATCATAGAGTGATCCATCCTGGTAATCCACTCCCAGCTTCTTGCAAACAGAGGCTAGGAACACTCAGAACATGGGGATGAAGCTAACAGCCATGGATGGACCAATCCCCCGTGAATTTATCTAGCTCTTCTTTGAACCCTGTTATTGTCTTGGCCTTCATAACATCCACTGGCGAGAAGTTCCACCGGTTGGCTCTGTGCTGTGTGACGAAATACTTCCTTTTCTTTGTTTTAAATCTGTTGCTTCTTAATTTCACTGAGCAACCCCTAGTTTTCATGTTATTTAATGCAGCCTTCTTTCTTTATTTTCTCCACACCAGTCATGATTTTATCAACCTCAATCCTATCCCCCCTTTGTCATCTTTTTTCCAGGAGGAAAGGCCCCACTCTTTTTCATCTCTTCTCTTCCGTACCTCTCATCATTTTCAATTGTCCTTGCATCTGACAAAGTGTTTTTTTAAACAAATAAACCTACTAGTCTTTAAGGTGCCCCAGGATTCCTCATTGTTTCTGCAAATGCAGCTACCACTCCAATACATTTTTGTTTCCTTCTTTTTCTCTTTTCCAGTTCCAATATATCTTTTTTGAGAATGATGTGACCAGTTCAGCGTGCAATATTCAAGAGGATGGTGTTCAATGCATGTGTATTTTCTTCTGTCTTGTTATCTATTCCTTTCCTAATGGTACCTAATGATCTGTTAATCCTTTCGACTGCTGCAGCACATTAAGCAGATATTTTGGAGAACTATCCACAATGACTCCAAGATCTTTCTTGAAAGAGAACTAATTTAGACCCCATCATTTTATATGTAGAGTTTGGATGATGTTTTCCAATGTGCATTACTTTACATTTATCAGCATTGAATTTTCTCTGTCATTTTGTTGCTCGTTCACCCAGTGTTGTGAGATCCCTTTGTATTCAACTCGCAGACTGCTTACAACTTAACTATTTTGAATATTTCCTATCACCCGCAAATTTTGCCACTACTTCACTTTAATTCACTTTGGCTACATCTACACTGCAGTGATCTTTCAAAAGAAGTGCTTGCGGAAGATATCTTCCAAAAAAAACCTTTTTCGAAAGAGCACGTCCGCACACAAAAAAGCAGCTCAAAATATTGATCCACTCTTTCAATCAAGCGCATCCACACAGCCCCCACTCTTTCAAAAGAACAGGCCAGAGACTGAAAAATCTGGCACCATAAGGATGGATCTTTCAAAAAATGACCCAGCGGAGCATCTCCACATGCTTTTTTTCGAAAGAAGGTGCTCTTCCTGATCCAAGAGCAGAAGAGGGCTTCCAGAAGAAGAACTGCATTCTTTCAATTTTGGATCAAAAGAACATTTTGTGCGTAGACGCTTGACGTGTTCTTTCGAAAAAGGGCCAGATGTTCCGAAAGGACTTGCAAGTGTAGATGCAGACCTTGACTGTACACAAGTACAAATATATCTAAGCTAACACCTTACTCACACTCCCTCCTGATGGGCATGAGGAGTTGAATGACCATCCTCACAGTCCATTGGTGGTGAGAGGCAAGGCCATGTTAGAGCAGAGAAAACATTTGAGAAAAACTGACACAAGCAGAAAAGCAAAGAAAACCAAGAGAATGGGAAAAAAAGACTGCTCAGAATCTGTCAGCCACTGGGTGTTCTAAGTTTCCCTACTTCACTTCAGCCCAGCCTTTCAAAGCCAAAGCTAGCCTTCCACATGCGAAGATTTAAGGGTATGCAGACCTGATTGGGGAATGGAACTAACACCCTCCCTTTGAATGTGCATAAGATATCACATTGCAGCCTCATTAACAACCTCCAAAAATGAGCATTTGGGGGCAAGATATGAACTAACAGCCCTAGATGACCAACTCATGTCATATTACTGTACTATATCTACTATAACACATTAGTACAATGTGAGTTGGTAGATACTGATACAGATACACTCCCTCCTAGGGGTGTCCCCTGTTTAACATAGTAACCCTAAGTAGCAGTGACTTGTCCTTTTTATTTCTCCCAATTTGCAGGTCATTTACAAAGCTGACCAGTTTTGATTGTACATTTTCATGAGATCCTGTAATTAAAAAAACAAACAAACAAACAGGTCTTCTTAACAGGTGTGATTTTATGAAAGATTGGAAGCGTGGTTTTCCTGTCACAGACAGTGGTTTAACACAGGTGCTGCTCCATAGACTTCAGTGATCATACCCTTCATTTATACCAAGTAAGAAAATCAGGCACCACCTGTTCCCAGTGGATGGGAGGTGAAAGCTAACGGCAGGTATTTCAGGAAATCTGAGAGCTCCAAGTTACAATTAGGAGGGATTTTTTTAACTGGCCCATAATGGGAAATCCTGCGACCATTTTCAAAATGAGACTTTTAAAAAAATCTCTCCTCTGCAGCCCCAAACCAGGTCATATTGTTGCTTTCCTTTGCCTTCATGCTCACCCATCTTAAACCTGCCAATTTCTACCTTTCTAACCAGAATGCGCAGCTACCATTCCCCCCGACCTGTCTTTTTGTTTGGAGGAGACAGATGTGAAATCTGACTTCACATTCCTGAGAGCTGCGGCACACTCAGCATTAAGCCGACCATTTGTTGGACTGGGGGATTTTTCTAAATGGTAATAGGAGTGAGATAATATACCGCTTCCCTCTGCCTCAGACAGAAGCAAAGAAGGAAATGACCATGTAGGAAGTAGTGAGTTCATTACAAAGGGCCTTCGCTAGTGGAATACTTACCACCTAGCTTGCCTATACAGCGTGGGTATATTACTAGGAATGCTGTATACCACTTAGCTCCTTAGAAAAAAATCCATTGCAGAGACAGAAGCACAAATGTGAAGAAATCGGGGCAAGTTCAAAAGGCCGCTTAAGATATTGTTTGGGGAGGGGGGGCTTTGATCTGGCAACATGGTGAGTTGTTCGGCACAGGCTCCTAACTTCCCCGTGCTCACAGCAGTCAGAAGTATGCCCAGCATTCCCCTGCCTTTCTGCTTCTCTCCTGCCCAGCCAGCTGTGTAAAGTGGCTAATTAAACTGTTCACAAATTTGAAAAAAAAAATAGATGAGTGGGATGTAAGGGAAAGTAAATGCCTTAGAAGCAAGTGTTCAGGGTTTGTAAGTGTCCAGGAATTTAATAACATAATAGCTTGCATTCAGGGGCCCAAAATGCTTCCAAATCCATAGGGAGATGGCTTTTCTTGGTGCTGAAATGCAGCTGCCTGTGGGGTGGAACACAGCTGCTGACGCAACGATTTTGGAGACTAATATGTCTAGCTCAAATTGGAAGGAAAGAATATAGGTTGGCCACAACACAAGGACTAGACCCCCTTTTCTTGTATGAAGTGCTCTGGGATCTTCAGACCAATGCATGGGTTCAAGCCCTGGGATTTGCAGCTCATCTGTACCTATCAGCCATTCGCAGCCTGCTCTTCAGCAGTTCTTCCTGGAGCTATTACCCTGCTAAGACCCAGGTGCTGCACATTCATGATGCAATATCAGAGCATAACTCTGCTAGCAGGGCCTGTCTGAAACGAGCAGGATGAGTATGGGCGTAGCAGACCTGCATGCGTATTCACAGCTCCCTCTACTGCCTGGTCTGAGGAAAGCAGTTGAAAGAAGTGTCTGTTCTCATCCTCATGGCACACATATGACAACTGCACTGGCAATGTAGGTATGTGACAGTAGATTTCCCAGCTCTTCCTGTCCCTGCCTGAGCTCCCGAGCCATCCCCGAAAGTGTGGCGCAGAACAGTTGCTGGTGAGTAGGAGAAAATGTTTCCAGATCCGGAGTGACAAGCCCACACACACATGCAAACTCCAGTAAAGGGCCCTCCTACCCTCCAGGTCAAGACAGACCCAGAGTGAAGTGTCCCTGAAAAATCTACTCCCTGAGGTTTACACGAGACTCAGAGTGTAACGGGGTCCACCTGCTCGTGAGTGCCTCTCTGCGGCCAAGGGTACTGGGTAAGGGCTTTTCTGGTTATCTTCAGGAATCTCAGGATGAGATCTAACTAGCCCTGTCCAGGGTGCTGTTAGTTTCTATACTAGTGCAGCTGGTCTCTGGCCGCTGGCCTAGGTCATGCCCAGGTCTAGGTTCAGCTCACACTCAGAGCTGTCCAAAGCACTGCTAATCTCCTAGGCAATAAACAGACCAGCCTGGGTAGCACTCCTGTGAGGAATTAACTGACGCTAGCCCAGCAGCTTCTTTTATATGGGCTTGCTGGGTCCTGACTGGCTGACTTAGAGACAGCCACTCTCTCTTACCAGGAGGACCTCTCTTCTGCTCCTTTTGCTGGGATTGTGTATGGCAAGGACTCTGGCCTCCTAGAGAGGGCATTGGGGCTTAATCTACCCCATCACACAGAGCCCACAGGGATAAAAACTGTGGGAGCAGCATGGTTAGTTCTGTGAGACGTGACTGGATAACATGCGTCTATCAATACTGTTAGCTGGTTACATCTGAGCTTCAGTGTACTAATGCAAAGCTCTCTGAAGCATACACCCCGTATGTACACACACACACACACACACTGGAAGCATTGCTCAGACAGCTTACTTGGCCGCCAGATGCAATAGTTCTGCTGACATATTGGGGCAGAGGTGTGGAAAGAGATCCCTTAAGAGAAAGCAGCAGCCGCCGTTTTATTTTCTTTTTTTTTCTGGGATTGCCTGCAGTCTTCATATCTCCAGATGATGCCTTTTGCAGAAACAGCAAGGTGCCTGTGAGGAATGAATGAGATTTTGACTGTAGCTTGTTACTAGCATCGCAATGGTCACTAGGCAAGGCTGCATACCAGCACCATGGAAAGGGGACTGATGAGTGTCTTACTTGCTGGAGCACAGGGAAGGTGCCAGAAGGGTGGTACATGGGGACTAGTGAAAGTATCAGAGCTAGCGCTCCCTGCAATTAATTAAGACAGCCCTTTGGCTGCTCTATTCCAACAGTAATTGTAAGTGACGCAGGCTGGTTCAGGTGACAGATGTATGCAGGATGAGCAGGAATATGTGTGAAATCCCCGGAGAGCTGGCAGAGAGCAGCTTATGGTTATTTACAGCTGTGCATGGCTGAAAGGAGCCTACAAACATTTCCTCTCTCTCCCTTGGGAGATTACAACATTCTTGCAATCATCCTGTGAGGTCTGGATGGCCCTGCTCCCCAACCCAGAGACCCAGCTGTCTCCGGATCCAGAGACTGAATCCAGGGTTTGAATTTTGGCTGCTATTGCACAGATGAACAAAGTGGGGGGCAGACCCCCTTGGCGGGAGGATAAATATCGTAAGTGGGGAGGGCACAGCAAGATCAGCTGCTGGGTCTTGGGCTCATCCATGTCATGAAAAATGTTGAAATCTGTGACTTTTTTTGTCTGTGTGTTCACATTTATCTACCACTTAATAAAGTTCGTACATTCTACACACATTTACTGACACGCTGGAAGGGTTTGGGTGTTTTTTCCCATTGGAACATAACTGAAATTTCCATCAGTTTGGATGACATTATGCAGGTTGGGCGGAAAGCTGCTAATTTCAGGGACAAAAAGTGGGTGCCAGCATAAAAAGTTTGCTCACCCCTGTGCTAGTGCAACCATTCAGCAATGAAAAACACACACACACGGCCCAGCTCAAATAAGGTGGCCTTGGGCCTCCAGCCCAAACTTCTGCACATACGGTCAGAAAATGTTGATGGACTAGATGTTTTTCTCCCTTATTGGTAAACAATGTGGGAAAAACGTTTTGCCTGGAATATCAGCCGTATGGAAGCTAGTACTTTATCGTCTGGGGAAAGCTTTTTTGCAACCCTTTGTAAGGTGCTCAGCTGCATTGTGTGGGGGGTGTATCCAAAATCAGAGGTTTATTTAGCACTTCTGTAGTAGCTGGGTCAAGCCAACTTTTGTCGTCAGGGAGTGTTGCTCTTTTGTAATTCTTCCATATACTTGTCCAATTCCTGCAGTTCTCTTCCCGGCTTTCAACTTTCCTAAGATGTGAATACTCCCTGGGAGCTTGACTTCTTTAATCTGCAGGGCAGTCGTCTTTTATTCTCATGCCGTTCATATTTTTGCTCTCACATGAAAGCGGTTGCTTGTGTTATTGGGAAATTCACTGCAGACAGATTGCAGTCAGATGAAACAAAGCAGCATTATCTGTTTCTTTCTTTCCTGTTCCCAGTCCCCTGTGCTGAGGGTGGCAGCAATGGCCACAAGGAATTCTGGATCCCAATTCTTCCAAGAGAATATGGGAGGAGGGGGAGGTTTGATGTGGTGAGAAAAGGCTGGCAAGCTCATGAGGAGTGGCAAATCCCACAGAGTGCCTGTTTGGGATTTGGTTGGCTCTCGACAGCTAAGCAGGGCTGCAGTTTTAGTAAATGGATAAAAGATCGTGCAGGGAACCCCAGCAAAAGTGCAGGATGTTGCGCTGGGAGTCAGTAGACAGTGTGGTTCCCTCTGAATGAATGCTCCAGCATGGTGAAAAGGGAAGCTGCCACCTTTCCAGGGAGAAACAAAACAGAGTCCCTGGCCACATGTGCTCATTAAAGATCCTATACAAGAATCAGAGTAGAAACGGTAGTACCAGTAACAGTCATACAGCCGTGTTAGTCTGCATTCTGTCAAACCAAACCAGCAGGCATGTAGCACTTTAAAGACTACCAAAATAATTTACTGGGTGATGAGTTCTCATAGGGCAGGCCCAGTTCCTCAGATGTGGAGATACCTCTGATCTGAAGAAATGGGTCTGTCCCACGAAAGCTCATCACCTAATAAATTATTTTGTTAGTCTTTAAAGTGCTACATGCCTGCTTGCAATAGTCAGAGTGTTAGACTCGTGTCTTGGTCAAATACTACCGGTCATTACGTTTTCTCTCATTAAAAGTCTGACCTGAACCCTAAGGTTTTGTAGCAGGCCTATTAACAATGAAATGAACAGGGGGTCCAACATGAGAGGGGACATATCACTGCTCACCCTCCAAATCCACATGTTCAAGTGCAGAACTGGAGAGTCCATGAAGTCTGGGGAATTATCAGGTCAATCTAATTAAGCCAGGAAGCACACAGATGCTAGGTTAGGTGCCCACGCAAAATAAGACATGGAGGGCCAAAATCATCCCTGAGATCAACCTGAGTTGGGTCAGAATTTCCAGATGCTACTGAAGGGAGTGAAGGCAATCAGTTATGTGGGTAACAGGTGTCCCAATCAACTGGGAATAATGCCCTTTTGAGCAAATGCTTAATGCAGATGATCTCAGGGCAGCTAGCAGAAGCCTTGCCACAGATAGCAACTATGGGGATTCTGAGCAGGAAGTGTGTATGCGCCTGTCTCCTGAAATAGATAGAAACAATTTTCATCTCCAGTAAAACATGTGTGAGGCCGACACACCCAAGTCATTGCAGGAGGGAATGAACCTGAGACCTTAGAGACTAAAGCCATGTGCTCTACTGCCAGCTGGCTCTAGAATAGAGATGCTACTCTCCCTTGACGGTGATCTCTATCTCTGTGCCTTTGGGTTACACATGTAAACATCCGGGAAAGGGACAGAGAGCAAAGCTATCAGGAAAGCCCAGATTTACCAATAAAGAGAAGGAAAGAGACACAGCCCCACATGCATTCCTGGTTGACATTACACAGTCGCACTTCAGGTACTTTGGAAAGGGGTTACTGAATTAGCAAAATAAGCTAAAAAGCCCACTGGTTCCCATTGGGTTCAGCTGTCCGGCCTATTATATATGCAGCATCAATGGGTTTTATAAGACGTGACACCAGGAGTAAAGTTACAACCTTTGGGAAATTCAATAGGGGTTGTACAGGAAAGAACAAAGACTCCGAGTTCCTGTTCAGAGCTGTTAGTGTCTAACATGACATACTTTTCCATAACGCGTGTGCTGAATACATCTTGTAATATGTTTGTAAGCTCAGGGTGCCAATAAGTGATTGTGAAAAATAAAACACAATAAAAATAAAATAAAAATAACAAGCTGAAGCCAGGTCTGTACTGCAAAGATTTGCTGGTATAACCGCTTCTGTTGGAGGGGAAATCACGTTCCCACATAGCACAGATTTGCCAGCGAAAAAGATGACTGGTGGATGCTTAGCTGAATCTTAAAGGAATTGTATGTTTGGCTCTTGATTCTTAGTGATGGGAGTCCAAGGACACATCTCAGCCATATGCTACATTTCTAAATGATAAAAATATAGGAGTAAAAAAATATCCACTAACTGCACTAACGGTGGGCTAGGGATGGGGTGTTCACGCTGCATAATGAGCTGGCTGCTGTAAGTGTATGTAACGCTGCCCTCCAGTGCATGCAAGCAGAGATGCTTGTCTGTCTATTTCCACACTGATTCCATCCAGTATGGGGGTGTCTCCTGATGATCTCAGGCCCTCTCTCCTTGACTCTCGGTACACTCCCTTCTGCTTTGCAGCAGTTCTCCGCAGATCTGGAGGCAGCCAGTCAAAATTGCTGAGCTGGTGAATGACTCCACTGGCCCCAAACCCAGTAACTTTGGAGGTGAAAAAGGTGAATTCTTTTCCCTGTAGTAAGCGGACACATGGCGTCAACAGTGTTGTGCTGCAGTGAACTAGCTGGTGTTTATGTGACACTGCTGCCATCTGCTAGATGGAATCAAAGCAGCTCCTGTGTGTGTGTCATAGGCCCTCTAGTGCTTGGCGCTAATGGACATTCTCCTTTAACTCAAGTGATCAGTGACAGTGCTTTTAGAGGTCTATCTCTGCTGCCACGGGCAAGCCCCACCCTTCCCCGGCATACAGTGAAGTGACTGCAGCCTAGGCCTACTTGGTCTCAGATTCTTACAAGAAGCATTGTCCAGACTGAACTGAATTCAGGCTTAGGAATCACGGACTCGTGAGATGCATGGAGGATGCAGACTATCTAAAAACTGCTCTGCACAGGCTCAGCTCCAGCATATTCTGCCTCAGCCCCACCTCATAGACCTTCCTGCAGCGCCTGCTGAGGCATCTTCCTGAGTCACTCACATTACGGTTCCAGTTAGCCACAGGAGCAACAGTAATGCCCCTAAGCATCTCAAAGTGCTGCATAAATATGGATTAACTGTGGGACTTGGGACACATAGAGGAGAAGGACTTGCCCAAGGTCACTCATCAAGCCAGTGGTCCAGCTGGGAATTTAAGCCCCAGCATCTCTGTGAATGATAACCTGAATCAGCAGCCCTCTCACTCTGACTTGGTCACACAGTGATGCTCTCCAGAAAGCGTGGCAATCAACCTGGAACAACAGAAGACAAAAAATCACATCGCATCCTTGGCCTAGCTTAAAGGGACCTCGCAGCAAAAGCACATGAGCAATTGCAGGAGTGATGGAGAGCAGGCTTGCTTTGCCCTTATGGAGACCTGTACCCCCAGCAAAAGCTCCCATTTAAACCCACCCTGTACAGCACCACGTGCCTCAGGCTGCTTTGGTGCAGACAGGACCTCTGCAAATGCAATACCACTTATTCAATCAGTGCATTGAGGCAGGAACAAAGCAGCTGCATATTTAAGACACTACTGAATCTAAAGCCTTGAGCCGTTAAACATGCTGTACTGGGGAGGTTCTTGACCTTCTGGGTAACCCCACTGATGTTTCCCTTTTCCTGCCGCATTTCATTAACCCCCAGTGCCTGCCCCTGCCTGTGTCAGCATTTAAAGAGGTAAGGCCAGGTTCAAAGCAACAGCCATAGGCTGCATTTCTCATAACTCAAGCCTGACAAATAAGGCCAATGACTTATGCCAATATTCCTTCAAATGCCTCCACCAAGCCCCTCTGCAAAGGCCAGGAGATCATTCCCTGCTTGTAAAGTCCCACCGCCCACATGTACCAGAAGGAGGTGCTACAGACACAGAACCTTTGGGCTAAAGTAGCCACTCTTGAAGGCGTGGTCTTCTCACTTAGCAGCTTGGAGAGAGAGGATTTCTCCTCTAAGTTCTCCAACACTCAGCTTGGTTAGCTGAAATGGAATCGGTCAGCAGAATCTTAGAATACTAGAACTGGAAGAGACCTCAAGAGGTCATCAAGTCCATTCCACTGCACCCATGGAAGGGCCAATCACCATCTATATTATCTCTGTTGGATACTTATCCAACATGTTCTTAAACAGCTCCAATGATGGAGATTCTACAACCTCCCTAGGCAATTTATTCCAGTGCTTAACCTGCCTGGCAGCTGGGAAATTTTTCCTGATGTCCCATCTAAACCTTCCTGCATGCAATCTAAGCCCATTGCTTCTTGTCCTATTATCACAGGCCAAGGAGAATAATTTTTTTAACTCCTTCCTGTAACAGCCTTTTAGGCATGTGAAAACTGCTATCATGTCCCCTCTTGGCCTTCTCTGTTCCAAACGAAACAACCCCAATTCTTTTAATCTTCTCTCATAGGTCATCTTTTCTACACCTTTAATCATTCTAGTTGCTCTTCCCTGGATCCTTTCCAGTTTTTCCAAATCTTGCTTGAAATGTGGTGCTCAAATCTGACCACAATACTCCAGTTGAGGCCTATTCAGCGCAGAGTATAGTGGAAGAATGACTTATCGTGTCTTGCTCACAGCACTCCCGTTAATGCATTCCAGAATCACGTTTGTTTTTTTGCAACAGTGTCACACTCTTGACTTATATTCAGCTTGTGGTCCAAGCTTATGGTGCTGTCATGTGCAAGGGGAACTTGAGGGCAACAATTAAATGAATATTCAAAGCTCCACCTTGACACAGAGGGGAAAATGCTCAGTTGTAATGGAAATAAATCTGTTCATCACACATCCCCATAGCACCTGGGAAACTTGAAACGCTCTCCTGTCTCGTGCCACGGGGTTTGCCACCATGTGTTCTGCAGTGGGGTTTAAGACACAGGCAGTGGTAGAGATGGAAAGAAAGCCCAGCTTGGAATTTCTGCTGACGAAACTTGTCACTTCTGTTTAAAGCAAGAAGGGAAGTGGGGAGAGCACTGAGAAATCCAAAAGCTAATTAAGGTAAAACTCGTTAATATTTCAGGCCAGCGCTGCACTTATTACTGCAAAAGGCCTGGCTGCTGCGGAGGAAGAGATGGGAAAGAGCCTGTCATGTTATGCAATGGCGCATGCCGAGATCAAAGCAATAAAACAGAAGAAATCTGTTAAAAGCCCTTGCACAGGGGGTGAGCCTCTGGAAAAGCTGGGGAGAGAAAAAAATAGAAAAGCTGCCAGTTCTTGTTCCACATGAATAATCACAGAGAAAAATCCCCGCCCAAGATCTCCCTAGTGCTGTATTAAGTCTCCTCCAGGTGAGAAAATGCAGTGCAGCGAGAGAGAGCTCACCTTTTGAGAGCCATGAGAGAAATGAAGGGATTTTGCCAGAGGGAATTGGAAGTCAAGGTTTTAGGGTGTTGTCAGGAGGAAACAGAAGCAGGATGGTGATTAGGGCAAGGATGGCACTGTGATTAGGACAAGATCCTAGAACTTGGAAGATCTAGATTCCGTTCTCTGCTCTCCCACTGATTTCCTATGTAATCTTGGGCAAATCACTTAGGCCCTGGTTTTTAAAGTGATTTCAGTGTTGCTGTGCTCAGCGCTGGAATGCCTAGTGGACTGAGGATCCCACATCTCATTTTCTAAAGAGATTTGAGCACTTATGAGCCTAAGTCCCATCAAGTCTCAGTGGGATTTTGGCTCCGAAGTGCCTAAATCCCTTTTGAAACTGAGATTTAGGCTCCCAAATCAGCTAGATGGGGCCACACTAACCACAGCAATGCTGCAATACCACTAAAAATCTGGGCCTGCTCTGTGCCTCAGTTTCGCATCTGTACAATGAAGATCACAGCGCTACCCTACAGCACTACGGTGCCGTGACAAGATATACACGAAGAGGGTCGAAGCATTCTGAGATCGACTGATGACCGGCACGATGTGAGTGCTAGATATTGCTGTTATTATTAAAGCAATAAAAAGAGCAGAATGGATGCTGCCTGCAGTGTTGGGGACCGCTGTGCTCACAGGAAATAGAGTGTGTGGAAGACTTGTAATCAAAGACTTGTCACGGGCAAGGGAGAGGGAATGAACAAGAACAAGTCTAGCCAGTCTGAAGCTAGACTCTTGGAACACTGGAGCACTGCGATTCCATGAATTCTGACCTCTCTCTCCCACCATACCTTGTTACCCCTCCTCTGCTTTTTAACAAGCAACTAATGCACTTTGCTTGATCAAAGAGCAGCTCAAATTGTGCAGCAGGAGAAGATGTTCCTGAGTCCTTTTCTGAGAGCTTTAAAACACATTGATTCCTTAAACTCAGCAAAATTACCCTCATCCTCGCTTCATTTTTTAGATTAACAAGTGAGTTACATGTAGATTGGGTATTTCACTGCCTCGCTCCTGCTGCGCAAACATATTAACGAGTTAAATGCAGCCTTCCATGTTGTCTGGCAAAAGGGCTCGTACGCTTTGCTTTTGCTGTGTGCATTCCTGCAATGGCTGCGAATAGGTACCTTGGCTTTGTCCAGTAGATACATATGCACAAGGATCAGTTTAAATAACTGGAAGACCAAAACTGTGATTGTTTTTAAGAAAAACACAAAAGGGTGGGAGCAAAAAATGCCACAGCTATATTTGGATTCGTTTGGCTTTAATGTCCGTGAAATTATAAGTGTTGATTTCGGTGTTGTATTGTGTACCACTATGCCCAACAGCTTCTCCCGGAAGCAGCGGGTGAAATTGACTCTAAACAGAGCCTGAAACTTTATCGATGCATTTTCTATGAAAAATGAACAAGTCGGTAAAAAGTGTGGTCTAAGACAGTGATTCCCAAACTGGGGTCCATGGACACCTGGGGGTGGTCTGTGAAGATATTGCAGGGGATCTATGAAAAAGATAAATAAAAATGATTATGGAAAATAAGTTTTAAATAAATTGCAATGTTACAATTAATTATTATTTTTAAATTAAAGGTCTTCCAATAATGTTACTAATGGCTGTCCAGAAATCTATGCTGGACTTTCCTTTTTCATTTAAGACGGAGTACAGAGCAGCTAGAATTGGCTTTGAATTGGGGTCTGCAAATAGTTTGGGGGCTGACTGGGGTCCACACTAGTGAAAAGTTTGGGGAACACTGGTCTAGGACTCAGCGCTCCGGTCGTCTGGAGAATTCCCAGCTCTCACTTGGCCCAAGACATTTCAGATGGTTTCATCTGAAGTCCCCTATAAAATAATGTAAAGGAATTGAAACGAACACCAAATAGCAGCAGTGAACTGTAGCGTCAGCCATTTGAAATTTCTGCATTCCTCTGGCTGGGGGGAGCATCAGTGTTATAAAAACTCAGCGTAATTCAGTGGGATTTTCCATTGCATGGCTGTGAAACGGGTGGAAACATCTCTAATCCGGAACGCTCTCATCCAGCAACATCCGTAATCCAGCATAATTTTGGTTAGCTGGATGACCATTTACCATGTGTTTGGCCATGTTTCCTGCAGGCCCATGAAGTTTGTTGACAGCCACAAGTCCTTGATTCCAGTGTTCTGTGCTATTATTTAGCTGTAATTTACCCCTAAAAGTCTTCTAAGAGCCCAGTAAGCAGTGGACGTGTTGCTAATGCTGCTAGACAATATTGACCTCCTGTGAACTGGCAAATTCTCTGGGCTGGCACCCGTCAAGTGCTGAGAGTGCCAGACTAGAGAGGTTCAACCTATACAAAGCTTGATTCAGTGAAGTCATTGGAAAGATTCCCATAGGGCATTAGATCAAAACCATGGGATGGATTTCCAATGATATTTAGGAGCCTAATTTCCACTGACTGTCCATTTGGGCCTTAGTGATTGTCAGTCTGATCTGAATCTATCATGTTCCAGTCATTAGAAAGTGCATGTTAGTGCTGTCAAAAACAGTGCTTTTGCTGTTTGCATGCACACACACATCCAGGTCTGCGTCAGCTGTGAATCTAGAATAACTCCATTGACTTGAATAGTTTCCCTGGTTTCACATGGGCAATAGTTGAGAACCGAATCTGATCCTCTCACTTTTGCAACTGTGTATTTCCCACTGGACAAGCCTTTTAGCCTCCTGTTGTTTGCAGTCGCTTGGGAAATCTCCCTTATTGTCTTTATCGACAGGCAAGGTAATGAAGTGGCCTAGCTGCATGGATTTCTTCGCCATCACGGCTGTCGGCTGACAAATCAAGCAATCTTTGCGTTCCAGGAGCGGGGAGTAAAGGGGAGAATTGCTCTTCCTATCTGGAATTAAACATATTATTGGCCTAGCCAGTTGGCTCGGATTTCAAGACCACACGGTTTGCTGTGCACCAGCTGGTAACTCGAGAATAAGCTTTGATTCACCTCCCGTAACTCTAGTTTGACAGCAGATTTAACCCTGTTGATACAGAGGCACAACGTAAAAATAGACTGAGCGTGCCTTTGTGCTTTGAACTCACTCCTGACCAGTGTTCCCTCTCATTTTTCCCATCCATGGGTGGAATCAATTTTGTTATGTGCACCAAGGCTTGTGCAGATGTGCACCTCCAACAGAAACACATGCTGCTGGCTGTGGGTGCTCTGCGAATCAGCTGAGCAGCACCTGAATCTCTCCAGGGCAGCTGTCCAAGCACTCAGCTTACAGGGAACCCTGCTTCAGACTGCAGATGCCCAAAATTTTTCCCACAAACTGTTTTTCCCTCAGAAAATACTGTTGCGTCAAAGTTGATTTTGGCATGCATCAGTTTTGACAAAATTTTGCTTAAAAAATTAAAACAAAGTATTTGCATAAAATCAAAATGTTTCATGTTGCTCAGCACTGTGCAGAGGAGTTCCACTTCACAGGGGTTTTGGGAGCCTGCAATTTAGCTTTGTTTTTCAAACTGGAAAAAAAATTGGAAGTTTCGAAAGCCACTCCCAGGGAAAGATTTAACTGTCTGTATTTTCTAGGTAATTGCAACAGTCTGTTCCTACACATTCAGAAGATTTTTCTCTCAACTTTGAGTTTTAACAATTTGCATTGTTACATGTGCACAAAACAAAAAGTTGAAGTGAAAAGCAATTACAAAACATTTGGGACGTTTTTACATCGTTGGGACCTTTTCTCTTGTATTCTTCTGCGTGAAATCACCCCAGTTTTCAATGTCAATGGAACTGCACATTCTGATGGTACATGGAGCAGAGAGAAAGCCGTGCTAGTCCATATACTACATGGTGGTGTTGAAGTTTCTACAGCCTTTGAAAGTGGCCTAAAGCTCCTAGCCCTTTGGAAGTCCCATGGCAGCACCGCTGGGCCACTGCACGCAGCTGTGAGGGAGTGGGGCCGGGCAAACACCACAGCTCAGAGAGTGCTTAGGGCCGAATTCCCTTAGCCCCGACCCTTTTGACATAGGCCCCACCCCTTCCAGGGCATGGAGTTGGGCTCCCCTCTCACCTTTCCCTGGAGGCCGCAGCAGCTGGTTCAAAATGACTTTTTGGTTTGAAATGTATGTGGTTTGATAAGATATTATGAATTAAGATTTACAACAACCTGGACCTTGCCAACCATCTGGCATATCTGTCCCACAGCCACTGACGGATGCAAGAGAACACATCAGACCTTGCTGACATTTCAGCTACGGTGGGCTTGAACATCCACAAGGGAAAAACTAAGATCTTGAAAATCAACCTCAGTAGCACAGAGCCAGTTATACTTGGAGGCAGGGCACTGGAAGAAGTTGAGGTCTTCGCATACCTGGGCAGCAACATCGCTAAAGAGTGGGGCACTGATGCTGAAGTGAGAGCAAGGATTGGAAAAGCAAGAACATGAAAAACATCTGGAATTCTAAGCAGATCAGAACCCAGAATAAGATCAGTTTATTCAACTCCAGCATCAAATCAGCCCTGTTGTATGGAGCAGAAACTTGGAGAACAACAAAGAGGGCTGTCAAAAACATCCAGACTTTTTTCAATAACTGCCTCCGTAAAATCCTCCAGATCCACTGGCCATACACCTTCAATAACCAAGACCTGTGGGAACTAACTCACCAGCTGCCTGCCGAAGAGGAAATCAGGAAGAGAAGAAGGCGTTGGATTGGACATACCCTTAGAAAACCAACCACCAACATCACAAGGCAAGCCTGAAGTTGGAACCCACAAGGAAAAAGGAAAAGCAGGCGCCCAAGAAACGCCTGGCATAGAGACCTGAAGGCAGGTGCTAAAAAGACGGAATACTCCTGGGCAGAACTGGAAAAGATCACTCAGGACAGGGGACACTGGCAAATGGCCATCAATGGCCTATGCTCCAAGATGTAGGAGTGGAAGAGGTTTACTACATACAAAATCAGGTATCAGAATGTTGTCAAAGGCTGGCGGATGATGTAATTAGTGGCTGGGGGATCTAAGAGACCTCTGGGGGAAATGTGTGGCCTGTTTTATACTGGGGGTCAGATCAGATGATCAAAATGATCCCGGCTGGTCTTGGACTTTCTGAACTCTGGGTGTGTGGATGGAGGGTGGGTTTAATTGGGATAATCACCCATGAAATTCTCCAGACTTCTTAGGGGTGACAAAACTGCCATGGAGGGAATCCCTGCAGCATAGGCTTTACATGTATGACCTTGGCTGGGATGAAGCAGCACTGGGACACCTGTTGAAATGGGAAATTGAGGAAATAAAGGCTCACTTTGGATTCATGATTAGATGATTTGGGTCCATAGTTGACATCAACTCTTAGGGTTTTTTTCCAAATGGCAAAAGAACATTTAATAATAATCATTACAAATAAAGTCTCAGAGGGGTTGCCATGTTAGTCCCAAATAACAGGCAGTCCTCTGGCGGCTTAGAAACTAACACATTCATATTAAAACAAAAAAGCAGCCATGTAGTACTTTAAAGACTAACAGAATGATTTATTAGGTGATGAGCTATCATGGGACAGACCCACTTCTTCAGATCTCACCTAATAAATTATTTGTTAGTTTTTAAAGTGCTACTTGACTGCTTTTTGGTTTTGACAGAATACAGACTAACTCAGCTACCTCTCTGTCACATTCATGTTAGCTTTCCTGGGTAAAACAAAGTGGTTTTCAACCACAAATGCTCATGACCTAATAAGTTGGTTAGTCTCTAACATGCCACAGGACTGACTGTTAATTACAAATGAAGGGTAGCATGGGTAATAAAACCAAGGCTAGTCCCTTCCTTCAGTCTGGGGAACAAAGGCCCAGAGAGGTGAAGTGGCAAGCAAGTCAGAGCCAGAGAACCTCAAATCCTGATTCACAGATCCAGGTCTGAAGCTGAGATCACCATTCCCAAATATCTCACCTCCAGGGAATCTTGGATGGTAGTTTAACCTATTCAACCTCTTTCCTTTTGGTGCTCCGGTGCCTTAATGAAACTTACAGCCTCCAGCGGCTGGCTGAGTGGCAGCCTGGGTAGGGAAGGTGACAGCTGCATTCAAGACTCTTCGTCCCATACAGAGTTCACAAATAATATCTGCAAAGATGAAAGTGTGGATCTTTAACACAAATGTGAAGAGTGTGTTCTTGTAAGGATGCGATACCTGGTGTACTAAAAAGTCTTCAAATCATAAGCTATAGACATTCGTAAACAGATGCTTGAGGTACATCCTTCACATCAAATGGCAAGATTTGGTCACAACTGGAACAGAGCAGGACAACAACCACTTGATGTTCAAAACAGAAGAAGAAAGAGGGGATGGCTAGGCCACGCTCTCAGAAAACCATCATCCAGCACAGTTTGTCAAGCTCTCAGATGGAACCCGCAAGGAAAACACAAAAGAGGAAGCTCTCCAAAAATATGGAAATCTACTGAGATTGTAGGACAACTGGGGTACTCCTGGGGTCAGTGAGAAGTTTTGTCCCAAGACAATGAAGTGAAGGAGACTTGTAGATGACCTATGCTCCACCCAGAGTACAAGGGTTTAAGTCAAATCAAGTCACTCTTCCTCCCATCCTGCCACCCATCTAGCAACCGGCTATCCTCAGAGGGGGAAGCAGGGCAGCTCCCGACCTACAGCCTCTCTGTATTCTGCTGGCATTGACATAGGACCAGTTTGCCAGCATGTGTGATGCCTGCTCTGCCAGACCCTAATTGCTTCATGGGCAAAGAATTCAAGTTTCTGCTCCTACAGTAAACCCCGCTCTGAACAGAGCAGTGGGCTCAGAGGACAAAAGGTAAAGGAACCAGAGATTGAAATCTTATCAATCACCAGGTCTGTTTAGCGGCATGGATGGGAAGGGGTTGGGGCTAGTGTGACATACAGCACTCAGCATCGCCAGCGAGCCCCACACGGGAGAAAACGCTGTCGCACTTTCAAGCCGAGGTAGCAAATATTGCTAAACTAATTATCACTCTCCCATATCATTGATATTCCAGAGGCAGCTGCCAAGCCGGCTGGGCACTTGGGATCTGCACAGTCTCGTCTAATCTCCATGACGGCAGGAGCAGGGAGGCACATTGCAGCTCTCCGGAGCCTTTCGGTGTTGAAGCAATCTCATTATTTGCCCAGCTTGTTTGCTTTGGCGCCAGGGCGCCTGGCGTTCTGATTCTCGCCTCTTTCCTGGCCGACCCTTGAGACGCTGCTCTGGCTGCATCGTACAGGTTGCACCTCCCTGATCCAGCATGGTTGGGACCTGCAGAGTCCTGAACAAGAGGGTTTGCTGGACCCCAGGAGGTCCCCAGCCACTGGCCCCCAAGCCTGCTGTAGGCAGGCACTGGGCCTGTTAACACCCACCCAGTCTGCCCCACCCCTGCTACTGGGCTGCTCGCCCACCTGCTGCGTGGGGCAGCCAGACAATGGCTTCTGAAGCCACTATCCAGGGGCTGCCATGGCCCTGGTCCCACACTCACCAGGGCTGCTGAGGGGCTCTGGCCCCAGCCCTGGGTGGCCATGGCATAGCTGGGAATCTCAGCCCCATGCCACTGTGAGGCAGCCCGTGAATCCCAGTCCTGGTCCTGCCTGGCTTTGACCCTGTGTAGCTGCGGGTCAGCCAGGGAACCCCGGCCCCACACCACCGTAGGGCAGCCAGGGAATCCTAGCCACAGCCCTGCACCACCACAGGGAAGCCAGGGAACCCTGGCCCCGGTCCCACACTGCCACAGGGCAGCCAGCAACCCTGGTCTGGCCCCAGCCCCACACTGCCACAGGGCAGCCGGGGGACTCTGCTCCCTGCTGGCTACTGCACCTCCTACCTTTAGCCTCCCAGGCTTTGTGGCCCAAGACGACCAGTGGTCCTGCTGCATCACGGATGTCGCTGAACCAGAGAGGGCCGGTTTTCAGAGGCGCAATCGCGAAAGGAGCCTGAGGGAGCTTCCTCGTTTCCAATCAAGTTATGAGGGGAGAAATCACCTCCACCCTGGAGCCAGCCCTGGCTAAACAACACAGGGCACCCAGCTTTTTAGCCCGAGCATTGAGACCGCTGGGAGCCCCTCATTGCTGTAGCTTGCAAAGTGCTGGGCATGGCTTTCTCTCTGGCTCGCGGCCAGGCCAGGGGATGGTTTGGTCTCCTGGGGACTGAAACATTTTAGGCCAGAGGTTCTCCAGTTATGCCCCATCTCACTGTGGAAGCGCAAGCTGGGGAGACATGGGGTGCTTGCCTTTTGGCTGGGGCGTAACACTGCTGGAGCACCACTCAGCCAAAGCTCTTGCAAGGGGCTGCCACGGGGATGTGGCTCCCCAAGGGCCTGGACCCCAGGGGAACCAGCTTGCAGGGGCTGCTATGCTCCACCCAGTGCCCTGCTCCCCACCCTACCCCAGCATTATCCTGCAGTACCCTGGGGCACCTCCCTCTGCCCTAGGCATCCCTCCACCTCTGCCCTGCAGGGTTGCCTGTAAGCTGAGCACTTGGGCGGCTGCCCAGGAGAGATTCAGGTGCCACCCGGCTGATTAGCAGAGTGCCCACAGCCACCCACTGTGGGCAACATGTGGTGGTGCACATCCACATACGCCTTGGTGTACATAACAAAATTTATTCCACCCAGGATGGAAAAAAAAGTAGAGAGACCCCTGCTGCCTTGCACTCTCCCAGAGACTCCCCTCTATTCACTACTGAGTTGATGCTCAGCCCGGGGCAGTAATGTTGAGCAAGTGTTCTTGGTTCACGCTTGTACACGCTTCTTGGTTGCCCATCACTGCTCTAATGAAACTTCTGCCCCCGGCAGATGAGTGGCAGGTTGGTCTCACATCCCCCTCTTACCGTTTCCTCCCCTTCCCTTGCTAGGCACTGCCACCATCAGAGACAAAACCAGAACTGTTTTGCTGCACGTTTCCTCTAGTTATTAAAATTCAGATGCAGGGAGGGAGCAGCGATGTTATCTCATGTTGTTCTGTTAAGCAACTGTAACAATTCTACCGTTTCTCCATATTCCGCAAACACAGGTGTCCCGGGACAGCCTCTTCCCTCAGGCGTGTCAGAAATTCGATTGCAGCCAGTTTTCAAAAAGCTTTTCAGGCAGGATGTCATCCAAATATTGGATTAGCAGATATGAGAGCAGGGACACACAGAGGTGTGGAGTAGATTACAGGCACTCCAGAGCTGTGGTAACGGGTAATTAATGGCCCCTATTTGCCAAGAACACATCAGACAAATGTTTGTCTCTTAAGCAAATGAAAAAAATAAATATTAATTCCCTATGTTGGTCTTAAACTTGGCTTCCTCTTCCCCTGAAGATCGTGCATGTGGAGGAGCGGGAAGGGGGTTGCACTGCCCCAGCATCATATAATGTTCTGTGCAAGCAGAGCTGTGAAATTCCTAGCTTGTCGTTATTGATTGATGTCAAAGTTCTCCGCTCTTTTTCCTCTGTGGTGTCTCTGCACGGAATGATTCCCAAATCAAATTGTCTGATTTTCTACTGCACCAGCCCCTCGGAATGTACAAGTCACTCGGGTCTGGGAGGAGATTGTAAAGGCTGGCACAGCAGAGAGATTGCAGGATGACTTGTTTACTTAGTTCTATTTAGGGAAAGAAAAGAGCCAGATTCTTCCAGCTGATGGAAATTAAAGAGAAATGATAGGAAATCAGATGGGGTTCTGGATTTGGGGGGCTTACTGGGGTATTTTAAGGCATAAGACTGAATTAAAACACTTGTGATTTATACTACACATCTATTACAAGCATGCTTTTAAATACATCAGTATTACAATACAAGACTGAATTAAAATGCCTGTGACTTTTTATTATATCTGCTGACATCTTGAATATTTGTTGATTAAACCATAAATTACCCCTCCAAGGAGGGTAAATAATATCCCCATTTTACATATTAGTAAACTTAGGCATTGAGCAGTGAAGGGATTTCCCTGAATCAGTGGCACATGAAGTGTATAACAACCTTGAATTCCCAGTCTGCTGTAACCATTAGACAACCCGGCCTCCATCTAAGTCAGGCTTTATAGAGTTTGATGGAAGAAAGTTCGGGTGGCTGCTAGTAAGTGCCTTTCTGTTTTGGAGAGCATTATCTTTATGGAACTTCTGTCAATCCAAGAAGTGAGGTGTTTTATAACTTATCAAGTCTCCCTTATGGCTTTGTATCCCTTCCTGCCCTGGCGAATCCACCCATTGAATCAAAGTTCTGAAAACTGTGGCAAAGCTCCAGTCCTCTGTCTCCATCCCGGAGGCAGTCAGACGGACAATAAAGCTGCTGAAAAGTAGAGCACACACTGGACCACCGTTGCATTAGCATTAAAAAAATGTTGCATCTGACCAGCTGCACCTGCAAAAGTGACCTTTATTCTTAGCAGTTGGAGTTCTCATTAATCTTGACAAGGTGCAATTTCTCTGAAAATGGCAAGTTCTCACTGTTATTGCATCCGCGTTCCCTGCTCGGAAACAATTAGGGCAATGCTTATTTGATGGAGTCTATTAAGCCCCATATTTTTGGAGGCAGAACAATCTCTGTGGTTAAATGTTCTCTGGGCTGATCATTTACAACAGCATCACAGCACAAAATGGCCTTGTGAGCCAGGAACTCAAAGGAGCTGATTGTTACCCATTTATCTTTGGCTGGAACTGCTTCATTCTCTGGCCAGAATCTATCAAGGCTTCATATTCATTTGATGATAGGCACACTGAAAGAAAAGGTCGTGTTAGGAGGGACAGTTCTAGAATTCAGGGTTGTGTGACTGCAGTGATGCTCATAGGGAAGCAGCAGCCTGTCCTCTCATGGAACATTTAAGAGAAACTCTTTATTATCATTATTAAATTTTATTGTGGTAGTCCCTCACATTCCCAGGCAGGGCTCCCCTGTGCCAGATTCTGTGCATACATATAGTGTGCGACAGGGTCCGTGTATCTCCTGGGCCCCAGTCCTCTGCTCAGGCCAAGGTCCTGCAGTGAAGGTCTTGGTTGCCCATGCTGGTGTTTGGGCTTTGGTCCGGAGCTCAATGGACAGTGGGGAAGAACCCCCTGGTTTGGCTGGCTGAGTACCCAGTCCTCTCAGCCTCTGCTGTCTCTGATGTTACTAGTAGTTGTCTTCAACTCTCTAACTCCTTCCTTCCTTGTTTGTTTGACTCTCCACACTCCTCCCCAACCTTCTCTTAAACTCTCTCCCAGGCCTTACTGAGGGAAGGTTTTTAAAAGGCAGCCTGAGGGGACCAGCTGGCCCTCATTGATTTAGGGCAGCCTCTTCCCTGGCTGCTCCCACTCTGCCTGATCATGAGTGCTGTTTCTGATTTTTTAGAGCTGCTTTTCCCCTTGTAAGTTGCTCACCCTGTCACAAGTGAAATAACAGTGTCTGCTCCAAAGACGTCTCAACAGATGTATAAGACAAGAGACAACAGTTGCATACAACAAACAGGAAGCTCTTGGGTGATGTAGGGTCTAAAACTTATAATCCTGAACAGAAGGAGGCTCTGTTGTGACTGCAAATATTTTACAGATTTTTAATGGAATTAAAACAGAGGCCACTGTTCTTTAAAAACCCTAAACAAGACTGTGACATCCATTGTCGTTATCATCCAACTTCTAGTCCTGCTGTCATATCTAGAGCCCTGTACAGATATAAAACTGATAATCTGCATCCTCTTCAAAAATGATGTATGGGTAGCCTCATCCACAGATGTGGATACCTGTATCTATAAAGTGGATATCTGCAAATTTCCAGGGCTCTAAATACAAAATTTGTCTCTGCATCTGCATCTGCATCTATAGCTGCAAAATGAGCCATGGATATCCATGGATTTGCAAGGCTCTAGTCATATTTACAGTCACAGTCTGTCTTGAACCAGAACATGTTTGACAAAACAGAATACGTTTGAGGAAAAATCCACAGGCATGATCAAACATGCAAAATTTATATTTGTATGTTTCTATTCACAATTGATTCTCCTAGTTTCTCACCAAAATGTAACCTGCCCACAGTCTGAGGTCCAACTTTGTTTCCTTGCTTGATAAGTAGCCAGGTCTTATCAGCAATCTGTTCTGCATGTGAGCAAATCTAGTTGTGGTATAATGTATGACAAGTAACTCTATTTTTGCAGCACTGTGAATGCCTTCTCCATTAGTAATTGTGCAATAAGTTCTTAATATCTGCCTGGAAAGACAATGCTGAAATTCTCCGTTTGGGGGTTCTTAGAGAGAAATTTGGATGTTGTATTTATTATCATTCACCTCCAGCTTTCCTTAGGCAGCTGAATATTTTCAGGAGGCCACGAAGTAGATGTAGAAACGGCCACCTATCTTTTTTATTTTAAATCTGAACAATGTACAATTTCCAGGAACTGCTCTGAATTAACAAACAATATGATTCCGCTAGTAAATAAGTCATGAGGGTTCACAACTGAATCTACATATTTATGTTCCTACTCCATCATCCATGTGGATGATTTATATAACTTATACAAGTGAAAATATTTAAATTCGAAACCACAGCCATCAAAGCCTCCCTATGGATGCTGGAAGACCGACTATCCCCCAGTATAACCCAAACTCATTTGAGTGAATTAAGCAGGGCTTCTCACTTTACTGTTAGCAATCAGGCACATAGTCACTTCTCTGAGCTTATGGACGTTACTTAAAATAAAGCAGGACCATGATGGGATCAGCTAGACAAATTTGTCTGTCACAGGATGAAGCCACAGCACTTACCTAAGAAAATTAACAAGGAAAGAATTTCCCCCTCAGCCCACTAATTGTCCTTCAGATCTCACAGAAGACTCAGGTGAGGTTTGGATCATGAGAAGCTGGGCCAAAGTCAATGGAAAGATTCCCATGGACTGGAACAGCCAGGCTTCGGATCAAAGGTCTTGTTTCACGTCAGGCTGTGGGATTAAACATTAACCTGTCTTCATCTCACCACCCTGCCAAAAGGAAACTGGTTAATTCTATCAGAGCTGGCCCCGCGGGGCCCAATCAGTGGACCCAGATGAGCAGGACTCAGGGTGGCACGCTATCAGGAAGCCCGGCCGGTGGGCGCGGCCCAAGGTGGCATGCTGTCAGCAGGTCCTGGCCAGTGGCAGTGGATGCTATGCTCAAGTGGAGTGCATGGTCTGGAAGGCACAGGGCCCCAGACAACCACCTTGCTCCTCTTGCCCTAAGGCCAGGTCTGCATCCTGTCCATCCACAGCAGAACCTGCGCCTTATGTCTTCCTGTAGGAAACAGAGCCTATTCTATCACTTAGCTCCATCAGCAGGGAAAGAAGCTAATTTCTGGGGAGGGGACACCAGTGTTTTTGCCCCTTCTGTTCTCTTCAGGCTTTGCTGCTTGGCTGACTTTGGTTAGTTTGATTTCTTTACTTTTGCATTTCCCGACCACTTTTCAAACACGCCCTGCCTGGGCCGGACCTAAAGCCCCTGAAGTCAACTGAGAGTCTTTCCACTACTTTGGATCAAGTTATGTGTGTCTGTTTCTGAGACTGGCTCCATACCCTTTGCTGCTAATCCCCGACCCATGAACGCAGACAGCACCCCCAGCAGGCTCACGCCCTCTCTAAAAACAGGCCAGAATTTGGCTGGGGCTTGAGGCCCTCATTCTGGTGGGTGATCTTGTCCAACGGGCCCTGTCTGCCTTTCTTCTGGATCTTGCTAATGGGGTTAAGAGCCAGACAGTTTTTAACCAGCCTAGCTGGTTTGGGGACTTTTAGGCCGGGTCTACGTGAGCCCCTCCCTCTCCGAAGGGGTATGTTAATGAGCAGGTTCAAAAGATGCTAATGAGGCACTTCTATGAATATGCAGCGCCTCATTAGCATAATGGTGGCCGCAGAGATTCAAAAGAGTGGCTTTCGAATTGTGCGCCACCCGTGGAGATGGGGACCTTCCAAAAGGACCGCCCTAGTTTTTGAAAGCTCGTTCTTCCTATCTGGTGTTAGGAAGAAGGGGCTTTTGAAAACTGGGGGGGTCCTTTTGGAAGGTCCCCATCTCCACAGGCAGCTTGTGATTTGAAAGCCGCACTTTCTAATCGTCGTGGCAACCATTATGCTAATGAGGTGCTGCATATTCATAGAAGTGCCTCATTAGCATCTTTTGAACCCGCTCATTAACATGCCCCTTCCGAAAGGAAGGGGCTTTTGTAGACACAGGGTTAGTGTCTGCAGCTGACTCGTACAGTTATCCTCTGAAAACCTCACTGTAGGGCTGATAACAAAACATGTTAGAGCACCCGTCTTCATTGTCCAGCCTGTGTTAGGATATTGTAAGGGAAAGGACACAATAACAGATGCAACACACATGGCAGGATGAGGAACTATGGTCTCATGTTACAGAGCGGGAGGCCTGGGTTGGACATTACGAAAAACTATGTCACTAGAAGGGTGGTGAAGCTCTGCAATGTGTTGCTGGGAGAGAAATCTGTCCTGCTCTGCTGTCTCCCTGCTCCCCTGCTCTGCACCCTTGAGTGAGTCACAGACCAGCCATGCTTCAGACAGGAACAGCTCTGCTGTGCGTCTCCCTCTCCCCATTCCCTGCCCTGCACAGATGGGGTACGGGGGCCAAGGAACACCCTGACTTCAGCACTACCCTCTCTCCTCCATTCCCTCACCCTCTGCACAGCTAGCAGGAGAATCCTAGGAGTTGCTCAGCTGCAGATGGAACAAGGTCCGGGGCAGGGCAGCTGAGGACATGCTGCTGGCTGTAGGTATGCAGGCTCTGCTCATCAGCTGGGCAGGCTGGAGAGAAATGCCTGGAGGGCTTGACTGGGCTCCCAGGGCTGATTTTGCCCACCTCTGGCTTACAGGAAACACTGGATCACATGTTTGATTTGTGTCACCTATGTACTTGACTTGTGATTTGTTCTCCTGATTTCATTTATCACTGCTGATATACGCACAGATAGGAGTGCTATTAATAGGAATGGAAATATTTCAAATAAGGTAAGTGTGAGCTACACCAGCTGATATTTAATGCCAGGAGAACAGTCATTTCTTTCCTATATTTTTCCATAACAAAAAAGAAAAAGAAAAAGAAAATGAAAAAATATGTTTTTTTTTTAAACTATAGAACATTTCTGCTTCAGGAAACTCTTGGTTCTCAGGGAAAAAAATTAGCAGAGCCTTTTGCTAATCTCTGCCTTTTCGTGTCTGCAGTTAATTTGTACAGCTATCTTCTGAAAATCTCACTGTAGAGCACTCTGACACCTCCCTTGTATTTTTAGCAGCATTAGGAAGTCATGTAAGAAAAGTCCGCTGCCTTCGAGGTCTGCTAGCACTCTCTCCACTTCGAAAGAAACGAGCCTAATTAAATTGCAGCCAGCTTTTCTTTTTTTTTTTTTAGTGAGTTGTTTGTTGGTGCTGCTAATTACCATTTTCAATTATCTGTCACTTCAAGGCCCGAGTCCTGCTCCTGAAGCCCCTGTTCTCTGTGCATTTCCATTGTGGGGAGAAATGATGAAGGCATCCAAGTCCTGTAAAGGAAGTGAATTGCCTACATGCAATTACCTAAGGCCAAGCATGTGCTACCCCTTACTCCTCCTCCTAGGCTCACTCTGTGAAGGTCTTTGCTTTACCCCAACCTATTTCTCTCCAGCTGCTCAGACAGATGAAGCGGTAATGTCCTCTCCTCTGCAATGGATTCTGGCAGGGTTTTCAATCTCCTTTCTCTGAAGCATCAGAGAGGGCCATGCCTAGGGATGTGACATGGGTTGGGGGGCTGAGGAGCAGGGCTTTGATTAGGGTTACCAGGTGTCTGGTTTTTGACCAGACCAATTGGTCAAAGGCCTTCCGGGCTGCCCGTGTGCTTAGAGGCCACAGGGGCCTGGCAGCTGCTCCCTGAGAACTACAATAAGAGACACCAGAATTGCTAAGCCAACCCCCTGGCCAAGCCTGAAGCCACCTCACAACCCCCTGTTGCCGCCTGGAGTCCCGTCCTACACCCCAGCTCCCTCCTGGAGCCCACATACTGCCCACATCCTAGCCTCCTGCCCCAGCTCTGAACATCCTCCTGCTTGCCAAACCCCTCATCCCCAGCCCAGAACCCGCACAGCCAGGCTGAGACCTCACCCTCTCCTGCCCTCCAACCTTCTGCCCCAGCCCACTGGAAAAGCCCAAGGGTTGGGGGAGAGCAAGCGGTGGAGGAGGGGGAGTGGAGTGAACCAGGTGGGACGTCAGGGAAGGGGGCAGAAGCGTTCAGTTTTGTGTGATTAGAAAGTTGCTAGCCCCAGCTCTGCGATGTCACCAAGCATTCTTGTGCTCAGGGGCTTGGCTGGCTGATTCTAGCTACCTGGCTGGGGGGTCTAGCGGATCCCCATGTGGGTTGGGAAGGAAATTTCCTCCGGGTCAGAACAGCAGAGTGCTCGCAGACTGCACTTTGCTTTCCACTGCTGTGTGAGGTGGGGGCACTTGCCAGAGGGATCTGGGTACATGACACCTCATCACTCCCCTCCCTCTGCAGGTGCCTGAACTGCCCATTGAGCACAGGCAACTGGCCGGGGCTGGAGCAGGTGCAGTCTGTGTGCACTATGAGGGAGCAGGGGTACCCCCACAAGGCAGCCATGCAGAGCAGACTGAAGTGGCTGCTTTCTGTAGATGCAGCAGTACCTGCTGTGAGGTCACCTGGTTAGACCCGGGCTTGTCAATAGGCTGGGCCCGTAGGCTGAGGCTCAGAGGACTCATCACACTGGTGCAGCTCACTCCCTGCTATTCTCTTCCTGTGGCACACACTAGCTTGTTGTGGCTGTAATACTTTGGCCCCATTCCAGTTGCCGGGTTTGGTGTGTGGGTGCTGGGTGGGAATGGAAACACATTCTTCCAGCTGTGGGTGGCTGTGGGCACTGGTAATCAGCTGGGCTGCACCTGAATCTCCCCTGGGTGGCCACCCAAGCGCTTGACTTACCCAGAACAGTGGTGTAAACTATCTGCCTGGGTGTCAAATCACGGGCCAAGCTAAGCCCCAACACATTTCTGACCAGTGCATGGAATCCACTGCTCCTTTAGAAGTGATTTCCACTTCAGGTATTGCCAAGCCCTGCACAGGACACGCACGCACACATTGCGTATGTCTCTCACACACACACACTGAGTAAATCACACACTGAGCAGGTCACACACACACACACACTGAGTATGTCTCTCTCTCTCTCACACACACACACATGCACACACTGAGTAGGTCTCACACACACACACACAGAGTAGGCCTCACACACGCACTGTTTTTAGTGATGCTTTCTTAGGTCCCAGAATCTGCTGGCATAGACTCCCATGCTTGACTTGAAAGGGATGAGTCATTGGCTCACACACTGAAGTACTTGTACCACAGACTCCTCATCTGCAGTGTTCTACAGTACCTCTCCCACTGAGCTCAGTGGCTACAAAACACAGAGGACGACACTGTCACCACTGTAAGGAACTGAACATCTTTGTCAGAGCTTGCAGCCTGAGTCTTCAGAGCTGCAGAGCACCCACAAATCTCACCGAAGTCAATGGGTGCTGGAGACACTTGGCACGTTTGAAGCTCAGGCGATGAATTTTACATCAATGGCATTTAAGCAGGCATGTCAGTGCTTTGCTGAAGGGGGACAGGATTCTTCACGTACTTCAGTGCTTTTCTAAATCCAGACTTAAATCTCTCTGTGCCTCAGTTTTCACCTGTAAAACGGGGATAACCCTTCCTTGTCTGCCATCACACACTCCCTGCCATCTGAGGGCCTCCTGTCCTGAATAATCCCATTCAGATCAATAGCACTACTCATGGAAGTGAGCACAGCACTCAGCAGGAAGTGCCTGGAGGGCTGGGTCAGAAGCAGGCCAGCTGTGATGCGTAGGTATTAAAGGCAGAGTCTTACTGAGCTCTCGGCCATAACTTTCACTCACTGTACAGATGAAATAGCAATAATAATGAGGAATCTGCTGGTGGTTCCTGATGCCAGCTTCTTCAGCTGGTGGCTAGACATTGCAACAGCTGTGCGTGACTGGAAGTCCCACGGACTGCAAAATCATCTTGGACAGAAAAACGCCAAGAACAGAGCCCGAGCTGTGGTGGAAGAAAGTGCAGTGGCAGTGAAATCATTCGCACCTAACGAGACCTCCGATCGGGCGTCTGTGTTGCTCTTGTCTCCAGCAAAGCACTTAGTCATGTCTGTCTGCGCCTTCCCCAGGGAGGTCCATGTTCCATTCTGAGGTTGCTCTTGTCCTGGGTCTAGAAGAGCTCATGTTTGCTGGCCTTCAGGGCCTGCTGCAAGGCTCATCTCTTTACAGGGGCCATGGGGAAGGGAGGGATAGAATCAGGTGTGGTGTCTAGGAAAGGTGGAATAATCCTGCCCTATCTCATAGGGGTATTGTGAAGCCATATGCATTCATGATCACAGTCCTATGTCGATAGAGGTCATCTCAGTATTTGGTCACTCAGAGGCTGGATTTTAACTGCTAATGCAGAGGTAAATAGGGCTATAGGGCATTTCCCAAGCTGTATCCTCCCACAGCCAGTGTGATGTGGCTGAAGGCCATTTATACCATAAACAGTAATAGGGTGATCACATTGCCTTATGGCAAATACAGGACACTGGCCTCTGGAGATGTGGGGGCTGCTGTCCCATGTCACAGCTCCTCGGCAATGGAGGCTGCTGCCCCACGGTGAAGCACTGGGGATGGGGGCTCAGCAGCCTCCCAGTGAAGGGGAGTGGACGATGGAAAGTGCCTGCCCCAGAGATCAATGGATGGTCAGTGTCCTGTGCTCCAGTGCGTGATGAAAGCTATACTCATCCTGTTACTCGAGAAAGCAGTGCCCAAATCCTTCAGCCTCTGTTACTTCTCCTAGCACCTTAAGTACAGGTTGAACCTCTCTCGCTCGGCACCCTCATGACCTGACCAGTGCCAGACAAGAGAATTTGCTGGATGACGGAGGTCAATATTGTCTAGCATATTACCAACACTTCTGGTGCTTCCTGGGCTCTTAGAAGACATATAGGGGGAAATTACAGCTAAATAACAGCACAGAACACTGAGAGCCAGGACTGGTGGCTGGAAACAAACTTTATGGGACCACGGGAAACTTGGCCACACTCATGATAAGCAGTCATCTGTCTATCTCAAATCATGCCAGATTACAGAGTCTGCTGGATGAGAGAGTGTTGGGTTAAAGAGGTTCAACCTGTAGTTTGAAGAGGAGCTAATGCGCTCCCAAACACTCTGGTGGACACGGTGTGCAAACCATAAACCCCTCTCCAGACGATTCAGCCCCTGCCCTTGTGTGCTATTGGGAAAAGAGAGGGGAGTGTTTCATTCTCAAGCTCTGCTGCTGCCGCAGTACCACTGGGCTGGGGAAATATGCCAGCTCCGATCCTCAGCTGGCACAAAACAGCCCTGTTCCAATGAAAACTGTAGGCAAGATCCTGAGCTGGAGCAAATTAGCCCTGCTCTCCTGGAAACAATGAACCAGAATTTTAACTGGCTCCCGTAGAGTCAGGGAAATCGAGCTCATCTAAATCCGTGTAGCGCCATTGAACTCAATGGGGATACTTCAGCTGAGGATCTGGCCCCTTGGTGTAAAAGTCAGAGGAGCAGAGTCTGCTCTTCTGCCTGTTCTAGCAAACTCAGGGGAGATTGACGCCTGCCTAGGATTTGGCCCTGCAACTGCACGTGAGCTGCGAAAAGATTGGAGCAGGAGGAATCAGAGCCAGTTCTTGATAATAAATTTCTTACATCAGGTGAGGAAGGGAGACAATGAAGGATTAGCACAGTCTTGAAAATTAGAGTCAGAAATAACCACCCGGATCTCTGGCTAGCCCCAGAGGAACCCCTCCTAGCAGTGTGGGTGCTCATTAAAGAGACATAATTAGAAATCTGAAACCACTGATGAACCACTTTAAATCCCCAACCTCACATTCTCCCTGATGAAGAAGACTTCATGCGCTTGCATCTCTTCTCAAAAGGCACTTAGTGCTACAGAGAGCCTTAATGAAAGAGAGACACTGCTGGCCAGGCCTGGGGAGTTAAGAAACACAGCAAATTACATTGCAGCCTTAATTCTGAAACAGCTTCATCAAAGGCAGGAGAAAATAAGGAGTGAACCAGAAATTCAGGCTTAATTGGCTACCCCCCTACTGCTTCCAGGCTGTTCACCGGCTAATGTAATGTCAAAACAACCTAGAATGACCACAGAAGGTCCTTCTCTGCCCTGCACAGTACCCAGAGGTATATTTCACTTGTGTAAATTATGTTCAAGGCACACACAGAGGCACTTAGATAAAAACATGAACTACGCTAGCTGGAAGGTTGCAATGTAACACTGGTTTATTTTTGAGAATTTTAAGCCTTAACACACAAGAATCAAAAGCAGTGGGAAATAAAACAGGCTGCTTCCTAAAGCACAGCAGCACAACTCACCCACCTCGTTCTAGGCCAGCTCTTTGTCCATAGCCAGCACATGGGACTCAGCTCACACTTTTCCCAAGGATGCCCACTCGCCTGCAAGCCAGATCAGGGGCCTTACGCTCAAATCCACAGAGAAAACCATCAACATGCACGTGAATAATTTACCATTTTTGTCAGATGACTCCAATGATGCTTTAGTATCATCAACCAAGAGTAGGGGTGGTGGGCTGAGTCCCTTGGACATTCTCCTGGCTTCTGGTTAAGTTCCACCCCACTGCCCATGGCCATCAGGCCCCACTTCACCTTCTCTGATTTGTGCCACAATCTTCTCTTCACTTCCACCAGTGGCTGTCAGTGTCTCACACACTCCCAAGGGTTGCCAGCACTCCAGGATTGTCCTGGTGTCTCGAGGAGTACAAAGACGAATCGTCAATTAGAGATCACATCATGTGATGAAACCTCCAGCTGTGTGTCCAACCCTGCATATCTCTCCACTGTAGCTCACTGTACCTTCTGCACTGTTCCACTACAATCTCCATCCTCCAGCTGCCGCGCCGTGGCTGCAGGCATTCTCTCTAGCCCCAGTATACGTATGCACTCACATGCAACTGCAAGTGGGTGCTTCAAGGGAGCATTGGCAATTGGCAACCATTGCCCCCTCCTAAAAACATGTCTCTGTTTGGATGCTGTCAATGGCTCCTTTTAAATTTTGCCTCCTACATGCACATTGTCACAGACAGCATCCACGAAGACTTATGCAAATTGGACAACCTCAGCAGCAAGAGCTTGGCCATCCTTTGTGGGTCTGGGAGCAGACCAGCTGCCAGATATCTTAGCAGCACCCATCAGGGCCACCCACCAGCTCTATTGGTAGAAGAATCCAAGCTCCTGTGCATCAAGTGTTCCTTCCCTGGGTTCTCCGGCATATTTCCTGGAGACTGGCTCTCCGTCTGCTATCCCATCTTGGAAATTGAGCTCCACTGTCCATCTGCCCAAGGACCAGTGCTGACCTTTAAGATCTCCCTGTTCTAGATGGTGCCCCCTTTCTCCTAAGAGTGTAAAGCACCTAGTTGCAGTTTGACAGGGAAGGAACGTGCAGTGTGAAGCAGTCAACACTGAGCATAATACATCTGTGCTCCTTTCCTGAATCATCCAAAGCAAAAGAGAGCACAGCCAGACCATACAAGCCACTAAGCCTTACACTCATGTCCACCTCTGGCTTATTTTCTCTGGAATTACACACCCACCACCCAAGCCAAATCTCATTCCAGAAATGGCTCCATTTTCATGATCCCACACTCCCTGAGCCACACACTTATAAAAAGTCCCTGGCAGATTCTGAAGAGCTGCCTGGACATTAAGGCTATGTCTACACAGCAAAGTTATTGCAGAACAACCACCTCTATTTCAAAATAACTTTGCGAGCTTCTACACAGTGCAACCACTATTTCAAAATAATTTCGAAAATAGCGGTCATTTTATTTCAAAATTGATAAGCCTAATTCCATGAGGAATAGCGCCTATTTCAAAATAGGCATGTCAAAACAGGGTTTGTGTAGGCAGGGAATAAGGGCAATTTCAAAATAAACTTTTCCCGAATACCTTATTTTGAAATAAATCGGGTGCGTAAACATACTCTTACTGTTCAGGCAGCTCTTCTCAAACTGTGTAGACAGCTCCCAGGGGCTCTAATCTGAAATAGTCTCTATTGTGTGTGGACACACTATTTCAGAAAAAGTTTTGCTTATTAGGGCTATGTCTACACTAGCCCCTTCTTTCTGTACGGGGCATGATAACGAACGAGGTTGGAAGATGCTAATGAGATAGTGCCATGAATATGCAGTGCCTCATTAGCATAATGGCAGTCACAGCAATTCGAATCATGCTGCTTTCGAATCATGCACTGCTTGTATAGACTGTGGCTTTTCAAAAAGACCCCCCGGACTCTGAAAGCCCCTTATTCCTAAAACCAAATAGGAATAAGGGGCTTTCGAAGACTGGGGGATCCTTTCGAAAGGCCCATGTCTACAAGGATGGCACATGATTCAAAAGCAGCATTTTCAAATTGCTGCGGCTGCCATTATGCTAATGAGGTGCTGCATATACACGGCAACGCTTCATTAACATCTTCCGACCTCGCTCATTAGACGTAGCCTGGTAGATGAGTTATTCCAGAATAGTTTATTTTGGAATAATAACTCTGGAATAAGCCAGTCCAGAGTAACTCTAAGTGTGGACCTACCCGAACAGAAACACTTAAGAAATAGTCTGGACCTGACCTTTTTTGCTTCTCCTCATCTTTCCGAACTCCAGCAAAGAAACAGATGACTCATTCCAATCCTGAAACAAGCCTTTACAATCGGCCAGGAACAATTCACCTGTTGCTCTGGTATTGTCTATAGCACCCTCTGGGTCTTTGTACAGTGGAACCAGCGGGTAAAAGCATCTCCTGCTGTTGAAGCATACCCTGCAGTTAAAGGAACCTGGGTGGTGCTTGGCAAACACTTCCAGACTGCTCTCATGGAGGCAAGATAGATTTAAGGCTTCCTGTCTCAGAACAGCAGCTCAGCTGACAGCAGAGTGCTCTTTATTTACATATTGCATGGACACTGCACAATGGCGTGTCTGGGGCAGTTAAACTGAAAATGACCATGGCAGCAGAAATAACTGCAAAGCCAGCACTTAACACCATGTTCATAGCTATCCCGTCACAATCCTCTGCAGCTTTCAGATCCAGGCTGGGGTGCACTGGGCCTGCAGACATTCTAATTGACCTCAAGGCAGAGGGGAACATATAGAGGGCACAGTATCAGGTTGAACTTCTGAGACCAACGGTTTAGCAGCTGTAGATCAGTGTAGCTCCACTGAGCTCAAGGAAGCTTTACATCACCTGGGCAGCCTTCCCTTTAAAGGAGGGAGGGAGGTTTCATCTGGGTTGCCAAGGCTTTAGTGAGAAGGGGGAAAGCTGGCAACCTCTGACTGCACACCACTGTTTGACTGCACACTGTTTGTTTGATTTCTGTTCTCCTTGGCATAGAAAAGCAGGACTGACCTGAGGTGGTGCCAAGGAGGGTTGGGTTACGGAGCTGATCTTGCATCAGGAGGTAGCTGTGTAAGTCTGTATCTGCAAAAACAATGAGAAGTCCTGTGGCACCTTATAGAGTAACAGATATTTTGGAGCATAAGCTTTTGCATGCAAAGATCTGCTTCGTAAGATGGGCTTGAAGCAGAATCAGTGCTTGAGTCTGCCTTTGGACTTAGATTCCAGGGACCTCAAAGCCTGCAAGCGTTGCTCCCAAGATCTAGGCTACGTCTGAACCAGAAATGTAGGTCCTGCCTTGCTCTTCTTTGGGGAGCGGAGGGGCAGGATGCTGTTGTGATGAATGGGAAGGGGACTTTATTGAGGCTACAGGAGCCAGATACACCCTATAGATCTCTCGTCCTCTCTATTCCCCAGCCTGGTTAGCATAGCTGGTCGTGCTTTCTGTCGCTATATGCACCTGGCCTGGACAATGAAGTCACAGAAGGGTCTGCTGACTTACATTGCAGGCCCCTTGACAGTTCTGGATCAAATCCATGAAATGCCACTTCCCAGCCCCTTGAACCTCAAAGGGTTTAGGGATCTGAGGTTCCATTCCCGGCCCATCTTTAAGACATGTGATGAAAGGCAAAATCGCAAGTATCGGAGCTTCTGTTTGACTGCTTGAGATCAGAGGCCAACACTTATCTAAGTCAGACTATCTGTCAGAGGTTCACAAAGCCGAGACAGCCGCTCTGTTCTCAGCTGGCCTGTGAAGCTTGGTGGGATGTTTTAACATAGCTTGGAGAAAGAAGCTTTGATCCTGAAGACCTGAGGCCAGATTGAGCCCAGACACGGGTGGAGGCAAATCCATAGCACCCAGTTAAGCAGCACTCATACCAGAGCTGGACTTGTGTTTTTTGACTGCCCACAGCCTAGGCTGTAAAGATTCAGTGAATTATTTGAATACGTGATTAAAACCGCTGGGCTGGTGACAACGTTCCCTGTAAACTGAGTGCTTGGGTGGGTGCCTAGGAGAAATTCAGGTGCTACCCAGATGATTAGCAGAGCGCCCACACCCCGCAGCCTGTGTTTCTGCTGATGGTGCACATCTGGACATGCCTTGGTGCGCCTAGCAAAATTTATTCCACTCGTAGACAGGAAAAATTAGTGGGACCCCTGTCTGACGATAGCGCACTAACGTGTTGTGAGGCCTAATGCATTTTCGTCTGACGGCACGTGGAGAGCCGTCAATGACAGGCACCATTACAGAACTGCAAAGCAGGGTTTCTTCTGTGAGAAGAAAGCAGGAGTCAACCCTGGCCACATTTCCTCTTTAAAGCTCCACACATGCTGATGGCTCGAACGTGTGTTTCATCGCATAGGACTGATCCTGGAGTTTCTGGTGAGGTGACGTAACTGCTGACATAAGAGGGCATGCGGGGAGGGGAGCCTCTGAGGTGAGACTGGAGAGTTCATCATTCCCTCCCCAGGCCTTTGGGCCAAAACATCTCTACTTGTCCATCTCCTCTGCCTCTCAGGCAGCAGTTCTGAGGCCCCTAGGGCTGAGCACAGACAGCACCCCAGGAGGGGCTCAGTGCCTCCCAGACAGGGCTGTCCTGATAGGGGTGCAGTGTCCGGGGCAACCTCCCTGCGCCATAGGCCCTGCTCCTTCCCCGCTTCCCTCCAGCCCTGATCCTGGCTACCTCTCCCTGAGCAGCCCAGTTAGGAATTATCTGGGGCAGGGGGTGGGCGGCAGACAGCGGCAGCAGGGGATCGCTCCCCCTGGCCTCTCTCCCCACACGCATCACTTTGTATGGAAAAATATGAGTGGAAACACTGCCCCGAGTTATATTTTCATTGTATCAGTTTGCTTTCATGGGAATTTCCAGGTCTGAAGAAGTGGGTCTGTCCCACAAAAGTTCATCCCCTAATACATTATTTTGTTAGTCTTTAAAGTGCTACAGGACAGCTGGTTTGTTTTGTGACGATATAGACCCAGATGTGACTATTCAGTCATGTGAGAAGAACCGCCCGTCCCCATCATGAGCACACACAGACAGAAAGATGCAAGCTCATTACTTACAGCTTGCAGATCAGTAATAGAAGGAAGTATACATTGCTTCCCTGGCACTGCCACTTCCTTCCTCAGGACTCAGCTATTTGGAGCAGGCCAGGGAGAAGTTGGAGCTAATGAAATTCATCTGGTTTGAGCCAGTGACAGAACTGGGGAATTGTTGAATGGCTTTCCATCCAGCTGGGATTAGGTCAAGAAATAGAAGGAACCATCCATGCACCAAACACCCAGGTGGTACCAGCTTAACTATAAGAATAGACAGAGCTAGTGCATGGCCTACAAAACCCTCTCTGCAGAAGTGTTCTACTGAGTTGGATTGGATTAGGGGTTGGATTAATTAATTAGTACCTTGACACTAATAAATCCTGTGTCCTCTTTAAATCTTATTTTATTTTGTTAATGTGTATTACAGTCACATCTAAAGGCTTCAACCGTGATTGGGATTTCATTGTGCTAGGAGCTGTACGTGCTCCACAAAAAAGCTTCTGTCTCTGAGCTGGCCTACCCTAGAACAGAAGTTCAGCCTAAAGTATGCAATTCCAGCTCCGAGAACTACGTTTCTGTATTGGACCAGCAGAGAGCACCGCGATCAATTGGGGCACCCTTAATGTTCACTTTAGTGTGTTCCTAGTAGGAGTGGTAAATTGAACACCACGGCAGCATTGATCGTCCCCTTACTGTAGACATACCCTGTGTCCTGGACAGCTTTCAGACAACACAGACAAAAAGATTGGTGTGGGGTAACAGCAACTCAGAGGTCATGTAGCAGGTGAGTTGGGAATGGAATGCAGGTAGGGTGACCGCATTGCCCTATGGCAAATATGGGACACTGACCTTCAGGGATGCTCTTCCATGTCAGGGCTCCTCAGCGATGGGGGCATAGGGTCAAAATTCAAAATGATGTGGACAAATTGGAGAAATGGTCTGAGGTAAACAGGATGAAGTTTAATAAAGACAAATGCAAAGTGCTCCACTTAGCAAGGAACAATCAGTTTCACACATACTGAATGGGAAACGACTGTCTAGGAAGGAGTATGACAGAAAGGGATCTAGGGGTTATAGTGGATCACAAGTTAAATATGAGTCAACAGTGTGATGCTGTTGCAAAAAAAGCAAACATGATTCTGGGATGCATTAACAGGTATGTTGTGAACAAGACACGAGAAGTCATTCTCCCGCTCTACTCTGCGCTGGTTAGGCCTCAGCTGGAGTATTGTGTCCAGTTCTGGGCACTGCATTTCAAGAAAGATGTGGAGAAATTGGAAAGGGTCCAGAAAAGAGCAACAAGAATGATCAAAGGTCTAGAGAACACGACCTACGAAGAAAGACTGAAAGAATTGGGCTTCTTTAGTTTGGAAAAAAGAAGATTAAGGGGTGACGTGATAGTGGTTTTCAAGTATCTGAAAGGGTGTCATAAGGAGGAGGTAGAAAATTTGTTTTTCTTGGCCTCTGAGGATAGAACAAGAAGCAATGGGCTTAAACTGCAGCTAGGGAGGTTTGGGTTGGACATTAGGAAAAAGTTCCTAACTGTCAGGGTGGTCAAACACTGGAATAAATTACCTAGGGAGGTTGTGGAATCTCCATCTCTGGTGATATTTAAGAACAGGTTAGATAAATGTCTATCAGGGATGGTCTAGACACTGCTTGGTCCTGCCATGAGGGCAGGGGGCCGGACTTGATGACCTCTCGAGGTCCCTTCCAGTCCTCACATTCTGCGATTCTATGATTCCATAGTGAGGCACCAGGGATGGGGCTCCACATCCTGCTGCTGAGGGGGAGTGGAGGAGGGGGGTTCTGCAACCTCCCAAGCAAGGGGGCGTCTGAAAACGGCGATAATTCTTGCCAAAGCACACTTCCAAAAGCATCCTGCTCATTCAGAACACAGCACTATGGGGGATCTGAATTTTGTTCTGCTTTCCTGTCATATATTATTAATCCATACATCCTCACCGGTCTCTGGCCACCTAAGAGCTTCATGCATGTCTCCATGGTGCATGCCAGGGGACATCTGGAACTTCCCGGAGGCATAAGATACAGTGCCCCCTTCTCCTGCTTCAAAACCAGGGCCCCTGCCAGTTGAATTAATGGAGAATATCTGTTAGGGCTTAGTACTATATACTATCAAAACAAAAAGCAGTCAAGTAGTACTTTAAAGACTAGCAAAATGGTTTATTAGGTGAGCTTTCGTGGGACAGACCCACTTCTTTATAAAAATATAAAATATACTTGGACAGTCTTCTAACTCCCTTAGACAAAGGGTCAACGGGCACAAAACAGACATCAAAACACTCCAGATCCACAAACCAGTTAGTCAACATTTTAATGGAATGGGGCATTCTGTCAATGACCTAAAGGTATGTGTGTTACTGAAAAGGAATTATCGCACCGTTTTGGAAAGAGAAACAGCCGAGCTGGCTTTTATATTCAAATTCGGCACATTAACGCATGGTTTAAATCGTGATGGGAACTTTCTGAGTCACTATAGGGGCTCGTCTGCATACTTGGCTCAATCTAATTCTTGACCTTCCCCCCCACCCCTCCACTCTCTGATTTGCTCACCTTGATTATCTGTTTCTGATTTGTCCTCCTTGCTTACTGTTTTTGGTTCTCTGTGCCTTAAATATTGAGTCTGTTCTGGTCTGGCTGTGGTCTGAAGAAGTGGGTCTGTCCCATGAAAGCTCACCTAATAAACCATTTTGCTAGTCTTTAAAGTGCTACTTGACTGCTTTTTGTTTTGATAGTGTATAGACTAGCACGGCTTCCTCCCTGTTATTATAGAGTATGTGACACATAATTAATCAGTTCCAGTTTCTTCCAGAAGAGGGTGATGGTGATCTGCGATGGAACGTGCTCCTTTCTGGCATTTGACGTCCTGTCACTGGAAGGGGCAAGGCCCATTTCTCTGGGGGATGTCCCAGAGTGCATTTGGCTTCTAAGCAATACCAACCCTGTTTCCCCATCACCTAGCCATCTATAAAACCAAGTTGGGAGATTGATGCAAACAAGCTTGTCCTGAATTTCAGCACCTTCCTTCCAGGGACATCATTTGTGGGAGCAGGGAGGGCAGCCCCACCCCCGCCCCAAATTGTGCCACTGCAGGACATTGGCTCCTGCCTCCCCTGTATCCAGGAGCGTGAGGAATGTAAGACACTTTCTTTCTTTATGCATCTCTGGCTCTACTGTTTCTCTGAGCACCCCCTTCCTCCACCCCATCTCCCCAGCCACTCTGATTGAAAAGCTACATCACTGTTCTCTCTCCCGCTTCTCCCAGGCTGGCTACTCTTTGTTCTGTCACCTAGGAATACCTCCCTGTAAGAGCAGCAGCGCTAAAGAATGACCACCTGCTGGGCTCTTCCTCTTCTCTCAAGAAACAAACATGCCATCACACCACAAACACTGCTAAAATTACACTTAAAACTTCCCAGTTTTTCCAACTACCCAGAATGGGAGAATCTAGTCTTCGATTAGTTTTACTTCACACTTGTCTGACAGACTCTTTCCTTTACAGTGGGCCGGGTCCGATTAACAGGTAGGGCCCAGACCGGTTCACACTAACATTGATTCCTCAGCAGGACAGCAAATGCACTTTTGAATTCTAAGGACTTTTTCCCAGAACACCTTTACTGCTGGTTACTGTGCAGAAACAGCAAACCCTTCCTCTAAATCAGCGGTGTCCAATAGGAACTCAAAGAGCACCACACCTGTGGTTGTCGTCTTTCCACACATTATGTTATACAAAACTTTCCAGAGCCAAGCACTCACAGACTCCCTTAAATGCCCTCCCCCAAGAGCCAGGCACCCCCAGACCCTCCACCCATTCTAATTCAATGCCGGTGACTCACCACAGCTGCTGGGGCTGCCACTGCTACCACCATGCACATCTCCTTCCAAACAGTTGGGCACATGTGCAGAGCAGGCAGACAGCACTCCTCATGTGCAGCTCTCGGGAGGAGCAGCATTTAAAGTCTCCAAGAGCTGCAGGTTGGCCACCCCCGTGCTTGCCACAGTGCAGTGTCCTATTCGCCACGTGGTGCATGAAGAGCATAGTGGACACCCCTGCTCTAAACAACCAGCCATTTTATAGCTGTGTGTCCCCTGTACAATCCTTCTCTTTCAGCTGGTAAGTAATCTTAACTCCTGTTTACTTTGTAATATTTCTGAGGGTAGCAGAGTCTCTCAAACTTGAGCACCTTCAGTGAATGTCACGGAGATGAAGTTTATACTCTCAGATCCTTAGTGCAACACTAGAATTGGAATCTCCTTCCAATCCTTCGCATTTATTCACGGCCGGGGTGAAAGTAACAAATTTGTCACTAGTAGCGTACTATCGCAGCCTGCCCCACTACGATAAACCAGCACATGCAAGAAACGTAAGGGTTTGGTGCAATGCAGGGGGTTCAGGGCAGAGGGATGCGGTCTGGGGCACTGCTCCCTCTAAGATTTTTCACCTGTGAGTGGAGTTTTGTCTTGTGCTCCAAGACTGAGGTCATGTGTGCCACCACGGCACCGCACCCATCAAATACTGAGGTGGGTGTTTTTAAATCAGGCGTGTGCACGTACACACACCCAAAGAGAAGGGGGAGCCCAGCCACATACATACACACACACCCCATAGGGAAGGGGGGAGCCCTAGGCCATCCACACACATGTACCCCAGAGGGAAAGGGGCAGCCCAGCCCCCCAACACATCAGTGGGGGTGAAGAGGGGAAATTGGCCTCAGGCCAGCCCTTTAAGGGCCGCTGTGATCTCCTGGCCCCTTTGAATTGCCACATGGAGCAGTTCACAGGGGCTGGAGCAGTGTTGTGTCTCTGCCAGCTGGGACAGGGCCTCCGGGTTGACTGCCTCAGCCCCACCCTTTCCAGAGGTGTAGAGCCAGGCCTCCTCTCACCTTGCCCTGGGGCCCAGCATGGCTATCACTCCCACTTCCCCCACTGCCAAAACTTGAAATGACGCCCCTGTTCCCTTCCTCACTGGAAACCGCGCGTGAACAGCCTCGGGACGTTTCTGTTGTATCCAGTCGCAGGCTGGATAGGAAAAAATGTGGATATGAATATTTCATAACCTTGAAAGGGAATTGAGTGGTACTCAGTTCTAGTGAGCAGTGACAGCTCAGAGAGTTTCTAATGGATTTGTGTAGCCATGCTGGGGTTCATTGCTCCCAAGCGACAGTTATGCTAGGTCTGCAAGATCAGAGGTCCTTTGCGAAGGGTCAGTGTGTTCCCTTGACCCTTGATTACCTTTCCAAAGGGAAATGAGCAGCACCTTGGCAATTTGTGCTTCTTCGTTTCTCTCTACAGCCCCATGTTGGGTTTTCATTTCCTATAATTAGCAGGACCCTAAACCTCCAAACCATTAATTGTGCCTGGCAGGCTGCTTGCTAATGGCATCTGGAAGAGACCAGATGAACTAAATCAATTCTGTCCTAAAGCTAGCTGGGAAGGGAAGACATTTCTGGAGCAGACTGTCTTTGCATGAACTTACCTACTCTGCCTAGACATCAAGCCAATAGAATTGTGCTGCTAAAAATAACCAGCTTTGGCTGGTGTTGGATTGCAAACTGCTTTACTAGTGAATGTGGGGGTAATGAAATGCTGTTACCAATGTTGCTGTCCTTATTGTAGGAATACATGGAATCAGGACAGTTCTTAACCTATCACAATTGAGGGGGGTCACCCTCAGACAAAAGCCTCAGCGAGCCAGGGGCTCAAATGTCAGAGCCCTGTGAAAATATGAAAGAAAGGAATGTGTGTCCTATCCATAAAAGGTGAACCTTTCCCCCAGGATCCTTCTTGAACTGGTTTAACTTGTCACCCCCCCTTCAAAGAAAGAACTGAATAGGCTTCATTCGGAGCCTGTTTTTACGTGAAATGCTCAAATCAGAGTTGAAATCAGTTGTGGTGGGGCTGTATTTTTGCTCTACTTACTAACAGCTAAAAATCCCTGAGAGCTGAACTCACTTGAGACGGGGCCATGTTTCTGCCCAGCCTGCAAAAAGCTGAAAACTACAAAGAACCTGACCGGCAGAGGTCACAGCAGAGAGCCAGCTGACAGCAGGTGACAGGCAGCTGGCTGGTGAAGAAGTGGCTGGTGAGATGTAGATGTGTAGCCAGCAGGGCGGCTGGCAGAGAGGGGTGGAGAGTGACCATTTGAACAGTGAAGCAAGCAAGGTGTGTTTTTTCCTGCCTGCTCCCAAGGTGGGAGGAGAACGCTGCAGGTTGGTCAGCACCGACCAAGGACAGCAACTGTGTGGTGGGTGCGGAGAAGGACTAGACATGTCAAAGGGACTTTTGGGTTTCTGGATTTAAGACCCTGAGGGGAAAAGGACACTGCCCAGCTTACTGGTGTGGGGGAGGGGGAATGGTTTTTCATGGTTTAAGTTTATGCAGCCTGCTTGCAGTGTTTTCCCAAAGTAATGCTGAATTATTTCCCTACTTTTATTAAAAGTTTCTTTTCTACACTCAGATGCTGGGCTTGCAAGTCATGCAGCATAGTCCCTCAGAGGCACCTAGGGTCGTGTGCAACTTTCCCAGGTTCCTAGGTGGGGATTCGAGTAGGTTCTGTGTTGTATCAATGAAAAGGAGTCCCTAGCTATGGAACCCAGCCCTGGCTGCCAATGGCTCCACCTAGCAGATGGTTATACTGCATTTGGAAGAGTCTGTGTTTGAGCTCACCTCTGCTAAAAGCAGGGATGTTGCTGCCAGGGGACAATTGCCCCAGGGCCCAGCAATTCTAAAGGAGCCTAGGGCTCCCAGCCAGACCCCAGACCCCTTTGAATTGCCACTGTAACACTGCTCTACCAGGCTCTGAATGTGCCTTTCCCTGGTCCTGCCCCTCCCTCTTAAAGCCCCTCCCTTTCCAGGGGCTCAAAGCCAAGCCCCATCACACACACCTTGTTCTCGGGCCCACAGTGACTCTCAGGCCCACTGGTCATCGCCATTGGGATGGACATCCCATGGCTGTCTGATGCAAATGCAAGAGATTGCCTTTGGATAAGAGACAACTGAGCAAATCCAGAAGCCTTCTGCTCCTGGGGAAATGGTCTGGAGTATTTGCAGACAACAAGGCTTGATTTTTTGCCAGCTCTGAGCCCCGGCACCTCTAGGCTTGGCAGTTCATAGCCCCAGCACCTCTGGGCTTGCTGCATCCGTTATAGTCTAAGTCAAGAACCGTTAGAGCCGCAGTTCTTCTTTCATTACAACTGAAGCGCTGGCAGAAAGCCCAGGGCCAGCCCTCAGTGGAGACCCCAGCCCAGGGCCTTTCACTCCCTGCAGTTTAAACACGTGACCCCAAAAGGATGCGCAGAGCCGCTACTAATCCATACACTGAAGCTGCTTTTCTAAGTCAGCGGCCTGCTTCAATGACATCTTTCCACGGCTGGTGCCTCCTTCTGCCGGCTGCTCTGTGGCTCCACAGCGGCCTCAGGTGGACGACAGCAGTCACTGCAGGGGCGGAGAGCCACCAACCCCGCTCCTCCGGGACTCCAGTGAGGCTTTCAAGCAGCCGTGGGAAGTCACATCAGTAACACAGCGAACAGCAGGTAAAGTTTCAGCCCAGGCCTTGATACTGGGCTGGTCAGAGCCAGAGACTCAGAGAGCAACCCTGGGGCTCTTGGGAGAAGCGACAAGCGTCAGCCTGAGGCCGTCGAGGGGAGGACAAGATTTCATGCATCACGCTGCGTTCAGCTTCATGCTGAGGTGCCTGCCGGCTGCTCTGGTAGCACAAAGGAGCCTTCCAGGAGCAGCTGCATTGCTAGAGGGGCCTGAAGGAAGGATCCTGAAACTGAAAGCTCAGCCTTGCCCTCCTTGGCCTGCCCCAACCGTGTGGGCCTCCCATGACCCAGGCCCTCCCCAGCCTGCTTTCCAGACAGCCCCCCGTCTCCACAGGGACGCTGCAACTCCTGTGCTCTGCAGGGAGCTCGGCAGCGCCTGCTGCCTGGGTGCAGAGTGGGTGGGGAAGGGGAGAGGAGGTGGAGAGAGGGGAGCGCGGTGGGAGGAGAGGAGGGGGCGGAAGGAAGAGGAGGGAGAGGGAGCGGCAGGAGGGGAGAGATTGAGGAGCCAGAGAAGGGCCTAATCCAGAACGGGGGCTGTGTGATGCCCACTAGTGGAGGGCCTGGGCTACAGAGCAGGGCTGGCCACACTGGGGTCTGTGACACATTTGGGGGAGTCGGTCACGGAGGTCACCTGTAAAGGGTGGACGGAGGGAGGGAGGGAGGAAGCTGCACCACTGGCACATCCCCTCCAAGGCTGCACGGGCTCATGCCCTGGCCTGCCTCCCCCGTGTCTCTGCCCTTGGTGCTCATTACATCCCTTCCCTACACTAAGGAACCCCTCTCAGCAACTCCCCCTGGGCCCCTCCACCAGCTCCGGGGGTGCCCTACACCTCCCAGATCTGCTGAGTCGACCAGCTGCTTGATCAACACCCTCCTGGAGAGTCACTGCTCCCACAGACCTCGACCCAGCTCAGCAAGAGCCCTCTCCCTACCGACACCCCAAAAACGTGCCCTGTGGGGGGATATTAATTATTGCTGCTGCTGTTGCCATGGAATGGCCTAACTGTGAGGCAGCAGAAGCTAATGAAACAATTGATAATGAACAGAAAACACCGCAACGATGAAGGGAGGGATGGTTGTGGGGAGCCTGTTCAGTGCTTATATCAAAGGGGTGAGCAAACTGTGAGGAGCAATTCGTGATCAAAGCAATGAAGGAATTAGGAAAATAAATAGTATTCAAGTTGGACCCGGGCGTGCTCCTTGTGTTTGTCCAGAAAGCACAACTTTTAACTCCCTCAGAAGCACTCTTGAAATGGTACCGAAAACAGCTGGGGATTCAGCCCTCTCTCAAAGGAATCTCTGCTACTCTTCTTTCGCTCTTGGCAGTCACTTGATAATGCGTAGGACATATTCATGTCATCCTCCTATTAGGGAGTCTTGATGGCGGACCAGCGCAATTCAGGATCTGCACATCTTATCACAGAAGGGCAGGCGTTGGAGGGGTGAGGGATCATTTTTGCTACTGTTTTCTCTTTCTCGGCCTCTCCTCCTCTGTGCTCTGGCAGGACCCATCAAATTGTGCCACCTCCTCTTGAATTACCACTCTAGGGCTGTGTCTACACTACAAAAATAACTTCGAGGTTGCTTACTTCGAAGTAAAACTTCAAAGTAAGCAGTGTCAGAGTAGAGCATCTACACACACCCTACTTCCAAGTTAAACTTGGAAGTAGGGCACTACTCCATTCCTGGGAATGGAGTAAGGACTTTGAAGTTGGGCTCCCTAAACTAACTGTTAACTTCGAAGTCAGGGAAAATGTGTGTAGAACAAAAGGTGAGGAATGACTGCTTGAAAAGTGAACAAACATTGACTCCATTTTCAATATTCTTTCTCCCAAAAGAGCAGTCAGCAGCACCTCAGACTCAGGATTCACCATGCCGGACGGCGATTTGTAACTGCATTTCTCCAGTCACGAACATGTGTGCACAGGGCAGGGGAATGGGGGGAAGATTTGATCAACTTCACTAAGGCAGCTGTTCAGCTCTGAAATATAGAATTAGAAATCTGCCTGAGACATCAGAAACCAGCCTCACAAGGACTATTTGTGTTCTGATCAATGAAACAGTCAAACATATGGCTTGATCCAGAGTCCATTTATGTCAACAAAAATGACTCCCGCCCAAGATTTTATGGGTCTGATTGCATCTACAGATCAATCGCATAGGGGCTCCAAGCAAGAACCACAGCAGTTAGAATTATCAGTGTCAAACTTGCAGGCACAAAAGAACCATTTTTAATACTTGCATTAAAAGAGGTGTAGAACTGGGGGAATGGGGAACATATTTTCAGCAGAGCTGGAATCCAGGTGAATTTGGTGGATACAAGGTTCTAATTACTTATACACATTTTTGCACAAAGTCTGAATACCAGACAGTGACAGGCAGCTACTAAGCGGGGTGCCTGCCATGCAGTTGCCTAGTATCAGCACAAGGTAGTAGACCTCATCTGCAGCCACAAAGTGGTGAAAATTTGCTTTCCACTCACCATCACCCCTGGACCTAGAAAAGCACTTTGGTGGCAGCTCAGTTTGCTTCTCCATGGCCTACCTCAGGCTGAGAGGAGTTTGGCTCTGGTGTTAAAATTCCAGATGTTGCGTTCAGCCCTCAGCTGTGGAGTCAATGACTAATTAGCCTTTTCTCCAGTGTTGGGATGAGCCAGATGGTGCCCTCGGAGCTGTGAGTGGGTAAGAGCTCTCAGAAGAAGGTGTTGAAATCTCCATCACTGGAAAGTTTTAAGAGCAAGTTAGACAAACACATGTCAGCGAGGGTCGAGTTGGTGCGTGGTCCTGCCATGAGAGTAGGGGACTGGACTTAATGACCCCTCAAGGTTCCTTCCAGTTCTGTGATTCTGAGCCTATTATAATCATTGAGATGTGGTAGACAACCTGGTTTCCAAGAACATTTCATGCATCGATTCAAAAGTGCTCCTTTAGCAAGGGACCCAGAAAAGCAGGGCCCTGCGCAAAGCACACTGGAAACGACTGGGACAGACTCCCTGCATTTGTTCCGTAGGAAGTGACAATGGGCGGGTGATTTATGGCTGTGTTTTCACAGGAGGTGGGATGCATCCAAGCTGTAAAGTCAATTAATGCAGGAGAGTAAGAGCTTGTCTTTTCTACAGAGTACTTATTTATTTATTTTGCTGGTAGCACCTACTATGTGCTCAGGGGGAAAACATAGTCCTTGCCCCCAAGACACCCGCAGTCAGGCCCACTGACAGGACGTGGAAGATGGGGCAGTTGCATAGGAGCCTGACGTTTCAAGGGCCCTGGAGGTTTGGCTGCCACTGCTGCTGCTTTGGCAGTGACCAGAGCTCCAGACTCCTGTGAAGTGCCAGCAGTGCTGCTCTGCCACTTGGCACAGTGTAAGGGAGGGGGCCCGTGCCACTTGCTACAATAGACCCCCGCCCCTTCTTCCCTTGGCCCCACCTCTTCCAGGGAGTGGAGCTGGGCCCTCTCCCACCTCGGCCTGGGATCCATGGAGGCTGTTAGCCTCGCGGCCCACAGTGAGAGCAGGTAGGAAAATAAACTATAGATATATAGTTTTGAAAAATTATATGCAAAATGATTTCCGTTTTGAAGGGGTAAAATGGAACCATCTGATACATTTCTTCAACTCCTTTTTATTATCAGAATGCTTCCTGAAACGTAATCCTGTATCAGTTGGGCGTTTGCTAACTGACAACTTTTTATAATTATTTTAATCATTTTCTCACTCATTTTTGCACTTAAAAATTGGGGGAGGAGGGTATGAAAAAGACAGGATGTGTTTAGAAAAGAAAAATGATTGAAAGGGTCCATTTTTCACACACTCCCCCACAAATATGTTTGTTTGAAAAATGTTTACAATCTCATTTGCTCACAATCGAAAGACAGACTGAAGGACATAAGGTAAAGGGATGAACCGTTTGGAGCAGGACAGCACCCAGTACCGTAAGAATCCTAATCATAGGTGCAGTGATAATGCTATTAATAAATTATTTGTACATAGCTACATTGTCAGACTTCAGTGTATGTCACAGAGGGGATGGGGCTTTGACTGGGCCCAGAGGTGCATCTGGATTAGAGAAATCAAAAAGAAGATGTAGTTGCAAAGCATTATAATCAAACCTTTGTTATACCATGCAGCAAATAGAAAGGAGGGCCAAAGCTTCATATTGCACTTATGCCATACCCATAGTTCCCTTACTGAGGAGATTGTGATCAGACAATGAGTGTCTGAATAGACCCATATCTCTCTGGCCAGATGGTACCAAGGTTTCCCTTGAGCACAGCATCGCAAACCTGCTTCCAAGTTTGCCTGTGCACGGTGAAATGATGCAATTTGGGATCATTGTGCAATGCTCTCTACATCCCTCTGTCTTTGTAGATTTGGCAGTGATGGATTTGATCTGAGACAGAGTCCTTCTGGCTTGTGCTCCAACCTGCTCCTGGACATCTGCTCGGTGTTTGAAGCTGAATCTCTCTCAGTAAAATCAGTGTCTTTTCTTCTTTCTAAGCAGCAAAGGGAGCCACTTGGTCAGTGCTGGAAACTGACATCCTCTCTCTATGCCTGGATCAGGAACAAGAATAATTGGTACTAGGGCAGTGATGGGCAACCAGAGCTAGTAAATGGGCCACTCTCCTTCATCTCCGGGGGCCACAAGACTGAAATCAGACGTGCACACAGGTGACCCCAAGGATAAGATTTAAATAGATTAATAACAGGCACAGAGAGGTGGAAAAAGTACCCAAATGTTATTTGAGTAAAAGTACAGCTGCTCTGGGAAAATGTAATTAAGTATCCATCTGGAAAACCGTTTGACTAAAACTGTACGTGTATTGTGGCTTAGTTGTCCTCAATATCCAGTATTGTCAGATTTTCAGCTGAAGAAATGGGTCTTCCCCACGAAAGCTCATGACCTAAAGAATAAATCTGTTAGCCTTTAAGGTGCTACAGGACTGCTTGTTTCTGTGAAGCTACTGACTAACAGGGCTGCCCCTCTGAGACTGATCTTATTGCAGATAAGCCAGGGTGGGACAACCATCTGCCTCTGGCTTCCAGGTGTGATCAGCAACGAGCAGCACTATGTTGGCAGATGTTATTTTAAGATGCAGATTGGGAGGTGGGTAGGGGGAGGAATAAACTAACTCTGGAGATTCCCATCAAGGCATATTTGCATAATTAACACCAAAATTACTCCCTGGTCTGTCATCATGATTAGAATGGATCATAAAGTGAGCCTAACGACTCAGAATACTAAACTCCAAAATGAGCCCTGCTCTCAGCCCCAACAGCTGATGACGTGGGGCAGTTGGAGGTAGCCGAGCCATGCTTCTGCTTTTATCTTTCATTGTTTCCTTTATTGTTCTGGTGAGCCCAACAGCAGCAGATTGCAAGGGTTCCACTTCCCATGTCCTGCAGAAAGGGTGAAGCGGAGGGTCTGCCTGACTTTAATAAGTGTTGATCAAGACCAGATGTGAGGAGGGGCTCTTAGCGGTAACATTATTACAAGTTAAGGAAACATTCCAACTTCACTCTTCCACTGGGGAGATGCTGCCTTTTGATCACAGGCAGTGCTACATGTGTCATCCATGAAGCAGGAACTGAGCTGACTAGTGAGGAAGGATGGTTCATGGGAGAGAACGCTAGCATAAGACTTGGTTCAACTTCTTTTTCTTGCTACAGACTTCTCGTGTGACATTGGGTGAGTCACTTTGTCTCTCAGTGTCTGGGTCGGTATAATGGGGCACAGCCCTAACTCACCAGAGTGATGTGAGGATAACTGCATAAAGGTTCAAGACACTCAGGACAGATCTACACTAGACCCTAAAGTTCATCCTACACATGCCGTTCCAGCTTTGACAATTGCGTAGCTGGAATCGACTTATCTAGGATCGACTTATTTGGCCATCCTCACTGAGGGAGGTGAATGGGAGAGTTTCTCCCATTCACCTCCCTAACTTCTCATGATAATGAGGAGTATTGGGGTTGACTGTTCAGCCCTAATGCAGGTTGAACCTCTCTCATCTGGCACCCTAAGAACCTGACTGATGTCAGATGAAAGAATTTGCCAGACCACAGAAGGTCAATATTGTCTAGCACATTACCAGCACTTCCACTGCTTCCTGGGCTCTTAGAAGACATTTAGGGGTAAATTACAGGTAAATAACAGCACAGAACACTGAGAGCCAGGACTGGTGGCTGGAAACAAACTTTATGGGACCACAGGAAACTTGGCCACACCCGTGATTAATAGTCATCCAGCTAACTAAAATCATGCCAGATTACAGATGTTGCCAAACAAGAGAGTTCTGGATTAGGGAGGTTCAACCTGTAGTTTGATTTCGTGTGTCCCCCACTAGGCACGTGAAATTGAACCCTGGAAGGTCAACCCTTATCAGGTTGATCTCCCGATAAGTGTAGCTGTACCCTAAGTTAGACAAAGGTGCAGTGCTGATTACCAGTAAAGGCTGGATTGCTTTACCATGGAGAAATGGTACCTTCCATGAACAGAGGAGTTGAGACACTTGCGTTCCCCAGATCCCAGCAGAAGCCCTTCTGTACCTCCTCTATGAGGATGAGAAGAACATCTGCTGTCTCCCACATGAGTTAATGCAGCCTCGCCATATTAAAGGTGAAACCAAAAGCTGGTATTCAGATAAGAAAGCCAGGCTGCAGATTCTTTTGTCCTAAGGCAGATGTGGGGAACCCACAGCCCACCGTCCAGATTTGGCCTGTGGCTTTCCTGGATCTGGCCCCCGAGGCATGGGGCTCCCGCTGACCCTGAGATTCTGCCTACTGCACGGTGGTGGGCGAGGGAGGGATGAATCCCTGAGCCTCACAGTCCAGAGTCAAATGAAATTCAAACTCTGTTATGAAAGCCCTGGAAACTGAGCAACATTTGGCCATAAAGTCATCATTTCTCTCCCAAAAAGCGCTGTGTTTTGTCATGTTGATTTTTTGAAAACTGTTCCATCTACTCAGCCGCAACTGTGTTCAGAGCAGCATAATTCTGTGAAGCTGCTAGTGTGTCAGAGCAGAAAAAAAACACTTAAACCTGAGAAGATTTAATGCCGCATGGGGATCTGGCGCACTTGGCAACATTTATTTTTTTCCCCGCAACAAAATGTCAAAAATGTGCTTAATGAGATGTTCTCCCCTTACAAATGAAGTAGTAATCTGTCAGAAAGGAAAATCTGCTGCATAGCTCATACCTTGTCCCTTTGCCAGCAAGCATTAAAGTTCATTAGGTAGTGACTCTGATCTCAGCTTCTCTGCAAGGTTCCAGCAGGAGGATGACGCAGAGTGGGACAGGAGTGCCATCTTTCGAGACCAGGCAGAATTAGTGAAGTGTGGCTGCGTGCCGAAAAGTGTGTAGACAAGCAGGCCCTTTGCCCTCCATACTGGTTGCTCCCTGCGCATCTTCAAGTCAGCTCTGCTGACTTTATTGACAAAGGCTTAGTTTCTTTTGCAAAAGGAAGTTACTGGCTTGGAATCGGGCACTGAGGAACCAGCCGAATGTTCACTCCTGTTAGCTCTGCAGAGTCTGTGAAGTGATGGGAGAATGAATGACCTAGATTTTATTCTGTTTCCTGCATCGTCATCGTCATCATTTTATTTTCATTATAGCACCATGTGAAGGTACATCTGTACTGCACAAAAGCTGGAATGGGTCACGTGGCTTGGTTCCTAGGCATTCTGTCTCAGGCTGGACTCTGAGGCACCCTTAGTGGGGAGAGTCACAGAGCCCAGGGTTCCAGACTCAATGCCTACACTGTAATTTTTAGCCCAGCAGCCTGAGTCCCTTGAGACAGAGACAGCTGACTTGGGCTTTGCGATTCAGTGCAAACATTTTTTTTTTATTGCTCTGTATACATTTCCTTAGAGGTCCCAACCAAGACTGGGCCTCTATATAGTAAGATGCACCACAGCCTCCGTGTCCTTACAGTCTAACCAGACAAGAAAAGAAAAGAAATAGTATAATCTGTATTTTGTAAGTGGGGAAATGAGACACAGAAAGATGGGCACCTCTTGGAATCTGCCAAGACACAATGTACAACACAACAGATGACAGAGATATCATCATCATCTTCATCATAATTATCATACCTAGTTCTTATAAAGCATTTTCCATGAGTAGCTCTCGAAGCCCCTTACAAAGGAGGCCAGTGTCATTCTCCCCATTGAACAGATGGAAAAATTGAGGCATGGGTCAGGGCAGGTGTCTCTAGCCTCTCTTGGCTAGAAGCTGGAAATGGGCAACAGCAGATGGCTCACTTGGGTTGGTCCTGCTTTGGTCAAGGGCCTGGACTTGATGACCTCCTGAGGTCTCTGCCAGCCCTAGGATCCAAGGAGTCTATGATTAACTTGGTGATTATCTATTCTGTTCATTCCCTCTGGGGCACCTGGCATTGGCCACTGTTAGAAGACAGGATACTGGGCTAGATGGACCTTTGGTCTGATCCAATGTGGCCATTCTGATGGTGTGATTTACCAAGGTCATCCAGCAAACCAATGAACGAACAAGGAATTGGGCATAGGTCTCCTGAGTGTTCTACGTGAGGGATGTGATTAAATTATACACGCAGGAAACTTCAAATGCTGTCAGTGAGTAGATTCCTGCAGTGTAAATAATTTCTCTCTCTTCTGTGCAAAGATTCTTTGTTTCTGACGTAAATGTTGACCAGTTTTAGACAAGAGGCAGAAAGACTAGAAGAAGTGTAGGTTCTATTCCATACTGATCCTTTGTAAAAATAAGAGAAATTCCAGTGAAACAAAAGGCTTTCTTTGTTTTAAGAGATCTTGGCAAATTTTATAACTTGCAGTAAAAATAAATGCCTTTAAATGTCTAAATTTTTATCTTTGCAAATTAGTCTCTCTGGCTCTCCTTTTCCCTTCTCTCCTTTTCCCATGGGCATAATAGCACTGCTGAGATATTATGGTAATCGGGGCCATATAAGTACCCAAGTTAGCTAGGAGCACTGGAAGATTGACAGCTATAGCTTCATAAGCTCTTGTATTACAGTGGCTAAAATGACTCATTCCCTTCTCATTTCACACCTCACTTCAGTGGGCGTTCTCCTGATTTACACCTGAGAAGCAAAAGGAGCATTTCTCTGATGTCCAGAACACTGCTGAACAAGTGCACATTAATAAGCTGCCCAACAAAACAACATCATGACCTTTTAATAAGAATTCATTTGCCTCTTGCAATAAAGCAAAGCATCATCGGAGACCTCAGTCTGAGTGGAAAACGAGAAGCAGTCAACTCTTCCAGGCAGGAATTACGCCATGGTGTGTATGTTGATCCAGCAACTTGCACAATGGGGCTCTTATTTGGACTGAGGACTCTGGGGGCTAGTACAATGTAACAGTGATGAGCAAAAGAAAATCTACTCTGGATTCACTCTACATAGGAATATTCTGAAATAAACCCCTGACATTTATTTCAACTGCAAGTTCTAAAATTTACCAAGACACCTAAAAAGGAAGAAAAACTGCTTCACTAGATTTTCTCCTATTGTTTCACACAAATCATTAAGCTTTTGTATTTTTTTACCTACAAAAAAGAGAGGCTGCTGTGAGAAAATGGCTTGGGAATTTGGGTGTCATCATTTATTTCCTGTCAGTGACTCCAGATCATATATGTTCAGTTTATGACTCATTAGATGATTTTTCCTAACTGTCTGTGTGGCTCATTTTGCCTGGAATTGGAAAATCCAGCTGATGTCTTGCTGCTCTGGGTAGTGACACCAGTAATAAAGTCTCTGTTAGTAGAACTCTGCTAATAAGACAAAAGGAACCATGGAATTCAAGTCTTGTTGCATTGCTGAATTGGATTTTCCAGGCTAACAGGATAAAGGATGTCACTTTTTCATATGGGTTCCTATAATGATCTCATCACCAGCAGATCTAAGCACCTTGTACCCATCCCTAATGCTGCCTCCTGCCAATATGCCATCATCCTACCCTGTAGGGACCAAATCTAGAACGGAGAGGGAAGCCTAACCTTAGGTCTTCCAGCAAGGATGCTAGCTGATACCAAACTATCACAGAATCATAGAACCCGTGAACTGGAAGGGAGCTCGAGAGGTCATCAAGTCCAGTCCCATGCCCTCATGGCAGGATCAAGCACTGTCTAGAGTCCCTAGATCATCCCTGATAGATGTCTCTCTAACGTGCCCTGAAATATCTTCAGTGATGGAGATTCCACAGCCTTCCTAGGCAATTTATTTCAGTATTTAACCACCCTGACAGTTAAGAAGTTTTACCTAACGTCCAACCTTAACCCTTCCTTTCTGCAATTTAAGCCCATTGCTCCTTGTCCTATCTACAGAGGCCCAGGAGAACATTTTTGCCTCCTCCTTGTAACTCACTTAGGTACTTGAAGACCATTATCATGTCCTCTCTCCATTTTATCTTTTCTAAACTAAACAAGCCCAATTCTTTCACTCTTCCCTCACAGCGCATGTTCTCTAGACTTTTAATCATTCCTGTTGCTCTTCTCTGGACCTTGTCCAATTTCTCCACCTCTTTCCTGAAATGTGGTGCCCAGAAGAGGACACACTACTCCAACTGAAGTCTAATCAGCGCTGAGTGGAGCGGAAGTATGACTTCTCAAGTCTTGCTCACAATACTCCTATTAAGGCATCCCAGAACCATATTTGCTTTTTTTTTTTTTCCGCAACAGCATCACACTGTTGACTCTATGGCTGTAATTTGAATGAAGTGGATGCTTATTTGTTGGGAACTCAGTTGTGACTTATGTAACTACCTTCTCTTCCCCCTACCCCCCCACTCAAATTTGTCAAAAATCAATCTCTTCCCAGGCCTGAGATGAGATGGTAGGTGGTAAGTGAGGGGAGTGCCTCATGAAAAAGTATCACATAACCTTAACTATTCCAGTGGCCCACTTATAAAACCGGCAAAGCAAAATAGCACCAAAGTTACTTGGCCAGTCATCTACTGGGGCCAGCTTGTATAGCACCACTTGCACCAGCTGAGGATCTGTCCCATCAACTATTTTTTTCAATTCAGTTCTATTTTTACTGCTTGCGCTGTTGCTGGTGTCTCGCTTGGGCTCATACTGCCAGGACATGCTGTGCTGAGGACAGAGATGCCAGAAATAGCAGGAGCGACAGATCTTTGTCACATCAGTTCCACATGGTACGCTGTCTGTTGTTGGATGAACACTCTAGATCTGTGGAGCAGAATCTTGAACAACTGAGACCAGAGGGATTGTCTCATCCAGAGCAGGCAGAACTTTGGTTGTCTCCCATTAAGAAGAGGTGCTAAAATAAGAACCTGTGAAGCTCGGAGCACTTCCCACAAGCTGATGGTGCTCAGTACAGTTGGAACCTCTCTCATCTGGCACACTTGGGACCTGAACAGTGCCAGATGAGAGAATTTTCCTGACCACATGTAGCCAGACAGAACCCCCGCCCCCTTTTGCTCTACTCCATCTTGCCTTCCCTAGGTGCTTCAGAACACAAAAGGGTTAAGAGGAATAGCCCAGCCCTGGAATGCCCGAGAGCGCAGTTGGGCTTATCTTAGCCAGGTCTTTGAAGCTCCGGAGCAAAGCTAAGAACAATGGGCTAATTAACAGCTGGGCCTCGGACTGCCCTTGGCTAATTACCATCAGTTGATTCGCCAGGACACTTGCCCCAGACAGGAGGAAAATCTCCCAGCCCATTAAGGAACAAATGCCCTCAGTTGTTTACCTCACAGGTGTGAACTACGCCCTTGAACTGCCTGTGAGAACCAGCATCAGACAGTTTAATTCAATTAAACCAAGGAAGAAGCCTACATGACCCAATGGGTATAAAAGAGGGGTCCGGAAGACCCCCTATTTGAGCTCCAATCATCTTTCCTGCCAGACAGGAGGATGGGGGTCTCCCCAGGTCCCCGGGGATGCCCAACTCCTGGAAAAAAGGGAGAAAGGACTTCTTCCCAAGGGATTGAGAGGAAAACTGGCCAAGCCATGTTGGTAATGCGGGGTAAGAATAAGACCTCCTAGGTATTTTACTTTTCATTTCTTTTTGCGTGCATTTAACAAGTATAGATGTATGAATTAGAGTGTATGTTAGCTATTTGTAGTCAAAGTATAAACCTTGTAACAATTGTAACCACAAGAGCTTAACTCCCTAGGGCTGTGTCTACACGTGCCCCAAACTTCGAAATGGCCATGCAAATGTCCATTTCGAAGTTTACTAATGAAGCGCTGAAATGCATATTCAGCGCTTCATTAGCATGCGGGTGGCAGCCGCGCTTCGAAATTGACGCTCCTTGCCGCCGCGCGGCGCGTCCAGACAGGGCTCCTTTTCGAAAGCACGCCACCTACTTCGAAGTCCCCTTATTCCCGTGAGCTCATGGGAATAAGGGGACTTCGAAGTAGGCGGGGCCCTTTCGAAAAGGAGCCCCGTCTGGACGCGCCGCGCGGCGGCAACACGCATCAATTTCGAAGCGTCTCTGCCGCCCGCATGCTAATGAAGCGCTGAATATGCATTTCAGCGCTTCATTAGTAAACTTCGAAATGGACATTTGCATGGCCATTTCGAAGTTTGGGGCACGTGTAGACGTAGCCTAGGTAAACAAACAAAGCAACATTGTAACAGTAAGAGATGAACTTGTTAGATAAATAAACAAAGTAATTGATTAAGTGGTAACCTGACTCCTCCTGTTACTGTGCAAAACCGAACACAAAACAAAGAACCCATCTGCTTTTCAGCGGCTCTCAGCCTGGTCACTAGTGAGCTCTGCCCTGGCAGTTGAAATCTCATATTAATACAAGGGCATAGTGGCATCTCACCTGACCATTGGCTAACACCACAGGAGGTCACTATTTTCAAGCACATTACCAACACATCCACTGCTTACTGGGCTCTTAGAAGAGATGTTGGGGTAAATTACAGGTAAATAGCAGCACAGAACACTGAGAGCCAGGACTGGTGACTTGAAACAAACTTTATGGGACTGCCAGCAACTTGACCACACCCGTAATAGATGGTCTTCCAGCAAACTAAAATCCTGGCAGATTACAGAGTTTGCCAGATGACGGAGTTCCGGATTAGAGACATTGCACCTGTACCTTGTAGGAGGTGCTCGATTTTGTACAGCTTTAGGCCTATTTAAATGTATTGAAGGATGGTAAAGTGTAACACCGACTGGTCTTGAGATTGAACCTGGCACCAAATGCATGAGCTTCTCTCACATAAGCGAAAAGCACCATAGCAATTAGCTAAGACTTTAGAGCAGACTCATTCATCTCTCTCTAATTGGTCTCAGGGCCATTAGCTGGGACAGGACAACACACTTGCAAAATGTGTGAGTTATAAAAGCACATAAGACAACATCTCTTATAGACAAGTACGGTGTCATCCACCGTCTGTGAGGCACTTTCCAAACACTCAGGAAGGATGGGTTCTCCTAAAGAGGTCATGCCCCAGAGACAGGCAGCCAAGTGGGCAGAGGGCAGAAGAGGGGACAATGGCAGCCACTCTGCAAATAAGTCAGCTGGATGTCCTGTAAGCAGCAGTGGGGCTTTCTGAGGGACTGAGATGTAGATGGCGACAGTGTTTTTGTAGATGATCTCAGAGGGGATGTATGGTGTGTTAGGGGCCAGGTGACAAGGCACAAAGATGACAAACAAGTGGACAAGGTTGAGCCTACAGAAGAGGGAATAGGGCCATGCAGAAGCACAGGAAGATCCCTAGAGAAGAGCAGAATTAGGAGCTGTAGAATGCTGGCCTGTTCTCTCAGCCCAGGGCAGAATGGTGCATGCTTCAACACCCTTCTCAGGGCTTCATCTTTGCTTAATATAAAACCAACAGAGCACATTGATTGCCCCTTGCCCCTTAACTGGGGTCCATCTGTTCCTGCAGGGTTCCACTCTACAGGCCAGCCGGTCACATGCTGCTCCAGAGCTGCTCCAGAAGCAAGTTTGCTTCCTGTTGCTCTCCCCCTAGGGGTGTGTCTATACAGCACAGTTATTTCAGGATAATGGTGGGAATTCTGAAATAACTTTGTGAGCATCTACACAACACAACCCCCATTTTGAAATAATTTTGAAATAGCAGCAGCTTCTTATGAATTCGGTAAACCTTGTTCTATCAGTAATAATGCCTATTCTGAAATAGATATTTCAGAATAGGGGCTGTGGAGACAGGGAATAGGAGCTATTTCGAAATAACACTGCTGTGAAGTCATGGTATTTTGGATTAGAGGTTCTGGAAGCAGTGCTTCCAGAGGCTCTAATCCTGAATAGGCTCTATTGTGCATGGACATTATTTCAAAATTACTTTTGCTTATTTTGGGGCTTCCCTGTTGTGTGGACATGTGTAATGGGGTCCAACCGCTCATGAGCCCCCCTCTGTGGCAAAGGGGTGCTGCATAAGGGCTTTTCCTGATTGTCTCCAAGGCTCTGACTAACCCTGTCCATCGTGCTGTCAGTGCTTATGTTTGGCTTGTGGTCAGTCTTCAGCCCTTGCGCTTGGGCCTAGGCCTTGCCCAGGTCTAAGTTCAGCTCTCACTCACAGCTGTCCAAAGAGTTGCTGGTCTCCCAGACAGCTTACCTATCTGCCTGGGTCAAGCTCCTGAGAGAAACTCGCAGGCCTTAGCCCAGCAGCCTCTTTTATATTGGCCTGCTGGGCCCTGATTGGCTGCAGCAGAGAAAAATGCTCTATCCTGCCCGGAGGACCTCTTGTCTGCTCCTCTCTCTAGAATGGAGTGTGACAAAGACTCTGGTTTCCTCTAGGGGGCATCAGGGTTAATGCTCCTCATCACAACACATTATTCTAGTTTATTACTCTGGAATAAACTATTCTGGAATAACTGTAGTGTAGACATACCAGCTTTCTCCCCAGCTGGTCTACTTGCTAGTTTTAATAGTCATCTGATTCCAAGCTGATCATTCTCAGCTTGGGGACGAGGTAAGCTGATCCATCACAGGTGAGCCTCAGACAGGTGCACACTTTTATACAAACACATACATTTGTATACAAGCCCACACATGTACACCTATACATACACATACACTTTCCAGTACACAGAGGCCAAGACTGTGGACAAGAAATACCACCCACGTGATTTTTTTTATACCTAGAAGCTGTCAAAACTGAACTAAACAAAGGAGGAAAAACGAGTGCCTGCCCAGTAATTCTCTTTAGCGATAATGCAATGGCAGGAGATGTGTGCCCTGATGAAATCTCATTCATCACTGATATTACTGCCTTCCAGAGGAGACATTAAACAAACAGCGAGCTCTGCCCCAGCCTTTGCAAATAAAGATACTGCCTGTTTAACTGACTTCTGTAAGACTCCCACCCCTTAGAGCATCTGTTCTGTGGCATCAAGAGACAGCTCCTGCTGGCTTCATGAGGGGGAACCCATGAGTCTGAGGGAAGGAAAGGACTCCTGAGTAGCGCTGGTTGTCCTGGAGATGTGCTGAGGGAAAAGACCCCAAAATACACAAGTCTGGCCATAGCCACAGGCCTATGAAGATGGTGTGTTAACACATAAAAATAAGCAAACATCCTTCTGGGATGTGTGAACACAAGTGTTGTGAGCAAGACATGAGAATTCTTCTGCTCCACTCTGCGCTGAGTAGGCCTCAACTGGAGCACTGTGTCCTGTGGCACCGACAGCCACTGTGAGCCCTGGGGCAAGGTGGGAGGGGGGCCCAGCTCCACACCTGTTAGCCGGTGGCCTGGCAATGTGCAGTGAGGTACCAACTATGCCCTTGTTACCATCCGAGTTTTTAACTGCTAGAGCGCTGGGCTCCTAGCACTCTCACCTATGGCCAGGCTGTGGTAACCAAACAGTTGAAGTTCTTTTGATTGTGCCGGCTGTGTTGCGGTGACAAAGAGCAACAGCAGTCAGGCTTAGATCTTAACTAGTTACAAGTTTATTAAGCTACAGTTATAAGCGTGCGGTTACAAAAGGCTATTGTCTACTTCTTATATACTAGCAGAGTATAGGTGTTAACAGGTTACATTACAATTCAATACCACGACGTCTTAATGCAACAGCATCTATCTATAGAGCTCTAATTCTTTAACTGTGTGCACCAAAAGGAGACCTTAATGTGGGTACATCTTACCCTCCTTAATATGGGTATATCTTACCCTCCTTGAGTCTCTCGATACCAGCGTAGCCAAGCCAGGATCGGTCACTCAATTCCGTGGAAAGACGAATACGAGGTTGGGCGTCCCCAGTTGTGGACCTCGGGAGGCAATCACCCGACCCAACCAGCAGGTAGTTGTTGAAGATGCACTCAGAGTCAGAGTGCTGCTGGGCCCATCTTTATACCCCCGGGGTCACACATTCTCTTTCTTATCTATGGTGCCAGATCGTACTGGTCTGTCTTTTGTGACGCCAGTTTTCACAAGGGCAATTCTTACTTAATTTGCACTTGTAAGAGAGGAGATAAAGAATTTGGGAGTACAGGACATTCTTTTGCAAGGGCAGAGATTCCTCTTCTGGGATGGCTGTGTGGGCGCATCCCTCCATTAATGCCAGCCAAGGGCAGTTCTCTGAGGCCCTTCGTTAACGGTTAGCCTGCTAGCCCTCTATCTGTGTTTTCTGTTTCTCAGGGTCACGATGAGCCAGCACATCTGGGCCCCTTTAGGAAGGCATCAAAGACTGTGCTGTTTAACTGCTGTTCAGTGCCCTGTGTGCTCTGAGGCACCTTAGAGGGGAGGCAAAAGCTGGTCTGTAGCGGGGCGATTTTGTCTGGCTACAACACCCCAGAAGGGGCGGGGCCAAGAGTGGAAGGATCGGGGCCAAGAAGAGTCAGCTCTCAGTGCCACCCAGACCATGGCATTGTCCCACCTTCTCAGAGCTATGCAGCTGGAACAGCACTGCCACGGTACTTCAAAGTGGCCTGGGGCTCTGGTCACCAACACTGCCAAAGCAGCTGAGGCGGTGGCCGGAGCTTGGGCCCCTGTGAAATGCCAGGCTCCAGGACACACTTTTCACACACTCCCAGTTGGTGGGCCTGACTGTGTCCAGTTCTGGGTGCCACATTTCAGGGAAGATGTGGTGAAATTGGAGAAAGTCCAGGGAAAAGCAACAAAAGTGATTCAAGGCCTAGAAAACAGGACCTGGGAGGGAAGATGGAAAGAATTGGGTTTGTTTAGTCTGGAAAAGAGAAAATTGGAAGGAGACATGATAGCAACTTCCAAGTACCTAAAAAGTTATTACAAAGAAGAGAGAAAAATTATTTTCCTTAACCACTGATGATAGGACAAGACGCAATGAGCTTAAATTGCAGCAAGGGAGGTTTACGCTGGACATTAGGAGAAGCATCCTAACTGTCAGTATCGTTAATCACTGGAATAAATTGCCTAAGGAGGTTGTGGAATCCCTATCATTGGAGATTTTTAAGAGCAGGTTAGACAAACACCTGTCAGGGATGGTCTAGATGGCACTTGGTCCTGCCGTGAGTGCAGGAGACTGGACTTGATGACCTCTTGAGGCTCTTTCTGGTGCTCATATTCTATGATTGTATGACATTCATGCAGTCATTTGTGGAGCAAAGTAATTATGTATATTTATCATGCACCTTTAGCTGTCTAACTTGCCATGAGTTTGCTCAGGGTGAAATTCAACCCTGTATGAAGAGCAATACATGGCCTACATGACATGTAACTCCTCATTAATCATATCTTGAAGACTAGCACTACATAGCCTTGTGATTGCCCTCTGCACAAGAAGGATGTTCACCCTGACCCATCTTCACCAGGCCTCATTCTATCATTCCAAAACTCCACAAGCGTTCTCAAGAGCTGCCACCCACAAAAATGTTTCTTCTTTTCTTCCTGTAAGCATGAAATTTTCTTCCCTAAAAATGTCACAGCCCCAGGCCTGGACCAGGGACAGATGTGAGGTCAGAAACCTCATATCCCCTTAAGGCTGGAAAAGGGAATTGTATACCAATGGGAAGGGTTGAGTCCCACCTGGACACACACAACCAGCAGTTCCAAAGATATTAGCTGCTTCACTTATCTATATAGGTGTCTGTATCGGCTCCATCACTGTAATATCTGAGCACATCACAATCACTAAAAGATTTTCAGCCTCAAAAATGCTCCTGTGGGGCAGGGATGTCTTATCCAATTTTACAGATGGGAAACCGAGCCTGGTGTACATGGGGTGACTTGCTCAAGGTCACATGGGCAGTCTGTGGCTGAGCTTTCAATTGAACCTAGGTCTCCTGAGTCCCATTCTAAGCGCCTTTCTCTATCCCATCCTTCCCAGCTGAGGAACTTATGACATTTCTAAATACAGAAAGGCTATTTTTTCCCATTCTTAGAGGCTTTTTAGAAGACAGTACTTGTCTATATTTTTCCTACCTTGTGACAACTTGACTTCTGAGTCTAAAGTCTGTGCTGACCTACTCCTCATGGGATACTTATGACTTCCCTAGGCTGTAAACAAGTGCAGAATCTAACCCATAGTAACTGCAGCACTTAGCTTCAGTGGCTAAGGAAGCAGGACAGGAATGTCTTTTATTAATATGCACCAGTCCAGTGTTGTCTCAGGCTGACGTCCTGACTATTGTTATGTCTGAGCAGTACCAACTCTAGACAAAGAGCAGGGTCAGAAGCAGCAGCAGAAATTCTGCTGCACAGGGAAACGATGCACCTATAATGCAGTGGAGCAGACCACATGCCCCCGAGCTTGACATAAAACAAACCTTGAAAGCAATTTTATGACTCAGCTGGACCTGTATTACTGCTGCCTCTCAACAGATGTGCCAATGACATTTGTATAAATTACCATGGTGGAAATGTGAAGTGTTAATTAAAAATGGACCTTCCTCCATCTAACAGCAGTATAGCATCTCCCCCACCATCTCTTTCTGCAGGGTGATAAAGCCACTTCCAGAGCTTCAGGTACTGAAGTACCGTCAGGTTTCAGCTTCCTGCTAACTCTTCCCTGATGCTGTCGGCCTGGAGCCAGCAGCAAAGTGGTGCCACATTGACAGGAAAGCAGCAAAAAATAAGCAATCAGACAGAAAGCAACACCAGCCTGATCCACAGCTGGTGTAAATCAGCACAGCACCCATATCTGCCACAAGTTCCACCACCATTTGCAGCAACAAAAGTGAATCAGTCAGTGAACAAAGGAGGGTGCTTGAATATCCCCTCCACATGGTCCAGGAAAGGAGCAAACTAATTGGTGACTCTATTACTCCTCTCTGGCTGCGTCTACACTTCTATTCCTCTTTTGAAAGAGGCATGCAAATGAGGGAAATTGAAAATGCAAGTGAGGTGCAGATTTAAAAATCTGGCACCTCATTTGCATATTCTTTCAAAAGAAAAGCAGTGTAGACATGGCTCTTTTGAAAGTAAACCCCGCCTTCGAAAGAATCCTTCTTCCCTTTTTATATGGGAAGAAGGGTTCTTTCAAATATGGGGTTTACTTTCAAAGAGCCACATCTACACTGCTTTTCTTCTCTCAAAAGTAGCTCTTTTGGAAAGAATATGCAAATAAGGTGCCCGGTATGTAAATTTGCACCTCATTTGCATTTTCAATTTCCCTCATTTGCGTGCCTCTTTCAAAAGAGGAATGCAAGTGTAGACACAGCCTCTGTCTTGATGGAATGTCTAGGTAGTCTCTGCTGGGGTGTAATGGGCACTTTTACTCCTCTGAGCAGTCATGCAGTCAGTCAAAATCTAGCCCACCCCATGTATCTCTGCCACAAGGAAATGTTGGTGAGACATACAAACCTGGGGTTGCTCAGATTTCAGTTCTCCCTAGGTCACTGCCACCCAGTTCCCACTGCTTACGGCAGCTTCCTTCCCTATGGTTTATCCAAGCTGTTCCTGCCTTGCCTGCCCACTCTCATCTCTGTTTGCTTTGCTGACCTCATGAACAGTAACAGAGGCTACGTCTACACGTGAACGCTACATCGAAATAGCTTATTTTGATGTAGCGACATCAAAATAGTCTATTTCGATGAATAACATCTACACGTCCTCCAGGGCTGGCAACGTCGACGTTCAACTTCGACGTTGGGCAGCACCACATCGAAATAGGCGCTGCAAGGGAACATCTACACGCCAAAGTAGCACACATCAAAATAAGGGTGCCAGGAACAGCTGCAGACAGGGTCACAGGGCGGACTCAACAGCAAGCCGCTCCCTTAAAGGGCCCCTCCCAGACACAGTTGCACTAAACAACACAAGATCCACAGAGCTGACAACTGGTTGCAGACCCTGTGCATGCAGCATGGATCCCCAGCTGCCGCAGCAGCAGCCAGAAGCCCTGGGCTAAGGGCTGCTGCACACAGTGACCATGGAGCCCCGCAGGGGCTGGAGAGAGAGCGTCTCTCAACCCCTCAGCTGATGGCCACCATGGCGGACCCTGCTATTTCGATGTTGCGGGACGCAGATCATCTACACGTGCCCTACTTCGACGTTCAACTTCGAAGTAGGGCGCTATTCCCATCCCCTCATGGGGTTAGCGACTTCGACGTCTCACCACCTAACGTCGATTTCAACTTCGAAATAGCGCCCAACACATGTAGCCGTGACGGGTGCTATTTCGAAGTTGGCGCCGCTACTTCGAAGGAGCGTGCACGTGTAGACGCGGCCAGAAGGAAGCAGGGCTGATTCCTGTCTTTACTTTCCACGCTGAGCGTATTTCTTTGCTGGTGATTCAAACTGTGTGAGGACCAGGAAAGGCACCCTTAAATATGTCCTAAGTTCTCCAGGAACTTTTCCATGGAACCATTCTGCCCAGGGGAACCTAGCAAAATGTGAAAGACACCAAATAAATGTTAAGGAAACTTTTTCTCTTAGATTGACCAATGCCACATAACTGAACAAAGCAAGGCCTTTTGTGACTAGCGTTCAGAAGATCCTTGGTGATATCTACTATATAGATGAGTTTATCTGCCTGTTCAAGAACTCCTCCTAAATGGTAAGAATTAGGGCCACCAAATTTAGCATACAGAGTCCTCTTAAAGCAAAGTTAGGGTTTGGTTGCACTGAGAAAATGGGATGTGCCTGGAACAGGATTGTGTATCATAAAAACATTCAGAGAAGAGACAGAATCACCAGGCAGGTGAAAGGGGCTGGATGGAGAAGCTCCAGGGCCTCCCATCCTGCAGGAGTCCTTTGGGGGAGGGGGTTGAAGCTCTCTCTCCCCTCCCCACCACCTGCCTGCCCCGCTTCATAGGGGACATTGCTGGCTGTTCCCCTTTGTAAGGGAGTGAGGCAAAAGTGCACAGTTTGCTGCATTCCTCACCCTGGCTGGGGAGTGCAGATGAACCAGGACCTGTCCCAGACAGGGGACATGCACCCCTTCCATGGCTGTGACCACTGGAGCTGCAGCAGAAATGGAGAGGTGCTTCTTACCTGGCCCCAGCCTGCTGGTGGAAAGACAGCAGGGGTGGTCCTCTCTCCCTGGAGCAGCCTGCGCACTGAACCCCTCATCTCCAGCCCTGCCCCAGAGCAATGATTTCAATGAAGCATGGACATGTTCGTTTTATTTTCCAAAAAACAAAAATGAATGGAGTGAGTGACCTAAGCAAGGCTAGGTAAATCTTCTGATGAACTAGATTTCATGCTTCCCCAGGCAAATAATTTCTGACCTACGTGGTCAATGACAGACTGTTTAGAGTAGCCAGGTGGCTTAATAAACTGACATCTCATCTCCAGAAGCCTGGCTTGTCTTACATAAAACACCAAACAAGCCTACGTGGCTCCATTCAGCCATAGTCTCTGCTCAAGGCAGACCAAGCAGTGGAACAGGGAAGAACCACGAAGCTCAGAGATGAAGCGCTGCAGTGGGACTAGACTAGGGAAACTTCTTCCACCCAATGACTAGAGTGGGACTGGTGACTCCCCCATGTCAGGCTGGTGTAATGCCACGGAAGTCATGGAGTTAGATCAGTTAAATAGTGAAGCGTTAGGTCCATATATGTGACTCTCCCTCAGGGTCCTTGTGTCACCTGGGGCAAATCACTTAATCTCCTTCTGCCTTAGTCCCTATCTGTAAAATCTTCCTCCCTTTGTTTTTTACATCTGAACTCTGTGCTCTTTGAGGACAGGGTCTCTTGCTGTGTGTTCGTACAGCACCTAGAGACACAACCTTGGTCAGGATACTCCAGTCGCTGCCATTAATTAAATTAGTTAATAATAATAACCTCCACCAATGTTGCCTCTAATTTTTTCTGTCATGTGCATAATAAATTTTAGGTACACTGATGCATCTACAGATGTGCACCACCTATAGAAACGGATGCTGCTGGCTGTGGGCAGCTGTAGGTGCTCAGAGTTAGCTGGCCAGCACCTGAATCTCTCCTGGGCAGCCACCCAAGCGCTCAGCTAACAGGGACCAACGACCCTTCCACTCCCACACTTCATTCAACATTCACGACTGTGGCTGGCGCCTAAGCACCACAATACGGGGGCTATATTAATGCAGAAAGTAGATTAGAGCAGATAATTAGCGAAAGACTTTGGCTAGCAGCCAAGGGATGGAACCGTGAATGGGTGATAATTCCAGCTGGACTGAATCCTAAGCACCCGCTGACTTCAGCTGAGATCCCTGCTCAGGTGAAAACAGCTGAGCAGCAACTTGTTTTTCTCAATGTTTCCAGGAAGGACAGGAATAGACCTGCTTTATGCTCCGATAAACCCTTCGTGCATCAGGTATCTCTACTGTCCGTTTGCAATCAATGCGTCCAGCCCCGGCCAGCTGATAGAAGGGCGAGATGGTAAATCAGATATTGCGCTTAGTCGAAAATTGCCACCACTGGAGATCCGCCCGGGCGCGGACAGCACAACACAATGAGAAGCGACCACGGCACGGTCCCGTACTGCCCCCCCGCTGACCATTTCCGCCAGCAGCTGCGCAGGCGGGAGTCCCATCCCCGAGCCCCAGGGCAGCGGGGGCGGCTGCCGCGTCCCCGGGACTCCTGGGGAGGACTGGCGGCAGCTCCTGCTGCTCCCCCGGGCTTGGAGGAGCTACCGCCCGGCCCCCCCATATCCCATTGTCCCCTATGGTCCCCCGTAGTGCTACAGGCTCCCCACCGCTGCCGGTCACCTCCCCCAGCCCTTCTGCAGTGCCCCTCACCCCAGCTCCACGCCTGGCTCTGGAGAGGGCAGAAGAGCTCACCAGGCAGGGCGTGGGCGGTTATAGATTGGACCGGGGGCATCACGTGCCCCACAAAAAAGACCAATGAGAGCCCAGCTCCGCCGCGCTTAACCCCGCCCCCAGCGGCGCCCTCGCCTTTTAAACCTGTCGGGCGCGCGCGGCTCGCTGAGGTGGGCGTGGCGGGGCTGAGGCTGAGGCTGAGGCTGAGGCTGAGGCTGAGGCGTTTGGAGCTGGGAGCGGGACCCCAACCCTAACCCCCCCCTCCCCCCGTTTCCTTTATTTCCCATTGTGCAGTTGTACAACAGGCTCTTTCCTATCCAGCACTCTCAAATAATCTGGCATTTTAAACCTATCAGCTTTAGTTACATTGCCCATAAGTATAGTGTAGTGAAAGTAAATCGAAATAAATACAGTGTAAGTTTACAAAGTACTTTATTAGCCATGGGTAGTATTGTACTCTGTGAACTTACACTGTATTTATTTTGATTTACTTTCACTGCTCGTACTTTCTGTTGCTATTTACTTTCACTGCTCTACTTTCAATATTGCTCATGGTTAATAAAGTACTCTGCATACATTTTTGTTAACAAAGAAAAACAAGAATATTATGCATTGCATAGGTATACTCCATTATCCAACCTCTTGGTCCTGCCAGATATGCAAGAGTTTACTGTACATTCCTTCCCCTGGAGCTATTACAGCTGTGGCTACTCTATGCCTGAAACTAGCCTTAAATTGCTTCAGAGGGGGACACAAAGTATAATAAGTACATCCACCTAGGCTATGTCTACCTGACAAATTTTTTGAAAGAAACCTTTCCAGAAATTCTCTTCTGAAAGAACATCTTTTGCAAGAGTGCATCCACACACAAAAATGCAGATCAAAAGAGTGATATGCTCTTTTGATAGAGAGCATCCACACAGCTCCCTCTTCTTGCAAAAGAACAGGCCAGGGATTGAAAAATCAGGTGCTGTGAGGACAGCTCGTCTGAAAGAAGGGCCTTGAGGAGTGTCTACAAACATTTTCTTTGGAAAGAAGATTTCAAAGAAAGGCATTCTTCCTTAAAATTGAATGGAAGGATGTTTTGAAAGATGCACTGTGTTCTTTTGATTTACTTTTGAAAGAATGCTTTTTATATGTAGATGCTCTGTGGGATCTTTTGAAAGAGCCCCCTTCTTTCAAAAAAAATCTTTCAAAAGCACTTGCTAGTGTAGATGCAGCCAGAGGGAATTAATCAGGAATAGCTACAGCACTTTAAATTCACACCCTACCTTAATCTAAGTTAGTTTCTCAGTATAGACAAGTCTAGAGTAAGAACATCTTTTCCTGGTATAGCTGAACCATGGGAAAGGACTACCTTTGCTTTGCTATGTAGACTTATTTTTATAATATAATGGAGATATACATCTCCTAGAGCTGGAAAGTCATCTAGTTCAGTCTACCTGCCCTCTTGGCAGGGCTGAGCACTATCCCTGACATCTATCGGCCCTAATACCTAAATGGCCTCTTCAAGGATTCCACTCACAACCCTTAGTTTAGCAAGCCCATGCTTAAACCACTGAGCTATTCTCTTTCCCCCAAAGGGGCAACAGGGGCTTGTGAGGGATTTGAACCCAGGACCTCTCACACCCCAAGTGAGACACCTACCCCAGACCAACAACTTACCCCCATTTTTTCTTTTAAGAAGTGCAAAATGGATGGTTTTATTACTAAAATGGGGGTGGGAGGTGCACAGGAGGAAAGCAACAAAGCTTTGTCTGTCAGCTGTCCTCAGGAAAGCTTTGTGGGGGAAAGCATGCTGATAGGAACATGTGAGTGGAGGCATGGGCAGGAGTTGGCTGCTGGGGAGGACAGACATGCATATGCTTGGCTTGAAGCATATCTGTGGTGTCCCAGCATGATGAGCCTCTGTTGCATCTTCCCTCTTTGCTGGACTGCTGCAGCCTTAAATCAGTTATGCTCTGCCACAGCAGCAGAGCATAACAGCCTGGATGTCCTCCCTGATGTAACTCATGTGCAGCCTTCCAGCAGTCTGTCTTCCCAAAGTCATTTCTGTGAAGCCCAAATGCCGCAAATTGCAAAAGCACTATTGTTAGCTCAGCAAAAAGCAGAGAGTCACTGCATTCAGAATCCCCCACTGTTAACATGCCTTTCACTTTCTCAATGTCCTGGATCAGCTCCCCTGAGCTAGAAGATCCCCCCCCAAAATGCTGAGTAAGCACTAGGGCATGGCAATGGTTTGTTCCCAGACAGCCCTGTCCCTACACAGCTCTTGTGGGGTGGGCGAGTGGAAGATCTGTAAGGGAGAGCATAAAAATCATAATTGTCCCAGCATTTTCCACAGGGGGTGTACGTGCTAAAGGATCTTGTGATACAGAGTGACGGAGGAAAGAAGCAAGCAACTGCTACATGCCTGCAAACAACATACTGTTCTTTATGCAGCTAGTGTGTGTGCTGCTATGGTCCCTATGTGTATGGCCACAGAGTGGAGTGAGAAAGCTTGCCTTCATGGGGTGAACAACAAAGCAGCTCTGCCCAGGAAACTGCTGTGGTAGCTTGTCTGGTACCTCCGGAGAAGTTACTCCTATATCTGTAAGGCCGATTTGTTTGAAATCCTGCAGTCCGTCAACTTCCTGTACAACCATATTGCCTAGCTGTGTGCACAAGTGCTGTTTCAGATTTTCCTGAGGGGAGGAGAAGGATACTTCATTCCAGGGACAACTTAGATGCCTGACAAGTCTATCTTCTATTGAAGACAGGTTAGAAGTTAGCTTGAAGGAGCACTGTCTCCAATGCGCTTTAAAAAAAAATAAAGCATACAGCTCTAATACTGCTGTGTTCTCAAATCCTGTATCAAGTCAGTTAAGGCTTCCTGGTTAGATTTAAAATGTTAATTATATATGTCCTGTATTCAAGAGTTAGTAACAAAAGACTGTAGAAAAATCTAGATGACTTTCTATCATTTTTTAAGTATCAGAGGGGTAGCCATGCATCTGATGATGTGGATCTTCCTCCACAAAAGCTTATGCTCCAGTAAACTTGTTAATCTATAAAGTGCCACGAGAGTTCTCACTATTACTTTTTTGCCATTCACTAAGTTTGGAATAGATAATTTAACTTTAGACACTGTCTATTAGGCATCACCATGAGAGAGAAATCTCCAAACTATCTGAGCAAATCCATTGAGAAGAAGGGAATAAGATCAACACTTGAATATGCATGTAAAAGAAGTGTAGCAGCCTGACTGTTTTGTGGTAGTGCTGGGAGAAGAGTCTTATTCCATCTACATGGAGTAGAGTGTGAAAGTGCAGCCCTTTTTTTATTAGAGGCACTACTTCTGATCCCTGATTAGTGCACTGTATCCTTCCTGGAGACAGAGCATGGCTGCATATTCTAATATTGCAGAGGTTTTTTATAATCATTTTGTTCCTTTCTAACTGCCCAAGAGGATTGCTGTACTCATTACTAAAATGCAACCATTTCAGAGGTAGAACATTCTTTGGCAGCACAAAGCAATACTAAACCGTTGGCTGCTGAAAATTCAGAAACACAAGTCTTGGTGGGGAAAGAAATCCAAAGGGAATTTTAATCATGGTACCAGAGTGCTCAAAAAAATCTCAAAGTGGGAGATAATGTTACAGTGACCCATACTGAAAGTAAGAAACAAGGACAGGAGGATACAAAACTGGCATCTTATTAGGAAGCAAAGTACAAAATTGTCTATATACACATTTAAATTTAACATTTGAAAACATTATCCTAAATAGAAAAAGAATACTTCAGCTTTCTAAAGGCATCCTGTACATAAAGCCACCGTTAAAGATCTTGTGCAATTCTGGGCACTTAATTAAAATGCTTGATCTCAGTGCTAATGGGATTTGTAAGGGAGTTTTTGTAATTAAGTGGCAAATAGGATTCTGCCATGACAGATAACAAATACACACACAACAACCCTGGGTTCATCCCCTGTTGGTGTCTGATGCCTTTCACTATTTCCTTCCATCTTTCCCTGTCCATTGTAGAGTGGCTTAGTTTTTGTAGACAAGCTCTGCACCAATCTACTAAATCATCTACCCATTCTTGGTGAGATCTTCCTCTCCGGTTTGAACTGTCCTTGAGGGGATGTGTGCAAGGGCTGCAGAACCTCAGCAGTTCTCATTAGAGAACTAGAAGCCTCAGGATAAACCAGGTGTAGGCTGGTCAGATTATGCAGGTTACAAAGTGCTAGAGTAAAGGAAAACTCCAAGAGGTCATTGTTGAATGAAGGAGGATGTGTCTGCACTGTAATAAAAACTCAAGGCTGCAAATTTCAGAGCTTAGGTTAGCAGGCTTGCGCTCACAGCATGTGCTATGGGTTTAAAAATTATAATGTAGATGTTGAGGCCAACTCAGCAAACAGTCAAGGTGAGTGCAGAGTGGCTTAGTTTCTCTAGAGAAGCTCTGCACCAATCTACTATATCATCCACTGATTCTCTGCGGGGCCTCCCTCTCCTACCTGAACCATCCTCAAGGGAATGTGTGCAAGGGCTGCAGAACCTCAGTTCACATTAGAGAACTGGAAGCCTCAAGATAAACCAAGTGTATGCTGGTCAGATTGTGCAGGTTACGAAGGGCTAGAGGCCAGGCTGGGCCTCTGTGCAATTTTCTTGAAAAGGGACCAACTGTCCTGTATTTTGCCCCTCCCTCACTGACCTTTTATACCAGCACCTGGACAGGTGCCACTACCTGAAGCCCTATTTGGGACAGGTAGATATGGTTTCCCTAGCACAAGTGCATCCAAAATAAGCAGTAATAATAAAATACCTCCTAGAAGTTCAGCTGGGTTTAGTAGAGAGCTCTTCTCTCTCGCTTGGTCTATGCTAGGCAGGTATGTCTATTGCAGATATGCAATTCTAGCTATGGGAGTTGCATAACTGGAATTGATGTATTTGCAGTTGACTTACCTGGCCATCCACACAGAGGGAGGTTGATGTGGGGGGGTGTGCTCTGTGTCCCCAGATGGCGTGGGGCTGCAGAAGCCAGCCCTGAGCACTCTTTGACTGAGACACAATCCTGCCCCATCTCCCTGGAACTTAGCTCTTCCTGGGGTTTGCCACATGACACTTGTTCCTCCCCAAGCAGCCCTAATAGCTCCCCACAAAGCTCAAAAAGTGGTTTAAAGGGTCCAGGTCTCCAGCTGCCTCCACTGCTGCAGTAGTGGCCAGGAGTGCCAGGCCCTTTTGTATCACAGGGACTAGAGACAACTGCCCCCCACCCCTTTTTTTCCTTCCCCGGATTGCTGGAACTGAATTTGAGGTTTGTTGGTGTACAACTGAGATCAGAATCATGCCTAGCCCTCCTTAGTATATTCATTCCCAATGCACCGGCATTTTCAAATGCCCATCAAACTCTTGGTTCATAATGGGTATATTTAGCTATTAAAAGAAATTGTCACATGCACCAGGTTTGGGCCTTTTGACTTTCACAGGATTATACATGCATAATCTGGGCTGCAGGGTCCTGTAGCCATGATATATATTTGTCCAGTAAACAGAGTTTCAAGACAGATCTCAGAAAGGGTCAAGTTTTTGATGTGCTTCAACTGTAAGCTTTGAAAAAACCTGTTATGAATTCACTGCCAAGACATCTCAGTTATTTGCAATCAAGAGAGTCTACAAATTCTGAAAACAGCCAAGTAGCCCTGTCAGGTATTCTACAAATCTTAAATAAATAAGATATTTTGTTTTAAAGCATAGTGGTTCAAAATGCTAATTCAGGAGAGGATGCCAGTCTCCCTGAATCAGGAGTAGCTCCATGTAAATCAGTGGAGTTACACTTGTGTAGAACCTGGTATTTGAGCTCAGAATTAGGCCCTCATTCATAAAGCCTGTTTCTGCTTCCCTGAAGTCCTGGGCAAAACATGCATTGAATTCAATGAAAGCAAGAACAAGTTGACTGAAAGGGCGAGAAGCTAAACTGGAGTAAAGAGTCAAAGTCCCATTGGCTTCCATGGAGCTCTTCCAATTTACATTAACTGTGGATCCAGCCCCAGATTTACAAATTGCTATTTATTATGTGTATTGCAGTGGCACCTAAGGGCCTCAAGCAAGGCACTGTTGTGCTAGGTGCTGAATGCTTGTATAGCAGTAGGGGAATCTTATCCCTCCAAGTTAGTATTGAATCAATGTCCCAGTGTCCAATGTCTCAGGTGAGATGTAAGACCACTGTGCTGATTGCAAGATTCTTTTCATAACACATGAGGTATTTGTTAACCAAATGTGCTCTGGCCATGTTTTGCCACCCTTAAATTCCCGAGTAGGGACACACAAAATCAAGCTACCTGGGGTTGACAGGCAGTCCCTGTACCCCTCAATATCATGAGGAGTAAGGGAGGTTGATGGGAAAATTTCTCCTGTCTACCTCCTTCTGTGAGGATGGCCAGATAAATCAATTGTAGATAAGTTGATCCCAGCTATGCAATTCCTATAGCTGGAATTGTGTATCAACAATTAACTTCAAGTTCTAGTCTAGACCTGGCTTCAGTCTCTTCTCCATTGCATGTCCTTCAGGGAGGCCTTGCCCTGACCTACAGCTGGTGAGTAGCATCTTACAGGGGGCTAAAGTGATTCTTGTGTCTGAAGCACGTGGACAAGATAGACATTCTACACAGGTGAGACAATATAATTGTGGCTAAAAAAGGTTATTAGTCCAAAGCTGTGTTGTCAGAAAAACAATAATGAGGAAAGCTTGGCAGTTTGAGGGTAGAATGTATTTTCTTTCCACGCAACTCCGCTGCAAAGTTTTCAGTGATCCTAGTGAAAAGTCAAAGCAGAGCAACTGCCTTCTGAAATATATGGCACCCAGCAGTATCAGTTTCATTATGTTTTCCCTTCATATAGTGATAAAGGTATGTTTCCCACAGAGCTTCTTTGATCTCATCCTTTAAACAGTCCATTTTGGAGCACACAGCCTTCTTTTTAATCAACCTTGCCAACCATTGTTGTGGATCCTAATGTTCTGTGTTTATATTTCAGCTAGGGGCTGAAATCAAAGCATCACTGTGGGAAATTCTCCAGCAGGGTGAGACAGACGATACATTAAAAAGAAAGGCATATTGGCTCTAAGTCCGTGAATGAATCCCTCAGTGTTCTGCTTTGTTCCCAAGCTTCTGTGACATATAAAATAGATAAGCTTTCAGAGGAGCATTACAGTCATAAAACTCACACAGCCCTGGTCTGCAGCCTTTGGCATGCTTTGTTTTGATTGACTGGCCATTCTGAACAGGGCTGGTGAGTATGCAGTCTTTTTGATGAAGGTGGAGTGAAGGCCCTATAAAACCATACAATTCAGAAAAAGTCAGGACCCTATTATGTTATCGTCACTTTATATTGTTTGTATACATGCCAGGCTGGGACAGATGCTGTGCAGAACCAGCAAAAGGCATGGTCCGTGCATGGTGTGCTGATGTTAGAAGTGATGCAACAAGTCAAAGAAATAAAAAGAGAGGGAGAAAAGACCAGGGCTGCAATAAGATCACACGCATGCTTGGCTTTGGCATGCACCTGTCTTGCATTCATTCAGAGTACAGCTTTTGTCTTTCTTACTTTGTAGCTAGTGAGTTGCATATGCTACCGACATGTGATGCAGTCAACACTATAGTGTGCATGGCAGTTCACAGATCATGCTATCAAACTATGCATGTCATCCTTCCTCATGTTGGTAGTCCCTTGGAACTCAAGAGAGTTACCACTCTTTATGCTCAAAGAGTTCAAAGTGTTATGTCCCCTGCACAAATGCATAAAAATGTTTTCGAAAACAATCTGTGTAAATTGCCTTGTCCAGATGATGTATTTTTGAACAGTCTTTTAAAGCTATGAGCAATGAAATGTGCCTCTTGAGCTCGCCAGGATGGGCTCTGCACAGAAGAGAGAATTGGAATAATGGTGGTTTGTACCATATATGCATATTCCTGATTGTGGAGCTGGTTGGGAGCCAGTTTGGATCCAAGAGTAACTCAGAGCAGCCTCTCTACAATCTAACCCAGATTTCTATGGTGTCAACAGGCAGGAATGGCCAGAGTGTCCCCTTTATGACAGGCATAGAACTGATTCATCAGCTCTATGCAATCCTGAAATTCCCCTTACCCTGGAGATACTCCCAGGATGCTAGTTAAACTGGCTTTACCATCCTTTTCTGTCTTCAAAGCAGGGCAAAGGTGCTGTAGTAAGTGCATAGATGTGGCCTGAGACGTAACATACAAATGTATCATGTAAAGTGCATGCAAAAAAAAAAAAAAGGCAGAAATTTGTGACCTACCCTGCAGAACTTCTATTTGCTTCCCATTCAATAAACCAAGCGTCCCTGAAATGGAAGCATTCACAAGGCAGAGTCTAACATGGGCGTTGACAAATGCAGTTCATAAGGAAGGTGTCAGGGACTGGCACAAAGTCATGTTTTGGTGGCTGATTAAGCACCATCCCCGCCCCTGAAACTTTCCTTACAGATGGAATCCAAATGTCCTTGTGGCCGGGGGGACACTGTCCATTTGGAGAGCATCCGGTACTGTAAATGAGTCATGTTACTCTTGATACCAGCTCACGTTGCTACTACAGGTTGAACCTCTCTAGTCTGGCACCCTCATGACCTGACTGGTGCCAACCCAGAGAATTTGTCAACCAGGAGAGGTCAATATTGCCTAGCACATCACTTACACTTCCAATGCTTCCTGGGCTGTTAGAAGACATTTAGGGGTAAATTACAGCTAAATAGCACAGAACACTGAGAGCCAGGACTGGTGGCTGGAAACAAACTTTATGGGGCTGCAGGACTTTTGGCCACACCCCTAATAAGTGGATATCTGGCTAACTAAAATCATGCTGGATTATGGATGTTACTGGACAAGAGAGTGCTGAACTGGAGAGGTTCAACCTGTAAGAGGGTTGGAAGGTGATCTCTTGAGATGACTTTTGATGCCGTCTGCGGCTGCGTGGGACATTTCAGAAACCAGACATTGTCTGTGATGATTACAGTCTGACACCTAATGGTCACATCTGATAGCGTAACAATAATAAAAATTGGACAGCTATTCAGTTATTGGGGGCTACGGGGAGGGATTGACAGCATTTATTAGGGATGAAACCAGGAGGCAATCACAGAAATGTAAGATATCTGTGGAAATTACTCTGTTACAGAAAATTAGATAATTTTCTGTGTTTTTAAACCTTGAACAGAATTTAAAGTGGCACTGTTTGATATAATTTAGTGACGTGGGCTAGATTTCAGTTTTAAAAATTTGTTTGAATCTGAAATTCAAAGCAAAAGGCAGAGAATGTAAACTTACCAAGACCAAGGAAAATATAGTTCATGCAAGCCCCAATGACTAGGATTGCCAGACGACACACTGCTCTGGATACAGCTGTATGCTTGGGCATTCAACAAAAAGGGATGAATCAAACAGGAGCATGGTAGGAGTGTGTGGAGTTTTAACAAAGAACACCTGTGAGAAATATAATAGGATGTAGAACCGCAGGTTACCTAACCTGAAGAGAAATGGCTGGTTGATTTGTGTTACCTCTCTTCAACCTTGTCCTTTTTCTGTCTGAAAAAGAGCCATTTCCAGTGCTGCAGGCTCGGCCATATACAAAAGCAGCTTTAACATCTAATGCAGGGATGGGCAATAATTTTTGATGGGGAGCCACTCTGAGAATTTGATAAGTGGTCAAGGGCTGCGCTCTGCTATTATATTAATGGAGGAGGTACAAGGTCTAGGATCGAGGCTGAGTGCAGAAGGGATCTTGGGGTACAGGGGGCCTGTGGGCTCTGGGAGGGAGTTTGAGTGAAGGAGGGGTTATGACTTGGGGCAGGGGAATGGGGTGCAGAACCTGGGAGGGACTATAGGTGCAGGCATGAGAGTGCAGAGGATTTGGGTTACAGAAAGTGAGGGGAACTCCCATTGAGCCACAGGCTGGATTCAGTGGCTTGGTGGGCCATATTTCGTCCACTCTTGCATCACCGCATATAAGGAGAGGCCTCTGCAATGAGCTGTAATCAAAACAGTAAGACCCTGGGGTCAGGAGAATGTTTCATTTTGAAAACAATGACATTTTCATTCTGGTGATTTTAACAAGGGTGGCAATTAGTGTTCATGAGTTTTGTCATCTGTCCACAAGGAACTGGGCTGAGACCACTGGCCTCATTTTCACATACATTTTTGATCACAAAGACAAATAACCCTTAACAGGACCTCAGGGAGCGGGTGGGTTCGTCTGTCAAGTAAAGGGATGTGCAAAGTGGCAACTCGTCCAGTAGAGTCATAAAATCCTGTCACAGCTTTTAGTAATTGCAGAATGCTGTCTCTGCAGCTCCGAAGGAAAGGCAAGAACAGCACAGCACTCATTTCGGTTTTCATCTTACAGAGTGTATGCATGTGCAGAGTGAGCAGGTACATGTCCAACCTGGTGCACAGACATTGACTGAGTCCTCCTTCCTTTCTCACATGGCTTTGGAGGGAAGGCTGTGTCAGAGAGCATACCTTCCTCACCACTGAGCTACAGCCTTGGCAGTTAAGGATGAGAGAGCTCATTAGAAGCTTGTATGGGTGGAGATTTTGTAGAGGGTGCCTGCTGTGATCCTTGTAGAAAGCTTGTTCAGTCAAGAAGTCTCTGAATTTAAAAGCAAATTATATATGCCAAAAGGGACACTGAACAATTTTTATCTGCTCCATTTCAGCGACCATAGGGGTAGAAGGAAATTAATATGGGAGGCTGTGACCAGATATGTCAGCCTGAGCTGTCATCTCATCAGATTTTGTAACCAAAGCCGGGTTAGGGCTCATCAGTATTTTGATGGGGGATGTATATGGAAGTGAAGTTATTTTCCCAGGAAATTATATGCTCCTTCCTGAATTGGTATTGAAATAATATCCCTGTTCTCTAAAAGTGCCCACTTTTGGGTGAAACAGAGAACCAACATCTTGTTCACACAGGGCCCCAGTTCTCCTCTGCCCATGGCAGTGTAGACATTTGCATGCTGCCAATTGAATGCAAAGCTGTGTAATAATGCTATTAGATCACAACTAGAGTATTTTATAACAACATTGGGATGGTGCAAAAAAGACTAAACAAGGTACAAGAGCAACAGAAAATTGGAAGGATGGTCATACAGTTCTAGCAGCACTTTTTGCAAGAGTAGAAGCCTTAAGCCTTCCTGTTCTGACCAAATTCTGTTACCATTTTATATTGCATTAAATCTCCCCTCCAATTTCAATTATTCTTTCTATCCTATACTCTATTGTGTCATTGCAAGGGACTGTCAGACACCTGACACATCACATCCAGAGGTGGCAGCATTTCAGTTGTGATCACACAAGCTCTTGTCAAAATGCATAACATGCTTTGGAACCTTTGAATAAAAAAAGTTAGAGAAAATCATTGTGTGATCTGGGGTCTGATTCTGACATAATTTACATTAATGAAAATCATTCTGACATAATTTACATTAATGTAAATCAGCATTCCCTGTAAACTGAGCGCTTGAGCAGCCAGCCGGGTGAGATTCAGGTGCCACCCAGTTGATTATTGGAGCACCCTCAGCCACCCACAGCAGGCAGCATGTGTTTCTATTGATGATACACAGACCCACATGCTTTTGTGTACATAACAAAATTTATTCCACCCATGGATGGAAAAAATTAGAGGGAACACTGATGTCAATCAAAAAAGCACTTCTGTATTAAAAGTGGAAGGGCAGAGAATTGGGGCCATTATGTCAGACTAGCAGATGGCCACTAGATGGCACTCCATTTTGAGATTAGGATTGAAAATTTTAGATTTTTTTTCTTTTTGTTATGTATTTGAGGGGCACTGAGGCACCTGTAAAATTTTCAGCATTTCCTGCATTCACAGTAGATCTTCTCTGTGTGGTTTTGGGAACATGCATACGAAATGTTGCATGTCTCATCAGATGAATTTGTAGCAAATGCTAATTGTTGTGATCATCATCATCATCATTGTCCTTTATGCCTACTGGCATGTAGGGCAGCAACAAAGGTCCTGCAATTCTGTGTAGCATCATACAAATATTAATGCTCTTCAAAACAAAGTTTATTGGAAAATAAACCATGGTGGCACATTGGCCTTTGCAGCTGTCGGAAAACAAGAGAAATGGCATAGATTTGGCGATATTATTAACTGGAGTGTCAGGAGGTAACTGTCTTGTTCTGCTCAACACTGGTGTGGCCTCCATTAGACTATTGTGTCCAGTTTGGAAAAGATGTGGACAATTTGGAGAGTCCAAGGGAGAGCAACCGAAATGATAACATATTTAGAAAACTTCACCTATGAGGAAAGGTTTAAAAATGGGGAACATTTAGAAGACTGAGGATGGAGGGGATAGTCTTCAAATATGCTAAAGGTGGTTATAAAGATGATGATCAATAGTTATCTGTGTCCAGTGACTGTAGGATAAGATGCAAGGGGTTTAGGTTAGCTATAAGGCAGTCTAACTGTAAGGATAATTCAGTCCTGGAATGGGTTACCAAGGCAGATTGGGGAACCTCAGCATTGCATGTCTCCATGAACAAATGAATGCCTGTCAGTGACAGCTCTGATCCTGCCACTGCTTGGTACAGCTGCATGAGTGAGCCTCTCCAGGTACCTTCCAGCCTTACATTACTATGATTTTGATACATAAACTGAATGTGAGGCAAAACTCCTAAGGAGGCGCATAACTTTATGTGAATGGCTGCACTGAAGTCAGGGGTTGGATTAAGGAATTAAATGAAATCCTTGCTCTCCTCTGAAACATGTTATACTTGCTGTTCTGTAGTATAGAATCTGAACAGCAACCAGTGCTCTAGAATTGCCTACTCATTAATCCCGAGGATATATCTTCCTACTCTCTTGTTCATAGAGGTTTCTAGATGCAGCAGTTAGAAACTGAAGCCAAATTCTTTGCTGGGCCAATCCAGGAGAAAGCTTTAAGCCATCTTTGAAGCCTCCTGACTGAAAGTTTCTTCAGCAGCACAAACAGTGAATCTATTTCTTTTCCTCTGTGCCATTTCCAATGCAAGTCAGAATGGGTGTAACAGTATGTGCTATGCCCTGATTCCACTGACTCTCTGGTCATTCCCTCAACATAGCTCCTGCATGCAACTTGCTGCAGACAGGAGCAAGGGTAGGCATCAGATTAGCCAAAATTGTGTGCTTGCTTGGTTTTAAGGGTTTTTCCTCCTGGACCAAGGGGAGCTTCTCTCACAGTCCCAAGAGTCCAATAATGTGAATTATTCTTTATTATCTGTATACGCTACATTTCTCCTGGCCAAGGTAATAGCATCAATGTATGAATACACTACACTGAGTGGCTCCCATTTTTGCACATTTAACATACATGAGTAGTCCCATTGAATTCAGTTGGACAACGCAGGTGAGTGAAGTTTATGTACATGCATCAGTATTTGCAAGACGGGGACTTGAAGCCCTGATCTTGAGGTGAGTTCCACACAGGTGACTCTAAGCCCGTAACTTGTAAAGGCTTATGTATGTGCTTATCTTTAAATCTGACAGTAGACTTGGACTATTACCTGTGTAAACATTCGCAGGTTGGGGGAGTGGTTTCTTTTGTAATTGTATTCCAAAATAGCCATTAAATATACTTTAAGGTATTTTCTGTTCGAAGTCATGTTTTCTCAATTTCATTTTCACCTAATGTTGAAAGGCATTTTAGGTTTTAACTCTTTACACTATTTAAAAATATAATGCATTGACATGCAAAATAGTATCTATTTGCATCAGAGAGAGAGAGAAATAACAAAATATTTGTAGAACAAAGTTTAGCTTTGGAGGGTTCCTTTGTACACCTCCACCTCTTATCTTCATCAAGCCAATCCTCACATTGCACTTTTTTAGGCCTGCATAACAATGCAGGACCTAAAATGAACTAAGGGGGCTATAAATACTATCTTGAAGCAGCACTGTCATTGCAACAATAGTGTTCTTGCACCACTAAGAAAAAGGAACCTACAGTCCTCATTATGAGCGGTCTGCTACTAGAAGGAGTGGTAATTCTGTCTGGTTGTTTCAGTGAGTTAAATAGGAGATGGCAGATGGTGTGGAAAAGACTCAGATATATCCACAGAGCTAGATGGGAAGTTAACTTGAGCTAAAGGACTCTGTTAAGATCAGGGAGTTGACAGGAGGAGCAGGCCCCAAATGCCTTAACTGAGTTGACCTCATGTTAACTCTTTAAAAAAAGAGGGTTTGGGATTATTTTTTTTTCCTTTTGGTAGGAATTTGTTTCTATGGAAACGGGCAGCATCTGGGGGTCTGTGCCTGTCCACAGATTAACCCCACCATTGAGGTGCTGGTGTCAGGACAAGCAGGACGCCTTTGGATGCCATCCTACCGTACAGAGGGGCAGCAGGCAGGCCCAGCGCTCGTTCCCAGCATGGGGCACCTGCAGTGAGGGAACCTCACCCAGGTAGCAGCCAAGGTGCAGGGAAGGAACCTGGAGAGCCAGTACCTGGCAAGCTCCAGCGAGCCCCGTTGGCCAGGGACAATAGGCACCCGGGGGAGTCTTCGGGCTCGTGGGGGTCCCGCATGCGGGTCCCTTCCCGCCTCGGAGCCTAGATAAGGGGCCCGATTCTGGGGAAGGGGACAAGGGGGAGCTGGGGCTCGTGAGACCCGCCCGCGAACAAAGGCTGCCGCGTCACCTGCCGCGCCCGGGCGCCGCGGGGGTTTAGGAGCCGCTCGCTGAGCCCTGGGGCGGCGATGAAGGAGACGAAGCCGGTTCCACCCCCTCCTCCTGCGGGGCCCGATCCCGGGGGGGGCCGGGCCAGGCCGCCCCCTCCCCCGGCGGAGCCCTGCGGCGCATGCCCCCCGCTCCCCGGGGCCAGGGGAGGAAGCGCCGCCCGGCGCCCGCCCCTGCACCAGCTCGGCGGGCAGCGGCCGGAGCAGGCGGGAGCCGCGGCCGGGGCCCGCTCCGCTCGCCCGCCCAGCGCCGGGCCTGGCGGCAGGTGAGCGGCCAGCGCGGCGGGGAGATGCCGAGGCTCCCGCGGCGCGGCCAGGCCCAGGAGAGCCGAGGCGGCCAGGCCGGGGCCGGAGCCGAGGGGCCGGACCAGGCCCGGGCCTCGGGCTGGCGGCCGGGAAGCTGTGGGCGCCGGGGCGCGGCCCAGGGCGGTGAGGGGCCGGGCTCTCGGGGACGGTTAAGGCCCGGGCTCCTGGGGGGAGGGGCCGGGTTCCTGGGGGCGGGGCCCTGGGGGGCGTAGGGGGCTCCCTGGGGTGCCGGGCGGAGGGGACTCGCAGGGGTGCCGGGCTGGGGGGCGCTGGGCGGGGGGGACTCGCAGGAGGTGACGGGTTTGGTTCTCCCGGGGGGTGACTAAGTCAGTGAGCGGGTGATGGGCCGGGATGAAGGGGGGTGACGGGCTGGGAGGCGGGGGGGGGCTCCCTAGGGGTGCCGGGTGGGGGTTGGGAGGGCTCACAGGGGGTGGGGGACTCCTGGGGGTGACGGACTGGGAGGCGGGGGGGGGCTCCCTGGGGGTGCCGGGTGGGGGTTGGGAGGGCTCACAGGGGGAGAGGGCTGTGGAGGGCTCCATAGAGGGGACTGGATCACTGAGCGGGGGATGGGCTGGAAGATGGGGAGCAGGGCTTTTGGGGTGACAGGCAGAAATATGGAAGCTCCGGGGGGCTCCATGAGGGGGGATGGGCTGGGATCCAGAAGACGGGGCTTGCGCGGGATGACAAGCTGGGCTCCTGGGGGTGACATGTCAGGGTCGCTGAGGTGAGGAGATTGGGTTAGTGACAGGCTGAGGTGGCTGAGGCTGGACTGCGGGGAGCAGTCCCTAGGGATGGCAGCCTAGGTGTCTCTGGAGCAGACTAGAGCAGTGGTTCCCAACCTTTTCACTAGTGCGGCCCACCCAAACATCCCCCCCCAAACTATTTGTGGACTCTCATCAAAACCAATTCTAGCCACTCTGCATGCTTCGGTAAACTAAAAGAAACCACAGCATAGATTTTGGACAACCATTAATAATGTTATTGGAAGAGATTTAATTTAACAATAATTATTTATTTAAAATGTATTTCCTGTTGTTATTTCATTTTTTTTTTTTTTCATGGACTCCCAGCAATACCCCAGGTTGGGAACCACTGGACTAGAGATTGTGGCCCAGGAAGTTGGTGGTGGTACCCATGTGTGAGTGTAGAAGTCAAGGGCTTGAGCTGAAACCATTTCTGGGTTGGGGTCCAGGGGAGCCGGGGAGAGGGTGTGTGTGAAGGTAGAGGCCAATGTGAGGTAGGGGAAAGACTAATGCTTTGATGTGTCATGATGGGCATCTCCTTTAGGAAGGTGAAACTCAGCATGCTTGGCCGTTTGCTTGGGCACTGAAGGTCCTGGGGCACTGTTCATTTGCAGCAATCAGAGTTTTCAACTGCTGTTCTCAAAGCCTTTTACTGAGGTGGGTGGCTGTCACTGTGTCCAGTTTCAGCAAACTGCTGAAGACTGTGTGGAAAGTCAGTGAACTCTAAAGAGCACTGTGTCCCCTTCTGGTCCCTGCCAACTCAGCAGGGGTCAGGATGCTAACTTTAATGTTTTGGCCATATTCCACTTTGATAACTTTTACTACCTCCTAAAGTCTCTTTGCTTATGTTTGGGTGCAGTATTCTTCACTTGCTGTCTTAAATTATTATGGTACATTACTCTGTAGCATTAAATACATGTGACATTCCTCCTTAGAAGTGGCTGCATTTCAAGGGTTGTTAAAGTGATAGCTGTGTATACTCTTCGTAAGTAATTTGGGATCTTTTGTCCATAAAGGTGTTGAATGTAGTTGTTATATGTAGGCTATTGATTTAACTTAGTGGCATGCAATTTGTTCCCACAGCTGCTATTAAATGATTAGCTGTGGTCCGGTGAGCTATGGGTAGATAACATGACACAAAATTTAAACCCCATCCTCTATGGATAGCTGTGAATTTTCAGTATGCCAATTATCTCATGCTATTCAGGAAATTAAGACATCCACTATTTTGGAAAGGGAGAAGTTATAATAGGGTAACAGACAGAGATGTCATGTATACAGAGTCAAAAGCTTAAATGTATTGTGAATGCATTACTGGGGTAACTAACTCTGGGTTCTGGTTTTTTTCTCGCTCTTAATATGATTGTTTAATTTATCATCAGTGTTTGAAAGCCTTTCTAGTTTTTATGAAGTATACTGTAAACTATATTTTAGAAAACTTAGAAAATATTTAATCATCTACATTCTTATAACAGTGATCCTCACTGTAGTACAAGTGGCAAGTAAAGCCTTCTATGATGCTACTAAGTAATGACCGATTAATTGGTTCACTGGTCGTTAATAATTGCTTGACACTTGAAAGGTCGAAGATAGGTTTTTTTTCTTTTTTCTTTTTTAAGAAAGAAATCTTAATCAATACCCTTAAAAATTAAATTATACAACAAGAGCAGTGCTCTAAAACTGATTATCATGGGAAAACAGTAATCGATGTCTAGTGCCAAAGTCTTGGATGAGAATGTTCTATGCCAAAATCTTATGGCAGGGAGATAAAGGACAAAAGAGCAGCAGATACATTAACTCCTGTGGACTTTCTGTGGTGGAAAATCATGTAAGACTGGGGTGAATCTTTCTAGACTGGTGGGATTTGAACAATGACCCAGGTTGCTGTTAAAATGACATTAAAGTTGACCCCCCTACCACTAGGTCAAAGAACAGGTTTGGCAGAAATGACAATATATAGCAAACTTCTGATTCTTTTTCATTCTTAACACTCCAAATGCCTGATAGAAGTAAACAGGCATCCTTTCCACCATATTTTAATACCCACTTGTCCATAACTTTTACATGAGAGGTAAAAAAAAAAATATATATATATATGCTTTGTTTTAAAAATTCTAGAACTGAAATAATTTTCAAAGAAAATATACTTCCACTAATTAAAAGGGTTCAAAAACATCTTTCTGAATAATGTGACTAAAAAAAGTTAGATTGGAAGAAATTCAAAGGTGGAAGCTTGGTTTTATAATCTATGCAGTATGATACCATGCGGTGACTGAGAACCATTATGTTTGTGGGGATGACTGAATGTCAGAGTTTTGGAATGGCTCCAGCACAGCAGTGTTTTGGCAGAACATGGAGGTTGGTAGCAGTATGCCTTGAGCTAGCAAAATAATGTCTTGACCCTGCAAACTGGTGCCTACAATCAGAACCCTGTGCCCTTGAGTCCCGTGTAAGGTCTTGGATGAGGTCTATTTTTCACACGGTGTCTGTCAAGTATTAAGAGAACAGGCCCCTATTGTTCATAACCTTCTTCCCACTTTTACTGGCTATTGAAGATTTGTATTTAGAAAAGGACTTGATCCTGCAGTGAAGTCATATTGCTAAAGCAAGGTTACAGTCATTAGTGAAAATATAATCATAAATGATATCCCTGCACAACCAAACAGATTATGAAACCAGGTTATGGATGTATGAAATTACTTAAACATAATAATGATGGCAGCGAAAATGCAGACAGACATTAGTAGAATACACTGTAGTTTTTCCCCTAAGTCTGTTCCAGTATGAAAGTTTCTCTTATATTTTAAAAATTTTCTTGTCTCCGCTTCTTTGTAGAATTAATAAAATGGTGCACTTCTCCCCATATAAACAGTCCTTCTTACCCATCCCTAAAATACAGCTGTAGCTCACCTTGACAGCTTTTTCCAATCCCCAGCAATTTAGAATTAGAATCAAAGAATACAATGTTCAAAGGACAGGAAAAGTTTTAAGTAGCTATAGTTTAATTAGCTGGATTGGACTATTGCTAGAACCAGAGTACCAGCAGATCTTTAATGACTGCAAATGGTCAGTGTCTGAGTTTTATCTCCTTTTTAAATAGTGCTCATCATAGGATTGGCATTTAAATGAAATTGAAGAGCAACTTCTGTGAATAACTGGTGTAACAAGAGTACTGGACATTAGTAACATATGAGTTACATCATCAAATATCGTGTGGTAATCTAAGTTGTGTTTATATATTTTACATTATATACAATATATACGTATTATTTTTCTTTTTCCTTAGGATGGAAGAGAGACCAGGCTGAAAAACAGTTCTTTGGCAGACGACTCCTTTGCCTGCTAGAATGTTTCTTATGAATCCTTCTCCCTTGATAGCTCTGCAGACAAAATGGGAGACATTCGGACAGTCGAGGAGTTGTAGATACCCTGTTTGCTTCTCTGAATCTGAAGAGGATGTTACTAGAGCATCTGTAAGTGCAAAAGTTCAGATGATTATAAACAACCTGCAAAATCAAGAGTCTTCCCTGGGTATGAACAATGATTATGATTGTATTCCACACAAAAAACGAAAGGGAGAAAAAGGAGGCAACAGACTTACACCTCGCACGAGGGTGCTGCAACAGCACACCAAATATGCCAAGCATAGTTGCCCTGCTGACTCTGATGGCACAGAAGTGGAAGCCAGTTCAGAGTTTGGGAACCTCCTGTTAAATTCTGATAGTGACGATTCTGTTGACCGAGACATAGAGGAAGCCATTCAAGAGTACTTGAAAAAGAAAAGCAAGAGTATCAAGCCATTGCCAGGCAATACAGAGTGTTCAGATAGGACAGAAAGAGACCACAGGGTCAAAAGGGAACTCTCACAGAACAAGGTGACTAGTAATCTACTCCCTATGAAATTTAAAGCTGAAATGGTAACTGAGGGCTTCATTTCTGACCACTTGGGAATCTGTGAAAAGCTACGGTCTGCTTCACCTGTAAGCATCAGCAGCGATGACTCTTTTGAACAGAGCATACATGCTGAAATTGTACAGTTCTTGAATGAAAAGAAACGGCAAGAAACTAACAAGTGTGTAATTGTGGAGGATAAAAAACTCGACCAGAGAGAGACTCAAGTAAAATCTATGTTTAAATGTAACAAAGAATCAGCTAACAAAGGAAACCGCAGTACTTTAAAGCCAGGATGCAAAGCACTCCTTTTAAGTCACCAGCCCAAGCTGAGGAAGACCAATGTACAATGTAAATGTCTGAAGTCTAAAATCAATGAAGAGCCATGTGATTTCAGTAAAGCAAACCAAGCACGTTTTAAAATTAGAGCCACTAGCCAACCATGGGTTGCAGAGCGAAATAAAGAAAGTGAAGGCAAAAGAAATTTCTACAAAACTGGAGGGGAACAAATACTTGAAAGCACACACTTGTCTGATTCAAGTAGTGATGATGGAATTGAAGAGGCCATTCAGCTTTATCAGCTGGAGAAATTCAAGAAAGAGGCAAATTCTATGACAGACTTGCAAAAAGGCGTGGCGAACATTTCTGAAAGCCTAGCCATAAGCTCATCAAAAAGTGCTTTGGCAGAAGACCATAAAAAAACTTCAGGCAGCAAGAGGAGAGAGAGTAGTACAAAATCTACCCCATTGAAAGGCACTGGCAATGAATTTAACAAACTCTTTAAGCCTCTGAAAAAAGCCAGGAGATGTGCATCTCCGGTAAACAAAAATCCCAAATGTGAGCTCACATTGCAGGCTTCATGCAGGGCAGACACAGCAGCAGAACTGATGTGTGCGGAAGCTATCCTTGACATTTCAAAAACAATAATTCCACTTCAAATGGAAAGTGAGGAAAAGCCGCTTGCAGCCAACCCTTACTTTTATCCCCAAAGCACACCTTCCTCCCACTGCGAAAGTGACAACAGCCCTGTGGACAGCGATGATAGCATAGAGCAAGAAATCAGGGCTTTTTTGGCTCTCAAGGCGCAGTCACAAAGTCTTGTAACAAAACCTGACAATTTGTCTCATTCCGTTCAAAGACCTTTGCCTTCTAAGCCTAACAGCATAATTGGCGGTCTTGAACCTTCCCTCCCTAAAACATTGAATCTATCTTTGAGTCGTAAAAGGAGACTTAAAGCAGAAAGCAAAGTAGCAAAACAGACCATAGACAATAAAACAGAAGGGATGGAGATGGTGTGTTCCCAAACAGGTCATGGTGATAGCCCCAAAATCCAAGTTTTGCAAGATGGGAGTGGCCAGAGCAGTCATAGAAAAGCCTGTGAAGAAACAAATCAGCAGCTGATCTCTACAGAATTAACTGGGCTTGTTGACAAGCATATGGTGGCTTTAGACTTTGCAGACAGTTTATTGCAGATTCACGATAACACAAGAGAACTGATAAAAAATACAGTGCAAGCTCAAGAGAGAGATGGTACAACAGATGACAAGAGCAGTTCTCTGGACAGTGATGAAGATCTTGATAGTGCTATTAAAGACCTCTTACGGTCCAAGAGGAAACTAAAGAAAAAGTCCAAAGACCAAAAAATCCAGTGCAAGAAAAAAGTAAGATTTGGTGACACAGAAACCCAGCTTTTGGATGAACTTAGTAGTGCCCAGCCAAAGGACTGGAAATCTACAAGTCCAATCCTGCTGAAAAGCTGCCTTTCAAAATCACGTAAAGATATTAAAGAAAATGTGGTAAGAAATCCCCAGAACAGTGTCAATGGCAAGCTGTCAATGGGAAGACCAGAAGGTATAAATGACTTGCAGTTTACATTGCAGTTTAAAGAAGAATGTAAACCTAAGCCCATTTCCAACCAGAATAACCTGGAGGAAGCTAAAAATAAAAGATGTTCTTTGACTGCTACTTTAGCAGCAGATGACAGCAGTTCTGTAGATAGTGATGACAGCATTGAACAAGAAATTAGGAAATTTTTGGCAGAAAAAGCTAAAGACTCTGTGAGCAATATGGAAGCACGGAGGGATAGCTTAACTGCTGGCCCATTGAGAGTTACCAAACCACGTGCAAATAAAGGAAAAGCAAAGCATCAGCTAACGGAAAATGAGACTGATACGTTATCTGGTCAGAATAAAAAAACTAAAAAGGTATCTCGGCAAACAAGTGAATTGAAAAGCTCTCAGAGAACTGTAGGAAAAAGTGCAATAATTCATGATGGTGGGAAGTGTGCATCCTACACGGAGAATGTCTACCTCCATACTACTGTGGAGTTGAAGGCTGAGCAAGGAACAGAATGGACTAAAGGTGTATCTACTGGTGGTTTATCTGTAAAAGGAAATTCCTTAGGTAAAAAGAGTACGAGGGAGCCTAAGCAGAAAAGCCTTCCATCTGCAAACAGCAAAGGTGGTGGGCGTAAATTGCAAAATTACTTTAATGCTAAATCTAATTCCAAAAGAAATAGCCCCTTTCAGTTAAAAATTTCCAGCAAATTTATAGCTGGTCTGAAATATGCTCGTGAGAGGAAGAAATCTTTGCTTTTAAACAAAAGGCAAACTGTAGAACTTTCTCTTCCCCATAGCAGCACATTAAAGACTGCTGCAGCTCTCTCAAATGTTTGTGCGCTTGAGCAGAAAAGTGGAGACTTGATGGAAAATGGGAACATTGGTGGAGAAGAAAAGACAGAAATAAAAGAAGCAAGTTTTGCTCAGAGCCTCATAGTAGATGAGACTAGTCTCCCTATAGCAGAGACCTGTGAAAAACTGGAGGTTGATCTTTTGCATGTTAAAACTGAAATAGATAGTTACAGAAAGGAGAACACTTTGGAAGACAACCCGATGCATTGCAGCTCAGAGTCAGTTCCAGATCCCCCATTACAGGAACCCATCCCAGACTCAGTAAACGGGGACAAAGTTAGCACTGATGCATTAAATGTTGAGAGCCAAAACATACAGACTAAGGAAGAGGAAGGAGAGACACATCAGGACAGCAACAGGCAGGAAGAAATTAGTGTATCTAAACCTAGTTTGGAGGGGAAAATGTTAGCCGACCAAAGCAGGGAAGCTGATTATAAAGAGGACCAAGTTCAGGAAGCTTTAGACAGAAGGTCTGCAGAATTTAGTGACATAGCTGTAGAAGGATGCACAAGTTCCGTGGTGAAAAGCAAAGGGTCAGATTTGTAAGTACTTCTTTTATAATAACATTCAGTCTTTTAAGAAAATACCTATCCTTGTAAATATCTTGATAAAACTAGAGAGTAGAAGGAAGAAGATGAAAGAAACTGATCTATATATATCATGTATACACTAATGTGAAAAAATCCTATTTAACAGGTGTATCATGGATATAAATGTTTAATTTTTTGTAGACTTTTGTAAATTATTTAAAGTGCTTTACGGAAATATTTTTATAATGATTTTTAGGGCATGCGTTACAAAAGATGCTGTATTTACCATGTAATTGTCATAGCTAAAACAACAGCATGGCTAATGATGCTTTAAAATAAATTACATGGTGCATCGGAACATACATATTTTGAAAGTGAGCCTGTCTGTATCCATGTAATGTATTGGCCAGTTGTAAGAGATCTTAGAAAACAAGGGTAGTTGATTAGGAATATTACAGATATTGAAGCACATACTCTGACGTTTCATGGAATTGGAATGATGTTAGAACAGCTTCTTGTAGCCATTTGCCACTTAGGTTCTGATCTTAAAGTTAGAACTGCTCTGCTGGACCATGGCAAACTAACACAGGCCCACTGAAATCAATGTAGCTCCATGCAGATGCAAGGGTCTGTCCTTGTAGATTCAGCAGCAAGTTCAGGAACATGGTGTGGAGCAATCTTTTAGGGGCTTCACTTCCTTTTATCTTCTGAACAATCTGATAACTTCCTGGAAAAAGATGCTTCAAAGCACAATTGCAGTTCACTAAAGTGATGTGGCTCCTTGCTTCTATATGTTCATTCTAATACCATTACTTTATTGGACTGCACTAGATCTACAGGTTGCTGAAATATGCCAGGCCAAAATAATTCCATAGGCATTCCTTAATCTAAGTTTTGGCCTTCAAAATTATGTTACATTGGCGTGTCTTGTGAAGAGATTTTAACAGTGGTTTTCTACAGGATGCTTCTCTGCAAAAATGTGATCCCATTTTGCTGCTCCATGCAATGGAGAGAACCTAGGCTTGCCATAGTAAATGCTTGCTTAATAGCTTTGTCTAGCAGGTGTTTGAGTGAGATCTTAGGGTATTTTCAGGTTCCTACTCTGTTCACCCCTCACACCATCATTCCATCCAGAGTAACAATCAGGGGTGATTGTCTTTTCACTGGGACACTTATTTTGGATTAAGAGTACCTCACACATGTACTCGCACTGAAATAACAGAAATATGTGAATTCAAACATTTAGTGAGTTCATTTCCACTTTGTGGTTGTGAAACCCTTTGTCAAGCCACTCTCTCGTTATCAGTTAGATGTAGCATTTCCATGATAAAGTGGTCTTTTAAAATGGCTAACCTCTTCCAAATCTCTGTCTACCACGCATCCATTTACTTCAACAGCCTGGCCTGAATTTTCTGGAGTTAGGCAAAAGCAGTCAAGAATGCATGTAGTATTGTATTTCATCCTCCTATCTGCACTGATCTTGCAGAGAAGTGGCAGACTATGGCATAGAATAGTGTAGAACTAGTTATGTTGTTCTAAAGCAGAAACAGTCGTCTTTATGTCGAGACATCTTTTGTGTGTTTTATACTATTGTGCAGTTACACTTAAAAAGATTTTAATAGTGGTCATCTGACATCTTATTGCCTGGGAATGTTTGATTTTTAGATTAAATATTTGCATTAGGTCACTAAAAACTTGAATTTAGTAATAGCACACCCAGGAAAAAAATTATTCTAAGGTCCCAGACTTGCAATTAGTCTGTACAGGCATACGTTTCTGCCTGCCTGAATCTGATAGCAGGATTTGGACCTTTAATTTGGAACTGAGATGCAAGATGATATTTTAAAATAGCAGTTTTCCAAACAGATTGCTTTACTAGCATTAAGATATAAATAATTTCAAGGAGGGAAGCACTGTATGCCCTGTCTGTATAACCTAATCTGTTTCCTCAATTAAAATTTCAGGAAACCAACATTAAGATTTTAAAAGTGTCTGCTTCCCCGATTGATGTGTGTGTGGTGGAAACTTTTCTTGGTGTACTAATTCACTTCCAGTTAAGATGCAATTTCTTGTAACTTGTGCTTTAAACTAATCTAATTTTTAAAGAGCACTTTTTTCAGAATTGGAAAACTTGATTTGTATATAAAAATTGTGTGAATTCATAAGTTTATAACATTTAATAAATTGGGTTCTGATCATGAACCATGAAACAAGCAAGATTTCAAAGTGGTTTGTATCAACATCTTGAATCCAAAGATTGATTCAGAATAAAATCTTTCTGTTCCTGTCCATTATTATTGTTATTTTTAATGCAGATTGTCAAGAGCTGCTTCCTACAGATTTCTGGTGGCTTGGGTCATCAGGATTTAGACAAAAAATGTATTCCTGCTTTCCTTGAAGACCGCAGCAGAACTCCCATGGATTTCACTGAGAGTAAAATCAGGGACCTTAAATACTCATTCGTTCCAGTTGCTCATTTTCTCCTCCCACCTGTGTACCTGAAATCATAATTATAAGGCTATGACACCAGGAGTTTGGTTTCTAGTGGGAATAAGAAGCAGAAACAGATTTTGAAAGATCTGAGGTTTACACACACATTCCTAATAACAATATAAAGAGAGAGGGGAGAAGCTGCAAAGCATAGGAAGAAGTATAGAACGGAGCTCAGAGAATTCTATGAGCAATGTGAAAATGGGTCTGTAACTCTAGAAGGTCTTATGGTTACACTGAAAGCAGGGTTGTCAGATGCTCCTATGCTGCAAGGGAAGTAGTGATAGGCATCACTTTTCCCCCTAAGCTTGTGGACAAGGAATGGGTCTTTCCTCAGCTTGCTCTCACCCATAGCAGCTTGTGAAGACAGCTTTGCAGGAACACTGTTTTTTCTTGGGAGGTAGGAAGATGTCCACAAGAGATGGTGGGATTGGAAGTGGACAACATTTGTAGAGACCTCACTGAGATACTTGGGCCCGATTGGTCCCCACCTTCTAGGATTAGCAGTCACTCTTAGAGCTTGACTACACTAGCCTGGAAGATCGACCCATTCAGGGTTGATATTTTGGCATTCAATTTCGCACATCAAGGAGACACACGAAATCAATCTCTCTGGGCTCAGCAGTCAACCCCTTGTACTCCTTCTCTGGCAAGGAGTAAGGGAGGTCGATGGAAGAAACACTCCCATTGACTTCCATCAGAGAGGACAGACCTTACAGTTGACTGCAGATACATTGATTCTAACTAGCTAAAATTGTCGTAACTAAAATTGCGTATCTGCAGTTGACTGTAAGGTCTAGTGTAGACTTGCCCTTACCCACCAGTACTTTTCCAGTATCCAGTACCAGCATACGCTCCTTTTAGTGCCCAGGCCCACTGCTGAGCTTTGGAAGCAGTGAAGTTGCCTGCCTATGCTGGAAGAGAAAGAGACAAATGGTTTTCTTCTTACACTGGGGTGTGGATGACTAGGTTTGAGTCTATGTACTGGGAGGAGGGTAGTTAGGGCTAAAGGTTTTATAGTTCCAGGAATTCAAATTTTTCTACCTCCATAACTTCAGAAGTGCTCACTAGCTAGTTTGGAGAGAACTTTATTCTAACAGATATATTGGAGCATAAGCTTTCATGGGCAAAGACCTACTTCGTCAGATGCATCTAATGAAGTGGATCTTTGCCCATGAAAACTTAACCTCCAGTATATCCATTAGTCTATAAAGTGCCACAGGACTTCTCATTGTTTTTGCGGATGCAGACTAACACAGTTACCCCTCTGATAACTTTATTCTAAACACCACATCGTCTTCAGTATTGGTGCCACAGCCGTATGCAGACTGTCATGCCAGGGTTCTTTCCATGCTGTTTGCAAAAACATCATTCTGGGTATAGTTAGCATCAGTTATTCATTTAGTCAAAAAATAAAGCTGAGTCTCTGGAATAATAAAAGTAAAATAATAAGCACTGCCCAGTTAAGGAATAGTAACATGACATTAACTGACTCAGAGACTCTGGATTATGTGCGTCCAGAACCTGCTCTGGGATCACAAAAGAGCTCTGCGTGACAGCTTCACGCAAGACAATGTTGTCTTAGACCAACATGGTTTACATGTCTGTTTTCCTTGCCATGAGGAGCACCTTACTGGCACCAAAAACTGGAAGGGCATGGAGCAGACCAACCTGCTCAGCCCTATCTGTGTCACTTCCAGATGATGATTGAAGGTGCACTGGCAGGTCCATGCAGTGCCTCTCCTGTGGTTACAGTGACCCCAAACCACAGTTAGATACTTGTGCTATTTACAGCTCCCTCTTTCCTCTGTAATAGACAAACTCAGAACTTGGCAGGTAAGTAAAGAAAAGTATTTATTTTTAAAATGTAATTATTCATCATTTTTAAGTTGGTGCATAAATTCTGCTAATTTAGGTTTTAAATAATTATATATGGATGCCTAAAGCAGAAGTGATTATAAGGCAGGTCTTTGTCAGTTTCTTTGTCTAGTGATGCATTTTTTTGTGCTGTTTTGCAGTTCTTTAAGAACTTCTATTGACCCTGGATTGACAATACAACCTTACATAACTTTGTCTCCAACACAGCTGTGTGAAAATCTTACTTTAAAAATCCAGAATGGAAGGAGAGAATTCCAGGTAGATTCTTAGCTGTTAAATTTCACCTTTCTCATTGTTTAATCCTTAGTGTTCCAAAGTTTAAAATGTTTAAACATCCAGAGGACCTCTTCTTTGTCATGGATATTCTCTGGAGTTTACTAGCTATCTTATATTTAATGCCCATATAAATTGATCCTAGCAGGAATCATCTGGAGGGGACTTTGCTGGCTAGACTGGACCTGAGCCATGGTTGTAGAAAAGTCATCTCTTTACCTTACTTAATACAGAATTTGAGAGCAGACTTCACTAAAGCATTTATGCAGCATTCAGACACCAGAATTGATTATCACGGTTTACAAATGCTAAATACACAAGCCCTGTGTTGGCCACGATATATGTTGCATGTAAACTGGATAATATGGAAGATTTGTAATAAAATAAGGGAGGCTTTCGCCTGTAGGTTAGCTGTGATTTTAAGGTGCTTGTATCTAACATTTGGTGAGTGTTGTGCAATGAATTTGCCAAGTCTCAGTTCCATTCCTAATGTACAGATGTCCCTATTAATAAAGCCACCATTTCAGATGGCATTAATAAATGCCTTTCTTGACCACTCACTAGAGAGGTCATGAATGAAATCCAACTGTGGAGGTCCCTCCAAGTCAGGAAGAAAGTTGATATGCATGCCTACAAGGTCTGTTCTTTACCTAGTCTGCTATTAAACAGAGGACCTGAATCCTTAAAGGTGTCAATACAGCAGTTTCCATTAGTCATCACTTCCTCTAAAGCTGCTGAAGATTAACTATATTTCAGACGCTAATACAACAGGGATGGCTCATTAAAAGCAACTAGGCAGAGATCTGTAAGATGTGAATGGCAGGGCTACAGAAGGAATGCAGGGCTGTCTTAAAATATATGGAATAAGTGTTTCCAGAGACTGAGGAAAATGTTATACTAGTAAATTCTGAATTAGTCACACTTAGAGAACATGTAAATTTATACACCTGAAATAAACAGTTTTGCTTAGTGCTAAGTGCATCTACAGCACCCTTGTAATAAATATTCAAATACAGTCTAAAACGTTTAGACTAAAATCTGTGTGAATACGTAAAAAACAAATCAGATGCCCTAGTCTACCATTTTTGTGTGGGCAGTTTTCTTCATAGGCCTATGGAAATACTTTTCCCACCTAAATCGTATTCGTATGTTTAATCTAGGAATATGGTGGTGGGAAAGGAAGTTTGGAGCTTTCAGAAAGCATGCTGTATGCTTGAAGAAAAAAACAAGAAGCCTGATTTGTTGCTCAGGGTTGAAAAGCAATGGAAATTGCAAAATGTATATTTTGAATCTCACAATGACACCAGCTCTAGTTTTTAAATCCACTAGTAGACTTTCTGCAGACAGTTTTGTAGCTCTTCTGCTGTTTGATACAGCCATTCAAGGCTTTCCACGTAGAGATTTTATCACTTATGTCTTCACTAGCCCCTCCCTTTCAGAAGGAGCATGGTAATGAGGGAGTTCAGAAGTTGCTAATGAGGCGCTGCTATAAATATGCAGTGCCTCATTAGCATAATGGCAGCCATGCACAATCTGAAAGTGACGCTTTCGGAATGCATGCTGCTTGTGTAGATGGGGGCTTTTTGAAAGGACCCCCCAGACTTCAAAAGCCCCTTCTTCCTATTTGGTTTCAGGAAGAAGGGATTTCGAAGGCGGAGGGGGTGGGTCATTTCGAAAGGCCCCTGTCTACACAGGCAGCATGCTTTCTGAAAATGGCACTTTCAGATCGTGCATGGCTACAATTATGCTAATGATGCACTGCATATTCATAGCAGTGCCTCCTTAGCATCTTCCAGACTCCCTCATTACTGCGCCCCTTCCGAAAGGAAGGGGCTAGTGTAGATGTAGCTACCATGAATAGTATCCAAATGCCCTAGTTATTGTGATGTTTGAGTCTAAAAATGAAGGGCTAAGCACTGTGGCTATGTCTACACTAGCCAAAAACTTCGAAATGGCCATGCAAATGGCCATTTCGAAGTTTTACTAACGAAGCGCTGAAATACATATTCAGCGCTTCATTAGCATGCGGGCGGCTGCGGCACTTCGAAATTGACGCGGCTCGCCGCCACGCAGCTCATCCAGACGGGGCTCCTTTTCGAAAGGACCTCGCCTACTTCGAAGTCCCCTTATTCCTACGAGCAGATGGGAATAAGGGGACTTCAAAGTAGGCAGGGTCCTTTTGAAAAGGAGCCCCATCAGGACAAGCTGCGCGGCGGCAAGCCGCATCAATTTCGAAGTGCCGTGGCTGCCCGCATGCTAATGAAGCGCTGAATATGTATTTCAGCGCTTCATTAGTAAACTTCGAAATGTCCATTTGCATGGCCATTTCGAAGTTTGGGGCTAGTGTAGACATGGCCTGTGTTACCTCAAAAGGATGAGTTGGTTGTGCAACTTGTATTAGTTCATCTAGAAGGGATGTGTAGTTGGGTATTTTCCAGCACTTTCTAATGGTACACAAACATATTTTGTTAACAATCTGATTTTATTTTGCATAGCATCTTTGTAGCACATTTTGGGATATTGTTTGGATTAAAGGTAAATCATGCAAGGCAACGTGTAGTGGAAGAGAACCAGGAAAATGGGTTAGGTGAAAGAGAAAAGACGTTATTTTTAAGGTGAGATTTTAAAGTTGTGGACAAAGTACTGAGAGAGATATGGGCAGGAAAATATGTGGGGGGTTTTTGTTGTTGTTTAGTTTTGTGTTTTTAAAGAGGCAGTCCTGTATGTAAACTGATCACATCTGTAGAGAATGTGGGCTGAATAGAAAAACTATGAGAACTTTCTTGTTTACTCTGCACTGTGTTGACTTTGCATTTCAGACGAAGAATTGGCAACAGTGGAAGAAATGAAAACATGTCCTGAAATCCTACAAGAGACATGGTGAATGAGAAAGCAGAGGGTTGATTTTATTTTCTAAATTGCTTCCTCTTTTCTTTGGAAGCTATATGATAGATATTGAAAATATAACCCTTTTGTGCAAATTTCAGTCTTTATTATACTTGTTCAACTCTATTGATGGGTTATAAATAAAGTTGGAATTTTGCCAGATATTTCTGTATTTGCGATCACTAATATTGTATGGAACTACACCCTGGGTCTCATCCAGAGCTCTTTGACATCTGTTGGAACAACAGTAGGTTTGGATCAGGCACCATATATTTGTATGTTTTATTCTGTGTTCATGCCTTTATCAAACTTACTGTTCACTTTCGTATTTCAGGTTTTTCATTACTGATCTTGTTAACACAAAGTAACCTTTCCTGGTTTGTATTTTTGCAGACATTGCCATGTCATGCTCTAATTCAGTTTGGTTTTATAAAAATGATCCAATTCAGAGCTAAGTTTTCTTAAGAAAATTTTATGAAAAATATAGGTTGCTATAGGAAGTAGATATCAGATCTATTATATCAATTTTTTTCAGACAGAAGCTTGCGAAAATTGTTATAGCTTCTAGTTATATACTACCTGTGTATTATACTCAAACTAGGATAGTGTCTTGCCCACAAAGTTCTTTAGAGCTATAGGTAGAAATGCATTGCCAAGTTAGCACTGAAATGGAGTTTTGTTTGCATATATGACAGTTTTTTGGTTGTGTAATTCCTGTTGTTGCAATAAAACTTTAGAAAATATTTTTTGGGGATTTATTGCCCTTGTTTGAATAATAATAGTCTTGAGACAGGACAGAATAACAAACAAATTAATAATATTTAAAGGGTTAATATGTTTTGGAAAACAGGTATGTTTAGATATCCTGGTAATAGTCTAACCAACAAAGGTTCAGAAATGCATTCATCCTTAAATACCATGCACTACATTAGCCAAGAGTTGAAAAGATCACATGGGATTGAAGAGAAGTGTGTTAAGTGTATGTATATCTTTGTTGTAAGTTATGTTAATTGAACTACCACTTAATTATAAGTAACTGCATGTTACTGAAGGGCTTCAGCAACCGTTTCTGCCTGCACACCTCAATATCATTTATCCCTATTCAATCTGTGTTAATGGATCTTTTATTTTCTAATAAAAGTTCACTCTGGAATTCTGATGCTGATTTTTTTTCCAGTTCGCTGGTGAAATGTACTTGTGTTCCATAGATGGAATTTATTGAAACTGTTCTCAGTTACATTTCTTTAAAAAAAAATTAATCTCCAAACCTAAACTTTTGAGGTCTTAGCTCTTTGACAATCTCAAAAATATTTCTCTGATTACACCTTTTCTAAGATTTATGAACATGCTTCCTCTTTTATATTCGCCTTGTCAAATCCTCTTAGGAAATGCCATCTTATCAAACAAGGTAAACATTTTCTGCAGTAGAGGAAAAGAAAATTATCTTGCTAATCTATGACTTTTAAGGTTAATGTGTTGGCCCCTTTTTGTTAATCTGGTGCCACTTAACTGCACTGTTTGGGGAGTTTATATACTTTTATTATTCTAAGTGATATCAGCTCAGATTATAGAACTTTCTTTCTTACAGTAGAAAAGAGTCCATGTCACACAAGTCACCATCTTATCTGGTGACTTTTTGAATTGTGTTCAATAATGTATTTGAGGAGAAAACAGACAATGTATTCATATCAGATGGTGAGGATTAAATATTTCTACTCCAGTAATAACTAAGGGTGAAATTAAGCAGCTGCTAAAATTAGACATTTATACATCAGTAAGTTAAGATAGCTTCCAAGCAAGAGCTTTGAAAGAGCTGGCCAAGGAGCTCTCTGGGCCTATTTGGAACACTTCTTCCCCAAAAAGTAGGGAAAAAAAGAATGTAATTTGCCAGTGTTTAAAAAGAATAAATGGGATGATCTTGGGTAATTACAGGTCTGCCAGTCTGGCATTGATCCAAGCAAACATAACAGAGGGGCTGATACCGTACCTGTTTAATAAAAAAAAATAAAATAAAAAAATAGATAATCGATGCAAATCACTAAGGATTTATGGAAAATAGATCCTGACAAACTAGTTTGATGTTTGTTTTGATGCATCTACAAGTTTGGCTGATAAGTAACAGTATATATGTGATATACCTAGATGTTTGTAAGGTGTTTGATTTTGTATTGCTTTGATTAAAAACAAAAATGACATAAACTTCACATGGAACATAGCAAATAGATTAATATGTGCCTAAGGGATACATCTCAAAAGGTAATTCTAAATGAGGAGTCATCATTGAATTGGGTACATTTCTAGTTGGCCCTAGCAGGGATTGGTTCTTGCTGAAATAGTGTTCTTTATGTATACCGATGTTCTGTGGGAAAACATATAAAATCATCATTCTGAGAGCTTGCAGATGATACAAAAATTGGAGGAGTGGTAAATAATGGATACTGTGTGATCTGGATCACTTGGTAAGTTGGGCTCAGACAGAAGGCCTCTGGATACAAGTAAATGGAAATGTATATTCATCTGAGAGTAGAGAACACAGGCCATAAGGGGTACATTTCTAACAGGGCAGGGAATGAACCATTGAGCAATTTACCAGGGGCCCTGGTGGAACCCTCCATCCCTTGGCAATTTTCAACTCAAGCTGCGATGTTTTGTTAGATTTGCGCTGAGATGGTTCTGGGGCTGATGTTCTAGATGACCGCAATGGTCCCGTCAAGACCAGGAATCTGTGAAAAAGTGGGGCCCTTACTGAGCAATCTTTAGTAGCGACCTCGATAAGGAATGGCTAAGGTGACCGGCTGTCCTGTTTTAAAAGGGGCAGTTCTGTATTTAACCCCTCCTTCAGGTGTCCCTACATTTTTTTTTTAAATGGGCCAAATGTCCTGCATTTTCTGTCCTTCCCTTCCCATCAGTACTGGTGGGTACTGCTGTTGACTGGATCCTTGCTTGCCAGCTGCCCAACCACCAGCAATGAGTGTGTGTGTGCGTGTAGAGGGATGGGGTACAAGGCTGGTGGTTAGGAAGAGCTGCAGCATGCAGGGCCAGCTGCTTATCCCCCCTGGTCTATCAGTGCAGTCCCTGCTGCGTGCCTCCTTGGCCACCAACCCTCCCCCTCCACCCTCCCCTCCTGCTTCAAGCCTGCAGTGGTTGGTGGGTGTGGGCTGGCAGTGGCCAGTTACATGTCATCTCTGCTGCCCACTTATCAGCCCTTTACATCAGTGCTCTGTAACTGGTGTGCCACAAAGTGGCACTTAGTGTACCTCAGAGCCGCACTCCAGAAGTGCTGTCTGCTGCTCTGTGCACACACCTCAGCACTTGGTGGGAGAAGGGCCTAGTGGTGGAGGCTCTGGTGAGTTGCAGGCATCCAGTTAGAGCCAGGGTGGGGAGTGGGCAGTGGCACTCTCTGGGGGAGGGGTGGGAGATTGGGTTAGAGTGGGGAGCTGAGGGTGCCTGGTTCTGGATGAGAAGAGGGGGATTGAGTTAGAAGTGGGGGCTGGAGTGCCTGGCCCTAGGGAGGAGAAGGGCACTGAGTTGGAGCAGGCGGGGAGTGAAGGGGTCTGACAGGGACAGGGGGAGCACATTGAGTTAGAATGGGGGGCAGGGCTGGGGGTGCCTGGCTCTGGGGGATGGGGAGGGATTGGGTTATATATATGGGGTGTGCTGTGTAATTACAAGTGCTAAGTGTGCCACGAGGTGATAAAGGTTCGTGAGCACTGTATATCATGCTAACATTGGACCTAGGCTCCCCTTCCGCAAGGTAACCTGAAGTCAGACATTGTAATGAAAGAGCTTCATTGCATCTTAAAGATGCTTTACTGTCATGTAGCATTACTGTAACAAAAGCCTGTGTTTATTGTGACAAATCTTCCTGCAAGCTAATGTTGCTGATGGAAGTATATTCACTCAGTGTGGAAGCAGCATTCTTGCTTCTAGTCATGCTTTCAAACTGGTTCTCAGGTGCTGATTTAGGAGAGAAGCAGAAATCCTAAGGAAATGTCAGTGCTATTGTTTGCTTTCTTCTTTTTTTCTTTTTTAAACCAGGCAGTAGATAGTAAACTGAAAGACAGGAGTCGTACTGCAGATACCATGGCTGAAACATTATTCACAGTGTGATGGCCCACTGCCATTGTAGCTGGGGTGAAAGTTGAGTCTGTCGTAGAAGGTGATGAAGTTATCTATGCCCGTCACATCACTTTTCTCCATGTAGGTGTTGAGCCCATTATTTCTATACATGCCACACTTTCCAAGATGTTTTGAAAATGCATGTGAGGTAATGTTAAAAGTGGTCTGGAAGAGGGAGAAAAGCAGGAGGAGATATTGTAGATACCCATATGAATAGCATCTCTATTTTTACAATAGCTAAGATATAATTACATGGGCTCCAAATCTTCATGCTTCGAGGTATGAACCACATGCCAGTCATGATTGGGGGAAAAAACCCTACCCATCCATCCATCGTTTGCATATTTAAACAAACGGCCTTTGTGCTCTATGACACTTATCCTAAATTTTGTTGAGAGGGTACACAGTCAATCTTCCAGAGTTTGATTTAGCACACCTAGTAAGGATGTACTAAATTCAACCTACAGGCTGCCTGTGTCTGCGCCAGCACTCCTGTGCCCTCATTAGGAATAGTCACAGAGAGGTAGCCGTGTCTGTATCTTCACAAACAAAAAGGCAGTCCTGTAGCACCTTAAAACACTAACAAAATGATTTCTTAGGTGATGAACTTTTGTGGGACAGACCCACTTCTTCAGATCTGGTAATTCGGATAAAAGTAAACTTATATCAGAATTTCCAGATCTGAAGAAATGGGTCCGTCCCACAAAAGCTCATCCCCCATTAGGAGTAAGCAAAGTTGATGGAGAACACATTCTGGTCAACCTCCATTAGTGGAGAAAGCCTGATAAGGTACGTCACCTCTAGCTACGTAATTAATGTCGCTGGCATTCAATAGCTTAATTTGGCCTTTGGCTGTATAGTCCAACTTCTAAAAGGAAAGATGAGACATGCTGCAATTAGCCTTGTGCTGCATATACTTACTGGCATTTCGTGTACAGTAGGCGCTTTGCTTCCATAGGTCTGGTTGGTGGTCCTGTACATCGGATGGGGTTCATTCGTTCTACACAATAAAAGGTAATTTGACTTGGCATAGTTTCTTGCACTATATCCCACAGCAGGCTACAGGGTTCAACGGCACAACTTACGGACATAAATTACAGCAACAGATGCACATTAAGAAGTGCAGCCAAGGGTGAAAAATATGGTTTTGGGATGAGGTGAGGAGAGATGAGAAGACATTTCTAAGTGACATGGGAAGCTAAGCAGCTGGGTCTTTCACCAACAGTGAGACTGAGGGCAAAGATGAGAAGTCTGCTATGGGAACAGCAACAAAAATTTCCCAGAGGAATTTAAGAACAAGGACAATTCCACACTACTGCTGGACTCTGGAGAGCTGGGGTTTGGAAAAAAGTTGAAGCAAAGCCCATTTGGGACCTCCGGCCATGATGCTTAATCAGACTAAAATAGACATGTAATCATGGGGCACATCCTAGAGGCTCTTTAGCCCTTAAAATGGGTATCATTTTCACACCCTGGCAGAGGTCATGATTACTGCACAGGATCACAGGCAGTTCCCTGGAAGCTGAATGCTAGGGCCCACAACAGATTCAGATGCCACCCAGATGAGTGGCAGAGCACCCACAGCCAGCAGCATGCCTTTCTCGTGGTGCACATCTCCATGTGCCTCAGTGCACATAAAATTTCTGCACATGGATGGAAAAAAATTAGAGGGAACATTAATCACTGGTCATTGCTGCAAAATGTGGCAACCTCTGGACGCGCAGTGATACAACACACGTATCAGTTTCCTTACCTGTAGCCGCGAAACCATCCTGGGTGGTTGAACCTGGCTGGCAAATCGTCACTAACTCTGTAGTAATCACTGGTTCTCAGGGACCAGCGCTCCTCTGCCTCTTTTTTACTGGTGACAGATGATTCTGGCAGATGCTCCTGGGGCATTTTGAGCTAAGGCCTCTTGGTGGACTCTGCTGGTCCAAGCAGGACAAAGAGACAGGAAACAGACCAGAAACTAAGGAAACTGCGAGGGTGCTTAAGCAACAAACTGTTGCTAGGAGACAGGCTGTAACTTGGCAACAAAACGCTTAAAGGCACAGTACAATTTCTCTCACAAGGATCTGGCTTACAAGGGCTTTCCATGCTCTCGACTGGCAATTGTGGAATAATTAGCTCCTGTAACAAGTGTTAAGCCCTGCACTGGTTGCAGATTCAAGGCCTGTGCTCTCTTAATTTTAGTCCTCTAGTTTAGTAGTTTTGCTGAAAGCATTTTGCATGCCTCCTTTATTTGTACATGTATGCCAGAAAGAACTTGGCTGCAGTGGGTTGGTGAAGCAACGGAAGCCCATTCGCTGACCCATATTGTTTCCTTGCCCTCCTTTACCTGTTTGAATCAGTTGTCTTTTGTCCCATGCAACAGGAAATATCTTTGCAGTTTGTGTTTGTGCAGTGCTTAGCGCAAGGGGGGCTATAACCTGTGACTTGCATGTTGAGGGGCCATGGCTGTCCAAACCATACATATGTTTTTAAAAGGGAGATTTCTGATCTGAGGACCAGTCTTTCTGCTCACTAATAAAGCCTATTATTTTAGTCTCAGAGGGGTAGCCGTGTTAGAACACATCTATGCTTACCGGAAGATTGATCTGCTGGTGGTTGATCTTTCAGGGTTCAAGTTAGTGAGAGTAGAGGGGCTGCCATCAATGCCGGTATGCCTGGCAATCATGAGGAATAAGGGAAGTTGATGGCAGAGTTTCTACCATTGGTATCCCAGTGTGGGGATGGCAGCAAAAAAATCGATTTAAGATACACTGACTCCAGCTACGCCATTTTCTTAGCTGGATTTGCATAGTTTACATCTATTTTTTTCTTGTGTGTGTGTAGATCTGGCCTAAGTCTGTAGCTTCAGAAACAACAAGCAGTCCTTTGGCACTTTAGAGACTAAGAAAGTTATTAGGTCATGAGCTTTCATGGGTAAAACCTGTCCCCAGTAGGACCAGTTAATGAAGCAAATTAAGTAGGTTGTGTCTCATTCCTGCCAATATGAAAGGTGGGGAAATTGCCCTTGTACTGCATAAGCCAATTAAGATCTCTGTTCAGGCCCAGGTTAAAGGTGTCAAATTTGCAAATGAATTCCAACTGAGATGTCTCAGTTTGCAATCTTGTGGGAAGGTTCTTTCTTAGAGGAATGGCTACTTTTGAATCCACTAAAGCCAAGGGACATAAAAGTATTCCCCTAAAGGTTTATGTTTTATATATTATTATCTGTGTTATTTTAGGCCTTCACACCAAGTCAGGCTCTGTAACAAGCCCAAAGGCCTAAACTAGGAATTCTAGCTGACACCTCCTCTGTGGCGCTGGGGTTTGGTGACCCAGGGTAGTGTAACTGCTAACAGACAGACTTCAACCTGGGACCTCTAAGACAGCTGCCACTCACCCTAAAGCTATGTCTATACTACAGTGATTTGTCAACAGAAGTTACTGTCGGAAGATATTGTCCCACAAAACTTCTGTTGGCAGACTGGGGCCGCACACAAAAGTGGATCACTCTGTTAACCCGTTCTGTCAACAGAGAGCAGCTGGATTGCCCAGCTGCTCTCTCAATAGAATGGCCAACCAGAAGCTCAGCAGCCAGGGCTGCCTAGTGACCTGGAAGTCCTGTATGATGATAGAGGGCCCCCTGGAGTGTCCATACAGCTTTTTTGTCATCAGTTTCTGTCAAGAAAGGCGTTCAGCCTCATGGGGCAGAGGCAGAAGGCTGCCGACAAAAGTACAGAGTTCTATCAACAGAACGCATTTTTAGTGTGGATGCTCTGTGAGTTTTGCTGACAAAAACGGAGTGTTGTCAACAAAACACTCTAGCGTAGATGTAGCTAGAGGCTGTAGAGGAGACTCATTCCTTCTCTGTGTAAGTGGTCTAAGTGCATGGGCAGTGAACCACACCCACTAGAGATGCATGGGTTACATGCTTCCCCTAGCTAAGGAAGGGAGCTTAGGAAAGTTCATCACCTAATAAAGAATGTTGTTAGTTTTTAAGGTGCTACAGGATTGCTTGTTTTTTTATGACACTACAGACTAACAGGGCTCTGAGAGCACACCCCTTGGTGTGCTGTTTACAGGGGCACTGGGAAAACCCACTTCCCCCATCAAAGCTGCCACTGCCCACTGGGTGCTGCTTCCTGCACCCAACCACCGCTGCGCTGCTTTTGAAGCAGGCATCCGCATTTGTATAATTAAAGAATTACCCAAAGTCTGGTCCCAAACCATTCTCCGCGGGACGGCCATTTCACACCGATTGCCTCGCTCCTATCATTGCAAACAGGACTGGATGACTTGCAAAGGAACTGGCCGAGTAAAGCGCCCTTTTCTCCAAATCAAGGGAGCCCAATCCCGGGAAAGATGTCATCAAACAGGGTCTGGGGCTTCTCCTGCAGCCCAGAGGAACCCAAAAAGGAAAGCTGTGCGCCTGGAGTGGCATTCACGGCGCAAGTCAGAACGTGGAGAGGGGTGCGGGGTCCTGGGACCAGCGGGCCCCAGCCCCGCAGAGAAGCTGGCGTGGCGCCCCCAGGCTTTAGCAGGCTGCAGCCGCAGCGACTGTAGCACCTCCTCTGCGGCAGCAGGCGGAGCTGCCGGCCCGCGGAGGACGCTGGGCTGCTGCTGGAGGAAGCGGAAAGGGCCGGGCCCGCAGGCCGAGCTGCCCCGTGTGTACGCCCGGAGATGGCCGCTGCCAGGCTGCTGCAGGCGGGTGAGTCTGTGCGCCGGGCTGCAGTGGGCGGGCGGTGCACGGCGCTGCAGCCCTGGTGGGGGCTCAGGCGGGGAGAACCCCCAGCGGCTTAGGAAATCGTCCTCGTCCTGTGTCCTCCGGGGGCTGCGCCGGCAGGGAGCTCGTGGGCCGCAAGAGTCGAGCGCTTGGCTTTAAAGGGGGGGCTGAGTTCCTGGGCCATCCCCTGACTCCAGGAGCTGAGGCTTTAAGAGATCCGCCCACCCCCCGCGATAGGAGACTTGAAAGCAGGTGTCACTAGGGGCCGCTTCTCCCTACCAGAGCTTCTGCTCCTGTGCCCCTTCCCAAGCCGGGGGGGTCTGCCCTTTGCTTTGCTAGCAGAGGAGGGGGCTGCTTGGCTTGTTGAGAGGTGCCAGTAGCCTCTGCGGAGCGTGTCCCCAGCTCCCTGCTGGCAGGCGTGCACACTTCATACCTACCATAGGCCCTGCTGGAGGAAAGAACGTTCCTGGATCGGGGTCTCCCACCTGCGGCTCTTTAAGGACTTCTGTGGGGCTCCCGATGCTATAATTGCAAAATTTTAAAAAAAATCATTTTCGATATTTCAGCGAACATCCAGAAGCCCAACAATGCACAACTCGTATCTACAGAGCAAATGACACCTGATCTCGAAATGTTGGATTACTCCCTCTTTAATATGTGTGGTGCATTGTGGGATGTGTGTGTGTGCTGTTCTTAAAACAGGGTTTATAAAAAGTCTGGTTTGATGTTATTCATTAAGGACCATCTCGTATTCACGTGCATTGTGGCTCTTGAATTATTGATTTTTTTTTTTTTACCGAATTTGAAAAAAATGGCTCTTCTTGCTCTTTCAGTTGCTGACCTGTCCTAGATCTTTCTTAGGAAATTAGGCTCTTACACTGATATAGGTTGAACCTCTTTAATCCAGCACCATGGGGACCTGACTGGTGCCAGACAAAGGAATTTGCCAGACAAGGGAGGTCATTACCAACACTTCCACTACTTACTGGGTTTTTAGAAGACATTTAGGGATAAATTACAGCTAAATAACAGCATAGAACACTAAGAGCCAGGATTGGTGGCTGTAAACAAGCTTAATGGGATCACAGGGAAACTTGGCTACACCCATGATACGTGGTCATCATCTGGCTAACTAAAATCATGCCAGATTACGGATTTTGCTGGACCAGCAAATGTCAGACTAGAAAGGTTCAACCTGTTGTATGTCTTCACAACTGGGAAAATGACTGCTGCTGTGGTTGATCTTCCAGGGCTTGTTTTAGTGAAGCTTAATCGAGCTCACAGGGTACCCCGTCAATGCTGGTACACCTGCTCCTTGTTAGGAGTAATAGGTGGCAGCAGTGGAAATGGAGCAGAAATTCAAATTAAAGTACCTTAACATTAGTGGAGATGTGTATCTTAATTTGACCCTCCCCTTTAGTGTAGACCTCATCTGAGAAGCCTGTTCTTCACTGTGAGCCTCTGTTTTCCTCTTTTGGTGGGTGCGAGGGAGGGAGGGAGGGAGAGATTGATTGATTGATTCTATTTTGAGGACTCAGGAAGCCTTAGTGGTTGGGAAGTGCTTTGGGTGGTTCTGCAGAGGGGCACTGCCTGATATTCTTGTCTGTGTTTTTATTTTACTAACCACCTGTTTACGGCTTTTGTTTAATTTCCCTTTTCTCTCCATTGGCAGTTGCACCAAGGGTTAGGGGCTTTGGGTCACTGTGGAAAGTTGCTCCCACTACCTCCCAGCTGAGCAGTCGACTATATGGAACTCATCTTGCTCCAAAAGCAAATCAGCAAATGGATCCCAATGGTAAGACTCCTTACCCCACCTATTGCAGGAGAGTAAGAGAAGCAACCAGTCCATTTGGTCCAAGGAAAGTTGAAATAAGACAGCCAGCCTTCTCTGGTAGCTGCAAGGTTTGCTTTATGCCAGAAGATAATGTATTTCAATTAATGAGCCTCTCTTAAGCTCTTTTGACTATTTTAGTTTTCACATCCCATATACATGTGTGCTTTTGGTACATTTGAGTCCCCAGGAACACATCTGGTCACGTACCTAGGAGAAGAAGGAACACTGTGGCTAAAATTTGGGCTTGAGAGTCAGGACTTCTGGGTTCTATTCCCAGCTATGCCACAGACTTCCAGTGTGACCTTGGGCAAGTCACTTAACTTGTGTATAGCTCTGGTTTGTTGTGTGTACTGTGAGGTATATAATATATGCCTTAAAGTGTAAAGCATGCAGGTACTTGGCTGGAAGGGACTATGTGAATACATTACCCACAGTATACAAACCCCAACATTGTGCTGTTATTGGCAATCAGGTATTAAATAACACTTTCTTTTTCACATCACAGCTGACCTTTGTACTCCACAAACTGAGGACAGAGCTCAACCCTCTTTGTGTCTCTCTTTCAGTTACTAATGACAAGCTTATAACCGAGCCCCTCAAACACCCGGACTTCTTCAATGTGAAAGAGCTCTTCTCCCTGAAAGATCTCTTTGATGCTGGAGTGCACTTGGGACACAAAAAAGGTTGCCGGCATAGGTAAGCTGCAGAACTTTGTGGGGTCTGGTGGTTGAGCCAGTTACCCATAGAGCCAGTGGGTGTATTTCCATCAACTTTTGATCAAGTCTTAAGTGAAAAGAAGGGTAGGATCCTTTGCCCTGATAAGTGTTTGCTAGGTGGCTCCTTTCTAACACCTTTGACAATAATAACAGAGAGAAAGCTGTGCTAGTCTATATACTATCAAAACAGAAAAGCAGTCAAGTAGCACTTTAAAGACTAACAAAATAATTTATTAGGTGATGAGCTTTCGTGGGACAGACCCACTTCTTCAGACCATAATCATAATAGAACAGACTCAATATTTAAGACACAGAGAACCAAAAACTGTAATCAAGGTGAGCAAATCAGAGAATAGAGGGGCAGAAGGGGGACAGTGGGTGTCAAAAATTAGATTAAGCCAAGTATGCAAACCAGCCCCTATAATGACCCAGAAAATTCCCATCTCGGTTCAAACCACGTGTTAATGTGTCGAATTTGAATATAAAAGAGAGTTCAGTAGCCTGTCTTTCAAGAGTGTTGTGAAAATTCCTCTTCAGTAAGACGCAAACTTTTAAGTCATAACAGAATGGCGCACTCCATTAAAATGCTGGCTGATTGGTTTGTGGATCAGGAGAGTTTTTATGTCCGTTTTGTGCCCATTAATTCTTTGCCTAAAAGTTTGAAGTCTGTCCAATATACAGAGCATCTGGGCATTGTTGGCACATGATGGCATATATGATGTTAGTTGAGGAACATGAGAATGTGCCCTTGATTCTGTGAATAGGGTTAGGTCCAGTGATGGTATCTCCAGGATAGATATGTGGACAAAGCTGGTAGCGGGCTTTGTTGCGAGGAAAAGTTCCAGGACTGATGTTCCTGTGGTATAGACTGTGGTTGTGGGTGAGAATCCTCATAAGGTTGGGAGGTTGTCTGTAGAAGAGAGAACAGGCCTGTCAGCACAGTCTATACCGCGGGAACACCAGTCCTGGAACTCTTTCTCGCAACAAAGCCCACTGCCAGCTTTGTCCACATATCTATTCTGGAGATACCATCACTGGACCTAAGCAGGTTATTCACAGAATCACGGGCACATTCTCATGTTCCTCAACTAACATCATATATGTCATCATGTGCCAACAATGCCCAGATGCTTTGTATACTTGGTTTAATCTAATTCTTGACCTTGTGCCCCTCTACCCCCTGATCTGCTCACCTTGATGATTTTTTTTTTTCTGATTTGTCCACCTGGATTACTATTTTTGGTTCTCTGTGCCTTAAATATTGAGTCTGGTCTGGCTTTGGTCTGAAGAAGTGGGTCTGTCCCACGAAAGCTCACCTAATAAATTATTTTGTTAGTCTTTAAAGTGCTACTTGACTGCTTTTTTTGCTGTGACAATAAGTCTGTGTTTGGACTGCAGTAGCCCAGAGAAGATTATTTTATTTGCTGTCACACGCAGGATTGTAAGCAAAAGATTTTAGATGTCCAAAGTTTTTTTCATATTGCAAATATTCTAGGGTTCCGGCATAATGAGCTGAGTGGTCAATGAGTTGGTCTAGAATCAAAATAAGGCCCAGATCCACTTGGGCAAACTCTATGTCACAGGGTGGGGCAGGATTGGATTTTTTTTTTTTTTCAGGGCCTCAACTGTCCTTTCCCTTAAATGGGATTTTGGCTTGGGCTACACTAGACCTTACAGTTGACTGCTGCAGATACACAGTTTTACCTACATCAGTTGTGTAGCTAGCATTGACATATCTGCAGTTGAGTGTAAGGCCTGTCCTCACTGAGGGAGGTCGATGGGAGTATTTCTCCCATGGACCTCTCTTACTTCTCATGAGATCAGGAGTACAGGGTGTCAACTGCGGACCCCAGAGAGATCAAATCACGCATTTTTACCAGGCGTGCAAAATTGAACTCCAGAAGATTGATCCTGAATGGCTCGATATTCTGATTAAGTATAGAGATAGGATCAGACCCAAGATCCATCTGGCCAGTGTCCTGACTCTGACAGCAGCTAGCAGCAATCTTTCAGCAAGTGGTGGAAGAAGTCAATTACGGAATAATCTTCCACCAGGGAAGCTTTCTCCCTGATTCCCACTTGGTTAAAGCTGGCTGATGCCTTGAAATAGGAGCATTTTTGTAGAGATGGGGAGTGTTTGGAAACATCAATCAAAAACGTTCCAAGTTCTTTATGTCCCATTCTCTTTCCCTGCCTGCCCCCCCCACAGGTTCATGGAGCCATATATCTTTGGCTGCCGCCTTGAGCAGGACATTATCGATTTGGATCAGACGATGAAACACCTCCAGCTGGCTCTGAACTTCGCAGCCCACATCGCTTACCGCAAAGGGATCATCCTGTTTGTCAGCCGCAACCGTCAGTTTGGCCACCTGATAGAGGTCACCGCCAAGGAGTGCGGGGAGTACGCCCACACCCGGTACTGGCAGGGTGGCCTGCTGACCAATGCCCCCGTCCTCTATGGGACTGGGGTGCGTTTGCCTGACCTCCTCATCTTCATCAACACCCTGAACAACGTTTTCGAGCCACACGTGGCTGTGCGGGATGCTGCGAAGATTAACATCCCCACGGTGGGAGTGGTGGACACTAACTGCAACCCCTCCATCATCACATACCCCATCCCTGGGAACGACGACAGCCCCAGGGCAGTTGAACTCTATTGCAGGCTCTTTAAGATAACCATTACCCGGGCAAAGAACAAAAGGAAGCAGATGGAGGCTTTGTATGGACTGCAGAACAAATCAGACACAAGTTAGAGCATCTCTACTAGCCCAGATGGAAAATCTGCTCACTCAGCTGTACCATGATGGTGATCAGTACTTAGCAGGTTACCTGCTGTTATTTTCTGATTGTCAGCAGTAGACACAGGGCTTGGGTGGGAGGGAGCAGGGGATGGGAACACTAGCTTGTGCCTTAGCTCTGTGATAGCACCTACTGGAGCCAGTGAGAATTGGATTGGCTCCTATGAGTGCTGCTCACCTGCTCTCGAGGCAGAGATACATGGGTGGCAACCTTTGCTCTGCTGTCACTCTTCTGTGCACAGCTGTGATTCATAACTTACCAAAAAAATAAAAAGAAGAGAGTGGATTTGTCAATGAAGATCAGTTGCCACTTGGTGCTGCCCCCCCACCAAAAAAAAACAAAAATAAAACAAAACAAACAAACCAGAGCAAGTAGAACTATTTGTTTCTGTTTGCCTCTTACAGAACAGGAAATGTGTAAAACATCTGTCTTGTCATTTTCATCCCCTTCTACTTCCTCCAAAATTATGATCAGAATTTAACTCTGTTGAAGTTCCTGTCCCCTCTTCTCCCTAGGAAAAATATAAAATTTTCCTTCTTTTTCACACGCAAATATGCTTTATTAAATGGAAGATGAGAAATCCCTTATAAAAATATGAACTGACTGAATGTTGTTGGCCGGGGGTCTATACACTAATCAGTGCCAAGTCTGGGTACCTGTACTTCTCACTACGAAGGTCATGGAGGCCAGTCCCAAGCACTATCCCTGACATTTTTCTTCTCACTCTTTTTGCCCCAGATCCCTAAATGGCCCCCTCAGCGATTGAGCTCCCAGCCCTGCCTTTAACAGGGCAATACTCAGACCACTGAGCTATCCCTACCGCGGGGGTGATGGGTTGGTCCTGTGCGGGCCCCCGCCCCCCATTGTCTCACTTTTTTTGCCTTGCCCCCGTCCCCATGTTAATTCTTTCTACCGCCTCCCCACCCTGAGCTTTCCCGGGGTCGTTGCACTTCGCGCGCCTGTCCAGCAGGAGGAGTGTGCGCGCGCTCACGAGGCCGCCGGCCCCCGCGGAGAGCGGGCCTTTTTGTCCTTCTAGGGCACCCGTCCTGCCGCTCTATATAAGTGGACGGCGCGAAGCGAAGCTCCTCTCTTTCTCGCGGCGCGGTGGCGGTAAGTTGTTGGGCCGGTCTTTAGTGGCCCTGTGTGGGGCTGTCTTCTGCTGGCGTCCCCGCAGCTGTGCCTGGGAGTCCAGCCCGGTCCCCTCAGTCCTGTGCATCTGCGTTGTGCCTGCCTCCGGCCTGCACCCCCCTGCCCCGATCCGTAGCGCTGCAACCCCCGCCCCGCACCCCCCGCCCCGGTCCGTAGCGCTGCAATCCCCGCCCTGCACCCCCCCGCCCCGGTCCGTAGCGCTGCAATCCCCGCCCTGCACCCCCCCGCCCCGATCCGTAGCGCTGCAATCCCCGCCCTGCATCCCCCCCCCGCCTCGATCCGTAGCGCTGCAATCCCCGACCTGCACCCCCCTGCCCCGATCCGTAGCGCTGCAATCCCCGCCCTGCACCCCCCCCCCGCCTCGATCCGTAGCGCTGCAACCCCCCGCCCTGCACCCCCCCGGCCCCGATCCGTAGCGCTGCAATCCCCGACCTGCACCCCCCCGCCTCGATCCGTAGCGCTGCAACCCCCCGCCCTGCACCCCCCCCCCCGCCCCGATCCGTAGCGCTGCAATCCCCGACCTGGACGCCCCGATCCGTAGCGCTGCAATCCCCGACCTGCACCCCCCTGCCCCGATCCGTAGCGCTGCAATCCCCGACCTGCACCCCCCGCCTCGATCCGTAGCGCTGCAACCCCCCGCCCTGCACCCCCCCCCCGCCCCGATCCGTAGCGCTGCAATCCCCGACCTGCACGCCCCGATCCGTAGCGCTGTCCTCGGCCTGCACCCCCCCGCCCCGATCCGAAACGCTGCAGCCCCCGACCTGCAACCCCGCCCCGATCCGTTGCGCTGCAACCCCTGACCTGCCTCCCCCCGCCCCATACGTAGCGCTGTACCTCCCCACAGCCCTATACATAGCGCTGGAGCTTTGCCCTGGCCTGCCCTGTCTCTGTACCTAGCGCCATGCCGCCCCCACCCGCCTGATCCTTCCCATCTGTAGCTCTGCATGCCCTGCCCCACATTCCATAGACCTACAAGAGCCCGCTCCCAGCCTGCCTTGCCTCCTGCCCCTGTCTGTAAGCCCAGCAACGCCCCCCCCCCCCCCCACGATAAAACTTAAAACAATCTGTCTATGAATTGAGAGAGAGGAAATTGTTTTCAAAAATCTCTGAAGTCCCTTTCCTTGGATACTTTTGTTTTGTTTTCTGCACCTTGTTTTCCTTGTGTGATATGCGTCTGGACACAGCTGAGCTGCCACTCCCACTGCTGTGGTGTTTTCCCCCAGGTTTTCAAGGAGGGCTGGAGGAGGGATTAATGTTAATGTCTTAAAAATGTAAGTGGGGTGAACTGAGGTGGAGAGTGGGCTCAGGAAGGAATTCTTGGGTAAGAAAGGGATGTATGCTGGCTGTGTGTGAAGCAGCTGTTTGATACTCACTGCTCTTCTTGCTGATTTTCTTTTCTCTTTCATGTTGAGCAGAAGTGTATAAAGAGACTGGCAAGAAAGCAGGTTTCATGCTGAAACTAAGAAAAAAGGTGAGTGAATTGAAGCTTAGTAGAAAGTTATCTTAAATGGTGATCTGTGAAGCACATTGTGCGAACTAGCAGAGAGTTTGTATTAACCAGTACTCATTATTTGGTGTAGTTAAATCTTTTCGACTGGTCATTTATGTATGCATGAGGGCTTGTTTTGTGGTGGAACCTTTTGAGTCCTATTATGTCAGCGTAGCTGGGAGCTGCTCCTGCTGTACTGTGTGTGGGGAGAGTAGCGGGGCTGAAGGATCCATGCAGCTGTGGTGGAGAGGGGATGGTGGCCCACCAAAGGAGCAGCAGGTGCAGAGCTCCTAGGTAAGGTAACAGGTATCGGAGGTAGCCGTGTTAGTCTGTATCTTCAAAAACAACAAGAAGTTGTTCTGTGGCACCTTATAGACTCAAGCAAGGGTTTGGGGCTGAGAGGGGTTTAAGCCAGGTAGAGGCTATGGAAATCCTTCTGCAACCTGAACTGCAGTTGGTTTCTGCCCAGAGCTGCTGAGACGAACAAAGGGTTTCTAGTATCCTTAGCTCATGAAGAAAGCTCATACTCCTGAAACTGAAGTCAGTCAAATAACAGCTCATGGCATGTTACAGCAAACCCTTGATTTAACAAACCTTGATATAATGGACTTGGGAATTAACAGATGCTGTCTGCGCCCCCCACCCCCCCCACCCCACCCCAAGTAAATGCCAGAGGCTCACCAGAGCTCCCGAAGCTGGGGCTGGAGGGGCCACCACAGAGTCCAGGGCCAGCGGCAGGTTGCAGGAGCTCTCCTCCCCCAGCCCTGTGTACATGGAGTATGTCAGCATCCAACCACCACTGCCTGCAATTGCGCTGAACAGCAGCCATGGTGTCAGAGGCTGCTGCCCACTGGTAGGCTGGGGGTGGCCACACTCTACTTTCCTGTGGGTAGCTCAGAGCTGGGAGTTGGAGAATCCGCAGCACTGAGCTGCAGGAGTTAGAAGGAGCCAGGCCGGCATTCAGCTTCTCTCCTGGTAATTGGGAGAGGGAGGTGTGAGGGGAAGAATGGGGCAGGAGGAGGAAAGGGAAGGGAGTGGGGCAGAGGCAGTAGTGACTGATGGGCTAGGAAGGTCAGCACATCAGCATACAGTGTAACTCTTTGGTTATAGCGGACTTATGGCATTAATGGACACCCCCCCCCCATTAGTTAGTTAAATCAAGGGTTTACTGTACTAAGAAAGCCAGCTTTAAGGTTTTTTGGCGGGGGGGTCCTCCCTCCTGAGGAAATTTTGGAGACTTAATTTGTTTTCAGTTTCCTGATAAATGTTTTGTTTTTAAATAAAATAAAACCATCAAACTATTTCTGGGTTTCAAAAACCACTTTCTTGAGATATCCTTTGAATCTGGTTAGAGAAGACCGCATGAAGAAAGGTTGAGAGGCAGCTGGAGATGTGTATTATATGAACATTTAAGATCAGTGCTACTCATGGAGCAAAGTACAACAGACTACAGTACTACATTTTGGCTGCGGATGCAAATTGCATTTTGTGTACATGTCCTCACGGGAGGTGTATGCTAGCTAGCTAAAAATAGAAAATAGAAGTGAGGCTGTCACTGTGTGGGCATCAGGACTGGCTGTGCAAGTGATTATATATCCAAATAAGCAGCACGGAGTCCACAGCCAAAGTATTTTGTACAGCATATAACATGGCAAAAAATTATCAGCCCTTCTGTAATTTTGAAGATGAAATTAATATGCAGTTTCTTGATGGTATTGACATGGGCAACATATTTTACTGCAGTACCGCATTGAGATTATCAGTCACAAAGCCAATGACTTGAAAAATAACTTTAGTTTAAAATATTGTGAGTTCTAATAGCTGGATCTCCTTAATTGATGAATCTACTACTCTGAGTAAGACATTGACATTGAATGTATATTTACAAGTATTCATTCCAGATTGTGGAATGAGCACACAAGTAAACTTTTTTTCTTGATTTAATAGAACTAGAAGATTTTATGATGAAAGGAATTTTTACCTCATTGTTTCAACATCTCGAATCCCTTGGAATGACAGAGGATTATTTGAGGGAACATTTACTTTGTTTCGAATTGTTTTCATTAAAATTGAACACCCTAACCCCTGTGAGGAATCATCAAACTTGAGTTCTGGCATCTTCTTTCTTAGGAAAAAAGCACTAGTATGCAGCCTTTGACAATCCTTGTTCCTTAGGTTGCGGAAAGTAAGGGGCTGTGACTACTCTGTGCTTTGAAACTAATGAGCACGAGAATGGTTAATAGCTTGACATAATTTTTAAAATCGACTTGCTTTACTGGAGACACATGAAAAACTGGTTAAATGTCTCCTAGAAGTTTTAGGCATATCCCATTTTGAACTTCAACATATACCTTCTGCTACACATTGTTTACTGTTTGAAATTGTAGGATCCACTCAGTAAATTACTGTTAAACTCTCATTTTACCTTGGGAACCTGAAGCATGAAGAGAGAATGATGTAACAAGCTGGTGGTTTTATTGAGAACAGATCACAGAAGGTCTGGTTCCTAGTCCACAGCTCTAGCCACTAAATTAATTTCTCTATATTTTTCCATATGAATTTGGCTTTTCAGTTCTTTATTGCTCCTGTTGGTCAATATTTAGAACTGTAGAATGCTTTCTGATTCTCTCCATCTAACCAGATGCTATGTTCAGATCAGTCAATGGAAGCCTTGTAAAGAGCCATTCTGATCTTGCTGTGGGACTGGTGTAGAGTCAGATTAATTGCAAAGGCGAGGTGGACCTCTTCGGCTGTAGAACTGAGTCTTCAAAAAGTGTTTTTAGCTGCACACTGATACCCCAGTAGTGGGCCTCTGATGCATGTCTGTATGGGTATTATAAACACTCTGTTGTTGCTATTTTTACAGGGAGGGAAGTGTGAATAATGCAAACACAGGAAGTTTCTCCTAGAGCTGAGGTGAGCATCATTTCATGCAGGTTCATTCCATGCCCCTAAAGGCGTTGCAGATATGGTTCCTGTGCCATATTTGTGTCATCAGGTGGCAAAGAGGAAGAGGCTGTGTCTACGCTCAGTGTTCCGAAATCATGAGCACTCAGAATGATTAGCAGCCTGACATCATTTTGTTTCTTTTCTTTGCATTAATATAAGTGTAGTTGTCAGTGAAAGGTGCTGGATTCAGAGCTGTGGAGTGGTAACTTTTCTATCTAGTGTGGGTATCACATATGCAGGAGCAGGGAAAGAACGTCTTTTGTGAACATTCACTGTTTGATCTGCAAGAGTGATGAGCTGTAACCTTGTTTATATGTTGTTGTGATCTGTTGAACTGTGAACTGCAATTTACACCATATTTGGCAGCCTTTTAAGATTATAGGAGTAGCTGCCCTGGTATTTTACTCTGCAGAGTGGGCTCCAATGGAAATAAATATCAATGTAGCACATTATTTCCCCGTTTGTTCAAGAACATTGTGTTTTGTAGAGGTGAGCCTGAATCCAAACTCTGCTTCTCTGAAATACCCTAGATCCTAATATTTTAGCTCCCTTCCCCCTCTATTGAATTGTATTTCTTTTCCATGTCAAGTTTGAGAAAGATTGTTGTACAATGTGTTTTGTCTTTTGAGCAGAAGAATCTAAAGATACCATGGTCCAAGAAGTCTGCATCATAGAAATGAGGTGAGCATGGATACACTCTGTTCTAAATAGTACTTCTGTACACCACAGACCATCAGCTAACCCCTTGTCTAGAAACTGGAATGCATTTGTAAACAAAGTTGGCAGCTTGGAGTGTAGGCAAGGCAGTGTGCTATTAAAACGTACGAAATTGACATGTTAAACCCATTGCTTTGTTTACACTAGATGGTTAGTGTGTGTTGTCTAGACTAGAATTTGAAATTAGTTAGCAAATTAGTTATTAATGAGCAGATGGGAATAAGGGGACTTTGAAGTAGGCGGGGTCCTTTCGAAAAGGAGCCCCATCTGGAGGAGCTGCACAGCGGTGAGCCGCGTCAATTTTTAAGTGCCGCGGCCGCCCGCATGCTAATAAGGCGCGGAATATGTATTTCGGCACTTCATTAGTAAACTTCGAAATGGCCATTTGCATGGCCATTTCAAAGTTTTTGGCTAGTGTAGACACAGCCTTAGTCTCATGGTTGAGGTCCTATTTTGGCTTTCTTTTTCTCTTCAGCATAGTACCATGCCCCTAGGGGCACTACAGATGTGGCTGTCATGCCATGTTTCTGTCATTAGGTGGCAGAGAGGAAGAGGCTGCATCTACGCTCAGTGTTGTGAAAAGTATGAGCATTCCGAATGATTAGTAGCCTGACATTGTTTCCAAGTATACCTGCTTTTTCCAGAGAATTGTAAGGTGGAGCAATTGTCCTTTGAATGGCGGTTAAAAGTGCAGTGATTTTAGCTGCATCAGGAAAAGGTCAATGTCCTTGTATGCAAGGGCAAGTAGATGTGACTTATATTTTCAGTAACTATGCTTGCCTTTGATATAGTTTTCTTTGTCCTTGGGGAAATTACCACTTGGTGTGAGTTCTCCTATCTGTAAATTGGGGGTAGCCTTTTTTTTTAATACCCCTCCCAAGTTTTTAGGGTAATACTTTTAAAGCATGTGAAGAAAAAATCAATAATTGCCAAGTTTCTGGAATATGAGTGACTTTTTTTCATTGTATCTAATGTCTCTGGTGGCAGTTTAAGCTATACGGGGAAAGGACATTCTTATCCGGGTATAAGAATGCCACATGAGGGGTTTTCACAGTTTACCTATAGCAGTCAAATTATACAGCTATAGTTTTGCTACTTAATTACCATGTAGACAAGCTGTGAGTAATGCTTCTGTTCAAATGTTAATCTGTTAGTTTTAGTTTAGAGTTTGTGAGGCTAGGTGCATTTGTTAATGAAAGGCCAGAGGTAAATTCTGGTTATTTATCAATTGAAGTAGAAATATTTGTGACTCTTCTGTTGGCATGCAGAGACCTTGAATTTTACACATTACACAGGGGCCAATGAGAGGGCTAAGCAATGATGTATGACTTCTAGGAACATTGCTGAGTTCATATGGTGCCTGCATGCAAATAAAAGAACAGTCAAGTGGGTTTTACTTTTGAATGCATAATTTTAAAATAGGGAGATCCACTGAGAAGTGTTTTAAAATTTATTGCTTGGCTTTGCAAATGTTTGATATTTTGTCTCCTATTCACAGTTGCTTTTGAGGAGGACTGCTTTAATTTCCTTTGAAATTATGTAATGTAAATGCTGCTGAAGGTATGCATTACAGGATCTTTAATACTGGCCTTACTTACCACAGCTGCTGGTGCCCGTAAGTTGGAGCCTAAAAACTAGTGTTTTAGGGACATCATGGTTAAATATTTTTTTCCCAAAAAATAACCTATAAAAGAAAACGTCCTTAAGTATATTACTAATAAATTGTTAGATGACTGAAAATGAGAGACCACTTAAAATGTAATTTACCTTCCACCATTTTTGCTGATTCCCCACCTCTTACTGTATCTAATTTAAATTGGACAATGAAAACAGATTGATAGCTTCATTTTTGTTATAATCAGGTTCACTTTCTGATTTTCTGCAGCTTTATGTTTTTACATGTGTTTAGGTTACTTACTCTGAAGGGGATTTTTAATTCAACCTGTAAGTAATTTTTATGAAATTAATATTTTGAGATCTTTGTACCTTATATTTCTACATCTTTCACTTTGTATTTATGCTCCTATACCATATCCCTTTAATTTTGACGCACACAGAACAATTATTTTTTGTCTACTTGTGTTCATTTTTTGTTTTCTAAACTTTAAAGAAAAAAACAATGACAGGGAAGACAGGCCTGCCTAACGTAATCCAAACCGATGGAAACTTGGGTTATGTCCGTGTAACCAAAAAAAACCCAACCTTCTGGTACCTGTAAGGAAATGAGTCTGTAGAGTGTAAAATTGGGGGCAGGGGAATAGCTCAGTGGTTTGAGCATTGGCTTGCTAAACCTGGGCTTGTGAGCTCAATCCTTGAGCAGGCCACTTAGGGACTGGGGCAAGTAGATGTCAGGGATGGTGCTTGGGCCTGGACTAGATGACCTCCCAAGGTCCCTTCCAGTTCTAGGAGACATGTATCTCCAATTATATTCGGGTTATAATTCATTAATTATTTCATGTAGAACAGAGGTTCTTAAACTTTTTGGCCCAAAGCTCACCCTGTTCAACACCCACCTTTTTATGGACCACCAGTCAACCACCCAAAATAACAAAATGAATTTACTTACCTCTAAATACCTTCAATTACTAAATCATATTAGGTTACTGGAGCATAAATATGCAGCTATAGCATGGGGTGTGTGTATTTAGATCTTTTTATATTTTATAACTAGTCAGAAGGCCACGCAAGTGAGACAAAACAAAAACAAATCCCAGCTACCCTCTCCGATGCGGCCCTTGGCTGACACACTTGCATTCCAGCCCCATGGGGTAGGGGAGGAAAGACAAAGGTTCAGGACTTCACACAGACCAGATTAATTTTTCTAAGGGCCTGGGGTTACTAGATTTTGTGGATGGCTCTTGGGTGGGGGAAAAAATGAGGGATTTAGTGTGCAGGAGGGGGCTGTGAGCAGGAGGGTGGGTGCTGGAGCAGGGTGGCAGTGCAAGGTCTCTGCCTGGGGGCGGGGGCGGGGGCGGGGGCGGAGAGTGTCTTCATAAGAGTCTCTTACCTTGATCCACATGTGTCCCAGGCACTGCTCTGCACTATTTCCATTGTAATTCAGCCAATGGGAGCAGCAGGGAAAGCCTCCTGCAAGCAGTTTCCTGTGCCAGTGTTAACCCGGCCATAGGGAGAGGGAGGCATATGGAGCTGCTTCTTCCCTGGAGGCTCAGAGCTCTCCCTTCCCTCGGCCCAGTCTCATGGGGGGCTGGGGGAGTCAGCCACCTGCAAAGTGGTCCTGGTTTAGAATGATCATGGCCATACATCATTGTCCACTGGGTTTGGGCTGGAACTTTTTTCTGACTAATGCAGGACACTGATAATCTGAACTCTGATTTTGCTTTGTACTTAAATTGGAATAATTTAAGCACTAAAATTCACATGCACAGAGGCAGAGCTACATTCCTTGCATCACAATATTTACTGGTAAAAGCAGCTCGCTCTGGAAACCAAACTGTTGCATGTTTGTGTGTGTTAATTAACTCTGTCACAGGGCTGACCCTTTACTTTTGTGTTAGCCTTGTGGAGACATACTAGCCTCAAAGTGCAGACAGCTAAGGGAGTGGTTTCTACTTTAGTTGGAAAAGACACATTTTTAAAATGTCCTTTTATCGCTCCCTACTAATCAGTTACTGCCCAGTTGAGACTTAATACAACTGCAGTGTTGTCTTTATGCCAGAAGTAGGCAGACAGGAAGCATTGACTGCTCTGAGTCTGTCTGTATCCTTAAGGAATGGATGCAGACATTTACAACAGGCAAACGACGTTACTTTGGGAAAGAAGGATGAGGGGACTTTGCATTAGACAAAGTAGAGATTGGATTTGTGTTAAGGGTTTTACACAATAATTTCAGCAAATGAAAATTACCTTTTAAACTAATCAGCCGTTTTAGGACTGTTCCGTTTCAAATTAAATTGGTCTAAATATATTGATATAGTAAAACAAAGTTATTAAAGCACAACATTTTTCAACAAAATTATGCTAAATCCAGTAGATGCATTGCTAAAGAACTTACTGTGGATTGCATGTTTCCATGCATCAGTTAATAAGATGGGATACCAAAATAAGGGAAAAGAGGTTTCAGACAGCAGTCTGCTAGTGCAAAATGCTTTCTCACACTGCAAAAGCATTCAGCATGTGTTACCAATTTGTAATAAAATATAAGTAAATTCATTCATGTTAAAGGAATAGATCAAAGATTGTTTTGATATCCAGTCCATGATCCATGTAGAAATTCAGTGAAGTCCTTTCATAAGAAAGGTGCTTCCAAAGGTGAAATGCTTTGATTAAAAAGTTGTTACTGATCTATTTTATGCTTATAAAATCCTGATGTTAACATGACTTAGCAGAACAGTAAGTCCTGTGGCAGACTGAAGGCAGTGGACTTTATAAGCCTGATGGGGCAAATACACCAGGGACTGAAAGAGTGGGTTTCTGTATCCTTCATAAAAAATATTTGAGGCTCATTGAGTGCTGGCCTGCACAATCAGGCTAATAAGACACCTGAAACCAGTTAAGGTGGGCGGGCTCGCCTTTAAAATTAGAGTCCCCTTAGGTAAAGGGGGAAGGAGAACATGAGCAGACCTGGAAGGGATACTGCAGCGCACACACAAAAAAAAAAAAGGCTGCCAGGAAGCAGGGGACCCAGAGGGCAGGACAAGAGCCTGGCCTCAGGACTTACTTAAAAAAACACTGGTGGAAAGAGGATTGTGTAATAGTTTTCTGCTGAGTTTGTTAGTGCATCTGCAAAGAAACTTGACCTCCAAGCTAATGGGCTGTTAGAGAGCAAAGATGATTGTGCAACACAGTCTCTCTAGAGGTGCAGTGCAGATGGCCCTTGATTGTACTTCTGTTGTAAGGTGACTAACAGGAATGGCTCCTAAACAGGGATTCTTTGGGCAGACTCAGTATTGTAAACCTCCTAAGGGCTTCGACTAATAGCCTGACAAAATCGGGCAGCACTGAATGCTGGAAAATGTCTTCATTAAGTGGGCATTAGAGGGGCCAAAGGTGCCATTAACCAACTGAGTAGTAGCTAGTGGCTGCAAAATGAGCCATTTAATTGGGAAAAGCCACTGCCCAATAGCAGTGGCTTTGTAGAAGTGATATTAATATTTTGACATGTAACTGCAGTCTTATGTGAAGACTCAAACATTAAGATGTAACTGTTTCATTTAAAATCCCTGATTATTTGTTTTGTCCCTCAAATGTGTGTTTAGTTTCTCACAAGTCCTCCATTAGGTCCAATGTTTTCATCAGGGTAATGAGGCTGTTTTTAAAACTTCACCTTGTTAGCTATAGGTTTTTGTAAGTCCTTAGAAAATGGTGTCCTGTTAAAATGTAACGGACAAAAACTTGAGGACAATCAGAAGGTAGCACAGAATTTTTGCATTTGATTAAAATAGTGATTCAAGCAAATGTTGATCACTGGTTTGAATAGGTGAATGAATCTGGTGCCAAGTCAGGAGATGCAATTACATTAGGTAAAAACTATATTTTAAGTAAAAGTTACATAGTATTAAGTACACTTCTATGCAGAAGCACTGCTTGCTTAATGGATCTCACAATATGTCTATAGTGCTAGTGGACTGAAATCCAAATAAACTTCTGTCAGCCATTGAAAATACCAGGCTTTAAAGTAAGACATGTTTTGAAAGAAAAGCCTGTGTTCGCACAGACTCATTCCCTCAGAACTTGGAGCTATTTAATTTTGTGATATAATCTGTAAAATAAGTCTTTACGATTGTATATGTTGCATTTAAATCACAAATACCCAAAATATAAATGTTGTAAAAAATAAAGTGCTTTTGTGACTTCCATCTGTGTATCTGTTCATACCGTACGGGCGGAGAAGGTGAGGGAGTGGGTTATAGCTCTGCCATGGTGGTGGTGTATTAAAATGATAGCCAATTAATGATCAAAACGAGTGAAGGAAATAAAGAATATGATCAGCATAATTACAGTCTGAGATGCAGAGCAAAATGGCTTTTTTCGACTAAATAACAGTTAAGTAATGGTCTGACTTTAATCCAAGGAACACAAAATTAAGAGACATTGCTGTTCCAGGACCTGGTCACAGCTATATGAGTCCAACAGAAAACTTAAAAACCTTATGGTCCACTTTGTGTTCATCCGGCTGGTAGTGTGGAAAAGGCCAACTTTCCTGAGGATTAAATATTACTTGTATAGAGTGAAACTAAGTAAATGGGCAAGAAGTACATATATGAAGAAAGCCTTAACATATGGTGTTGCATTTATACATTAAATAAACATAAAACCTGTCTTGAGACCCAGTTTAGTTTATGCTGCCTTTTCACCTTTATTTTTTTTCTTCGAGGGTTGTGTCTTCATGGATAGTGTTATAATTTGGCTTCTGCATTGGGTTTACCTATTAGCTGCTCCAGGCTTTCACCTGCAGTTTGTGACAATGGTGTTCTTATCTGAGATGGGTTCTTGTATCAAATCTTACTAATTTATGACCAGAAACTACTACAACTCAGTAATATTAGTAAAATTAGTTGCCTAAAGGACATGAAGCAAGATTCAGAACAGTGACATAATAGCCTTTGTAAGTAACCTTTGTAAGTAGGAGGCTGAATCCAATCTGTTGGCATGCAGCTGGAAAACTAAAACCTTGGCAAGACTTCGGTTTCCATGTAGGGGTTATGGTTTTGTGCTCTTTGTTTTAAGATAAATCCTTGATTGCAAATGGATTTGAAAAACAATTCTCTTTAGTCAAGCTCAGTGACATGCAGGAGAATGCTCTCTGTTACTACTGGAGACCCAGTTTGAGTACCAGCAGCCAGAATCCAAGCTAGACCTCATAAAGAAATCTAAATAGCTGCCTCTTCATACTGAGTAGTTATAGGAAGACAGTTAAAGGAAGTAAGAGTTGGAGCAGGCCCTGGACTACTTAATTTGGCTTCTGATGTCATCTTGTTATTGATCTTCTGTGTAAATCCCTTTTGCAGCACCTCATCATAGCAATTACACGAACATACATTCTCAATCTCTACCCTGGTTGCTGACATCGTATAATGTAACACATGCTATGATTTAATTTTGGCTCTGATTGATGGGGATTAAGGGTTGCCAACTTTCCTGAGCAGATGCCATTCTTGATAAGTGTCTGCTGGTTGAAAGGAGGCAACCCCTGCTTGGATCAGCTGTGAGGTTAGCACCCCCAGCTTTTAGTTTTGATGAGGGGGCAGGCAGAGAGAATCTTGCATTGCTCACCAGTAGCATCTGCTCATGGGATTTGCTATTGATGCCTCGTTCCTCCTTGGTTGGAAGGAACAGGGCTACAAGTTGGCTTTAGAGTGGCGATTGGGGGCGGGAAGTGTGGAAAGTGACAGGACTGAGGGATGCAAAAGACCTACCAGCAAGAAAGGATTGAAGAATGCCTATGGCTTGCTAGAATGTCCCAAATCATCTTTAACCTTTTCCCTGGGTGACCCATGTACTGAAGGGGTTGCTCAGTAACCTTATGCAAAAATGAAATCCCTTGGTATGGATGAGTCATGAGGTTGCAACTGGTTTCTTAAATGTGTATGGCGGCCTGGGCAACAATTTTAATTGGGGGGGCCATGCCAAGATTTTGGTCAAGGGCTGCACTTTTCTATGGTGAGGGAATGAGGTCTGGGATGGTGGCTGAGTTCAGAAGGGAGCTCAGGGTAGGGACAGGTGTGGGAGAGGGACTGTGGGTAAAGGAGGAGCTTGTGAGCTGGGGCAGGGGATTGGGGTGTAGCAGGGGAGTGCCAGAGGGAGGCCCTTACCTAAGCAGTTCCCACCCATCAACACTCAGGCTTGCTAGCAGCCCTAGACCACTCTGTAAGGCTGTCTATGCTATAGGGGAGTCTGTGTGCTGCCCCCAGCAAAATTTCTCAGCTTCTATTGGCCAGAAACATGGAAGCTGAGAGTTTTCCTAGGGGTTGGAGGCAGTGTGCAAAGCCTTGTTCCTTCCCCCTTTGCAGCACAGAACCACAGGTTGCAGCTTGATGCTTTGAGTGGGGTTGATTGGTGCACAGGGTGCGCCAGAGACGGCCCGTGTGCTGTACTGTAAAAATACACTCTGAGTATTCTTTGGAATGAAATTCAACCTGGTGAACAAGATCAGCACAGCACTATATTCATGATTTAAATGCATTGTCAAAGGGGTTAATTGGGGTTTATGGGTTGCACAGGGCTTCCTGTCAGGCCTTCATTGTAGGGAGAGATTTTACCCACTGAGAGTCCATCTGCATTGCTTCGTTTCTAAGTGATGTCCAGCCACCATGGTTCATGGACACAGAATAGTTAAAATGCAAGCGCCCTTAGAATCCTTCATTACACCACTGAAATGAGTTTCCTGGAAACCTGGGTTTCATTTTACAGGGTTTTTCTTTGAGCACCAAAATTCTCTGAATAGTTCTGACTTGATCCAACATTCTTAGTCCACTAGCAAAAGGGTGATCTTGTGCAATGTCCAGCACCACATGCTGAGGATGACATTTACTGGAAGTTCTTATTCTAATATGCTGGGCCACTTCGCAGAGGAGGCCCATGGGTTTGTGTTTTCTAACACACTTGACCACAGCAAAAGAAACCATTTGGAATCTCTGCATTTGAAGTTGGCTCCATATAGCTGCATCCTCTACCATGCACTGGCTCAAAGACCCTGCAGGTGCCACAGCTCACTGAAAGTGACTCTACTTTGCAGTGATGTAAATTTGTTTGCGTCTCTTAAGTTCTCTGTAGTTTGTATAGCTAAGAAGCAATAAAGAACAAAGCTGTTCTGATCTTCACACTTCTGGCCGTAGTTTATCAGGAACACATGAAATGTTGCATACCTGTATTTTTCCAGGCATTTTCAGATTAGCAAAGAGATAGTGAATCTAATTAGAAGACTGCACTTTAAACTGACTTTCCTCCTGTCTTGGCGTGAGGGCTTCAGTTAAGTGCCAGTTCACAGAGCAGAGGGGCATACCCAATTTATCTAACATGAATTCTGTTGATGTATTCACAGTGCTGTAAGTAATATCCATTTTAACCATTCTAATTTGTTTCTTAAATTGCATTTAAAAAATAGTTTAAATTCACTTTTGACTCAACTGGCAAAACTTAAGTGCCGGATTTCCTATCTAAGCAGCATCCTTTAAAACTCTTCAACTGCATGCTCTTTTATTGTACTAGCGTGCATTAAATGCAGATTGTTGGCCCGAACGTCGCATTTCTATTTTTCTTTTTCCTCTACCCACTGTAATTTATAGTATTTAACAAGTCTAAGACTGTGTCTGCTTCGGCCTTTGATCAACACCTTTTTTGTTACTGCGTGCTTAAAGTAACAACCCCTTACAAGGCAAAAAGTCTGGTGCCTATCAGCGAGTGTTGATGGAAACAGGACAGTGAGATCTGGAAGTTCCTAGTCACAGACCGATATACAGGTGGTAGGTGTGTGATTCAGTTGTCTTGCTTGAGGACTAAGAGAGGTTGAGAATTTCAGCAGCTGCACCTATGACTGAGCAGTCGGTCCTTTTTAGGACCTCCCCCTGCTCACCCCACATGGGGAGGAGCTAGAACAGGTGCCTCAACTACTCTTAACTTCGTTCCTCTTTGCTGGATAGCTGCATCCACCAGGATCACCATACCTACCTGCCGACAAGCTGAGGAGGACAAGAGGCACAGGGAGGAAGGAGAAATTCGCTTTCAGTCATGGTCAAAAGCTTCCTGCCATATGCAGAAATATCTGTTCTCACTGGCATAAAACTTGTGGTTCAACAATAGGCCTTATCAGCCACTTAAGGATCCCTAACTCCTATGGAAGCTGATCATAGCTGGTAATGAGCAATCGCCATCAATCAATCAAACCCCACGAATGACAACGTTTTACCAGCAACGAAGGGTCCTGTGGCACATTATAGACTAACAGAAAAGTTTTGAGCATGAGCTTTCGTGAGCACAGACTCACTTCTTCAGATGCTCATTTTACCGTGGCAAGTAAAATGTGAATGCTGCTTTGTCAGTAGGAGTGCTCTGATGCCAACAAAGCAAGCCCCCCCTCAGAGGGTGGAAATACTGTGTCGACAAGCAGCAGCCACACATGATGACTAACGACAAGGCTATGTTGACACAGCCTCGTCACTAACTGCTGCATAGACACACATCCATAAGTTACTTAGTATCAATGACTTAGAAACCCCGAAACAACAAAAATACTGCCCGCTAAAGATTCTTAGCCTTCTGTGTATCGTTACTGCCGTGCAAAGCTGGCTTGTCTGGAAAGCAAGTTAAACTGACTGCAAGCTAGATTTAAAGCATTGTTGACACTAAAACATTTTCCCCATAAATAACAGTTGAGTGGTAATGATGATCTAGAACAAATAGAAGGGACTGATCTCCAGTCCAAAGGGCTCATAACTTTACAGCTGTGACATTAAAGATTGCTTTCACGGGCCATATATCCTGTAGGACAGAATTTCTTTTCCCCCTAGCGAAGGTATTTCAGATGCGTGCTTCACATCTTAAAGTTGCTGTTGACTCTCTGATATACAAGCTGTCAGAACGCATAAAACTGCAGGAGAAGAACCAACTAACAGTACCTTACATCAACTAAGTGCCCTCACTCCATCCATGTCTTTAGAACAATTGGAACATTAAAGGGTTATTTTATAAGTAGATACAATTGAAACAAAGGATCAGTACTTCAACTGATAGCGTTCAGACAGCAAAACAAGAAAGGTTTGGTTTTGTTGCCTCCTGCCTGAAATTCCTTTTTTTATTTTTGAGGGTTTAGGAGAAGAGCACTGAATTAATGTGAGATCAGCCTTTTACTTTTTCAGTCAAATCCTGCCCATTTTAAATGAGTCAGTTAAACTAAGGTGGACGTGGATCCGCACTGGTGTTTGAGCACTGTTTTTCTCTAAATGAGGAACACAATATACTATGTAGCATCTGTGACTATATTCATTTGGTTCATATCTTTGCGTGGGGATTCACTGTTTGTACAGGTCAGTTTTATCTTTATGCTATAGCCCCCAGTGTTTTCTAATGGTACGGTCCACCAGGTATAACACTCTGCAAGCATAGCAACTGTTCACACATATTTGCCAGGACCTACTAGGGTCAGACACTTCAGGAAGGTGCTTAACAACCAGAATCAAAGTCTGTGTGGATAAGCATGTCTATCTGCTCCCTACACTAGATCCGAATTTTACTGTGTCAAATTCAGATGTTAAAATAAATTGTGTAGACTTCAAGGTGGGATAAGCTGCCCTTTTAAGAACCAAAGAGAAGCTAGTATTTAACTGGCTGTTTGCCATCCACTTTACCACTGCTGGTCACATAAAAGCTATTTATTTACATCAGAAGTGGTCATCAAAATAAGATGTGACAATTACAGCATGATTCATTCTCTTTCTGTGCTAATGATTGATCCTTAATTAGCAGGAAAGAGATGCAGCTAGACTATGTTTCCTCATCTTTTTCCTCCAAAACTATGTTTCCTCCCCCCCCCCCAAAACTATTCAGCCAGGCTTTTGGTATTCCTACTTTGCATCATGTTCTTTGCAGACCTAAAGCAGGCTATCAATGAGTTTGCTGAGTAGTACAGGTCACTGACGCTTTGCTAGGGTTTTATCATGAAGGAAAAGAGGCTGCAGCCATATGAACTACCTGCCTCTGGTGCAGGTCCTCTGACAGAATGAGGAGGAGTGACCTTTTTATCCCTAACTGGATACCGACACTGTAGTCCACAGTCCTGGTTGCCCCATTAGGAATATTTGGTGTTTGAAATCTTCTTCCAAAGCAAGGTTTTGAGATTGTTCAGCACAAGTGAGTGGTGCACTTCCATCTGGCTAGCCAGGCCGCTCAGGGTCATACAAGTTCGTAGCTGCTTCTGCAGCTCTTCCTTCAAGTCAGATGGAGCTCCATACAGCAAGTAGTCCTGCAACAGCCCACAGGCTTTTGCCAGGTTGGGCTGGACCACGTCGCTCTTGCATTGCTTCATGAGTTTGTCACACGTCGCCATGCAGTCCTTTCCATAGGTGCAGTCCACGTTCTGCTCACAGTGACGTCCCTTGAGGAAACCTCTGATTGCCATCTCTGTGGCCACCTTCCGCAGGTTAACCATTTTGAAGTCATACTTGTCATTGTAGCCCACGTTCTTAAAGCTGGTTTCGCAGATATAGAAGTTCCCGTACGTCCCATGGAATATCTCCTCCACAAACTCCAAAAGGCCGATGGCGATTTTTGCTCTCCTGGGCCAGGCTGGGGCAAACCACTGGAGAATAATCTGGTGAATGGCTGAAGGCAGCAATGGCTGGAAGAAGTGAGGGACATTAGTACCATAAAGGGAGTTGTGAGGGATTTTCTCTGTGACATACAGGTCCCCGCAGTGCCCCAGTAGTTTGGAGGTGTGCTCTTTCTCATGCAAGGAGAGCATGAGCAGGAATTCATTCAGATGAAGTAGAGCCCAGATGGATTTGGCTTCTGCTAGGGACACTTTCCCATCTCTGTTCACGTCTGCCATGGTGATGATTTGGTTCACCAAGGCTGCAAGTGACATCTGATCTCCTAGGTTGGCCTGCAAACAAATAAGAAACCACATTGGGTTTTTAAATGTTACCCATTGTGTAAATTAATTCAGGGCAGAGGTGCTGCTTTCTGTGTGAGGTAAAACCCTGGGGGACATGCTCTGCTGCCGCTAGCTGATTACAACCCGTTAGATTCTCCAAGTGATTTTGCAGCTCAGAGCTGCTCTAAAGTGGGAAAAGGCTCAACAGGCTAGGCAGAGTGCAGCAAGGTTTGTGTGTGCTTTTTGACACCCATTTGTGCCTGCCTGCCGTCCTTGGGATAAGAACATAAGAATGGCCATACTGGGTCAAACCAAAGGTCCATCTAGCCCAGTATCCTGTCTGCCGACAGTAGCCAATGCCAGGTGCCCCAGAGGAGGTGAACCAAAGACAATGATCAAGCAATTTGTCTCCTGGCATCCATCTCCCCCCTTTGACAAAAGGCTAGTCACCATACCTTACCCCTTGCTAACAGCCATCTATGGACCTAACCTCCAAATATTTATCGAGCTCTTTTTTAAATTCTGTTAGAGTCCTGGCCTTCACAGCGTCCTCTGGTAAGGAGTTCCACGGGCTGACTGTGCGCTGTGTGAAGAAAAACTTTCTTTTATTAGTTTTGAACCTGCTACCCATTAATTTCATTTGGTGTCCTCTAGTTCTTATGTTATGGGAACAAGTAAATAACTTTTCTGTATTCACTTTCTCCACACCATTCATGATTTTATATACCTCTATCATATTCCCCCTCAGTCTCCTCTTTTCTAGACTGAAAAGTCCCAGTCTCTATAGCCTCTTTTCATATGGGACCCATTCCAAACCCTTAGTCATTTTAGTTGCCCTTTTCTGAACCTTTTCTAACGCCAATATATCTTTTTTGAGGTGAGGAGACCACATCTGCACGCAGTACTCAAGATGTGGGTGTACCATAGTTTTATATAGGGGAAGTAAGATATTCTTCATCTTATTTTCTATCCCTTTTTTAATTATTCCTAACATCCTATTTGCTTTACTGACTGCCACTGCACACTGCGTGGATGTTTTCAGAGAACTATCCACTATAATTCCAAGATCCCTTTCCTGATCTGTTGTAGCTAAATTTGACCCCATCATATTGTATGTGTCATTGGGGTTATTTTTCCCAATGTGCATTACCTTACACTTACCCACATTAAATTTCATTTGCCATTTTGCTGCCAGTCACTCAGTTTACTGAGATCTTTTTGAAGTTCTTCACAGTCTGCTTTGGTTTTGACTATCCTGAACAGTTTGGTGTCATCTGCAAACTTTGCCACCTCACTGCTTACCCCTTTCTCTAGATCATTGATGAATAAGTTGAACAAGATTGGTCCCAGGACTGACCCTCGGGGAACACCACTAGTTACCTCCTTCCGTTGTGAAAATTTACCATTTATTCCTACCCTTTGTTTCCTGTCTTTTAACCAGTTCCCAATCCATGAAAGGATCTTTCCTCTTATCCCATGACAACCTAATTTACATAAGAGCCTTTGGTGAGGGACCATGTCAAAGGCTTTCTGGAAACCTAAGTATACTATGTTTACTGGATCCCCCCTGTCTGCATGCTTGTGAACCCCTTCAAAGAACTCTAATAGATTAGTAAGACATGACTTCCCTTTACAGAAACCATGTTGACTTTTGCTCAACAAATCATGTTCTTCTACGTCTGACAATTTTATTCTTTACTATTGTTTCTACTAATTTGTCCGGTACTGACGTTAGATTTACCGGTCTATAATTGCTAGGGTCTCCTTTAGAGCCCTTTTTAAATATTGGTGTTATATTAGCTGTCTTCCAATCATTGGGTACCGAAGCTGATTCAAAGGATAGGTTACAAACTACCGTTAATAGTTCCGCAATTTCACATTTGAGTTCTTTCAGAACCCTTGGGTGAATACCATCTGGTCCCAGAGACTTGTGACTGTTTAGCTTATCAATTAGTTCCAAAACCTCCTCTAATGACACTTCAATCTGGGAGAGTTCCTCAGATTTGCCACCTATAAAGGACGGCTCAGATTTGGGAATCTCTCTTACATCCTCAGCCGTGAAGACTGAAGCAAAGAAATCATTTAGTTTTTCTGCAATGGCATTATCTTCCTTGACTGCTCCTTTTATGTCTCTATTGTCCAGGAGCCCGCTGCTTTTTTAGCAGGCTTCCTGCTTCTAATGTACTTAAATAACATTTTACTATTGTTTTTTAAATTTATGGCTAACTGTTCCTCAAAATGTTTTTTGGCTTTTCTTATTACATTTTTACATTTAATTTGGCAGTGTTTATGTTACTTTCTATTTTGATCACTAGGATTTGACTTCCACTTTTTAAAGGGTGTCTTTTTATCTCTCACTGCCTCTTTTACATGGTTGTTAAGCCATGGTGGCTCTTTTTTAGGTCTCTTACTGTGTTTTTTAATTTGGGGTATACATTTAAGTTGGGCCTCTAATATGGTATATTTGAAAAGTTTCCACGCAGCTTGCAGGGATTTTACTCTAGTTACTCTACCTTTTAATTTCTGTTTAACTAACCTCCTCATTTTTGTGTAATTCCCCGTTTTGAAATTAAATACCAGAGTATTGGACTGTTGCGGTGTTCTTCCCAACACAGGAATATTAAATGTTGTTATGTTATGGTCACTATTTCCAAGGGGTCCTGTAACAGTTACCTCTTGGACCAGATCCTGTGCTCCACTCAGTACTAAATCAAGAATTGCCTCTCCCCTTGTGGGTTCCTGTACCAGCTGCTCCAAGAAGCAGTCATTTAAGGCATCAAGAAATTTTCTCTCTGAATCCCTTCCTGAGGTGACATGTACCCAGTCAATATGGGGATAATTGAAATCCCCCATTATTACTAAGTTTTTTATTTTGATAGCCTCTCTAATCTCCCTTCGCATTTCAGCACCACTATCACTGTCCTGGTCAGGTGGTTGATAATCTTTCTCTTGAATAGTTATAGCTAAATCATGTCCCATCATTTTGTATGTATACTTGGGATTATTTTTTCCCATGTGCATTACCCCTTAACATCTATGTAAACTTGTGTAGGACATGGCCTCATGCTCTGTCTATACTGGCAGTGCTGAGAGGAAGATTCAAAAAGGGTCTGTGATCCTCATCCTTGAAGGTGGTTGGGTTCCCAAATGGCACTGAAATCAATGGGCAATTGCAGCCTGTGACTGACTGCTGGGGGACCGTCTTGCAAATAGAGTTCCAAAATGAGAATGAAATGCACCCTCCTGCCTAATGCTCTGATTGTGTTTGCTATATGTGCTTATCTAGTGGTTCCCAGAGTATCTGCTCTGGGGATTATCTTGATTATAAAAGCACACCAGGCCTCACTCTGAAACAGTAGTGATCAGAGTCCTTCAGACAGAACAGGATCTTTTTCAAGCTCTGTAGGGGATAGAAGAATGAATTTAGCTTAGGTTTCTCCCCGCTAGCAAGCACTCTTGCTGGTACCAAGGACTTCCAAACGTAGAGGTGAAAATGCCATGTCCTGAAAAACAATGCAAGACCTTAGGTGCCCGAGTGATACTGACTTTTAGGAAATTCAGGAGCATCTCTCTGAATTCATCCATGGATGTCCCCCTTGTAGGCTTGTCAAAGAGAACCAGGTCCCTCCGGGGCACTGCATCAGGGTTGCTGTCTGCCTTTAAAGCGTCTTCGATACCACATTTAATGATGACTTCATTTTCCTTCCAGAGCCCCCTGTAAACCTGGACCAAAGAAGAGATGAGTGACTATGAGAAGATTTGCATTTGATTTAGTCAGTCAAAGGTGGGCTCTTGAAGGTTTCCCAGGAGAGCCCAGTGACTGTGGAGGTCCATTAGGTGCAATCATTCAAGATTCCCTTTCACCAACTCCAGTTAGTTCAGCTGGTGAACACTAAGGGGGGTTTACAATTATGCAGCCCACTGTCTGTGCACGTGTGGGTAGTGGCCATGCAACTTCTATGCTGCTGTGCCCAGGTGCCTCAGGCAGGGAAGAGGGCTCTGGATAGCCCACTCAGTCCTTGGCCTTTCTAGTGGAGCAGCCAGTGTGCCTTTGTGACTGAATGCCGGGGTGGTCTTGCAAATAGAATTCCAAGATGAAAATGAAGTGTGCCCTCCTGCCTAACCCTCCTGTGGGGGCACAGGAGGGCTACCACATCAAGGGTGCTTTGGGGAGTGTGTTCGCCCACCTACGCTGGGAGGGCTGAAAAGAACAACCACAGCAGCTGTGTGGATGGGCCCAGCACTGCACCAAGTCGTCTCCATTTTATTTAATGGGTCCTGGATCCCACCACTAGCAAGTTCAGGGAAGCACATTTCTAATGGCTCTTGTGCAGGAATTCTCTCTTGGCAATGCCATTCCCACCAAAGGCCAGGGAAAGCAGGTCAGTTTGCCTCCCTCCAAAGCTCCAGGTCGGTTTGCCTGACTTGCATGGACTTTGGGTCAGGGTCTAGATCGGGGTGGGCAATTAGCAGCCCATTTGCCAGACATGGTTTGCCAGGGTTAGCCGCTGGTGGGTGGGCTGCCAGATGCTTTATCTACTTGCGTGTCCGCAGGTACGGCTGCTCACTGCTCCCATTGGCCAGGAAGAGCGAATTGTGGCCAATGGGCTCTGCGAACAGCCATACCTGCAGACGTGGAGGTAAATAAATGGATGCATTGGGGCCCACCAGGAACTACCCCTGGCAAACCACATCCAGCTTGCGTGCCGCCACCCTCTCCCCACATCCCCAACTTCAATGGTATTTTTCCCTCTCTTGTTTTGAGTGTAGATTGCTGAGAACTGTCGGCAGAAGATACAGAAATGCTCTGGGCAGTTTGTGTATCTCCTGCCAACAGTTCCAGTGGAGAAGTTTTCCTGACATCTGGCCCGTCCACATGGGCCAAATGTTGGGAAAACCCCCTCAGCTAAGACCTCCCTTTTTTCTCAGAGAATGAGGATTACCAGGATGCTGCCAGAAGGCTCCCGAGAGAAACCTGCAATGTAGGCATAGCTTAGGAGACTGGCCAGCGGTTGGATGAGGCTGCTCAGTCGCACAGGCGTGCCCGCAGCTCCGCAAGAAAGCATAAAGTTGAGGTCTCTAAGGAGCTCAGCCCAGACCTCCCAAACAAAAGCCAGCCCTGATAAGAACACGGGAGAGCAGGCGAGCTGGGGTGTGGGGGTATATGTTGTACTGCTGTCTTAGTGGGGCACCTTCTCTGGGGCAAAGAGACTCATCTACCCACTGAGTTAAGTTCCCAGAGCTCAGCTGGCCAGTCCTACTTACCTGCTGAGTGGCGGAGGAAGAGAGACACTGCTGGAACACTAGCGAGTGCTCCTCACACAGGTCTTTGCACGTTGAGCCAGAAATGATCCCCTTCTTGTACTGATCACACTGGGGAGCGAGAGAGAGAGATGTTACCCAATTCACTAGCAGGATCAGAGGTGTAGTGTCACTTCGGTATCTGGGGAGGAAGCAGTGTTAGGCATCCCCGAGGGGTTGCACAGGGCCCCTGCCCAGCTGTGCCCAGGAGTAGGATCCATTTTCCAGCATCACAGGATGGTTCCCAAGCCATGAGGAATCACACTTCATTTGAGCCCTGCTCCCTTTGCACGCCACCTCCTGGGTCAGGCTCCCAGCACCCTGTCCAAATACCACCATTGCAGCCCTGGCTTTGGGGTGACTAATGAGGGCAAGGACTGAAAGGCAGTTTGGAGAGATGTCACCTTAATGAGGAGGTGACAAAGTGGGGTGTGAGAATTTTAACCCCCAGGTTAGGTTGCATGTGTTCCCACTGTCCTGTAGTAACCCAAGGTGAGTACCTCAGTTTCCCCAGGCGGTGCATCAGTGCATAGTTGGCGATGGTTCAATGCAATGATGTCTCGTACCTTCACACGGGGCCTTCAGGCTGTCTGTAACCTAGGCAACCAGGTGACACCTTTCTTCCCTGGGAAACAGGACAAAGGAGGGAGGAGGGGCCTGGCTGGTTTGAAGTGGAACTGGGCTGTTGTGTGCGGCAGTCTTGTCTGGCTGGCGATGGAGGAAGGAGAGCCAGGGCCTCTGCTCAGCCACCCCCCTCGGGGCCCCTCTCCCCAGAAATGGATTGTACGGACGGCGTCTGGTTTCTGTGCTGACATCTGTTCTACGCTGTGTCCCTGACTAATAAACCTTCTGTTCTGCCTGCTGAATGAGAGTCACATCTGTCTGCGGATGGGGCACAGGACCTGGTGACCCCACACTCCCTGACAGCAGAATGTAAATGACCAACTCGAACTAGACGCCCCATCTGGACCACGGGAGGTCAGTACTGTCTAGCAGCATCACCAGCACTTCCACTGCTTACTGCACTCTTAGAAGACATTTGGGGTAAATTACAGCTAAATAGCTCTACAACCAGGACTGGTGACTGGAAACAAACTTTATGGGACTGTGGGAAGCTTGGCCACACTTGCGATAAATGGTTGTCTGGCTAACTAAACTGATGCTGGATTACAGATGTTGCTGGACAAGAGAGTGCTGGACTAGAGAGGTTCAACCTATACTATAAACCTTAAGAAAATGACTCAGGACATAGATTACCTAAAGGTTCATTAGCTCAGGGGTGCTCAAACTGTGGGTCAGAATCCCCACGTGGGTCACAGACAGTGTTCCCTGTAAGACAAGCACTTGGGTGGCTGTCCAGGAGAGAATCATGTGCCACCCAGCTAATTAGCAATGTGCCCACTGCCAATAGCCTGTGCTCCTAATGGTGGTGCACATCTGGACGTCTCAATGCACATAAAATTTATTCTGCACATGCATGGGAAAAAATAGAGGGAACACTGGTCACAGCCCCGTTAACATGGGATTGTCGAAACTGGCACTGGACTTGCTGGGGCTCAAGCCAAAAGCCCTTGTGCTTCAGCTGTGCCCCACCCCGCCAACTCCAGGTGGCTGAGCTCATGCGCTCCCCTCCTGGAGGCATACAGTAATTTTTGTTATCAGGAAGGGGTAACAGAACAGTGAAGTTTGCCGACAGCTGCAGTAGATACCCACTGCCTCTCCAGACTAGCTTTATGGTATTGGATAAATTCTAACATTTACACTACACAGCTCATAGAGACATCATCAATCAAAACAAACAAACTCACACAGCTGTTGGAAATTACATTTTAACCTCTTGGTGGAAGTTCACGCTAAGGTGACTGAACCTACAGCTCAGAGAAAATATATACTCCGTTTTATTTTCATTTGTTGACTGTGTACATTCAGCAGCATTTTGTTTATAAGCCGGTTCACAGTTTCCTTTGCTCATGGGGGTCATTCCACCAGTAACAGGCTCAGAAAAGAAAACCGTACACTCTAGTAAAAAATGTGATTGTAAACACAAAACTTGTCAGGGGATTCAGATCCTGGATATGTGCTGTGCCTCAGTTTCCCCACCTATAACGTGGGGATAATAATATTGAACCACTACTGAGGGGGCAGGTGGCTGAGCTGTAATGCATTCATGCTTGCCAAGACATGTCAGATCCCAGAGGACCCACGGCCCTCCCAAGCACCAACCTTTTCAGAAGTGACAAGGGATTTTTGCATGCCCAAACTGAGCCCAGTTGAAGGGACTCAATTTCCAGAGTGCAGGGGGAGCTGGTTTAAAACTAACCAAAGGAACAGAGAGAAAGCCGTGCTAGTCTGTATAACTATCAAAACAAAAAAGCAGTCAAGTAACACTTTAAAGACTAACAAAATAATTTATCAGGTGAGCTTTTGTGGGACAGACCCACTTCTTCAGACCATAGCCAGACCAGAACAGACTCAATATTTAAGGCACAGAGAACCAAAAACAGTAATCAGTGTTCTTTGCTTTCACCCCCACCCCGCCCCTCTACTCTCTGATTTGCTCACCTTGATAATTTTTTTCTGATTTGTCCACCTCCATTACTATTTCTGGTTCTCTGTGCCTTAAATATTGAGTCTGTTTTGGCATGACTCTGGTCTGAAGAAGTGGGTCTGTCCCACGGAAGCTCACCTAATAAATTATTTTGTTAGTCTTTAAAGTGCTACTTGACTGCTTTTTTGTTTTGATAACCAAAGGAAGTTTTTCTTCACGCAGCGCACGGTAGGCCTGTGGAACTCCTTGCCAGAGGATGTTGTGAAGACCAGGACTTTAACAGGTTCAAAAAATGCTGATAAATTCATAGAGGTTCGGTCCATCAATGGCTATTAGCCAGGATGGGTAGGAATGGTGTCCTAGCCTCTGTTTGTCAGAAGCTGGAGATGGATGGCAGGAGAGAGAGATCACTTGATTACCTGTTCTGTTTGCTCCTTCTGGGGCATCTGGCATTGGCCTCTGTCAGAAGACAGGACAGTGGGCTAGATGGACCTTTGAAGTCTGACCTAGAGTGGTTGTTCTTATCATCTTTTGATCTTAGTCATTTTCTAAAAATCAGGCCTTTTTAAAGGGCACGGGTTGGATCCCCATAAATGGCAGCACCCAAACTCACAAGACACAAGTGTGAAAAGCTTGGCCAAGAATTCTTACCGTAAAGAGCCCAGGCCAAACGTCAGACTAGCTCCAAGCGTTTCAGTTAACCTGGGCCTCACTTTTGCACATTGGCTCCATGTGCTGTCTACATTTGGCTTTATTGCCAAAGCAGATCATGCAGCTAGGCTGGAGCTGTTTCCTCTCCTGCCAGTTTGCCCCTGCAGCATCCAGCGCACGTCTAGCCACTTCCTGGACAGTACCAAACAGGCTCAAGGAGAGCAGCAGCTGATACAGGTGAGCCCGAGGCTTGGGAATGAAGCACATCTCTCTACTCTGAGGGCTGAACTGAACTGTCTGCTGTAATTGTTCTCTGTTCTGAAGTAAACCCGCCCTTTTAAGCCCAGCCTGTCTCAGGCTCAAGCACGCCATGATGATCCAGCAAGCATCAATAAACACACGCATCCCTGCAGGCAGGGAGGGGGTCAATACTTGGTTATCACTCATTCCGCAGTGCCAAGCTGCATCTGACAGGATGCATAGTGCCTTAATTAGGATGGACTGGCAGGCAGCTCAGCGTTAAATGACCTGCTGCGCCGACCAGGGGATGGTCTGGGCTGTCCCAGCATTGCTGCCCCTATTTGGGTAGGTGCACCCGGGATGCTCTGGCTCTGTTCGGAGAGGGCCCTTTCCAGGCAGGGCACAGGTCAAGAAATGGGTTTGAGCTGCAAACTGGATCAAGACATAAACCTTCCCAGCATTCAGAGACAGAGGTGTTCTCGCTGCGCCACAAAAGCCAAGAGCTCAACTGTGCTCTGCAGGATTCAGGGTGAACTAGAGCCCCCCTCCAGCTGGAGTTGGTGCTATGGAACATCCCAGCCCATGGTGAAGGGAATGTCTGTCACAAGAGATTCCCCCGCTCTTTAGCACAGGATCACACCCGTTCCAGCAGCCAGTGCCACTGCAACCTCCTATCTCACAGACAGTGCCAGGGGAGGGGGGAAGGAGAGGAAAGAGGCCATCTTTGCTGTTTGTAAATTGCAAGTTGAGATCACAACAAAGCAAGCTGTCCCGCAGCACCTTAAAGATGAACAGTGCTATTAGGTGATGAGCTCTTGTGGGAAAGCCCCACGTCTTCAGCTCTTGAGTACACTGAGAAAAAAAAAACACAGAAGACTGTGAGGAATCAGCTAAACAGGGATGCTAGAGGACTACTTTGTTCTGCGAAGATACAGACGAACAAGGCTCACTCTCTGAGACCGTGCAAGTTGAGATGGTCCCATTGACCCTGCCCTAGGACTTCATCCTGCCAGAGGCAGAGGGCCCTTTGCTCCCACTGCTGTCAGCAAGCTGATGGCACTTGGTATCTTACTGGAGCGCTCAGCACCTTGAAGGTTTGAGCAGTCTCCCCATTTCTATGAAACGAGTTCTCTGCCTGCCATGGTGGCGATCACAAGAGGGTGACCGGCTGCATGAAACAGCAACACCACAAGGGAACCAGATGAAGAGGCTCCTGGATGGCCTCCCTGCTCACTTAGCTAAATGTGGGGAAGGATGGAGCAGTCCACTTTCCATAGAGACAGCCTGCTGGCTAGAGAGATGGGGCGGGGGAAGGGAGAAAGCTGTCAGGCCCTGAAGCAGAGCTGAGATTCCCTGCAGCAAAGCAGAATCCAAGTGGCTGCACATGGAGCTAGTCAACCACTGTGCCTCAGGCACATTTCTGTGTAGACCAGCTCACGCTGGGAGATGGGCCACACCTGCCATCACTGAGCCTGGCTGATGGAGCTGATTGGAGAAACGGTGGGGAAGGTCTCTGTGCCTTTGAAAAGGGCCTGGTGGGAGGTGCCCTTAGCCAGCTCCTAGTTTCTGTGGTGTTAGGGCCCTTGCTGGGGAATTGTTAGTCCCTTTTGCTCAACGGGGGAAGAATCCAGGCAGGGAAGCCTGGGGGTGTGGTAATGCAAGCCAGGCTGCTGAGCAGATAAACATCTCTGAGACTGCTGGGGATTGGGGCTGGCTAGGATGAACCTGAATCAAGGTTGGAGCAGGGGTCTTGCCTGCAGTATTGGTTCTGTGTTTGTTGCAGGGGGGGCTGCAGAGAGGCTGGGTGTGAGTCACTGGTGACTAGAAGCCACCTGAAAAAAAGCATTTTAATCAGGTAGGGAAGGGAGGTATCTTAACACCTACCTGGCCAAATGGCCCCCTCTGCCAGCCTTGCAAGGTCAAGCTGCCTACCCTCGAGTCTACCTGTCCTACTCTATCCTCAGCTGACCCAGCTCCTGTCCCTCCCCAGCAGGACTGCACACACACTACTGCAGTCCTGGTACCAGCTGATCCATACGGTGACTGCTGCTCAGTGCTCCCCTCCTGATGCAGTTTAGATGCTGCCTGACTGACTGAGCGTCCCCAAGGCCTTGCCTCTCAAGGCTGCTGAGATGCTAGATTGGTGGCGGCAGCTGCTAGTTAAGAAGTTTGGGTCCTGCAGTCACTTGGAGTTTGAGTTAGGAAAGGAGAAGGATTTTTCCAGTGTCCCCTGATGACATTGGTTCTTCTCCTGCTCCCTCCCTTCTGCCTGCCCCCAGCCCCTTTTCCCCCAGGGAGGGACCCTTCTGGGCTTGTGCCGAGAAGACTGGTGTAGAACGGAGGACTGTGCTATCCAGGGCTGTTTGGCCTTCCCCAGTAGCTCTCAGCCTATAGCACCTGCAACTCACATCAGTTTCCCCTGGTGGCCTGGGATTAAACCACTGAAAAAGGAAGTTAAGGGGAAACAAAAAGCCAGGCAGAGAGGACGCTCCAGCAGCTGGTGGCTTGTATACCCCAGTCCATCTCTTCCCCAACGGGGCTGTACAAGGCCCCCAACCAAACAAATGAACCCTCTGCTCTGGAGCTATGACAAGTGGCTGTCCTTTAACTAACATCATGCCAGGTTATGGATGTTGCCGGATGAGGGAGTGCCAGACTAGGGAGGTTCAACTTGTACTATACAACAAGCACCAAAATATATAACGCTTAGGGAGGGGAGAAGGGGTTTAGATTAATAGATTTTAAGGCTTTTGTAATCATCTAGTCTGATCTCTTGCATAGCATAGGACAGAGACCATCATCCAATAATTGCTCACCCGTATGTCCCTGGACTACCAGAGTGATGCAACTGAATCTTGTGTTTTGTTACGAACAGCTAAAGTTTTCCCTTTAAGTGGCTGCTCAGGAGAGAGTCCATTGCCACCCAGCTGATTTGCAAACTGCCCATGCCTGGGTTTTTTGTTTCCACTGCTGGTGCACATTTGCACATGCCTCAGTGAACATAAAATTTATTCTGCACATGGATGGAAAAGATAAGCAGGAACATGGAACAGCTGGCTCTAGGCTGTGGCCCTTGGGCCTCCAGTCCATCCCCTTGCACCCTTTTCCCCACAACCCTCCACACAAACACACTGGAGTGGGAAACATGCCATGCCACAGCAGCAAAGCTTTTGGCAGGAGCACGTGGGTGGATTCTCTCATGGTCATGGGGATGTGACGGCAGCAGACCTGTAGAGATCTGAGCATTTAATCACCCTGTACGTATTCTGTGTTAGGATAAGTGCACAGCTGAGGACATCCCTATCTATTCCGGCAGCAATTTCCAGCTACGTTATATGTTCCCTCATCAAGCAACCTCGTTAAGAGCGGGGTTGATTCAGCGACATCTTCCAAAGTAGAATCAATTAATGTGTCAAAACAAGGCAGGTGCGGCAGGGCTGAAATCTGAAGCGAGCCCAGCTTACTGGCAAATGAAAAGGCTCCCTACCAAGGGAACTGTTATTAGACATGGAGCTGAGTGGGAAAAGATAGAAGCACAAATGGGGCAGAATCACAGCTTTACTAAGAGCTGCTGCATTGGGGGTGAGCTCACTACAGAGTAGCTGTTCCAGGATGCATGCTGCCTGCCGAGATAAACACAAGGAATAGAGAACAGATGTTGCCGACCTCTGTATCACTTTGCCCACTGCCAGCTGGCAAAGGAGGGCCCCTCTCTTCTCATGCTGATGCTCTAGAAAAACCTAGAAAAGGGGCAGTGCTGGAACTAGCTGGAGAATTTACATGCCAAGAGAAAAAAACTATTAAAACAATGAGTTTGCCAGCCACTTGGGCTGAGGGCTTCAGTCAGCCAAGCCTCACAGCAATAGCATTGGCTAAGTACTTTTAAATCCATCCATCGTGAGCAACAGCGAAGTGAAGGGATGGCTCAGTGCATGAGAACTCAGGAGTCCTGAATCTGTTAGCAGCCTTCCACAGGGGCCTGTAGTCTCCTTCCAAAGCTGAGACAAGAACTTAGGAGTCCTGGCTCTCAGCCAGTTACTGTAACCAAAGCTAGGAACTGCATCAAGAATTCTTGACTCCTGGGCCCAGGTCCCAACTTCTAAGGCCATGTTCTTTAGGTTGAAAAAGAAAAATGACCAAGTAGGGAGAGGCCGTAGAAAGGAATGAACTGTAAGGAAACCCCACCAGGACAGCATTTCTGGGCTGGCCAGGCTGAGTGTCCCCTGTTGCCCCTGCACTTCCAGTAGCAGAAGACCCGGCTTGCAAAGGCGAGACCAGGTGACTAGCTGGAGAACAGACCGAGTGCAGGCATGCCATGAAAGGAAGCTGTGAGGAGACACAGTCTTGGGGCGCCCAAAGCCCAGCATCCATATTAAGATACTCAGAGACCATGATATAAACAAATTGCCTGATTCAGGGATGCTGAGTCCCTGCAGGGTCTACAGCTCTGGACGCAGGAGGCTTGTGTTCTGTTCCTGGCTTAGCCTCTGGCTCCATGCCTGACCACAGGGCAGCCACTCTACCCTGAGCCTCCAGTTTGTGAAATGGGGTGAGCATTTCCCTCCCTACCCCCATGGGGTGCTGTGAGGAGAAACTCACCAGTGATGGTGAGGCGCTCCCATGCTGGGCCGGGAGAGGTTGGCCTGGCATGGCGCCATGACAGCCAATGGCCCAGGGTGATGCAGGAACAAGGAGAGAACTGCACTCCCAGTTCCCTGTCATGTGCATAGCTGGCAGAAGTGCTCCTTCCACGGTCTGCAGAAACACACAAAACCAGGGACGGCTCCTCGGACCTACTACTATCCATCATGTCAGCCTTTCTCCTGGGAAACCTGAACTCCTGGCTGGCCACTCCCATTGGACTTGGGGTTTCAACTTGGCTACATGCTTTAATAAGGGCCATGCTGGGTCAGGCCAATCGTCCACCTAGCCCAGGGCCCTGTCTTCCAACCGTGGCCAATACCAGATGCCTCGGAGGGAATGAACAGAACAGGACAATTGCCAAATGACCCATCCCTAGCCAGCTTCTGACAGCCAGACTTAGGGATACCCTGAGCCAGGGTTGCATCCCTGACCGACTTGGCTAACAGCCACTGATGGGACCAGCCCTCTGTAAACTTTGAACCCAGTTATGCTTTTTGCCTTCACAACAGCCCCTGACAAGAAGTCCCCCAGGATGATGGGGCATTGTATGAAGAAGTACTTCCTTATTCTTGTTTCAAACCTGCTGCCTATTGATTTTACTGGGGCAGGACCCCTGGTCCTATGTTATTCAAAGGGTAAATAACACTCCCTTATTCACTTTCTCCACACCTGTCATGATTTTACAGACATCTATTCTTACTCCTCTCGGTCGTCTCTTTTCTAAACTGAACAGCCCCAGTCTCTTAATCTCTCCTCACACAGAAGCAGTCTTGTTGCCTTGCTCTGTAGCCAGCTCTTGTCAAGGCCTGTGTTGCTGCTAGGTTCCTCTCACAGGCCATGTGTATTGGTGGACAAAACAAGAGACTCTTCCAAGCTCATGCATCCTTAATGGCTTTATGCTTGTGACTTTCTGATCTTCCCTTCCCGTTACTAGGGCAGGACTAGTGATCAGGACACAATTAACTCAGTAGTTACTTATCAAGGACAATCAAGGGCTGCTGTTAAAACCTCATTAAAGGCAGTTGTAGAGATGGGGAAGCTGTCTGCTAATGGCTCAGAGGCTCCTTGCCAGAGAAGTGGAGCCAAGGTGTAAGGGAGAAAGGGATATGTCAGTCTCCTTTAAGGGCTTCGATGGAGCGCAGGTGGGGGAGAAAGGACAAGTAGTACAGTTGTGCCGACAGATAACAATACAGGTTGAACCTCTTTTGTCCAACACCCTCAGGACCTGACCAGTGCCAAATGAGAGCATTTGCTGAACAACAGAAGGTCAGTATTGTCGAGCACGTCACCAACACTTCCACCGCTTGCTGGGCACGTAGAAGACATTTAGGGGTAAATTACAGCTAAATAACAGCCCAGGAGACTGAGAGCCAGGACTGGTAGCTGGAAACAAACTGTATGGGACCGCGGGAAACTTGGCCACACCCGGGATAATTGTTCGTCCAGCTAATAAAATCATGCCACATTATGGACGTTGCCGGATGAGAGTGCCACACAAGAGAGGTTCAACTGGTAGTATAAGAAAGAGCTCTTTCATCAGCACCTCAGCCCAGCCATATTGGAGTAGGCCCAGTAATGTACCTGACCCTCTTGCATCTGGGCCTTCAGCACCTGCCCTGGTCAGAGACAGCCAGATGTATTCAGGATCTCCCCAGAGTGGCCACACAAGCTGCATCTATTCCTTTGGGAGAGAAGTGTGCATGCTACAAAGCCTAGCCATGACCAGGTGGAGCACCAGCCAGCAGCCTTCCTGTGACCCTTCATTGCTTCTGTAGACTCCTGCGTTTTAAGGCCAGCAAGGACTCTGTGATCCTGCAGCCTTCCCCCCTGCATACCACAGGCCACTCAGCCATTTAGGTCAATCGCCTAACGTTACATTAACACAATGCCTCTGTGTTTTCCTGCTTTTGTCTGGGCCGCTGTACTCCTGACTGCTAGTCACAGAATCCATGGCCTCCCCTCCATCCATCCCCCGCCCCCCTCCCTGACGCTCCTCTTCATTGCTCAGAGGCCCTGGTTTCCCTCCGCCAGCATGCACTGAAATCATTTTGCTGCCACTCTGCTGGTGCAACACCATCTCCCCTGACATAGGAACCACTCTGTCATTGCCTTGACATTGCAACTTAATTTCCATGGACTGACTTTGATGTTAATTTGCCACTGTCTGCCTGGCCTAGCCGCCCCTCTGCTGACACCTAATTAAATTGCTTTGCCATCCTCTGGATGGGACAAGGTCACCTCTCTCATCTTGTGACACCCTCCTAGTGCAACAATGCCAAATCCTAGGCTGTTAACGGGGAGGGGAATTAGGACTTACAAGGAGTTCTTGGGACCCAGCTTTCAAACCAGAATATTTTAATACCTCAGCCATGGTCAGTTTTCAGAATAGAGGAGTTAACTGGTGCTGTCCCACAGGGAACTGTACTGGGACCAATCCTATTCAACTTATTTATAAATGATCTGGAGATGGAGGTAAACAGTAAGGGGGCAAGATTTGCAAATGATACTAAACTGTTCAAGATATTTAACTTCAAAGCAGGCTGAGAAGTTTCAAAAGGATCTCACAAAACTAGGTGAGCAACAAAATGGCAGATGACTTTTAATGTTCATAAATGCAAAGTAAAGCACATTGGAAAACATAATCCCAAATATACGTCCAAAATGAAGGCAACTAAATTAGCTATTACCATTCAAGGGAGAGTGATCATGGAGTCACTGAGGATAGTTCTCTGAAAACACTCAGCGTGCAGCACCAGTCCAAAAAGCAAATGGAATGTGTAGGAATCATTAAAAAGATGATTAGAGAATAAGAGAGAGACTATCTTATTATCCCTATATAAATCCACAGTATGCCCGCAGCTCGAATGCTGCATGCAGAAGTGGTCGCCTCAGCTCCAAAAAGAGATCTTGGCATTGGAAAAAGTTCAGAAAAGGGCAACAAAAATGATTACGGCTTTGGAAGAGCTGTCATATGAGGAGAGATGAAAAGGACTGGGACTTTTCCCCTTAGGAAAGAGAAGATAAGGGAGGTCTGAGAGAAGTATATAAAAGCATGACTTGTGTTGAGAAAGTAAAAATAGAAAAGTTATTTATTTGTTCCCATAGCACAAGAACTAGGAGTCACCAAATGAAATGAATTGGTAGTAGGTTTAAAACTAATGAAAGGAAGTCTTTCTTCATGCAACACACAGTCAACCTGCGGAACTCCTGGCCAGGGGATGTTGTGCAGGTCAGGACATTAACAGGATTCAAAAAAGAAATACATGAATTCACAGAGGACAGGGCTTTTAACCAGGATGGGCAGGAATGGTATTCCTAGCCTCTGTTTGTCAAAAGCTGGGAATGGGTGACAGGGGAGGGATCACTCAATGATTACCTGTTCTGTTCATTCACTCTGGGGCATCTGGCATTGGCCTCTGTCAGAAGACAGGATACTGGGCTAGATGGACCTTTGGTCTGACCCAGTGTGGCCATTCTTATGTTCTCTCCTTTGCTGTGAGGTCTATAAAATGCTTGATGACACTGTGCTCAGATCAGGGCCTATCATGCTGACCACCACTGGCTTAATGATTCCTCGCTCTCCCCTGGGGATCTGCCTGTATCCTTGCCTCTTGGTTAGATTGTCAGCTCTTCGGAGCAGGGATTGTGTTCGTACAGTACTTAGCACAACACGGGCCTGGCCCATGCCTGGAGCGCCTATGAGCTACCATCAATGAATATTAATCAACTAATGCAACAAGCAAAGAGCCCAGTCTGTGAACTGCCTCCCATCTCCAGGACAAAGGATGTGTGTGGCTCCTCCCCGCTGGGTGTAAGGGGTTTGTGGTCTGGCCCTACATGACTGAAATCCACATTCCAGGCTAGCTGGCTTGGGGAGCTGGATTCAAACTCAAGCATTGTCAGGTTCTGCCCCAGAAAGACAGAGAGAGAGGAGCTGAAGGGGTGAGCTCTGTAAGGTGCCCAGATGCCACAGAGATGGACATGGCATTACACTTCTGGATGGGCAGACAGAGGGATGTGACAGGCAGATAACAACTCCAATGGACAAACTGCGACAAGTAGCAGTAGCAGGCGACTGATCTGTGTTACCCCTGTCACAGCCCCAGTGCTCAACCTTGGCACGTGCCCAGAGGGTGAAGCTAGCTTCCCATTGCCCATCCTCACTAGACAACAACAGGGAGAGCTTTTATGATGTGCTCACAGTGCTGAGTGAAGGGCTCTGGTGGCCCCCTTTCGCACAGGCTCGATGCACTGGTGAGAGCTGCAAATCCCTTCACCATCCCTGTTCTGAGATCCACCACCCTTTGCCATAGCCTCTGGCAGCCCAGCTCCCACTAGCCGCTTGATGGCTGCATATAAACTCATCGCTCTAACAGGACCCCAGCCATGGCCTCCCTGCTCCAATCTCAATATTAATTGACATCCAAGACATGGCAAGTCTCAAGGGGAAGCACTCCCTAGCTTCTGACTTCACCAGCCGGGCTACAGTCCTGGCATGTGGCTCAGAGGGGTTAGGCGGCCGCAGCCACGAGCTGCAAACCGACCTGCCCCAGCCCTTCTCCCTCCCCTGGTGCCAGACATGGGGCAGAGGTTCCAGGCGGAGCAGGGGAACAAGCCTCGGCCTTTTGGACCCTCCACAGAGAGGGAAGCAGGGTGGCCCCTTTCTGTCATGGACTTCCCAAGGGCTAGGACAGGGGCTGCATTACAGGGCAGGGGAGAATACGGAGAGGGCACAGGCATCCACAGCCATCCTTCCACCGCTCAGCATGGCCACCCTTCCGCACTTCGTAGCCACCGCACCCCGTGGCTGTCCCCGGCACGACTCAAGCCCTGACCTGGACTGGTACACGAGCCTTTGTCCCCGGCTGCTGGAGATCATCAAAGAAAACTCCACTGACAGCCTACTCTGCAGATGCTGTAATCCTAATGCAGATGTAACGAGACAGAGAGAGAAGCCAGGAACAAGGGTACAGACTCGCAGGCTTGCTGCTGTGCCACGGCCAGATTACCGGAGCAGACAGCTGGAGACAGGTAGGCAGAGCACCAGGGGAGATGGACAGATAAATTCAGGGAGCCGAGCTGCTGTTTTCCAGTCATCTGGAGACGTATTCCCAGAGGAGCTGCCTCTTCATGTCCGCATCAAGCCTCCCTCTTGTGGTAGCCTGTTCTCCGGCCCTTTCCGCACAGGATTTGCTGTCGAGTTCAGGCACTGGCCTGAAATTTGAGAGACCCTGTTTGGGTCCTGGTACTGTCCCAGATGCTGTGTGACGTAGGCCAAGCCGCTTCATTTCGCCAGGCTGCAGAGCTCTCTCTGTAACATGGAGGTAATAATCCTGCCTGGTCTGTTTAAACTGTAAGCAATCTGGGGCAGGGCCTGTCTCTCACGACATGTTCCTGCCGCACCTGGCACAGTGGGTTACGATCTCTGTCAGGATCTCTCTCAAAACAAGTTCTAACAATGACATGGCCCCATCAGCACAGCAGAACACTGGAATCCCCGGCTGTGACGGGCTGTTTTCGCTTAGACGAGAAATCAGTGATGGGAGCCTGGTGTACTCTGGGTGCAGTTTGTTTGCCCAGGGATAGACACATGGTCATGTATCTCTGGCCAGTGGTAGGGAGTCACAGCACGCAGGCCTTCACAGAGGTCCTCAGCAGAGCTGGCTGAGGGGGACGGCGGTCCCATTCCCTGCCAGCTTAGGGGAGCTTGACGTTGGTTTTCGTTCTGCATTGGAACAAAGCCACAGCCCTTCAGAATGTTTTCACCAATCGAGCTGTGCCGAAACAGAGACCTGGGGATCAAAACTCTTGGGTTTTCAACTCAGTTCTTGCCCTCTCTCTGACCGCAGATGACCAGGGAGCCCCAGACCACAAACACCATCTCCCTGAAAACCTGGTTGAAACAGACACATCTCCACAAAATGCTTCAACTTTGCCCAACCACAAGAGGGTTTTCTGAGAAGCAAACACAAGGGCTGGATACACTAGAGTGCTGTGTGCATGGCAGAGCAGCCGTGAGCAACAGACAGAGGTGTAGGGTGGCCCAGGACGGTGGCAGAGGCTGAGGGACAGCAGGTCTTTGGGCCCATGGTTCGCATGTGTGCTGGTGGGAGCATTTCTGACAAAATTAAAGGTCAGCACAGGATGGTGGTTGGACACACTCTGCCTGCTCAAGATCCAGCACCTGACTGGCACCATTCAACATAACAATAGCATCCATGAGCACTTTGTAAACAGGGAATAACCAACCCTCATAACGCCTCTGGAAGACCAACATTACAGATGGGAAACTGAGGCACAGGGCGCTGACGGGAGTTACTCACTCACTGGGAGCCTGTGGGAAAGTGGCAGAGCTGCTGATGGACTCCAGGAAGCCTGACTCCCAGTCTCCTCCTCTGAGCCCTGGCCCCAGCTGACCGCTGCTGCTGTTGGGAGAGCTGGGAGTTACTGAAATGAATCTTTTGTGTGCACTCAACAGGGGTGTGACTCCAGATCTGTGGGGTGGAACGACAGTGAAGTGAGCTTGTCCGGAGGGTGGGTATGGCAGGCAGGGAGGGTGCAGACAGTAGGTTTGCAGGAGTGTGTCACAGCAAAGCCCAGCCTGCATCTAAGAAAACGCTTGGAAGCCCATTAGCTGCCAGCTGCCAGGGAGCGCCTGGTTTGTCATCCTCTGCCAGCTGGCAGTTCCGAGACGGAGGTGAGGATCTCCTTGGAGACAGAGCCAGCACGAGACGAGGCTCGGGGAGGAGGATACAGGGTCTGCGGGGGGCAGGGGAAGCAGGATAGAAAATGAAGCTGACGCCAGCACGTTGACCCATGCCCCTGCCACCAGATCTCAACACCTGGCAGTGCTAAGAGCAGGGAGCTCTGCTGTCCTTTCATAAACCTCTCACACCATAGACACTGCTCCTTACCGTGGTCCCCTCCCGTCCAGTGAACAAGCTGTCACCACTGGTCTGTAGTCATCTACGCAGGCTACCGGCCGCTCCCATTGGAGTCACTCCTCCCAGCCTCCGGGTATTTGCTTACAGGTCCCCACTCCCAGCTCTCAGGCACCCTTGCCAAGGTTCAGAACCCCCCTCATGCAGCCACAGCCACTGTGCCTGCTGGTATCTTATCAGCCCTCCAGCCCCTTCTGCCAGCGCTGGGGACGGCTGTGTGGGGAGAGGGGCCGAAGCACCAATGGACCTGGGCGTGTTTTGGTCTTGAGGAAAGGAGACAGACCGAGGATCTAATCTCTGCCTTCAAATGTCTTCCAAAGAGACCGGGGATCAATTCTTCTCCATGTCCACTGGAGGACAGACCGGAACCACCGGGCTTGTTCTGCAGCAGGGAGATTTAGTCTAGATGCTGCAGTAATTAAGCTCTGGAGTAGGTTTCCAAAGGAGGCTGTGGAATCCTCCTCATCAAGATGGGGAGGAACTGGCTGGACAAAGCCCTGCCAGAGATTATGTGGGCGACCTTGGCCTGCTGCAAGGCAGGGAGCTGGACTAGGGTCTCTAGTGCTTCCAGCTCAGGGTTTGTTATGGGGCTATGGCACTGGCCTGAGACCCCAGAGCTGGGGGTTCAGTTCCTGGTACTGCTCTATGACCTGGACCACCCCTTGGTGGCTGGAAGCCATGCCAGTAGCTTTTCCCCACCATTGCTTTGTCTCCCCCATGGCTCTCTCCAAATAGCTCCCCAAGCCAGCTGGTGCACTCTGCCTGTGAGCTTCGCAGCCACCCCCAGCCCCCTCCCCAGGTGGAGAGGATTTAGAGAAACATCCAGGTCCCTCATCCCAGGTGCTGATCCCATCTCCCAGCAGACAACCGCTGACCCCACCTCACTGCGAGTCCCCAGCTGACTCATAAGCCTGTCTGCTATGAAACTGCTCCCTGGTCCTGTCTCAGCACCTCGCCTCTCCTCTATGAAGTGCTGTAATTGCTTACAGCCTCTTCCAAGCCCATACAACTGGTTTCAGTCTCTCTGGTGCACTGCACAGTTCTCCTCCAGCCTCATCTCTGTGCCATCCCCCGGTGATCAGGCAGGCGTAGAGATCGCTGGCTCTTTGTCCCAAGCTGGGACAGGAAATGTTTTAAAAAAAAATCTCAGAAATCCCCCCAGGAGAAGGTGGTCCTGCCCCAGAGAGCTCTGAGAATCAGCCAGCCTTCCCCCGACCCTGTCTGTTTAGGATCTAAGCCCTCTGGGAGAGGGACCTCCGACGGTGTGTTTTGCACAGTGCCTGGCACAAAGGGCCACCGGGGCGGCTGTAATACAATAAGGCATTCATTCTGCTCTGACGATCACCCATCACTCCAGGCAACCAGCAGGGCTCCCTCTAATTTTTTCCATCCATGGGGGGAATAAATTTTGTTATGGGCACCACCCCTCGAAGCACAGGCTGCCGGCTGGGATGCTCTGCTGACCAGCTAGGTGGCACCTGAATCGCTCCTGGGCGTCTGCCCAAGCTCAGCTTACAGGGGACACTTAAGTCACATCTGAGGTTTCCAAGAACCAGCAAGGTGTGGGGGAGGGGAACAGGTAAGCGATGTGGGTGGGCAGATGTGGGGTGGGGCTGGAAAGTGGCATTGGGAGTACACCCTACATCTGCCCCGCTGGCCCAGTGGTAGCTGCTTCTCTGGGTCCATCTGCTTTAACGCCTGCTTGTCCCTGCAGAGATCTCCTGCTGAGCGAAGCTGCTCACGCATAGCACCATGCCATGTCATACCCCCCACCACTAGCCTTTCATCCGCGCCTTGGAGGAGGGTGATCCCAGTGCCCACGGTGGTGGCTGCACCAACTGGCGTGACACGGGCCCGTGGGGGCAGGGAGCTCAGCTGGGCTTGCACCAGGGCCGATTTGCTCATCGAGTTACAAGGGAGAGGTTTGGGGTGCAGGCAGCCAGGATGGAGCCAGGAAGCTACGATCGCTCTGAACAGAGGTGGGCACCCAGAGGCCTGAGTCCAGTTCACAAAGTACCAAGTCACCTGGGCAGTCAGTACACCCAGGGCTGTTCCTCTGGGACACCCCACCCCACTGCATTCCAGTGATCCAGGCCTGCAAAAGCCCAGGTTCGCCCTGGCAGGACTGTAGTACGGGCTGGACAGACGGAACACCACACCCTTGTTCACTGGCACCTGAGTCCCATGTGTGCTTATCACTGCGGCCCCGAAGTCCCAACCCCTTTTCTGTCATGTAAACCAGCTCCCCAGGCTCCCCGCGAGACAGCGAGAGATGCGGGCTCAGACCCCATATGGCGTGACTTGAGTGGAGCTAGCCCCTTCCAGACCCAGGCCCTTCTCAGAGAAACTCCAGCGATGGCTACTTGCCCCAGCCCCATAGGCAGAGTCCTCCCAGTTTGCTCCAGCCCAGGAATCCTCCTGGCATCTCTGCAGGCAGAAGTTACTCCTGCCTCCTCCTGTCTGGGGCCACCAGGTCAGTATCCCTTACCAGTCTGCAGTGGAAAAGGCCCTCTGTTGCCTTCAAATAAGAATGAAAAAGGAGCTGTAGGTGCTGTTATTTCATTCTTATTGTGCCAGCAGGATTGACAGCCCTAACGAATAACTTGTTAGTAGCTATTTAGAACCCCAAAGGGAGATGACAGCGAGTTAACGATAAAATTGATGGTCGGCATGGCCTTGTGTACTCAATATTGTGTTTCTCTTAGCTCCCCCCAGCTGCCATCCCTTTGGGTTTGATGGCTTCCCAGAGCCGGCTGGTTCAATCAGACAGCTCAGCCTGTCTGCCAGAGGCAACGTTTTCCAATCCTCCCTCCACCAGTGCAGCTCCCTTCCTTCCTGCTGTCAGACTGGGACATAGCAATGCTACCAGAGCCACTTGCAGGCGTCAGTGAGATCTGGCTAGTGGGACTTAGGGAGGGTGTTGGTGGGAGTTAATTTGACTCAATGAAATCCACAATTCCAGCCAGTAAATACTTTTCTGGGAATTGTAAGTGGAGTGAACACACACGCACCCACAAGTGCAAGCAACACAAGTGTGAGCACATGCACAAGGCTGCACAGACCTAAACATACTCATGCAAACAGGTGCACAAACACACATGGAAGCGTGCACACAGACGTTCACAAGCAGGCACAAAAAAGAGCGCATGCCTGTATATACAAGTATCTACACAGACGCCTGCTGGCACACACTAGCTCTTCTTATAATTGTGCAAAAGATCGTTATCTCACAGAGCTGGAAGGGACCTCGAGAGGTCATTGACCCCAGTCCCCTGCACGCAACAGGACCTCCCACCATCCCTGCCAGACTTTTTATTTTTTTTAACATATAACCTCTCCCAGAGCCTTGAGAGGCTTCTTCAAGGACTGAATTCACCACCTTGTGTTTTCAAGGCTGATGCTCTAACACTGAGCTCTGTTAACCCCACAGCAGAGAGATCTGTCCTCTGGCATCTGCGTCAGAGACACTGAGAGCGCTGCAGTCAGTGGCAGTGTTGGCTGCTCAGTGGACGCTCACGATCACCTCCTGGTTGATTTTCTTTGCCAGATTAGGATTGGTTTTGTGTGAGTATAAAAGGGAAGACACTGGACTCCTCCAAGCAATCACTGCCTGTTCAGCTCTGTGAACAACAAGAAGTCCTGTGGCACCTTATAGACGAACAGAGGTTTTGGAGCATCAGCTTTTGTGGGCACAGACCCGCTTCGTCAGACGAAGCGGGTCTGTGCCCACAAAAGCTGATGCTCCAAAACCTCTGTTGGTCTATAAGGTGCCACAGGACTTCTTGTTGTTCTCAAAGATACAGACTAACACGGCGACCTCTCTGATACTTGTTCATTTCTGGTCATTATAGGGGCTCTTTTGCATACCTGCCTTAATCTAATTCTTGACTCCTCCCCATCCCCGCCCCTCTACTCTCTGATTTGCTCACCTTGATCCTTTTTTTTCTGATTTGTCCACCTTGATTACAATTTTTCGTTCTCTGTGCCTTAAATATTGAGTCTGTTCTGGTAGGGCTGTGGACTGAAGAAGTGGGTCTGTCCAACAAAGGATCACCTAATAAATTATTTTGTTAGTCTTTAAAGTGCTACTTGACTGCTTTTTGTTTTGATCATATATAGACTAGCACGGCTTTCTCTCTGATACTTGTTCATCTCTGTGTGTATTTTAGCACTGACACAGGATGTCCCTGCATTTAGGGGGCATGACCCTCCCCACCTCAAAAAAATCCCACCCTCCCCCTTCTAGGAGTCCTGTCAGTTGTGGAGGTTTGCAGGGCTGGACAAGCTTAGCCCAATGGGCTGCAAAGGGATGTTTGTGCTGGACATCCTCACAAAAAGGCCTTCACCCTGCAATCCAGCACTGAGAGTACACGGACGTTGCAGCCCACTGTCAGCACATGGCACAGGGAGTCTCAAGGAGGGGTCCCTTGCTTGCTCTACCCCCCAACAGCCATGAGCGCTGCTTGTGGGATGTGTACTCACCCCAAACCAAATCCTCACAAGGCTGAAAAATTCAGACAGCTTCCCAGGCACACACATTGCTATATAATACCCTGGCTGCAGGCACTCAGCGCTGGCTTTCCCCCATCCTCCATTAGGCACCTACTTTCTCCCCACCACAAAAGACTTAGGACAGGATTTCCCAAAGTAACTACAGGTTGAACCTCTCCAGTCCAACACCCTCAGGACCTGACCAATGCAAAACCAGAAAATTTCCCCGACCACAGGAGGTCAATATTGTCTAGTACATTACCAGCACTTCCACTGCGTCCTGGACTCTTAGAGGACATTTGGGGTAAATTACAGCTAAATAACAGCACAGAACACTGAGAGCCAGGATTGGTGGCTGGAAATAAACTTTATGAGACCACGGAAAACCTGGCCACACCCATGATAAACAGATAATCCAGCGAAGTAAAATCATGCCGGACCATGAAGTTGCCAGATGAGACTGTGCCAGATTACAGAGGTTCAACTGGTAGTGATCTGGGGTGTCCCAGTCAGTGAGTGCCCAATCTGAGTCACTTCAAAGGGGGTCTGATTTGCAAAGAGCCGTGTTCAGTGCTTCTGAAAATCACACCTGTTTATGGCACCTGTAGTTGATCACTGAGGTGCCCAAAATCACTTGTTGCTTTTGGAAATCTTGGCCTTCTTCCTGCACCTCAGTAGTAGATTCTTCTGCATTAGGCACCAAGGGCCCAACTCCAGAAGATGGCACCGTTTGAACACGTTAGGATATTTCTGAGTGCTAGCTATCCCAAATCCGGCTGCCTGCTCACAGCCTCTAGGGTCAGAGGTCTCTGCTCCCACAAGAGATGGGACCGTGGCCTCGTGCAGAGAAAAGGGGAAATGCAGAGTGGAGGGGACCTGCTGCCTTCCCCATGGTCCTCACCTTGGCTGATGCTTCAGTGGCTGGAGCTCCAGGAACTAAATGGGTTGGAGCTCAGAAGCCTGTCTAGGACAGTGGCCACATGGCAAGGGCTGGGTTTTAGGGCAGAGGGCTCAGGAGCAGGAGGTGAGGGAGAAAGCTGTGGAACGATGTCACATTAGAAGACGGCAACATTTGCAACTTGCTTTCGTTGCTTGAGACCATCGCACTGAGTGATGTTGTGCCTCCTCTTCCCCACGTGCCAAACACTGCTGCCACCATGGCTGAGTGCACAGGAGAGGGGGCTGCTTCTGTCACATTCCTGAGGTCCCAGGCTCAGAAGAGCAGCTTGAAGAGCTGGGGCCAAGCCCGATGCCTATCCTGGCACCTGGACTGTGAGAAGGGGAAGGGAGTTACTCCTTTTTAAAGGAGATCTGAGGGGGCCCAGCCCCAGCTCTGGGGTTCCATCGGCCTTCCCTACTACTGACTCTGGAGAACACTGTTATTTTCATCACGGAAGGATGGGGGAGAGCAGAGGTGAGCTAAGCCAAAGCAAAGCTCGGCAAGTGTTAATGGGGTTAAGAAGGCCGTAAGAAGTGAGCCAGCGAAGCAGAAAATTCTCCAGCATCTACGCCTCATTACACCACAGCAAATGCTCGTGTACGTTAACTGTGGCACAGGCACTCTTTGATTCCCCACTAGTGACAGCTATCAGGTGAATATGAAGTGGGCTTCTTTGCAGGTTGGACATGTGGGGCACTGGGAGGTCACAGGTGAGATGCACTGGGCATCTGGGATGACCCCAGGGGGTTCATTCTAATTAGAGGTCTCTTAATGAAACCCAGGAGCCTCCTGAGAAGCACTGGATGGACTGAGGCAGCTTGCCAGCCGTCGCCCTCAGGGATCACAGAAGGGCACTTGAGGGGAACGCTCGCTCAGCACATCCCGAGGCTGCCGCAGTGGAGAAGGGCTGCCCAGCATGTGGGCAGGGCATTGGGTACATCACCCCAAAGGGAGAAGGGATGAGCAGGGCCTAGTATGCTGCAGAGCAAAGGCCGTGACTCAAGTCCTTACTTGTTTGTGCTGCCCACAAGCTCCCAGTCAGAGCTCCATAAACCAGGGCTGAGACAGTCCCCAGGAGATTCTCCCCATGTTACCAAGAGGTGGTGACTGCCTAAGGCCTCACAGAGGCAGGGTGACCAGAGCCGTGTCTACACATGCACACTACTTCAAAGTAGCGGCACTAACTTCGAAATAGTGCCCGTCACGGCTACATGCGTCGGGCGCTATTTCGAAGTTAACTTCGACGTTAGGCGGCGAGACGTCGAAGTCGCTAACCCCATGAGGGGATAGGAATAGCGCCCTACTTCGACGTTCAACGTCGAAGTAGGGACCGTGTAGACGATCTGCGTCCCGCAACTTCGAAATAGCGGGGTCCGCCATGGCGGCCATCAGCTGAGGGGTTGAGAGACGCTCTCTCTCGAGCCCCTGCAGGGCTCTATGGTCACCGTGGGCAGCAGCCCTTAGCCCAGGGCTTCTGGCTGCTGCTGCGGCAGCTGGGGATCCATGCTGCATGCACAGGGTCTGCAACCAGTTGTCAGCTCTGTGGATCTTGTGTTGTTTAGTGCAACTGTGTCTGGGAGGGGCCCTTTAAGGGAGCAGCTGGCTGTTGAGTCCGCCCTGTGACCCTGTCTGCAGCTGTGCCTGGCACCCTTATTTCAATGTGTGCTACTTTGGCGTGTAGACGTTCCCTCGCAGCGCCTATTTCGATGTGGTGCTGCGCAATGTCGAAGTTGAACATCGACGTTGCCAGCCCTGGAGGACGTGTAGACGTTATTCATCGAAATAGCCTATTTCGATGTTGCTACATCGAAATAAGCTACTTCGATGTAGCTTCACGTGTAGACGTAGCCCAGATGTCCTGTTTTTAAAGACACAGTCCCATATTTAAGCTTTCCTGCAGGTGTCCTTACTTTTTTTAAAAAACGAGCCAACTGTCCCATATTTCCTGTCTCCCCTCCCATCAGTACAGGGGGGTCCTACAGCTGCTCAGATCCTTGTTTTCCAGTTGCCCACCCACCAGCGGTGAGTAGGGAGGTCCAGTGGCTGATGGTGGGGGTGGGAGTGCAAGGCTGGTGGCCTCGAGAAGATGCAGCACTGAGCACCAGGACAGGTGGGTCCTCCCCAGGGGCCCACGTAGGCACATCGGGTGGAGAGCGCTGGGCAGGGAGGGATGGTCAGTCACCCCCATGTGAACAAGGTGTACAGGAGTGTGTGTGTCTCACTTCTCCCCATACAAACCTGAGAGAAGAAGGTGAATAACCAGGCTCCAGCTACATATTTCTTTTCCCCAGGGGTACAGTCAACTTGATATTAATTTGAATGTTTGGACTGCACAATTGTTCTTGGCCTCCCTTGAACTGACTCGAATAGGTGTAATTTTACCAGGTGTCTCATATCCAACGTAGGGAATGTTGTTGCTCTGCACAGAGGGAGCCTGGGGCAGAGTGAAGCTTTGAACCCAGATGTCCTCCCAAGAGTGCTGGGGACTAGACCAGATGTCATACCAGTTCTGCATGTCCAGGATTCTGTCTTGAGTCCCAGCCCAGAGCCTTCACTGCGAGAACATCTTTCATCTCCAGGCTCCTCCAGCCTGACTATCACAAGGGAGGCCAAGAGGGCAGAGTGTGGCTACGTGTCTGCTTAGTGTGATGAGGAGGGCAGCCAAGCCCAGGTCAGCTCAGACACCTCCACTCCTGGCCCTACTTTCCCCTACTCCCTGGGGCTGTGCAAGAGGTTGAGATTCTGCATGGCTGCACCTGGCACTGCCACTTCCCCTCATTTCTGCCCATAAGCCACCTCTCCTGCTTGGCATACCCTGCCGAACAGGAACTTGCAGAAACTGGGCTGAGCCATCATTTCTCGTCATATGCTCCTAGCTTGTGGGTGGCCGCAGCCAGGCAAAGGGAGCTGGCCACACAGTCCTCGCTGCCCAACAGTGCCAGGTTGGCTCTGCCCTGCACGAGGCTGAGTGCGTAATGATAAGCCCTGCTGCACACACGGCCTTCACTGTGCATCCCTGCTGTGTGTTCCTCAATCTATGCTGTTCAGCTCTTGCCATCTCCGCCCATGTGGAAAGGTTCCATTCCCAGAGCCTCCTGCAGCCAGCTCATTCAGTAGGAGGCACTCAGATGTTCAAGGGGTGAAGGCCTCAGAGCTCTCTAGATATGCAGCAGATCACCTTCTCACAATGACAAGGAGCCACATCCCCAGCAAAAAGCCATCCAGCATCATTTGGCTACAGAGGGGAGAACACAGAAACTTCCCTAACTCATGGCCACTTGTAACAACTCTAACCCTCCACAGCAGACGAGTACCCGGGTCTTCACTTCTGAAACATGGAAGCCTCACAAAAAGGGACATTTCCCCTCCAATGCCTGGTAGCTGAAGCACCTGAAATGTTACAGGAAATATCTTTGCTATGATTACCAGCCCACTTCTGACGGCTTGGGACAATGAGGTAAAGGATCTGAACTCTGAGGGTATGTCTACACTACGCAGAAGATCAAGCCAATCAGAGTCAGGATGTGTGAAATCGACCTGTCGGGGTCAGCAGTTGACTCCTGTACTCCTCCACATCATCTCTCCCATCGACCTCCCTCAGTGAAGAAGACCAGGCAAGTCAATTGCAGGTAAGTTGATTTTAGCTACACACTTGCCATAGGTACAATTGTGTATCTACAATTGACTTTCATGTCTAGCATAGATGTGCCCTTAAGAACTGACCTCTAATTGTGAGCCTGCTAAGGTTCACCCAAGCCGGTGTCCTAAACAGTGCAACCACCATGAGACCTGAATAGATTCGGGAGTGGAGAATATGGGAAATGCAGCATCCCTTTTCGCACACACAGGTGCAAAGAGCTCACTCCAGTCTTTGGGGAGGACCGGACCTGGCCAGGCCTGGTAGACATAGACACCACCATGAAATGTACAGAATAACAACCTGGAACCTTCCCTTCAGAAAAATAAGAGAATCATGCCAAACTGAACTGGAGAAGAGCTAAGGGTTCAGTACAGCCACTGCAACCCTGTTCCTCTCCAGCACGGTCTCTAGTCTCGTATTACATGCTGCAAGCAATGGGGTTTTCACTACTTCCCTTGGCTGGGCCTTCCATAGTCCAACAAATCTCACTCTTTCTCAGGATCCCTCCTATCGTTCCCGGTCCATCCCATTTGGGCCCCTTTCTCCTAACCCGCCTTGCCCGCTGTTTGCACCTTTGAAATACCCACCTTAGTGGGACACGACCAGAAGTGCCACGGACTTCACCCCCACCAGCAGCCTTGGTTCCGCAGCAACCCTGATGAGGGCCAGACCTGGGGAAAGCTCAGGCTTCATTCCCAGGGCAGTTCTATATTTACTTCCCCCCAAATTCACTGGGGACATAGGAATGGGGCACTCACCCTCATAACATAGGCTGAGTTATTAATATCAGTAGCCCACCTGTGTAGGGCAAGTGCCCTCACTAACAAGTATTCGCTGGGTTACTATCAACATCCACTCAGCTAAATCCAGGGCACCTCACTCTCCCTTATACTCCACGCACAATTCAGCAAAGCACTCGCGGTAACTCCCCCACTTCCCTCCCACCTTCCAGCAGAATTTATATATGTTCCTCGCTAGCCATATATGGGGCACACCTTGTATTCTGGGCACTGTGGGCCCATTGTGGGCGTGGGTCACCGCCCACGGGGTATGTAATGTAATGTGGCATAGGGACAGGCAATCAGCGCACCCAGCTCCAGTGTCACATTAACCCAAAACTCTGTCCCCAGATACCCCATCACCTCTACTCCTGCCAAGCCAGTGCTTTACACTGCTTCACAACCATTCCCTTCATAAACTTGTCAATTTGCTGGGCATTAGCCTGTGGTATCAGCTCAGATCTGGTGCCACATTCCCTTCGGTGCTGACTTTTGTCTTATCTGCCCTCCAAGGGAAAGTACAAATGACTCCCCTGGAATTTTAACACAAAAGGGATAAGAAAAGGGCAGATGAAAACTAGTTCATGTTGCTTTTTGCTCAGACTTATGACAGCAGCAAACAATAAAAAAAGCAAACATGATTCTGGGATGTATTAACAGGTGTGTTGTGAACAAGACATGAGAAGTCATTCTTCTGCTCTTCTCTGAGCTGGTTAGGCCTCAGTTGGAGTATTGTGTCCAGTTCTGGGCACCGCATTTCAAGAAAGATGTGGAGAAATTGGAAAGGGTCCAGAAAAGAGCAACAAGAATGATCAAAGGTCTAGAGAACACGACCTATGAAGAACGGCTGAAAGAATTGGGCTTGTTTAGTTTGAAAAAAGAAGATTAAGGGGGGACATGATAGTGGTTTTCAAGTATCTAAAAGGGTGTCATAAAGAGGAGGGAGAAAACTTGTTCTTCTTGGCCTCTGAGGATAGAATAAGAAGCAATGGGCTTAAACTGCAGCAAGGGAGGTTTAGGTTGGACATTAGAAAAATCTTCCTGACTGTCAGGGTGGTCAAACACTCAAATAAATTGCCTAGGGAGGTTGTAGAATCTCCATCTCTGGCGATATTTAAGAACAGATTAGATAAATGTCTATCAGGGATGGTCTAGACACTATTTGGTCCTGCCATGAGGGCGGAGGGGGTGGACTTGATGACCTCTCAAGGTCCCTTCCAGTCCTAGTATTCTATGATAAACCACAGGACCGGATCTGACACTAATAAGCCTCCTCTCTTACTTGTATATATGTCCCCTTTTATCCTCAAGAACCCCCAAAATGTGCTAAAGTGCTAGCCAGTTACAGTGACCGGCTGCCACGGTACAACACAGCCGGGACTTCCAATTTCGCTCCCCTGCTTCGATGACGCTGTCTCCCAGTGGGACTGTGAGACACGCCGGAGCCCAGGGATCCGAGCTCCTGGAAGGGGCGGGGGCCTCTGGTGGAATGGGCAGGACTGGGGCAGCCACCCCTCAGTGCCACACTGGCTCTCCCACCCCCTAGCCAGCCCTGAGAGCTGCCAGAGTACACTGCACACCAGTGATGTGAAGGGCCTGGGGTTCTGTCTGTGGCCACTCCTGTAACAGCAGCAGCAGTGGCCCGGAGCCCCAGGCCCTTTTGTATCAGCAGGTTCCAAGGCAACTGTCCCCTCTACCCCACCCCCATCAGCAGGCCTGCTGCCTCCCAATGTCTCACATCACCCGTTCCCCTTCCCAAGGGCTGGGGAAAACACACAGATCTGAAACACAGCAGCAGGGGCAAGCGAAAGTGGCCAGCACTCACGATTATCATCCGGCAGACGTGACCTCGGCACAGTTCGGAATAGGAGGAGTAATGCATGTACACCACCCAGCTGCCCACGAAGACGCCCAGCCAGGCAAGGAAAAGGTATTTCACTTTGATGCCAGGGAGTCGACTCTGTGGGGGGGAAAAACAACAGAAAGATGCCAGCGTTGAACACAAGGAACATGAAGACTAATGCTTGCAAGTGGTCGCAGATATCCATCACTTGTTACGCTCCAAGTGGTCATTTCTCCCAATGGATTTACACCAAAGGTTGAGTTAGATGTTGCCCAGCAGAGCTTCAACTGTGAGCTCTCTGGGGCAGGGACAGCCATTGGTTATTTGCGCCGCAGTAGCGTCTGCAGAGAAGTTTGCACAGCACCGAGCGCGATGCAGGCTGTGACCCCAGGTCACCACCTCTGGACACAACTGCAATGCAAATAACAAAAAAGCAGGAAGGACAGAGAAGAGAATTTGGGTCCCATGGGGGCATCATTGTCCTCCTTCCTCTAAGGGTCTGATAAAACACAAGCAAGTGGCATGGGTGAGTCGCTGCCGGGAGCTGCAGTATTAAGGTTCTGGCCAGATCAATTTGTACAATGAGGCCTGGGCTTCCCTCTGTAGGGCCAATTATTCCAGAGCCTTCACTGGTAGAACTTGGCCACTGAAGTCAGGGGAGCACTGCTAATTGACATCAACTAACACCAGCTGGAGACTGGGTCCCTGGGGCCTCTGGGTCTGGAAGGAAGGAGCAGGAGGAGAGAGCAGGAGTCTTTCCCCTTTTCCACTGCTGCAGTTGCCTTGACCTGAAAGCACGCCAGGCAGAACAGTCAGATGCTTTTATAACCGGGCTGGGAACTCATGCTTCACACTGCCCTGAGAGGCCAAGTTTGTTGACCTTCAATATATGCTTCAAAGCCCACCTACTGCTGCAGGCTTTCCCTGGAGAGACTGAGCCGGAGGGACCTGCCTGGTTTTAGGAAATGGTGAGAACTTCCCCCTACACCCAGAATCACTTTGTTAATTGTTCATTTTGTTATTTCATTTGTGTGTTTCCAGCTGAGCTTCAGAGCATTCAGAAAACATGCTTTAAAAAACCAGCCAATGTCTCTCTTACTGGTTTCTCTGTGCCCACTCAGTGATGTTGTGTCAGGGTCTCCAGCAAAGATTACAAACACACTGATCCAACTCAGCAGAGAGTCACATCGGTGTGAATCTGACCCATTGTGTCCAGTGAAATAACCAGCCAAACTGGAAATAACTAATCCAAATGCATTCACATAAGGGCACAGCCGAATGATCCCAACAGATTTACACCAGTCTACATCAGCGGAGAATTAGGCCCATTAAGTTTTCCAAAGTCACTAATGAATTCTAATTATTGGGCTGCCTGCGCCTCCTTAAGCTGTGTGAACGCCATACGGTTTTCTGACCTGCTGCAGTAAACGGGCAAAAATGTGGCGGTAGTTAGTTACATTATTTCAGTACAATCAGAATAACTATTTCCAAACTAATTTGCAGACAAGTGTGAAGGCATCTAGGTTTGAGTACGTCTTGATGCATTGTTCGCTAATTGCAAATACCAAGGTGTGAATCAACCTACAAAAGCCCTTCGTTAGCAGGCCTTACTTCGCCATCAAAAGAATTGCCACTAATGAATGTCTGTAAAAATAGTGGACTCTGATTACCATGAGGAGTTTTCAAATGCAAACAATTTGTGGCAATTCTTATTTGACCGAGTTGCATTTAAGATCTAAAAAGAGCTGTACTCAATAAAGACTCATATGTACCACCAGCAAATGGGGCTTTCCAGTTGCAGTTTCATACAGGCTGTAGCTGTTTAGTGCAGCACCCTCAGGACCCGACTGGTGCTGAACAAGCGAATTTGCTGGACCACAGGAGGTCAGTATTGTCTAGCAGCATTACCAAACCTTCCACTGCTTACTGGGCTCTGATGGGGTAAATTACAGCTAAATAACAGCACTGAACACTGACAGCCAGGACTGGTGGCTGGAAACAAACTTTATGGGACCACAGGAAAGTTGGCTGCACCCATGATAAGTGGTTGTCATCTGGCTAACTAAAATCATGCCGGATTATGGATGTTGCCAGACTAGAGAGGTTCAACCTGTACTCGGCTGCATCCGTTGGATCTCGCGGGGGTCTGATAATGGGACTTTGAGACTGGGTGTTCAGTCTAGAAGTCAGACCAGTGAGCAAGGTCCTCCTGCTTGTTGCTGTTGCTGTTCCAGCTCTTAGCATCTGATTTTGCTGATGTCCTGCTTGGATCACCTACAACACTGAACTGCAGGCATGGCAAGCTACAACCATGATGTGGGTAAGCTTGTAAGAGTTGCATACTCCTGCACAATTCAGCCACGGGAGGAGGCTTCCACAGGAATTTTGCTCAGTTGAGGCCAAAAACAATGAGAAGTCCTGTGGCACCTTATAGACTCACAGATATTTTGGAGCATGAGCTTCCGTGGGCAAAGCCCAAACATTTGTAAAGCCACATGCTCTTTGACTAGAGTTCTTTGGAAAGCCAAAACATTAGCGTGGCCAAGTTAATCTGGTTATTTTTCCGCTCGCGTAAGTGTAGTGATGTCAAACCGACCCAGGACAACTGATGGAGGAGTTTTTATGAAGGAATGTCTTCGGATCATCTAAGCAAACAGAGCTGATGTCTGTCTGGAAAAGCCGGAATTTGCTCAGGCAGAGCAGGGAATACTGAGCACCAATGTTCCCTCTGATTTTTTCCATCTCTGGGCGGACTACGTTTTTTATGTGCACCATCAACAGAAACACAAGCTGCCGGCTGTGGGCGCGCTGCTTATCAGCTGTGCAGCACCTGCCTCTCTCCTTGGTGAGCGCTTTGCTTACAGGGAACGCTGCCGAGCACACGGATGTTGAGAGCCAAGAGTATCCCCACAGTGGTGGGAGAGGGACAGAAGGCTTCTGGGAACCCTCTGAGAAGAAGCTACTACTAGAATCTCCCCCACCACCCTGAGTACCTTTGCGGGCATAATAAAACACTTCCTTTACCCAGGTGGAGGGAATGGCTGGGGTGAGGACTGTTCTGTTCCTCAGTCTTAAAAGCCTGCAGGGCACCATGGGCTGGTATTGTCCATGGGCCAGGATTTCTCATCTCAACGGGTGCACTGTGTAAGCTGGCGGAGTGATAATGCAGAAGAGCCTGCGCTGAGGCTAACAAGCAAGAAGAATGGTTAAAGGTCTAGAGAACGTGAGCTGCGAGGGAAGACTGAAGGAACCAGGCTTGTTTAGTTTAGAAAAGAGAAGACTGAGGGGTGACTTGATAGCAGTTTTCAAGTACCTAAAAGAGGGTCACCAGGAGGAGGAAGACAAATGGTTCTCCTTGGCCTCTCAGGATAGGAAAGGAGCAATGGGCTTAAACTGCAGCAAGGGAGGTTTATGTTGGACATTGGGAAAATCTTCCTAACTCTCAGGGTGGTTAAACACAGGAATAAATTGCCTGCGGAGGCTGTGGAAACTTCATCACTGGAGATATTTAAGAGCAGGTTAGAGAGAGACTTATTAGGGATGGTCTAGACAGTGCTTGGTCGTGCAGTAAAGGCAGGGACTTGATGACCTCTCAGGGTCCCTTCTGGTTTTAATGTTCTATGATTCTATGATCTCTGACAGTCGCAAAGTTTCACCGGTGCCTTCACTGGGAGATGGATTAGCAGGAATAAGGAAAAAAACAAAAACATGAGGAAAGGAAAGGGAAGAATCACGGAGGACAAGGTGAATGTTAAAGAGAGTGGAGTTTGCCACAGTCTTGGCTAATAGAGAGAGAAATCTGCACAAGAAAGAATTAGCAAAGCAAGTGTAAAGGCAAGGGGAGACATTAAGGGTTCACTATGCCACTCCTTGCACTCTTCAAGCTCCTACTTACATCCTTTACTGGAAAAATTAATGGACCCCAATGAGCGTTAAAGGAGAAATGGGGCCTAAATTATCCTTTAAAAGGGGGATCCTGCAGAATCTAGCAAGAAATAACGCGTCAACTACGGGTACAGGAAAAGGCAGCTCTCTCTGCAAAGTGCCGCTGTTGCATTGGCCCAAGCAGCAAGTGAGTGATCAAATGAAGAGACCCAGTTCCGCCATCTGTTTTCTTCTCTGCTGGGCCTTCCTAGTGGACTGACATTTATTTCACCGAGTGCACGAGTTCCTTCTAAACTCAGCATCCTTCCAGCATAATATAGGTTAATCACCCATATAATTCTGGCTCTTTTCAAATATTCGACCCCCTTGGCCTGCGTGTCTATACGTTTTCTTTAAATCTGTTACAGGAAGCCAGATAAGATGAGCCAGCAGTTCTCAGCTATAGCCCCCCACCCAACACACACACACACACTGAAGATGGAGATGGTGTTGAGTAGCTTTAGAGATAATACTGTTTTTCCCCTGATTCTAACGGAGTTCACTGTTAGAGGAAAAAGCCTCTTTCTGTGATGCTTTATCGCTGCCGCTGTCCAGCCTTGCTGGCAGAGAGAGAAAGTAAGGATTTGTCCATGAGATTTGCCGTGCCTCTTACATTAAAGGAGCAAACTGTACCGCAGGCAAATATTTTAAAAAAGCAAAACATGGCATCTCAAACAAGACATACAGCTCAGGGCCATTATCGGTTCACACCAGGCTCCCACCAACAGCGGTTCCCAAGCCAATGAGTATCCAGTGCCTTTCTGTCTGCATCAGATTTCTGATCCTGCAGTTCGGTGAAGGGGATCAAAATCAGATGTGCTCACATCACCTGCACAATGCACTGATGCCCAGAGGCACCTTCTGCACTGCCTGGTGCCTTACGGCAGCACATGCACCTGGGGAAAGGCAGCATGAAATGCAATCAAATCAGAATCCGATACTCATGCTGGTTGCAGCATTTTACTCCCAACTTTGCCCTCCCTGGGCATCCTCAGCTGCTGCAAATGAGCACCGCTGCAATTTACATCTACAGGGCTTGATAGCCAATGCAGCGTGTCTAGGGATAGCTAGATGAGATTAAATAGATGGGGGATATCTGGGGACAGATCTGAGGACCTGGCCCCTTTTGCCTAAGTATAACTGATGGCACAAGGTGCAGGGCCAAGAGAATCAAGCCTTTACAATGTCAGTGAGACCTCTTATGCAAAGCAGCTGAGCTGGGTTTGGCCCTTCACCAGCTATGCTGATCTCTTGAACCTGCCTTGTAGGGTTAATGCAGTGAGTGCTCAAAAAAAATAACTCCAGCACTAATCCTAATGCCAGCGCAAAGGGCTGCTAAGGAGCGTCAGAGCTGCACAGCTGGCCCAGGAGGAGCCAGGCACAGGCAAAATGGCTGGCTAAAACGCACAAACGTTTCTGTTCTGCGCCACGGTGTGTACAGCCCACGCTGCTCCTCATGCGCAATGTCCCCCAACGCCCACTTCAGTGCCATGGTTGAACACATCATGGAAAGAAGAGCGCAGGCAGGTCAGAGCCCCTGTGCCACGGAGACCAGGACTAAAAGGAGCGAGTCCCGTTGTGACTTCCCGCAGGCTTTGGTGACAGGGGCTGACCTAAGCCTGCACATCAGCTCTCCCCTTCAGGGATGGGGATGGCTCTGGTCAAAGAGGGATCAAGGGGGAGGTTGTTGGGGAGGACCCATCATTCTGGAGGAACTGATCTGCCACCATTGAAAACTTTTTTCTCTAACTGGTCTTTCAGCCTTTTGGGCTTGGCTGGGTTTCTTTCTCTCCGTTTCCCTGCCAGGCCTCTCGTCTTCTCCACTGGCCTTCCTACTTCTCCCCCTGGGGGAGGAGGTGCCCTGGTGCTCTCCTCCTGGCATTAGCCCATTTTCCATCCAAGCCAACATATAAGCAAGTGTGTCTGCGGTTGCTCCTGCTCTCTCATGGCCACCCAAAAAGACAAGCCTCATTGCCAGCTTCCGTTTGACTTCTGCTGCTTGAACATTCACAGCTGGGGAACTTCTGCTCTCCAGTTGCACATCCCCCACACACCTTCAAAAATCTGCAAGATCCCAATCCTGCTCATTTTCGAGGAAATCCCCTGGGAGTTTTGCTTGAGTCAGAACATCAAGTTCTGCTGCTTACCTCTATCCCCTGCCATTCCAAGGACCGCCTGGGAGATGCTCACCCCTAGCCCTCCATTCTCTTCTATGAACCAGACTTTCAAACCAGTTCCACAGGCACGCCAAGAAAATAATCATTCTAGACTGGTAAGTTGCTGCATTAGCTTATGCAAAAACAAGAAGAAGCCCTGTGGCACCTTATAGACTAACAGATTTTTGTGAGCATAAACTTTAGTGGGCAAAGACCCACTTCGTCAAATGCATGTAGTCTTTGCCCATGAAAGTTTGTGCTCCAATATATCTGCTAGTCTATTAGGTGCCACAGGACTTCTCCTTGTTTTTGCGGACGCAGACTAACACAGCTACCCCTCTGCTACTTGGTTTGTGCAGTTATTTATGGATGAACTGACTGATTAACTGGCTCTCACATGCTATCTGAAGGCAATATGAATTCTTCCCAGCATGAGGCTTCTCATTCAACTTCCTGTTATGCAACTGATGTGCCAGGCTGGTCCATATTTACCCCACATAGAATAATCTAGGAATATATTCAAAAACAAGCAGGGGTTGAGGGGAAGTGTTAGTGGTCAAAATATCCCCTGCAAACCTGTGGATTAAGGGCAAGACCCACTGCCCATTGGAGTCAGTGGAAAGGCTCCTATTGATTTCAACAAGCTTTGGATCTAGCTCTAAGCTTTGTGGTGCTGGAGCTGAACGTGCATCTGTTTGCTTTTTGCATTATATGCGCATCTGAGATCTCATTTTCCCAGCAGGGTCAGACACAGACGGGCAAAGGTCCCCTCCAGTCTGACCCGCTCCGGCCACCCCTGGGAAACCATCAGTCTTACCAAATTAAAATACAATACAAAATCCTCAGGGCAAATTCGGGATAGGGGAAACCACAGTGACTCACAGCTCACAGGGCTGGTGGTTTTTCAGGGAAACCAGCACTCTGCAGGGAGAAGGAAATGAGCAGGGAAGGGTTTCATCAGACGCTTCCCATCCATCCATCCCTCATACGCACACAGAACCAAACAGCCACAGTTTTGCAGCACTCTCTCCCTGCCCGACAAGGGCCGCAGGAGCCGTGAAATGAACTCTGGGTCAATCTCCCCCTGCTTGGCATTCCCCGGGGCCGTGGTCCCCAACCTTTTCACCAGTGCAGACACCCAATCACCCCCCAAACCATTTGTGGACCCCCCCATCTATTTTCCATGCTGATTTTTATGCATCTTTTTTCACACACTCCCTGCCACGACCTTGCGGGCCGGACCCCAGGGTGGGAACCACTGCCCTGGGGAGTGCTGGGGTGCGGGGGGGGGGTTTAAACCCACACCCCCTTTATTTATCAAATCCCGTCCCCGAATTGCACCGGGTGGCTCAGGGCCCAGCAGGGTCGGGCAGGGGCTGAGCTGTGCGGGGGGTTATGCCCATCTGGGGACCCCAGGCAGCCCCCCTCCCCCGTGCTCACCTGCAAGCCCTTGGAAAGCGGGCAAAACAGCACCAGATGCACCAGCCTCCGCAGCCGCCTCATGCTGCCCGGCCGGATGCGCCCCGAGAGCCCTCCTCGGCGCCGGGGGCTGCAGCCGCAGCGGGGCTGGGGGGCGCTCTACCGAGCCCGGCTGCTGGGCGGCCGCACCGGGGCGGCGAGGGGCGAGGGCGGCCGCTCCCCCTGCGGCTGGCGCATCCCCCTGCCGCGCGGCGCTGGGGGCGCGGGGCTGCCCGCGATCAAGCCCCGCTCCCCCCTGGCCGGGCCCCGGGGACCCCCCGCGCGCCTGCCCCGGGCTGGAGCATGGGCAGCAGGCTGGAGCCGCCGCGATGCTCCCGGCTTCCCAGCGCGCGGCCGAGCTGCAGTTAAAGGCGATGGGAGGGTTTCTGACGGCCGATAGCAAAGCGGGTGGGGGGCGGAGGTTTCACGCCTCTCCCCCCGCGGCTGCGCTGAGCTGTGAGCGTCCTCAGCTCTTCCCTGCAGGGGCCGAGTAAGAGCCGGTGGGGCCCTGGCGCGGCACAGACTCCCCCCCCCCCCACTGTGTCAAACGTCATTAGTTGTGCTTTTAACAACCTGTCCGTGCTTCTCACAACTCCGGGGGCCCCAGGAGACGCCAGGCACCTCCCTGGCCCGCCAAGGGCGGCTGACACTTCTGCAGTGCTGTGAAAGTGAATAGTTCAAACACAAGGGAGCTGTGGAGCCTGGGGGCTGCTCACGCCTGGGGCCACTGCCCCTTTTGCACTGATGTTAACCGGCCACTGGCTCCCCCTCTGCCTGCTGGGTCTGGAGGAGAGTCGAGCGAGGCTGTTCGGGCGCCCACTGGGGGAGATGAGCTCAGGGGCCAGGCCTGTAGCGCAGCCTGGCAGAGGGGAAGCCAGGCCTGGGTTTCTTTTCATGCCAGGGTCTCCGGCCCCCATTACACAAGGTTCCTCTGGCCGGGCAGATAGGCCCACTGCCAGCTCAATGAGTTTTCCCCCTCTCCTTTTGCGGAGGGGGGCGTGGGCTTGTAGAGCACCCCAAAGTGGTCCGACCAGGGGTGAAGGTAAAATTTCTTGCAGGTATTGCCCTGCTGCAACCCAGGTCTCTGCCAGCTCCTTAAATGGCTCCCGCCTGGCTTGTCTTGCAACCACATCCACTAGCCCTGGCCCCCAAGGAGTCCGCACTCATGGGTCCCATTGCAAAGCTGTGGGGCAACGAGGGGAGACGTTGATTCACACCTGCCCTTTCAAGCAGACCCATATGGCCCTCATCACCAGAGCACATAACTAGCTCATCGGAGGCCTCATTTAACTGCAGAGTATGCCCACAAATGTGTTCCCAACGGACTTTCCAGGCAAGATATTCAACTGGAAATAATGTTGGTAGCTGACAAAGGGTTTCAGGACAGACCAGCGGGGCTGACAGTCACTGGGGACACCCGGGGAAGTGGGGAGGGGAGCCTGGCTCTGCACCTCCAGAAGGGGTGGGGCCTAGAGCAGACAGCTTTTAGCACTGCCTGGCGCATGGCACTGGTTTCCATCCTCCCATCCCCTCCCGCCTCGTGGAGCAGCGCTGCCCTGGCACTTCAAAAGGGCTGGGAGTATTCGCCGCTGTTGCCACCAAAGTACTATTTGAATGCTGCTAAGGCCCCGCCCCCAGCCTGGTGGGAGGGGCTTTTGGATTCAGAAGCTGAGTTTTTGAGAAAACCAATGAGAAAAGGGGGGGAAGTGCAGGTCACTGGTTTAAAATGAAGTCACCAGAGGGAGACACTGAGCAGAGAACCCCACACAGCACCCACTGCTCCTCCAATAGCAAAGGCTGCAACCAGTGCTCCGGGCCCCATTGAAAAGCCTGGCCCCAGGACACCTGGCCCCTTTGCCCCTGCACCCTGCATGTTGGCAAGCCTGATAAAGACACTGATTTTCTAACCCATAATTTACATATTGCGTACAAAAGCACAGGGACCCTGCCCTCTTTACCGTAAGTGACCTCTGAGAATGTTGTCAGTACTGCCTATTTCACACTTTGTGTCCCACGCCATAGAAAATTCACAGAGCAGTTCTCAGAGCCAGAACGGACCATGGCAATTATAGTCTGCCCTCCTGCAAATCCAGCAGCAGAATCTCACCCACCCACTCCTGTAGTAGGCCCATAGCCTCTGACTGAGTTACAGAAGTTCTCAAATTTTTTTTAAAGACTTCAATTGCACAGAGTCCACAATTAGTCTAGTACAAATCAGAAAGTTATCTGTGTCCCATGCTGAAGAAGAAGCAAAATGAACTCCGGGTTTCTGCCAATCCGACCTAGGAGAAAATTCCTTCCCTGTAAGACGAAACCAAACTCCAAGTTTCTTTCTTTCATCTTATGAAAATAACTGCACACTGATAACAATATTAATTACTGTTATTTTTATTACATAGAAGCCCTATTGAGCCAGAGATGGTACAAACTGGTAGATAAAGACCATTCCCACCCCAGTGAGTTGATAATATACAAGGAAGGAAAAAGCAGCAGCCAGAAATAACATAGGTAAGGTTAGACATGAAAGTTAAAAATCATGTTTTTGAAAATAATTGCTCGCCTGAGTTACTAGTTGCACTTTCCTTTATTAACCCTATCCAGCTAGTTTTCTTGTTGTTTTGTTTTGAATCTACCTTCCTTTTCACTGTTTAAGCTATTAGTTTATTTTTACACTTCTCTCAAAGTGGACTTTGAAACCAGACTTTGTTCAATTTCACTTTAGTTTGCCATTGGTTTCTAGTCAGTTTTTCGTTCTAGTTCTTATATATTAGCACAAAGTTGCTGTTGTGTAAGTTCATACCACTCTAGGGATGTGCTTAAATTAACAAATAAATAAAACACCCTGTTTATTTAATTTTGCTCTTAATATAAAAAATTGTTCTATTCATGCACAGTTTTGAAACCCCTAGGAAGATTTTAGGGCAACATCTGCACTGGGAATTTTAAAGTAGTAGTTAATAGCATCCTTTTCGTAACAAGCCTGGATTAACAGCCACATATGCTATCTGGAGCCCTAAATTACTCAGTTTCCTATGGTCCAATGATTGGTGTGATTCGTGGGAATTTGCCCATTTAATCTTTAGTTTTAATTGGCCCAGGAAAATAGAGAATTCCCTCAAAGTTTCTTTTAAGAGACCATTTTACGAAAAACATAGAGGGCAGAAAGAGGATTGTACAGAAACCTCCAGTACAAGCAGGGAAAGTGTCGAATGTCCCAAGCAGCAGGTATTTCTCTTCACACAAAAAGAGATCATCTGAGACCTCTGGTATAGACCACACTGAAGAAGTCTAAACATATTTCATGGAGCCAGTAGAACTGCTTACCCAAAGTCAGCCCTGTGAGTGAAAAAAGAGCTTTAAAAAGCACCTTGCCCATGTCACTTGCAGTGTGGGAAAACAGAATGCCATGCCATGCCAGATGAGTTTATGTGCTAATTACCTCCACCATTGGGCAACACTTGATGTTTCAGAGGAAACCATCACTCCACCCTTCTCCCACACCCCGAAGTACACCTGCTATTCAGGTTATTGTATCCTTAAGCATGAGAATTTCCTACCCCTATTTTAGGGCCTGATCCTGTGAGGTCCTGAGGTCAAACTAGATGATCATAATGGACCCTTCTGGTCCTAACATCTACAATTCACCTCTTGAGTGCACAAATAGCAAACAGTCCTGTAGCACCGTAGAGACTAACAGTGAATTAGATCATGAGTTTTCGTGGGTAAAACTGAAAGAAGGGAGTTTATCCGTGCAAGCTCGTGACCTAATCCATTGCTAGTCTCTAAGGTGCTACAGGACTGCTTGTTATTGGTGAAGCTACAGACTAACCTGGCTGCCCCTCTGAGACTATTGAGCGCAGTGAGAGTTGAGAGCACTCAGCTTCTCTCAGGAAGTACTCAGCACCTTGTAGGATCGGTCCCTTTGCCTGCGTCATTACAAATGGTGGCGTCATCCAAAAGACCAAGACTCGATCGAGCTTTCAAACACCTCAACCTCAAGTACCTCTGGGTTTCTGATGAAACTGTTAGAAAGACAGGGAAGTAACTGCAAAAAGAGGATTGGCTCCCGAATTCAGAGATCAGACAGTCCCATATTTGCAGCATGTTTGGATCCAGGGTTTGGAGTCAAGGCCATAGTGTCTTGGCAACATCCAATCACGATTCCTCTTCAGAACTTTGGCAGTACCCTCAGAGAACAGACGGCTGCTGGTGAATCCAGCCCAGGTTTGACTGCAGGTTCACGGAGGACAGGACTTCTAGGAGTTCTGTGCAGTCGATGCTCAGGCCTGGTAGTTCACTAGGCTCACTGGTGAAACTCATGTGGTTTGCTTCAGAAAGTCCCCAGAAATCTGGAACAGAGCTGGGCCTATGCCTAGCATAATGCATTTACCAGAGCAATTAAAACAGGTGATTGACAGCTGAGCTGGACCAGCTGCTCCCAGAGCAGCAGAGTATAGAAAGGTAACCAGACAGATCAATTCCGCAGTGCAGTGTTGGACAGCAGTTGGATACCTACTTGCGCAAGTTTAGTTAAATTGGAAATGGGATGCATTCCAGCTGCTACTAAACCAATTTAACTCCCCGTAGCAGAGTTGCTTTGGTTGCAAGCCAGATTAATTTGTGTCAGTGGAAATCTAGAGAACTCCCCTAGGAGGAAATGTGTGCAGGGAAGCACAGCAGTTGCTATTGGTACAAGGAAAGTTATCTAGGTACTGGTTTGTGGGGACAGACGAGGCCCTCCCAGTGAAACAGAACAATGGTCCCAAATGGGTCTGGGAAGTTGTCAGGAACCAGCTGTTTGGAGTAAGAGGGATCCATGGTGTGTTCAGTCACTCATGCATTCACACTCACACACACTCAGTCCCCCCATCCACCTAGATCAGATTATGGCCTGGTTATCCCATGATGTGCTGCCCCAGCCTAAACTGGGATCACGAAGGCAGGAACTGGCCATGTTCCGAATGCATCATCCAGAACTTTGCTTTGGATCTTGGGGTTGTTCTCTTCACAGGGGTAGCTCTGTGGTTAGAGCATTGGCCTTGTAAACCCAGGCTTGTGAGCTCAGTCCTTGAGGGGGCTTTCAAGGATCTGGGGCAGGTTAGATTTAAAAAAAAAAATCTGTCAGGGATGGTGCTTGGTCCTGCTACGAGGGCAGGGGACTGGACTCAATGACCTCTCGAGGTTTCTTCCTGTTCTATGAGATGATCAATTACCTGACAGTTGTCTGATCCTTATTGACTCAGGAATCTGTGAAGCAATCTCCATGCTATTGTGTGCACTCTCTCTTAAGCCTTTTGCATCACAAATGGTAAAGCATAATATTCTTCTGCCACACTCCCAGCTCCCCCCACCCCCCTGCAGCCAGATGATAACAGTCATCCTTGTTTTGCAATTTTATTGACAGGTGACCTGCAATCTGTTCTACCTGCAAAAAACCACCAGCGTGGCCACTTGGAGTACACGGAGCCCCTAAAACATAATAAAACCACCCCCTGAGTGTTAGCAAACTGCCCTGCCTTGGACTCCAGCAGCATCCTGCTTTCACAGAGGTATGCCTCTTGGTCTTTCCCTCACTCCTGCACTCTCTGGTCACTATTAATTGTCAGACATTCTCATTCTTCTGCTGGAGATTTATGCCTTTTAATAGCCCAGTAGTGGGGGCGGGTGCCATTCAGCTAGGCACAATCCTAGTACCATGTGCAAAGGCCTGGCAGAATAAGGAGCAAGATGAGAAATGACACATTTGTGAGAAGTGCTTGGAGGGGAAGGGGAGGCTGAAATGCCAGATTCCCACAGAGGTGGTGTAATATGGGGTGGATTGTCCAAAGAATCTAATGAGGAGTGAGCTGACCTTCTACAGCAGCATCCTGCCAAGTAATTAAGTGATTAGTATTGATTGGTGAAATGCTTAAAGAGCAGTTATCATGGAATGATTAATTAATCCAATAATGAGAGTAATAAAAAATCTGCATGTGTGATTATATCGTCTCCCCACTAAGCATGGGTAGAGGAATCTCTCTGTATCTCTGTCTGATTGTGGTATCTATCTACATGTATTTACATACGTGATCATACAGTCGCCAGTGCTGATCTCTGTTGTAAATCAGGAGGGCCTACTCGGTTCTAAGGCTCTGATCCCCCCACTGAAATGAACAGGAGTAAGATCAGATACATATGCCAGTGTAAATCTTGGAGTAAGTCCCTTGAAGTCACTGGATTTACACCACGTCAAAGATTTACACCATATAAAACTCAGGCCCTTCAGCTCTCTCAGTCAGATCAACCTATCCAGAAAGACCATGTTGCCCAAGCTGCCTTACTCTGGTTCTCAGCCTTTACATTGGGTGTTTGGGTGTTTTTCAGATCATCCTTTCGTTCCAGGAAAAACTGAAATCCAGTAAAGTGGCTGAGTGGGAAATTACATCTTTTCCCAGGGAAAATCTGAATCAAAATGACTGTGTTGTTGTTGTCAAAATATGCATCTGTTTTTTTCAAGTTTCAGGTCTTTTTAATAAACTATGCACATTTTTCCCAAAAAAGGACATTTTTCATGAAATGTCGAAAAAGATATTTTCCATCCACAAGGCTCAATGGAAAGGTTTTGACCAGCTCTGCAAAGAGCTCTCCAATACACCTCATATCTGTGCAGACTTTTCCCCCTTTAAGTTGGCTAATCTTCTCCAGAAGAGGCAGAGCCACAGAACTGGGACAGGAAGAAGCAGATGGGTGGACATTAAGACTCAGAGGTGCCCCACATCTTCATGGGCCCTATGCAATTGTGTATTCTGCCTATTATGCACAAGGCCAGCTCTGGCCCTGTCTCAGATTGACCCATGAGGTGAATCCATGTGTACACATAGATGGCCAGGTACAATAATAATACCAACCTCTCCAAAAACACCTTCAGTGGCTCTCAAAGCATTTTATGAAGAGGCCAGTATCATTATCTCTAGTCAGCAGATAATGGGAAAGGGTCTTGCCCAGAGTCACCCATCAGGTCTCCAGAATCCAGGTCTCCTGATTCCTATTTCAATGCTGGAACTAGAGTGAGTGAATGGGCCAACTTCTGAAAGCCGTCTTCCAAAGGCTGGGCTGACCCCCAACAAACTTTGCAAGTATGGGAAGGGCTCAGGGTTCAGTGCCTTTCACTGAAGAGTCAGACCAGAACACAGGCTCTGAACCATTTCATATATTGTGGGGAGGTTGAAAACTGGGAGACGGTTTGTGCCTCAGATCCCCGTCTACCACAACTAGGGCTATAATGGGAGAAAAATGGGCACACCCAGTGTTGGAAAAGACTGGATCTTCTGGTCAAGCTTTCTGCTTCTTTCCATTTGATCCCGTTTGTGTCTTGCTCCTGTTGCAGGATGAGAAGGATACAACGCCTCCACAGGATCAAAGTGAGCCACATCCCCCTTGCTGAGAGTAAAGCAGCGTGCTCAGTGCTGAGGCCAAAAAAGGTTATAACTCCATCTCAGCCTTTGGCACCATGACCTTCAATGGCCTGAGGAACCTGCCACCAAGCCCAGAGCTTGGCAGGAATATCCATTTTCTCTTCAGCTTCTCTCCTCCCCTGGCTAAAGCCATGAGGCCCATAACCACTAAAACCCTACCCCAGGGAGGTAACTGGAAGGTGGTCCCCATGCACATGGGAGAATCCTACCCATATGGAAAGTCCTGTTCACAATCCCACCCTGGAAAGCCACCCACATCTCTGCTGGCCTCAGCATATGAGGCTGGTGGAACAGATGTTCAAAACTATGTAGGATGGGCTATAACCATGTTTCTCAACCTTTTTTTATAAAGAACCCCTTTTTTTAAAAAAAATGGTTAGTACCTTCTCTCGCATATCGCTAAGGTACATGTACCAACAGTTGTTAGCTTGGTCCTAAGGTAATCTGAGGTTTTGAAACAAGTGCCATTCAACCTTTCCGCATTACTCTCCCCTTTGCAGGAGTCAGGTTTGTGTTGTGTTATACCTCTTACTTACACGTCTTAGTGTTACGACTTACTTACAAAAACATGCAAAAATATCACAGAAGATGATTACTGAAAATGCACTGACTTTCGACCATCTTATTATCAAATAAATGAATAGGGATAGAAATACTGGACTTACAGTTCAGCGTAAGGCATATGAAGCAGTAGAAACAAGTCACTGTCTGAATGAACTTTGAGACTGTGCTGACTTTACTAGTGTTTTTTATGTAGCCTGTTGTAAAACTAGGCAAACCTCTAGATGAGTTATGTGGCCCCTGAAAGATCTTGGTGTATCCCCAAGGGTACATGTACCTTTGGTTGAGAAACACTGGGCTATAACAGTAACAGAGAGGAGGCTGTGCTAGTCTATACACTATCAAAACAAAAAGCAGTCAAGTAGCACTTTAAAGACTAGCAAAATAGTTTATTAGGTGAGCTTTCGTGGGACAGACCCACTTCTTCAGACCGTAGCCATACCAGAACAGACTCAATATTTAAGACACAGAGAACCAAAAAAAGTAAGCAAGGAGGACAAATCAGAAAAAGGTAATCAAGGTGAGCAAATCAGAGAGTGGAGGGGTGGGGGGGACGTCAAGAATTAGATTAAGCCAAGTATGCAGACGAGCCCCTATAGTGACTCAGAAAGTTCCCGTCCCAGTTTAAACCATGTGTTAATGTGCCGAATTTGAATATAAAAGCCAGCTCGGCTGCTTCCCTTTGAAGAATGGTGTGAAAGTTCTTTTTCAGTAACACACATACCTTTAGGTCATTAATAGAACGCCCCATTCCATTAAAATGTTGACTAACTGGTTTGTGGATCTGGAGTGTTTTGATGTCTGTTTTGTGCCCATTAACCCTTTGTCTAAGGGAGTGAGAAGTCTGTCCAATATACAAAGCATCTGGGCATTGTTGGCACATGATGGCATATATGATGTTAGTAGAGGAGCACGAGAATGTGCCCGTGATTCTGTGAGTAACCTGGTTAGGTCCAGTGATGGTATTTCCAGAGAAGATATGTGGACAAAGCTGGCAGCGGGCTTTGTTGCAGGGAAAGGTTCCAGGACTGGTATTCCTGGGGTATAGACTGTGGCTGCTGGTGAGGATCCTCATGAGGTTGGGAGGTTGTCTGGAGGAGAGAACAGGCATGTCACCCAGGGCCTTCTGGAGTGTGGCATCCTGATTAAGGATAGGTTGTAGGTCTTTAATAATTCATTGCAGTGGTCTGAGTTGGGGGCTGTAGGTGATGACCAGTGGTGTTCTGTTCTTGGCTTTTTTGGGCTGATCTTGGAGTAGCTGGTCTCTGGGTATTCGTCTGGCCCTGTCGATTTGGTTTTTTATTTCTCCTGGTGGGTAATTCAGATTTATGAATATTTGGTAAAGATCTTGTAGTTTTTGGTCTCTGTCAGTTGGATCAGAGCAAATGCGATTGTATCTAAGAGCTTGACTGTAAACAATGGATCTAGTCACGTGTGCAGGATGGAAGCTAGAAGGGTGTAGGTATGTATAGTGATCAGTAGGTTTTCGGTATAGTGTGGTACTGATCAGGCCATCCTTGATTAGTACTGTAGTGTCCAGGAAATGTATCTCTTTCATGTTGTAATCGAGGCATAAGTTGATGGTGGGGTGTAGATTGGTAAAGTCTCTGTGGAATTCTTCTAGAGTCTCTGTGCCATGGGTCCAAATAACACTGGGTGCTTCAGATGAGGAGGAGATAAACCGTATACAGTGAAGTGGCTGCATTCTTGAGCACCCCACCCCAAGCAGCTATGTTGATCTTTGCAGGAATCTACCACGAAAGCCATTTGATTTATTTGTTTTGCCTCCCTCCAGACATTTACCCCACCAGAGCCCTAATCATCTCCACATTGGCTTCCCTGAGAGCCACAGTCCCATGGTCACTTCTCTGCCATGGCTTTCATGATGCTTCTTTGGGTATGTTTAGATGGGAAGGCATTGCTTCCACACAAGGACACACCGCCCATCAGAGTGAAACAGTCTCCAATGTCAGAGAGGTAGTCATGTTAGTCTGTATCTTCGAGAACCACAATAAGTTCTGTGGCACCTTAGAGACCTTATAGACTAAGCACCTTCTCTGATCTGGATGTTCACGCCTCCACATTAGAAATGACAATGGGCCACATCCCCCCTGACTGATCTGACTTGTTTCCTCCTCTCTTGATGTGTAGGTAGTCCGTCATGTCTGACAATGACGTCTTGAGCTCACACAGGCTCATTGGTTGTGGTCTCGCATGTGGCTGAGAAGTCCAAGCTTTGAACAGCATGGGTGTTCACAGTGGGGGCAAGGGAATTGTCCTGGCTCTGTTGGTGCAGCTGCTGCTGTTGATTTCTTCCTCTCATGAGTATCAGTGAGGCATACGTGTCGCTGCTCTTCAAAGTTGTCATACGCGTGTCATACAAGCGCACACCAGCTTGTTCAGTCTTTTGCATGGCTCTAGCTGATCTGGTTTTAAACCAGCATGAGCAATGTTGGCCTTCACGCAATCTTAATACCTCTTGCAAGGCCTACCTTGATTCATTTTGCCCTGGGAGAGTTCACCATAGAGGACTTGCTTAGGGATTCTTGACTCCTCCATTCGTATGACGTGCCCTGTCCAGCGAAGCTGGGCTTTCAGAATCACGGCTTTGATGCTCGTGGTTCCTGCTCTGTCCAGGACTTCCAGGTTTGTAACTCTGTCCTGCCACTGAATGTGCAGTATTGACCTCAGGCTGCGTGTGTGGAAGCGCTCCAGCAGTTTTACATGTTTTCTGTACAAGGTCCAGGTTTCACAGCCATACAGGAGACTGGTCAGGACTACAACCTTGTGCACTTTCAGTTTAGTGGACTGTCAGATATTGTGCTGATTCAACACTCGCGTTCTCAGATGTCCTAGTGCCCGGCTGGCCTGGCAGATTCTGGCATTGATTTCTTTGTCAAGGGAGCCAACATTGGCTATCACGCTGCCAAGGTCCTTGAACTCCTCTACTGTTTTTATCTCTCTTCCTTCAATAAAGATTGAAGCAGGGACAGCAGCAGATCCTGGAGCAGGTTGAAACAGCACCTCGGTCTTTCCTAGGCTGATGGCCAAACCAAAGAGGCGAGTGGCATCAGCAAACTTGTTGACAATAAGCTGGAGATCAGACTCCTTGTGTGCCATAAGCGCCCAGTCGTCAGCAAAACGGGCTTCAAGGATGAGCCTCTTAAGCATCTTGGTTTTAGCATTCAGATGACGAAGGTTGAAAAGTGACCCATCAAGTCTGTATTTTATGTGGACTCCGTGTCCAGGTCCCTAACTGCGTCGCTGAGGACGCACATGGAAAAGAGGTTGAATAACACTGGGGCCAGCACTCACCCTGGCTTCACACCATTGAATATCTCAAATGGATCTGAGGACTTGCCATTTGAAAGAACAAAGCCAGTCATGTTATCATGGAATATGCGTATGAGGTTAACGAATCCTCTCAGGCAGCCAAGTTTTGATGTATACTACTGATAATGGGCCATTTCCACCCTGACTGAATAGACCTCATCAGCTCTGGCCCTCCTTTTTACTGGGACTCCCCCTCTTTAAATACTCCTCTGAACCCCCCACCCCATGCCTCTTACGAGGGGGGTCTTTGCCCACGAAAACTTATGCCCCAAAATATCTGTTAGTCTATAAGGTGCCACAGGATTTCTTGTTAGTCTCCAGTATGTGCTCTCAATAAGGGAGACCCCTGGGGAGCTCAGTGTTTAATCAGAGCAGAATAGGAACATGTTATTCTGTTCTGAAGTGCTGTTAAGACCTACTGCATTCCAGGTCCATTGACAGAAGTTCTCAAGTGGCAGCACTTGGATCTCTGTCGCTTTCTGACATATCTATGCAAATAGTATAATGTATAATCCTTGTAAGAGTATAATAAACATCCCCGTAACATAAACAGCCCTTATTTATGAATGATACTTCCAGCTCCTCCGTTGTTTGGCAAACCGTTTACCAGCATGCCCAGTAATTCCCCGTGTGAAGAGATGCCCTAGACACAATGGTGATCATTGTGGCGATCAAGGGCTCTTTCGGTCCTGTCTCTAATAACATCCAGGACCAGATGCTTCAGGGTAAGGTCATCTCAACCCAGGACGTGGAGGAGCATGATCACGAGTGGCGGGGGAGGGAGAAATGAATAAACCCTGAAGATCAGGAAGCCATTCCGGTCGGTGAGCTTTATTTGACTGGGGAGAGTTTCATGGCTTGTGTTAGACAGGTCAGGCTGGCTGGATGTGGCCTTCCAGTCTGTGACTTGTTGGAGCTGGAGGACCAACAGCAGCACCTTTGTTGTCCTTTTGTGCCTCTGGCTCCTGGAACAGATGGAGAGACAGTGAGGCCCCATTATGAGCCATCATCAAATGCTGATAGTGATGCTTGCCCCCCCTGCCCCCACCGGGGTATGAAACCCCGCACAAGTGCCAATCACCTAGAGGCCTTCCTGTGAGCTGGGTTCCATTGTGCTTGGCCCCTGTAAGACAGATGATAAGAGACATGCCCTGTCCCTAAAGCATTTGATAGTGGTAGGAAGGGAATATTGTTACCCCCAGAAGGGAAACTGAGGTACCAAGTGACTTGCCCAGGGGCACAGCGACTCTGTGTCAGAGTCACGAGGCCTCCTTCCCTCTGCTCCTTGTTTCGAATTACTGGTGCCCCTGTAATTCAGAGCAGAGTCTCTCCAAGCATTCCACGGGCTGACTGTGTGGATTGTGTCTTACCAGCAGCATCTGTGTGCAGGCCCTGCCCCCCGCCCCAGCAAACTGCTGCCACTGCAGCCTACGTATAAGGATGACTACGGCTCAGCTCAGGACTGACGCTGCTTTCGCTGGGAGCTGTTGCTGCAGGGAACATGGGGTGGAGTAAGTACAATATTTGCTTTAAAACCGACTTGAGTAAAACTCAGTGTCACAAAAATAAATTATTCGAGTAAAGTACAAATACTTGAAAATGTACTTGAGTAGTGTAACTAAGTACCTCTACTTAGTTACGTTCCACCTCTGGGCACCAGAGCCTGTTCTATCCCCCCCGCCTTCCTGCCCTGGCTCACCACCCAGCATCTATCCAGATTATGATTCAATCTGTACAAAGCAGATGAGAAAAGCAGGTGCAGGCCTCTAGGCTACAGCTGACACAGGCTTCCAAGGGAGGGAGGGAGCTCTCCAGGGGGAAGGACAGCAGCTCTCCCTGCCTGACGCAGCAAAGGGAAAGGGATCAGACACAGAGAGTCAAGGAGAATCACATGGGATTGCTGGAATGCTCCCTGGCTGGACTGGTTATGCAGCTAGCGCTGCAGGAAACAGGAGGGCTCTGATTCTGCTGGGAGCTGGGCGGGGGTAAATTGCCATCACTGTGGTTAGTCGGGTGGAAAGAAAAGCAGAATCCAGAGTTCAGCCTCTGTTATCATTCCCATGGAAACGGGGCCTGCGAAAACCGAGAGCAGCACAGCTGCTTGCCTGCATTCTCAGGCCCTGTGCTACAAAAGCCTGCCTTCTGGGGCTCAGCGCAGGTGCTCAGCACCTCTCCGGCTCAGGCCTGCAATCTGTAACAGGAAATATTAGGGGGGCCCGATCCTGCCAGGTGCTGATTGCCTCCTGCACATGTGGAGGTGGGGGAAAGGTACCACTCCCACTGCTCTACTGAGGCCCTCTCAGGACAGCCAGGCCAAGGGAACAGCTAGCCAAGCAGTCAATGGGGACTTTCAAAGGACACACACTGTCACGACCACACCAATACACAGCACTGTATGTACACCCCGACACGCTTGCGCACTAATCAGGAGCCGAGGTCACTGTGAGGCCTGGGCTCCTTTTCCCTTCTGCATTTAAAGAGACTCAGTCATAGAACCAGAAGGGACCTTGAGAGGGCACCAAGTCCAGAGCCCTGGCCTCCCAGCAGGGCCAGACACCATCTAGACCAGGGGTCAGCAACCCCCCTCGCCCCTCCGGCACAGGCTCCAACGGGGCACGTGAGCCGATTTTCATCAGCACGTGAGTCAGGAGCTCAGCCCAGCCCCTCCTGCCCCAGGCAGCCGGGAGCTTGCTCAAGCCAGGCTGCCTGTGGATTAACAAAATACCAGCTAATGCCACCAGCCACCATCTAAACAGAAACCTCTGTGTCTTTGTTTATGAACGAAACTGTTGGAAGTAGGGCTACAAGTGGCTTTAAAAAGTATCACTGCCACTAGGACACATTTTAGCACTCCGCCTTGGAAAGGTTGCTGACCCCTGCCCTAGGGGGTGTGAGTTGTCGAGCCTCCTCTCTGACTTACTGTCTCTCTGATTCCTTCGTGCCCGGTTCCATTCCTCATTGAATCTGGCATGCACCATGGTTCCTGAATCTGGTTGTCTGAGCCTCATCCACCTCTCTCTAGCTGTGTCTACACGTGCACGCTACTTCGAAGTAGCGGCACTAACTTCGAAATAGCGCCCGTCGCGGCTACACGCGTCGGGCGCTATTTCGAAGTTAACTTCGACGTTAGGCGGCAAGACGTCGAAGTCCCTAACCTCATGAGGGGATCGGAATAGCGCCCTACTTCGACGTTCAACGTCGAAGTAGGGACTGTGTAGACGATCTGCGTCCCGCAACGTCGAAATTGCCGGGTCCTCCATGGCAGCCATCAGCTGGGGGGTTGAGAGATGCTCTCTCTCCAGCCCCTGCGGGGCTCTATGGTCACTGTGTGCAGCAGCCCTTAGCCCAGGGCTTCTGGCTGCTGCTGCGGCAGCTGGGGATCCATGCTGCAGGCACAGGGTCTGCAACCAGTTGTCGGCTCTGTGTATCTTGTGTTGTTTAGTACAACTGTGTCTGGGAGGGGCCCTTTAAGGGAGCGGCTTGCTGTTCAGTCCGCCCTGTGACCCTGTCTGCAGCTGTGCCTGGCACCCTTATTTCGATGTGTGCTACTTTGGCGTGTAGACGTTCCCTCGCAGCGCCTATTCGATGTGGTGCCGCGCAACGTCGAAGTTGAACATCGACGTTGCCAGCCCTGGAGGACGTGTAGACGTTATTCTTCGAAATAGCCTATTTCGATGTAGGCTTCACGTGTAGACGTAGCCTCTGTGAGCCTGCCATAGAGTGGGTGTGGGTTACACCCTGTGGAGAGGCCCGGGAGGGAAATCCAGATTGTCCCCAGAAGAGGTGTGTATGTTTGTGGACAGAGACAGGGAGATGCTAGGTACACACCTGGTCACTTTCCAATGCACTTCCTTTAAGCAAGGACAAACGGGTTAACCCTAGCCAGGGACTACCTGTGATGAAAAAGGGGACAATGCCCTGACCCCCAGAGAGCTCAAGCAGCAGGAAGCAGCTCACACTGCACCCTGTTAGCACTAAAGAGGAAACCTCATTTTAAGGATTTCCGCTTCTGCCTGCTGAGATCAGAGCAGGGGCCCCCACAGCTGCAAGTGGGGATTCCCAGCCCCACTCCACCCCAGCGTTGCTCAGTAACTAACAGCCGCCTGTTGTAACATTATTTTCTGTGAATCCGTTAAGTGTTAAAGGCAGATCGTCCATACTTCCTGCGTCTACCTCACAGCTGGCCGTACTGGTGCCATCAGCTGTGCCTGACTGCTTGACACGACTGGTGGTGCTGCGTGCAGCAGTTATAATTACAGCTGCTAATTGGCTCTTGTTTCCCTGGTTTGGCAGCCCCCCACACCCTCAGCACAATGGTTATCTCTCTCTCTCTCTCCCCTCCATCTCTTCCCTGAATTCCCATTCATTTTGATTAAACTCTGCTGCAAACAGGGAGTCACCAAAGGTTTGGAGTTCAGGTTCTGTTCAGAGGGGGAACAACATTTGCATTACTCACTGGGACTTCCTCTTCTGCAAAATTGGGCTTAAGGGAATTCCCAGCACTTCCTCTCAGGCCTCTGACTGAAACAGGACCCAGGTGCCCACAACAAGCCGCTTTCTGAACTGGGGCTGAGGAAGGAGGGAGGGTTCTCTCTTCAATATTTTCCATCCATGGGCGGAATAAAGTTTGTTATGTGCACCGAGGCGCACACACGCTGAGTCTGTGGGTGCTCTGCTAATCAGCTGGGCAGCACCTGAATCTCTCCTGAGCAGCTGCTCAAGTGCTCAGCTTACAGGGAACACTGGTCTTTACCATCATTTTTGGTGTCTAACAAAGAGAGGAATGTAAGCTCCCAGTCTTGTCTTTCGAAGGGTTGAGGTTGAGGACTCAGAAGTTTCGCTAAGAGAACCTGGAGGGACGGATTTGTGAAACGTGCTTGCGCACAAGTGACGAGGTGTTTTTTGTCTTATCATGTTTCTGTGCAAGCTCCCTCGAGCACGGAGCGCTTGTCTTCTTTCACCCACGGAGCTGTCACTGGGGCAGTTAGTGCCCAGGGGTCGTGTGCGGTGTGGCCTCTAGATCAGCGTGGAACTCTGCAGAGGTTCTCCCATCACTTGAGGCAATCTTCCTGGGAAGCTGAAGTGGAATTCAAAGGCCCAGGGCTTGTTCTTGTGCCAGGCTTGTCACAGAAGGGAGAGAGGGATGGACCCATGGGCATGGAAGCCAAACCTGTGTCTGGCTGTTAGCACTGGCTCAGCTGGTGAACTTCTATGCTCATTTTGCTCCAGAATTTGCTCACGCCCAGCCCCAGAACAAGGCAGAAGCAGTGCCCTTGGCTCACCTTTAATGTCTTTAATGACCCAGGGCATCTCTGGACCATAGTGTTTACCTACCCCCTGCCCATCTACCACTCGCCTAGCAGTTGTGCCATTCCCCACCTTGTCTGTGCTTAGAGGGGGAACAGACAGCAAGCACCAGACTATTTCTGATGTTCAGTATGGGGGCAGGGGAAGGAACAGAGCTGGTGTGCTCTGCAATGCTCCTTTCCCCAGCCCTTTGATTTTTGTCCACGAGAGATTTCCCCACTTAACAGACTGGTGGGAGTGTGTGTGTGTGTGTGTGTGAGTGGGTGTGCAGAGATCTGTAGGCGTACCACTGCACTAGAGCCCAACTCAGCACACGTCTGTGTCTGCACAAATGGGAGCAGTTCACTGGAGGGGTTCCTTCTGCACTCCCATGCACCCAGAATGTGGAGCTGAGGGTGGGTAGGCAGGACCAGGGAGAGGAGTGCGTAGGCCATGTACTCCCTGCACTAGGCATCCTGCACCACTGCCCGTCAAGGTTCCTCTAATGTTTTCCATCCAGGGGTGGAATAAATTTGGTTATGTGCACCAAGACATAGGCACATGTATACCACCAATAGAAACACACTCTGCCGGCTGTGGGCGCGCTGCTAATCAGCTGGGCAGCACCTGAATCTCTCTTGGGTGGCTGCCCAAGTGCTCAGCTTACAGGTAACCATGTAATCCCATCTGTTCATCACCCCCCACACTGAGAATCACCCTGCAGCGTAGTCTCCCTGGGGAGCTCCCAGATGGGCCATAGCCCTGATCTCAGGCAGCGTGGTGCAGCATTCAGCCTCTAGCCATGCCCAGGGGAAGCTGAGAGTGGTCCATGACAGGCAGCAATCCGTGGCAATCCGTGAAGAAGGGAAGGGTTTTCCCCCTCTGTCTTTCTCTGCCAGGAGGGTCCCAGCTCACTCCATTGGGTTCATTCAGCCTGAGCTGTTCACTTGGCAGCTCATGTTTGTAGCTTTCCAGGGCTCAGATGCCGGAGTTAAGAGCAAAGAGCTGGAGATAAGGGGCCGGAAGAGGCTGCCACTCAGAACAGCCAGCTGGGTGGCTCTGAAAGGGTAGCTGCCTTCATTAGGATTTCTGTCGTGTGCCAACCACAGGCTCTTCCCAGCTGAGCATCCAGGAGCAGGGGAAAGGAAGAGGGCTGCCGGAAGAACTTGAGCCAACAGGGGAAGAGAGAACAGCTCTCCAAGTTAGTTAGCTAGTTAGTTACTCTTCTCCGTTCGGGCTGGAAGATTCAGGCCGCAGAGAAACAACCGTGGGGAAGTTTCCTTTGCCTCTCTCCCACCTCCAAACTCTGCCCCTGACCCCTGGGACACCACCACCACCTCCACCTCCATGCCCCAGCCCACCATTAGCTCTTCCAACAAAGAAGCTTGGGTCTTCTCCATGGGCCAAAGCCATCCTGGGTCTCTCTGCAAGTGTTACTGACAAACGTCTTGCCCAGGGCTGCCAGCTCCTCAGTCAGTCTCAGACTACAAGATCAGCCACTTGCGAGCAAGGACAATGGGCTTTGGATGCAAAGTTTTATTCACAACAACGGTGTACACACCGAACCGCTGTAAACACACACACACACACACACACACACACACACACACACACACACACACACAGAGCTAATACCCCCAGAGCTACTGCCCACACACATAGAGATAAATACCCACAGAACTGCTGTAAACACACACACCCCCACAAACCCAACCACCCACACCCGCACACACACCCTACAAAGACCAATACTCACAGAACTGCTGTGCACTCACACTGCTACATAATCCCCTGCATACCCCCAGAGGTCTATGCACACAACTACGGCACAACTGCAGCATCTACAACTACCGTAAATACCCACACAAGTTCTATCTGTAGAGCTGGTTCACACCGCTCCTGTACACACACACACACGCGCGCAAAGAAGACCTACACGCCACAGCCATCTGCTCCAGTTGTGGCCCATCTCTGGTGTGCACACAACTGTTCACTGTGCATTTGTGTGGTGTTTTAAACATAATACTGCTTGTTATTGCTAGAGCTGAGGGCACTGGCTGCTGGGAATCTGGAAGAGCAGGGAACAGGAAGGAGGAGGAAGGACATGAACTGGGGGCTTGGGAAAGGCTACAGAATGATGCAGCAGCTTTGTGAATAGGCTTCACTTATGTAAATGAATTTCTGTTGAAGTTTGCTAGGACTTTGCTTGCATGATGTAACAATTTGTCCCACCCATATGGTGTGTGTCCGTCCGAAACTAGCCTCCGACAGGCATGCAGGTGAGCCAGGTTCAGCCAAAAGCAGAGGCCTCCTGCTGGTCCGTTGCTCCTACTGGGCATGGAATTAAAAAAGTTTAACTACATGGCGCTCCTTCTGGCATCAGAGACATGCTCTGAACTAGCACACGGTTTGTCAGAGAACTGAGCTCTCCCAGTCCAGCGAATAAGCTACAACATCATTACAATAAAGCTTCAGAGGCATGGAGACAGGAAATGAAATTTTATCCTGAGCTACACTTCTAGGGGCATCTGCCGAAGCCATGAAATATCACAGCTCCTTTATGTGGCAGAATACCCAACACTCAGGTTTATTAAAGTCAGTCTTCATCTCCCAAGGGCGTCCCATCTAGTGGCATAATGTGTCAGTAGAAAACAGCCAGCCTGGGGGAGAGGAGCATGCGAAAGGGCAGGATTTTGCAAGAACACTGGAACTGCCAGAGGCCACAGCAGATTAGACCTCCAGTTCACCAGACACTGACAGCGGCTGGTACCAGCTGGTTCGGAGCCAGGTGCAAGGACTGGCATACTGGCCTGGTATTATGATCTGTTATTTGTCTTAGCATAATATCCAAGAGCTCTAACCAGGGAACAGGACCCCACTGTGCTAGGAGCTGTACAAACACAGAACAATGTAATAACCTGGCCCCAGTGCTCAGCAGGAGGGGATAATGCCCCTTTCTTCCGTAAGCTACACCCCCAAGCACCTAATTCTTTCCTCAGGTACTCCTGGTTCAACTCCCATTGAAGTGGGACCTTAGGGTACCTCCTAGGGTCAGTTTCCTAGGCCCCAATCCTGTAAACAGCTATGTGTGGATGGACCCCCAGAATCCGTGGAAAAGCAAACATGGCTCATGTGGACTCAAATGCAGGGTCGGGGCTGTGTAAGCTTCATGGGCCAGGCACCTGTCCTACTGACCTGCCTACAAAGCACCTGCCGTGTGCCCCCTACATGCAGCATTGACAGGAATGAACTTGTTGGGAGTTGTCTCCCAGGTGAGCTCAGGGCTTGGAAGCTGCTGATTGCAACCTGAGGGATTGCATGAATGAGGCAGGCATTGTGAGCTACAGCCGCCACCCCGCAAACCTACCACCGAGCGCCCGCAGCTGTGAATCCCTTTCCCCTGCAGGCTGATCTGAGCTGTGTGGTCTCCTTTCCCCAAGCGCCTGGAAAAAGCTGCTAGGCAAGGCAGCACTGTAGGTTGTTCTTACTGCTCCAGGCCTGCAGTTCCCTACCTATTGTCCACACCACATGGCTGTGGGCAGGGGAGGGAGAGGGGAATGCTGCACCCTAGGCCCTGGGGTTTAAAAGAAAGAAAAGCCTTTGCCTCAGCCAGGTGTTACTTGAGTCCCACTGAGCAGCAGGTGGCGCCCAAGAGTCAAGTCCTGCCGGAGGCGGCTGGGCTGGATGGTGCCGCTGGAATGTGGGACACACTGTGCTTGTGCCCCCGCGCACACTCACACGCAATCTGTGTGTGCACCAACACAACAGGGACACGCTGCAGCTCACAACACTGGTTACCCTCCGCCGTGCTTTGACTCATTTGCAGTCCATTTTCTTTCCAGAAGGAACATCTGGGGCTAGGGTCCTTTGTCTTTCCTATTCAGACCATTGCAGGTGTGGGGGGATGAACTCCTTGGCTGAGATGAAGATGGGTGTCAGGTGAGCTCACCCCAGTCTGTTTGTGCTGGACACACTGTAGCACAAGGGAAGCACTAGCTTGCCCCAGTCCTTGGACAGCGAAGGTCCGTAGCACTGATGGCCATAACCACACTGTGTAGCTTCATGCCAGGCGTCTCAGAGCTCTGGAGGCTTACTACTGACCAGAGGAATGGCAGGTGAGCAGATAATTGCCACCGTCCGTGACAGGGCAGCATCTGCTGTGACCTCAAGGGCCAGCCACGGACCTTTCACGTTTTGGGATTCAGCCTTATTTAAGTACAAGGAACGTGTAAAGTACAGCGGCAGTGAGGGCGGGAGGCCCCTCGCCCAGAGCGTAGCTTCTTTCCACCAGCACCTCACCTCAAAATCCTCCTCTGGGCTCCTCCCAGAGCTGCCTTCCTGCTCTACATGGACAACAGGTATCAAAGTCAGTCACCCTCCTGGCACTCTGGGGCTGAGGGTATGAGGGTCACACCACCTGCTCCTCACCCAGTGCTCTGGGCCTGGGGGCCTCTGGGTTCTGTCAGGTGGGAGGGAAGTGGAGGGCCAAGGACTCACCTCACTGAGCCTGTGGTTCACCCACCACCCAGGTCACTCTGCACCTGCATCTCCATTTCTTGTCTGCACCCCAGTTTGCCTTTTTTTCCACACCCACAGTCACACAGGTGCAGCTGTCAGGAGAACCCACACAGTGCTCATGTCTCCATGGCCTTCATCATACCTGGCTTTAGGTGGGACCCCTTACATGTCAACTCCAGCAGTCTGACACAGAAGGCACCATTGCACCCATCAGCATGAATGAGGTTTTAACCCAGCAAGTAACCACGTCGGTGTAGTCATGCTAGGGTTTGACATGCCTCCTCTCTAAAAAAGAGATTAAAGTTGGGACTCAAGCAACAGCAGCTGAAAATACTCAACCCCCAGGACGGTCTTTGGATCTACCTTCATCTGCAGCGATCCTGTGAGCCTCAGCACAGGCCCAGTTCTGCTCCCCATCACTCCAACATAAAGTCCAGTGAAACTAGTAGATTTCATCCAGATTCACCCGGGCGTAACAGAGCAGAATGTAGCTCCAAACCGCCAGAGCTCCCCAGGGCCTGTACTGCGTGCGTGATTGCCCCTTAACCAAACAAAGGGTTTCCACAATGGAAAGCACTGTGAGAACCATGGAAGAACAGGCGCCAAAGTGAGTGTTTGCAGCAGCTCTTTGGCATGAGGGGAAGAGCAAACAGCCTGCCCATCCCTTGCTTGGTTGCCAAGCCTTTGCCATTTCGGAGGGAGGCAAACAGAAGACACAAGGCCGAGTAGCAGTTGATTGACCACAGTCATTGCAATCCCAGCTCCCTTGGGAGTCTCTAGCAGCTTGAAGTTGTATTTCTTTGCTGGACTCCAGCTTGTGGAGTGTTCGGAGACTCTCTTGATGGCTCAGAGAACCTGACTGTGTAGGTGTTTAGCTCACTGGCTGGATGCTGTGAGAGAGTAAGGTCCCCTTGCTGTCTTTCTTGCAGGGACCATCAGCAGCTGCTGGCTCTTTAGGACTTTTCTCATAGAATCATAGGACTGGAAGGAGCCTGGAGCCAGTGGTGCTCAACTGCAGAGACCATGAGCAGATTCCGGGGATGGTCCCCAGAGCATGAATGGCATTAGGTTCACTAAGGCCACTCTGCATCTTAATGTATTGATTAATGAAGCTGTTGTAAGCAGGACTATTAGTGACTTTAAAAAGTGTCACTGGCTCTCGGACCATACACAGAGGTCTGAAGGTCGAATTTTGGCATGCTGCTTTGGAAAAGTTGCTGATCCCTGGCTCAGCTTTTAGCACAGCCCAAGCCTGGCTTTGGAGAATTTGAATCTGTGTCCTCCCCTCCTTTCTTATGTCTCCAGGAACCAAAAACCAGGCTCTGAATTTTGAGACAATTTAGACCTGGATCCAAATGTCATGCCTTGTGTGATGGACAGAAATCTCAGCCCTTTTGGCATCTGGGTAAATCTGGATCTGTAGTCAGGCTTTGCAGCAGACCAAGAGCAAAAAACTGATCCAAAATCTTGGCTACAAACACCGCTGGTCAAAATCTGTAATGTGACCTACATTAACCATTGGAGAAAGAAAATTGACTCTGACATCAGTGAACAGGTCTCCAGTCACCGGTGCTGCTGGCTGATTGGGAAGTCTCTGGGGAGAAGTAGTTAAAATTTGCCGTAACTAATTGAATTTCTCCAGTGCAGCAGCTCAGCATCCACAAGCCATAGGAGACTGGTTCCAAGCTTTCAGAAACTAATGAGAGTTTGACCCTGTCTGTGCAGCCCTTGGAGCTTTTCCAATACATTCGCTTGGCTTAAAAGGCCTCCTTCTTGTTTACATATCAGATCAATGGGGAGAGTTATAATCTAGTCCCTGTGAAAGAGCTGAAGTGTTTCTTTGTTGTCAGGCTGGCTCGGGGGAGGAGGCAGAGGTCACGGGGAAATATTGATCAGGCACAGTAGGGTTCCACTCCAAGAGATGACATTTGAAGAGATGCCCCGTACCCAGAAGAACTTTCCTCTGTGTCTCGTGCTACTGCCTCTCCATCGATCTCCCCTCCCTGCAGGTACCAGATTTTTCAGCTGGTGCCCTGTGGAGGGTTCAGTGCATTAGAGCTGCAGTGTCCAATAAGTTCCCCACTCACCACCTGTGGCAAATGGGACACCTCAGTGCGGCGACTGGCATTGGAGCTGCACATGGCTCTTGGGGCACATGGGTGCTGCCCACCCATGCCATGTACGTGCCCCACTGCTTGATGGACAAGGGCGTGACGGTGGCGGATCGTGGCCTGCAGCACGGCTTGGGCCCAGGCACAGCTCCTGCCAGGCAGCTCAGGCCCTGGTACGGCTCCTGATGGCACAGCTTGCACGTCCCCGGCTCAGGCCCCGGCACGGTTCCTGTGGCTGCTGAGGTGGTGGCGGTGGCTGTTGCCGCATTCAGTTTGCATGAGGGGAGGGATGGGGGTGCCTGGCGTCGGGGGAGGGCGTCGTTAGAGCGGGAGGAGGCTGTGGCGAACACACAAGGATGACAACCACTCGTGTGGTGATCCTGCAACTCCCGCTGCACACCGCTGCACGAGAGGGAAATGTGACTGCATGGGGAGCGTGGGGGGAGAGAGACACTGCTTCCCCAAGGCATTTGCACCACACCAGTTTTCACACCTCTCGTTGTCAGAGCCGCCCCAGGCCCTGCCCTACGGATGGGAGGGACGGTGGGTTACCTGGGGTGGGGCGTGCTCAGCAGGGGCAGACAGAGGAAGCCGCCGGGGGTGGCCTCCCCCCTGCACTCACCATGCGCCATGAACGGCAGAGCCTGCAGAGAAGGAGGCCTCAGCAGGCCGGCAGGACACAGCAGAATGCCACGCGGTGCTTGGGGGGGAGGGATGGGCTCTGGGGTTGGGGAGGTGACCCCCTGCAGCTGCTGCTGTCCCCCACCAGCGCCAGCTAAACCCCAGCCAGGCCAGAGGTCAGGGATGGGGGGAGTGGGAAAGGGGCGGGGCCTGTAGCACTGGGAGGGGTTGCCCCAGACCCCTCCTCCCCTTTGGGATGGCCCTGTTGGGCTTGTTTTTCAGCTGAGCATGAGGCCTGCCTAAGTGGTCCCATCACCCTCCCCCATGACCACTGGGGCACTGTCTCCTAGCCCAGTCTCACCTGCTGAGAGAGCTCAGCCCAGTCGGGGTGGTAGAAAGGGCCATGCTCTAATAGCATTGGCACCAGGCCAGGCTCCAAAGCTCCCAGCACTCCTTGTTGGAGCTGTGTGTGCAAGAGTGAGGCTCTCATCCAGACACCTAAATGGGGATCGGGGATCGGATTTTCCAGACAGCTCCTCCCCCAGCTGCTGCCATTGTGGGACTTGGGCTCAGACTTCCCAGCGAGCGCCTGATGCTGACGGTGGAGCTGTTTAGAAAAACTGCTGTGGGTTTGGGTGCCTAAATGGCAGCTGAGCTGTTTGGAAACTCCTGGCCCCTCATAGCTGCATGCTAGTTTCATTCCACATCAATCGAGAGTCACTCCGCTGAGATCAACAACATGACACTAGATTTGGACCAGCGCGCACCAAGTCAGAAACCAGCCCCAGCCCTGCAACCGATGTCACACCCGCTAGGGCTCCTGTATCCTTCCCCCACCCCCCAATGGTAACAAAGGGAGCGCCACTGGATGCGAGCAAATGGGTTTGCAAGAGAAACAAGGTTTGTGTGAGAAATGCCAAAGACGGCTCAGCATCTTCCTTTCCCTCTCAAAAGTTATCTTGAGAGTTACCCAAGTAAATACCTTTGATGATACAAAGATCCCCAGGGGTCAGCAAGGGTGTTGTGGGGGGGGTCTGTGGGGAAAAAAAGATAAATAAAAATGATCATAGAAAAAAGTTTTAAATAAATTGCAAAGTTCCAATCAATTATTATTTTAAATTAAATCTCGTCCAATAGCATTATCAATGGCTATCAAAAAATCTAGGTTGTGGTTTCCTTTGTCATTTAATGACATGAACGTAGTGGCTAGAATTGGCTTTGATGGGTGTCTGGGGTGTGGGCTCGTTCCTGAGCCTTGCCTTTGATTCTCCGGTGTTTGCAGTGTGTCTCTTTCAGAAGGGGTCCTACAGCCATGGCAAACTATCCTACAGCCACATCGAACTGGTTTCACACTGCAGTAATTCAACAAGAAACTCTTTCAAGTGAGTGAGCTCAAATTACCTATCACTCCTGCCTTTCTCCTGGTGCTATCACCCACCCTGGCCTAACCCTTGTCTTGCTCAGACTAGCGTAATTAGAAACCACAAAACATTAAGGTGACCAGATGTTCCATTTTTAAAGGGACAGTCTCTTATTTAAGCTCACCTGCAGGTGTCCCAACTTTTTGTTTAAAATGGGCAAATTGTCCCAATTTGTAGTCTCTCAACAGTACTGGTAGATTCAACAGGTGGAACCTCTCTAACCCGGAACTGTCTCAGCCGGCAATCTCCATAATCCAGCCTGATTTTAGTTAGCCGGGTGACCACTTGTCATGGGTGTGGCCAAGCTTCCCGTGGTCCCATAAAGTTTGTTTCCAGCCACCAGTCCTGGCTCTCAGTGTTCTGTGCTGTTATTTAGCTGTAACTTACCCCTAAATGTCTTCTAAGAGCCCAGTAAGCAGTGGAAGCGTTGGTAATGTGCTAGATACTATTGACCTCTTGTAGTTTGGCAAATCTCTCGTCTGGCACCACTCAGGTCCTGAGAGTGCCAGACGAGAGAGGTTCCACCTGTACTGCTGGCTAGGTCTCAGCTCACCAGCCACTTGCTTACCAGCAAGGAGAGGGAAGTTCCAGAGGCTGACATTGGTTGGGGGTGTAGATGTGCAAACCAGGCGGTCAGGCAAAGCTCCCCCTGCAGGTCCGGCCCCTCCCCTTGCTGGTCCGAAAGATGAAACCGTCCTCCATAGAATCATAGAACACTAGAACTGGAAGGGACCTCAGCAGGTCATCCAGTCCAGTCCCCTGCCCTCACAGCAGGACCAAGTACCATCTAGATCATCCCTGGTAGATACTTATCTAATCTGTTCTTAAATATCTCTAAAGATGGAGATTCTACAACCTCCCCAGGCAATTTATTCTAGGATCTAACCACCCTGACAGGAAATTTTTCCTAATGTCCAGTCTAAACCTTCCTTGCTGCAAGCACATTGCTTCTCGTCCTATTTTTAGAGGCCAAGCAGAATGATTTTACTCCTGCCTCCTTCTCACACCCTTTTACGTACTTGAAGGTTGCGATCGTGTCCCCCCCATCCTTCTCTTTTCCAAACTAAACATCTTCCACCATCTCAGAGGTCATATTTTCTAGACCTTTCATCATTTCTGCTGCTCTTTTCTGGACCCACTCAAATTTCTCCACAATTTTCCTTAATGTGGGTCCCAGAACTGGACAAAATATCCCAACTGAGGCCTAATTGGTGCAGAATAGAATGGAAAAGTTATTTCTCCTGTCTTGCTCACAACACTCCTGTTAATTTCTAATATTTCTCATATTTCTTTTTAACAGGGGCTCAGTCAACCTGATGCTAATTTGAATGTTTGTGCCAGATTAGTGTGGGGAATCTGGGGTGCTGGGATGGGGGGCACTGGCTCTGTGCCCCAAACCTGCCCCCTCCCTCTCTATGCCCCACCTTCCTCCTGCTTCTGCTCCGCCCCCTCCCTCTGCTCCGCCTCTTCCTACAGAAGCACCGCACCACTCCGTCAGCATAAGCTTGTGCTGCTCTTGGGCCGTGAAACTCTGCGGGAGAGGCAGGACTGCCCCCACACTCACCAGAAGCAATGTGGTAGTGGGGGTAAGTGTGGTGTGGGAGGTGAAGCTGGGAGGGTGCATGTGACCCCTTGTTCATCCCCCTCCCACACACACACATCGCCTCTGGTTAGTATGGCAGTGTTCTGATTGATTGCCGTTGAAACTGCTTGAATACGAGTAATTTTACCAGGTGTCCTATATTTTTCGCATACAGAAATAGGGTCATCCTATAAATCATGTTGTCTGAAGAACACAGACCAGGAAGAACAAGATTAGAACTGGCCTCCTGGATTCTGTTTTCTGTTTCTAGTTCTGCCTCAGACTCCCATGTCATTTCCATCACCTCGTGTGCCCCCATGTCATTTTCACACGTGCCACTGATTTGGAGTGAGATATCTTTTCTTTGGGAAGCTAAATTTGCATATAGGAGCCTCCTCTTAGCAGAGAGGTGTGAAAATGTTGGTCTTAACCTTTGTGAGCTTGAGTTTAAATGGGTATAAAGAGACTTCCCTGCTGACAAGGCTGTTGTGAGGGTTAGTTAATTAACGTTTGCAGTTAATTAATGTTTTCACACCTCCAAAGGACTAAAGAAAAACTCAAGATTAGAGGTTGCTCACAGAGGGGGTAAACTGAGTCTCACTGAGAAATTAGAAGTGATCGTATTGTGCGTGGGCATATCAACCTGAATCTTATCTCACATTGGTGTCAGGGCTCAGTCCTGAAAGTTGCTGAGTGCTCTGGTCCTGATTTTGTAAAACCATTGAGCACATGGTTATTATTAAGCCTTTGCTTAAGTTCTGTCCATTTTCCCATTATGTGTGTGGACGAATTGGCATCTGAAGTGCATGTTTATCTTTAATCACAGACTTAAGTCATGTTGATGCTTGCAGTTAAACCTGGCCTTAAATGCTTTCCCAAACTGGAGCCAAAGTGCTAAGCACCGTGCAGGATCAAGCCTTCAAGAAGGAATAATTCCCATGACTCAGCAGCTGTGTGGCCTGTAAGCTGAGCACTCTGGCAGCTGCCCAGGAGAGATTCAGGTGCTGCCCAGCTGATTAGTAGATCACCCACAGCCAGCAGCCTGTGTTTCTATTGGTGGTGCACATCTGCACATGCCTGGGTGCACATAGCAAAATTTATTCCACCCATGGATGGAAAAAATTAGAGGGAACCCTGTTCAGCCAAATCCCTCCCCAGTACAGCAAGAGGAGAATCAGGCCATTAGTTTGCATTAAAAACAGGTGCACTGCCCACATATGGCCCAGCAGGAATGGTTCTTACCAGATTACAATCATGATGATACAGTCATGGAGTATGATTATTCCCAGAACTTTGGTCATCTGTCCAATGATGGGAGACACCATTCAAACCCACTGGCAGCAGTGTGATTGAGAGGGATACAGCTGTTCCAAGCCCAGTGCCCAATAGAAACAAAGGAGCAGAACAGGAAAGCGGGGGAGTTCGGCTGACAGAGCAGGCAGCGTGGTCCTAACTGAGCTCTTTTGCTTCCCTTGTGTCTGTATCACTCCTCTCACTTACATCTCCCCAACCTCAAATCAGCTCTGGCTCATGCAGCCCATTGCACAGTGGTAATTACAGCCGCTGTATTAGGAAACAAGCGCTTTGGCTTTCAGGTAATTACGGCTGCACGTCCACAGTGAAAAGATCAAGGCAGGGCAGGGGAAGCAGTAATTATAAGCTTGTGACAGCCAGCCTTTGGTGCATGTGCTAAGAGTGGAATGCTCACCACCCGTGTGGTCACAAGCATGCACGCCCAAATTCCTCCAGGTGCACCAATGCAATCAAGCCTATAAGTATACACACACACACACGGTCTTTGTATTCTGCCATCCCACCCCCTTTTTTCTGCCCCACTGATGGATGTGGTCAGAAAGGGGGATTTCAGTTACAGAGCTTGCCCAGGAATGCACATCTAGGAGTACAGAGCTGATAGTTTGTCTTCTGCCTGCCTCTGTGAACATGTGGAAGGAGATTGTTCAGATGGTGGCCATGTATTTGAATTGGGTGCACATTGGTAGCAAATTTGTTACCGTCTGACATCTGTGAAACATGGCGCTGTTCTCAGTTCCATTCTTAGTGAACTGAGCTGGACTGCAAGAGTATGTCTACATGGGAGCTGGAGGTGAGATTCCCAGTTGGAGGAGGCTGCTTGTGTTGGAAATGACTCCTCCAACTTCAGTATAGATGTGCCCTGATTCACAAGGAGCACCACTTCAATTGTCACTAACTTCATACACCTCCACAGCGAGGCAGAGGATTACACGGATTAGGGAGAGTGAACTAACTGCTTGCCTTAGATGTCCCAGCAGAGCAAAGCAAGTAAATCCCGAGTCAGTTAGTCTCCAGGGTTATTGATCCCATCATCTTTCACCAACATGAAACACATTCAAAATGCCTTAGAAATGGCCCATTTTATTTTAATTACTGTCTTGGAAAAATGCTGGTTGGAGACCCAGATCCATGTGGAATTCCATCCCAAAGTCTGACACATTCGGGTTAGTTTTTTGTTTGATTCCAAGAGCCCTATTTCAGGGCTGCCTCCCCTCTGACACTGAGTGCAGAAAGTGGGGCCCCACCATAAGCTTTAACATACCTTGCTGCCCTCTCCAAGTGATATATCCCCAGTGAAAACCCAGTACAACACACTTGGCTATAGCTTAGGATATAGCTTGGAAACAAAGAGCCGTAATCAGATAGCTGACCTTGTTTGGGCAGGCATTCACACAGCCCATAGGACACAGGGATCAAATCACTGCCTTAAAAAAGGAATTTATTTGCAAAATGAAAGATGGAAAAATACCAAAAAAGTAAATAAACATTCTTAGTTGCTAGGTGTGATGAAGCAACTAAAGATTATTAATATTAGAGCACAGACAATTACTTCCCTGGGATTCAACTTAGAATTTACAGCATAAAGGGGAAAACAAAAATCATTAACCAGCTCAAGAAGTTCCAAGCCAAGTCCAAAATAATCAATAACCTGATCACGTCTGACTGAACATTTCCTTTCTGCTTATATATCCATGCTCTGATTATGATGTGGCCAGGATACTTATTGGATTCATCAGCATTTCTGGTCTCTTCCTCTCTCTGCTCCAGTCGCAGAACCCAGATAAAGACCCCCCAGGTTGCAACTGTTCTCAAATCAAAAGAATTTCTCTTTCTCCTGTTGTCTTACCTGGCTGTCCCAGACAAAGACGCCTCTAAGGGTTAACCCTCTACAGGCATTCATTCATGACACCCTGCTTCAGGCTCAATCGCTCTCAGATCATCAGGGTGTCAGGGCTGCTAGCCTCAGTATACAACTAAAATGCCACCTCGAATGGTTTGACTTATTATGCTAGTCTCTGAGCCAGGCTTCCTGCATGCTCAGCGGGTAATGACCCTGGAGGATAAAATACTGCATATGTCACCAAGCTAATGTGACTGGGCCTGATTCTGCCAACACTGACCCCTGGACTTAATCTGATACAAGTGCATAGTTCTAGTGACATTAATGGGACAACCTGCAGGGTTAAAGGTGGGCATGTTGTGATGACTTGTCATGCACATGCTCAAGCACCTTGAATCAAACTTCATGTATTAGGATGGATTTGAACAATCTGTCTATTGGGCTCACGCAGGCTTGGATGTACAGAAAAAACAGCTGTGGGACCTTAGAACCAAGCAAGAGTCTGATCCTCTGTAGCAGCCACTTTGGAAGTTTCTCAGTTGCCCAGGCCTGTAAGTCCTTCTTGCTTAAAGAGTGCGGTCAGTCCAATCCCTGTGGCTGGTCATTGCCCCAGTCAGGTTACTTGTGGGTGGTGCC